>NW_026851467.1:0-715057 GCF_030913505.1 Colletotrichum phormii
GCCTATCTACCCTTACGATACTATACTTAATATTCCTCCTACTTATCGGGGCCCGGAATAGTTGCGTCCGGTTACGATCTATCCCTATAAGCCCGAAGAATACCTTCTCGTCGCCCGGCGCTAACGTGGCCGTTAAGTATACGATCTGTACCCCGAACTCTCATATTGCTACGTTAACCTTGCATAGCTTCGGCCGGAACGACCGGGTCCCCTCTAGTATAACGTGGCATTCGTTAACTACGACGCGGTCAAGCGCTTATCGTGACATAAGCCGTACTATAAAGTCCTGGAAGCCTTTATTAACGGCGGACTCGGGCATAACGAAGATAATAGATGCGGCCTGGTTGTTCTTATAGCTAAGCTATATATAGGAGGCGATCCCTAATTTAGTATACCGCGCCTCTAAGTCGGTCCGAAGCGCGGTAAGTGGTATAATAACTACCGTTACGCCGTCCGGTAAGCAGAACGCTGATAGCATAAACGATAAACTCTTACCGCTGCCCGTGCCCATTACCTGGATGATCGGGCTATGCCCGTTGACGATAGCCCCGACTACCTTCGCCTGGTTCCCGCGGAACGTCGCTGCGTCGTCCCCCGTCATCTGCCGTAGCCGGCCGGCCATGTCCGCCTGCTGTAGCCGTGCGAACCGCCGTAGCCGGGCCTCGAGACGGACGCCGTCGTAGAGCTCTACCTTTCGCTTCGAGCCGCTGCGGTAACCGTCGCTCGCCCGGTCCTCGTCCCCAAACCCCAAGAACCGATGCCACTGCGAGCTGACCTTACGAAACTGCTGCTGCTTAGCCGCTACCCCGCTACCGAACTGGACTAGTAGCCGCCCATAGATCATACCGGCGATCCGCGTCCCGTACCCGGCTTGTAGATCCCACGGGCTATCACCGAGCTCGTCTTCGTCCTCGTCGTCTCCCTTCTTCCCTAGATCCCACCGCCCGAACGCCTCGTATAAGAATCGGTTGGCGATAGCGATAGCAATATGCCGCCACATACTCACGTTCAGCTTGTTACCGAGTAGCCGGCTGCTGTGCCGTTGTATAATTCGCCTGGCCCGGTCCGTCGTCCACGTCCGATCCTCTGTCCAAGCCCACGCCGCCCTACCCTCGTCCCCGTCCTCGGCAATGTCGCCCGCGTTGTCGACATCTACGCTGGTTACCGTCGCCGCTCCTCCGCCGCTCCTCTTCTATATGACCTCGTCGGCCCATAAGAAAGCGCTATAGTAGTGGGCCTGCTTCGTGATGCCTTCTGCTTCCTGCCAGAACGGAAGTACGAGCTATAAGTACCACATAAGTAGCTCGCCGGCCTCTCTCGGTAAATACCGGTGGATAATCTTAGTCTGCCCGCTGCTCCGGTACCCTTTATGTACGCCGTTACGAAATATATTATACCGTTGTGTATAAAGATGTTCCGTACCCCGCTGTTTACCGTATTAGCTACCCGTAAGCTACCCATCTCCGTCGCCCGTCCCGGCTGGCCCCCTAGCATATGCATTAGCAACCATAGCCGCTCGCGGAACTGCTCGAACGTATGCCCGTACTCGCGCACTACCTCCTCCCTGAACGCCCTGCTGCCCGACGTCGGTCCCTCTATACCCCACTGACGCCGCCGCGGTTGGGACCCCACGATACGCCGGAACACCCACCCGTCCCCTTCCCTCAGCCACGCGTTGCGGTCGTCGTATAGAAACGAGTAACCCTCTCGGGTCTCGCTATGGTCGTCCTCGATCGACGGCCAGTGAATACGCGGCAGCGCTTCGTCTAGACAGCTCCTCGCCTGGCTGCTGTCCGACACTGCGTCGCCCTGCTCGTCCCCGCCTGTGACCATCGTGAGCTGCGCTAATAGCAGCCTGGCCTCGTCGACGACGCCGTGGAGCATGTCCGATAACTGGTCCATGGTAAACCGTACGCGCCGATACGATATGCGGTCGCCTACCCAGTCGATTACGCCGTCTGCCGGCGTGTTATACTGTATATGCATGCCATACGTCCGCGTCTCGAGAATCCAATCCATCGGTGTTGGCTCGGCTTGGGGGGCCCCGGGCGTACGCGTCATGAACCTCTGTACCATGCGACGGACGTAGACAAAGAGACTCTCTATGCCATCATCGGCCGCCCCCTCGTCCGTCGTAGCGGCCTGACGAGCGACATCGTATTGCCTCTGCGTATATGCCTTATAAACGACTAACATACGTGCTACTTTAATGATCGCCGAATACTTTGTTGTATAGTCGGTAATATCCATCTAGCTACCGTCGGCCCGGATGCCTATTATAGCGAGCGTGCTCACTATCGCGTTCTCGTACTGCCCTCTCTTAAGCTGGTGGTCTAGTATGCTAACGAGCATTTTAAGTGCTACCGGCCGGAGCGTATCCGACGTAGTGTCGGAGTCCCCTTCTACCACGGCCTTGGCTAATTGTTCGAACTCGTCCTACGCATCGTACTGCCTCTCGGTGAGCCGGTACGGCGGTCTCCTGTCGTCCGGTAGCTCCTACGTCCGGAACCATACATAGAGCAAGACCCTCTAGACATCTTTATACCGTACCTAAGTATCCTCCTTAATGCGGTTATTAAACGGCCTCGTGGGCTTAATATATGCTTCCTTCCGCTAGACCTCGAATAATACGGCGTACCCGACCTTATTAGGCGTAAATATGGCCCTGGCGTACTCCAAGACCTCGTTGACCGAAGTCCACATCATATGGAGCACGTCCTCCACGGCCTCCTGGATTAGGCCGGTGGTTTCGTAGAGCTGGCTGATGCGTAGTCCACTTAGATGCTCTGCCCATCCTACCCGCTGGAGCCACGGGTTCGGCTCGAGCTTGTCGTTGGTAGCACGGATAAGATCGTCATAGCTCGCCTTGACCTGCTCGGCTTAGTTCTGCCGTAGTTAACGGAGTAGCTTGGTGGCCTGCCGTGATGCTACCTCCTCGGCGACCGCCTCCGGCGCTTGGTCTAGCGGTTAGCCACGCCCTACCTCGAACTATTAGCTCCTAGCCCGTAATAAAAAGAACCGCTAGTATAGTATACCGGACGTTTACGGTATGTTACGTTCTTAATAAGATCTCGCCCTTACGTTACCGCCCTTCTTCTAATCGTTTACCTACCCGTGATGTTTTTGGTAGTGATCCTGGATCCTTTGAGTTTGGCGATAAATATAGGAGTATCGGTGATATTGGATACCGTCCGTGCGTGGGTCGGTAAGATGGTCGATGGGGGCTGTTGATGGGTCGGGATACTGCAGCTGCGTAAGACTGGCCTGGTTCGTACGTATGCCCATTATACCAGAGATGGCCTTGACGATGCTACTACGGGTCGACGGTGGGATATGGCGGTGGCGTGTCCGTAGGTAGGTGGCTAACTCGTCACTAACCATAGCAAACTGACATGTTTTACAAATAGCGAGTGCATACTCTTCATAAAAGATAAACGGCTCCATTACTAGCGTAATTACGATAGTCTTGGGCCGTGGTAGTTGTGGGCTACTACCGAGATAAGTGGTGTTAGTCTTACATATTGGTGGATTGATGTTGACTGTGGTTGAGTTAAGATGCTGTTGGACGGGCAACTATCTTAACCACAGCATTAAACTGGACATGGGCGCTATCTCCTCATTCGGTAGCTGCAGCGCATTCCTTATCTCGTTTAACTATACTAAACTGCTTACCACAAAGGAAACGCTAGGTAGAAATACTATGATTGGCTGCTGCCTCAGTGAGCATAGCAAGGTTATGTGATGATAGCTCTAGCGTTGATTGGTGCACTGATGCACGAGCCATCTTCACCCCATCAAATCGGCAAACACGAATCTATACAAATAGAGATAAATATTGGGTTATGAATAAAGATAAGATAAGTTCTGAACTCGCCTGATTGCCAGCTTTCGATGCATATCTATATCGTCTATTTTAGCTAAGGAAACCTCTACCAACTCTACCCCTATAATCTCTATCAACTCTACACCCTAGTATTCACGCCCCATAATTATTTTCTATGGCGTTTTCTATGAACTCTACTACAGTTCGTCGTGTCCTAGAGGTTAGGCTTACCGAGATGGATGAGGTCGGCATGCTTTATGATGTTATAGGCATGATGAACGTATGCTACAGAATGCAGATTCTATGGTTATGTATGGAGGGGTTATAGTATACTAGTTGCTGAATCAAACGGCCAAATACAAACTCGTTAAACATATGCGATTTGAGATCTTGACTGCTCTTAGCCTTTACTAGACGTCTAGCTTTGGTAGTGATGCTGTTCAAAGGTTCGACGCACGAGCCATCTGAGTAACGGCCACCCTACCGATCATTGGTGCAGCCATGCACGAGCCATCTTGACCCTATCAAACCGTCAATCACGAATCTATACATATAGAGGTGAATACTGGGTTTATAATAAAGGTAAGATCATTTCTGAGCTCGCCTAATTCTCAGCTTTCGATGCATGTCTATATCGTCTATTTTAGATAAGAAAAACTCAATGAAGCTGACCCCCTGTCGTTTCAATGAATCTGACCCCTTGTTTTTAGGGACCCATTTCTATTTCTATGGGCATTTCAATGAATCTGAGTCGGATTCATCGTTGTCTGTATGTTAGGGTGTACCGCAGCTAAGGCAGTTGTTGAAGCGAGAGAGGAAAAGACGATTGATATGGCTCATCCAGTCGTCTCTCAACACAAGTAGACTAGCTTCCCTCCTCCAAGGGCTTGGAGGCCCGTTCCGTTGGTGCTCTAGATCAATACCCGAAGGTTGTCCTCCAAACGGACTCAGATGCCACCTGAGACGGAAGGTGATTCATCTCTGTAAGCAACGTCTTTCGCGAATAAATTTCATTGTGTGATTTAAGTAGTAAGCCGATAATCAACAAAGAAACACTGAATGAATGTATGTGATCCTCGTCCTCTCTGCTTCCCCTACCCCTCTCCGAGTCCATAGTCAGTGACGTTCGATGACAAGGGGCACTTCCGTTAGACATTGTGGCTCTCCTCTGGCGTGTGCTGCCCGTTCCAAAGACCAACAACACTCATGTATTCCGACGCTGCTTGCACTTGTCATGGAGAAGATGGCCATTCCTTGCCGTCGTCCTCGTGAACTCCGCGCCGCAATTAGGGCATGTCGCTTTAGTTGCCGTCCCAGACTTTTCTCTTCGATGCCTCAGGAGGTTGCTAAAGGTTGAAAACTGTCTTCCGTTGCAGCCGTGTTCCCAGCATTCAGGTTTAGACCGGCTCTCCACCACCCTGACGTGACCCCTTTGGTCTGGGGCTCCGGGGCCCATCGATGGCGGCACGCCATACATCAGGCTCGGGTCTTGTCCAACAGGCATCGAGTGTCGGTTTCTGTGTCGGATTTTTATTAGTTTCAAGCGTCTTTCTTGGATAATGCCCGTTTCGGTAGGTTTCTTTCTCAACATACCCGTATTGTGCTGACGGTTGGAACTGGTTGGAGTAATCCATGCCACCCATGCTGTAGGCCTGGGCCATTGGTGGATATCCGCTCTAGTAGCCATGGTCTGATAGAGGTGGGCTGTAAGACGGGGGGTATGATGATGATCCCATTGAAGTGCTTGGCTCTGCGAGGAGGGAGACTGGCGCCGGTGCTGTCGTGTGCACGGTTACACCCATTGTTGAAGACACGTCGGGTAGACTGAGGGGAGGAGAATGGATGTGGGAGTTGCTACCAGCTCTGTGTATGCGTTGTGATGCCTTGGAGTCTCGGCGAGCCATGTCTCTTTGCTTCTTCAATTCCCTCTGTTCTGGTGTCAAAGTACCCCGTGGCGGACTTGCTGCTACTGATCTGGAACCACTTGGGGGTGTGAGGCTGGCGTCTTGGTGATGATCTCCGAGCAAAGAGAGGTTATGGCCGGGTAATGATCCGCTTGCTTCGGGGTTGTCGAGACCTTCAAGTTGAGAATGTTAGAGAGTCCAAGCAGGGTACAAGAAGTGAGTTGAAATCGAAGGTTAATTACCAGGCGAAGTACATGCTGGTTGGCTACCCATGGTGGAGGAAGGGCCAAATGGAATAGCAACAATGCCGAAGAAGGTGGAAGTGTCGGATGGTCTTTATAATCCAGTGGCTCATACAATGTTGGAAGTGCACCTTCATGCTTGCTCCAGTTCGCAAAGACGGGGAGGACTGGTTGGAAGGGTAGTCCGTGGGGGATGCACTCTGACTAGAGATGTTGAATTTGAAGTGGGATGTACCTGATGTTCGTTCCACTCTGCTGTCTCTAAGATCTCGGGAGGTTAGAGAGGAAAAGGCGAGGATCCTCGTGAGTTGGAGATTAAGAGAACGGCTGCTGAGTGGGACGGGTTGAGTCTGATATAACCGGAAAAATGGCGAGCTTCAGATATGACCGAGGGGTTGGACTCCCACGGTAGCGTTCTGAGATATGGACCACTTTGACGCTGGCGGATTGGCCAGGAGCAGCTTCCAGACGACTCGCTGCCCTGGATCTGGGTGTGAGTGCGAAAGAACCTTGACAAACTTTGCCTCCGCAAATTGCTCGCCCAAGATTGACGTCTTAATCTCTGGTTTCTTCCAGCAACTCAACACCTTAACGAATTCCACATGTACCAACACCACCGAAATCACAGTCAACGGCACAGATCCGCGCCGCCTCCCCGTCTTCAAAGGGACATTGACTGAGATGGCACAAGACGCATTTGACATCACCCTCCATCTGAAAGACCAGTGCGGAAACCCTGCCCGTGCGGATGTTCCGATATCAGTCGCGCTAGGTGATACCTAATGCATCGTCCTCCCAGGTACCACGGGTGACTTCGTCGCAAATTGCGCATTCCCGGGAAGCGGAAGCAATTCAATGGAGTGTGAGACGTCTGTTCAACAGACTCTGGATCATTTGACGCAGGGATCTCTGGTGGGAAGGTGCCCACCTCTCACGTCGGTGTGGAGTCTACTCTTCCAGCAACTCGGCAGTGTCATCAACGTCGACGAGCTTCTCCGGCCCTTCATCGATGCAGGACTGCAACTTGGCTCTGATGTCGGTAAGGAAATACTGGCTGTCATTGACAGCTTTATGAATCTTTACGACTTCTCGGCAACAACCTTCAAGAACTCGACTTCGGGCTCTGGATCGGGCCTAGGTGATATTGTTGAGGGATACGGTGTCACAACTATCAAAACGGAAGTCTGCTATTCTCTCATCTTGACTGAGACGTTGAACCTCACTTTCACGGCTGGAACCTCCACAACACCCATCTCACTCGCAAACATAACGGCCCTACCCTCAACAGGCTCAGAGTACGAGCGCAACGTCACAGACCCGACAGCACTTGCATGCTGCCCGAATGCAAACGCTTGCATTGTTCAAGATGGGGAACGGTTCTACCCACCCGAAGCCTCGATTCCTGACTCTGATTGTCTCTGCGGCAAGACTTTGGAGGGCGGGGGCATTGGGTTCCGGACGGGTAGATGCGTCGGGTATGATCAGTGTAACTCGACGTCTCCCTGTGCTGGAGGTGGTGTATGTCTGGTTGACAACTGTTGTGGCTTTAATGTCTGTGTGAAAGGGACGGAGTGCTCTGCTCCAAAGGCCGGTGGGATGCGGCTGAATCTCTTTGGGACGGAGACTTCTGGAGGGCTTTTCTGTGGGCAGTACACACTGCTCATCTGGACCAACGAGGCAAGCAATGAGGCAATACGACTGGTATTGACGGTTGGTTGGTGATGTTGTGGTGAAGGTGGCTGCGGTGGGCTGGATCAACCAGGGGGTGGATCAGGCAGCTGGTGCCTGGGGCACCTGTCACTGCCTCAGGTATCCACAGTCCCACATTTTCTGATTGTTTACTAGTCATATTCAACACTTCATGTCGTCTCATTGATTTCGCAAATGACAAGTACAGCTGCTAGAACGCTTCAGGCGAGGACAGGACACATTCATCTTGACCGAGTCCTATCTCACTTGTGGCAATTAGCTTATCGACTTCTCCTAAAGTCGTTGCACGCAAGAGCTTTTGTGGCTAATGTTGAGCCGCTGCACCCATAACGATGTACCTTCGGACAAATATCTGTATGCACGTCGATATAAGCTACCCTTTTGATACTCGACCGATGCCTATCCGAGCGATCGGGTTAGCCCGCAGCTACATGGTCTGCATGCGGTAAGACTCGTGTAGCCCATGCAGCTGACGAATCCACAACACCTTGGAATGGCACATTGGCGGGCTGCGTCGTTCTCCTCATGTTGTTTCTAGCCAATAGAATGACAGCATTGGGTGCTGATTTCCAAGCTGACAGAAAGGATGCAGAAACGCGCTTTTGTCCGTTTGCCCGGCACGCGAGATCTGTCGCTTCGCCAGGGGTAGCATCCTTTCGTTTGCAACCACCACGAGATAAGATTGATGAGCAATCATTGAGAAGTCCGGCGATTGAGCTGTCGCGAGAAGCGAAGAGGCGAAGTTGAGTTGAATATGCATATGGGTTATTTCGGGGATGAAAGTTGGCTCTCATACCTGATGGTTTGGAGATATAAGGAAGATGATGTCTCCTTGTTCTTCCATTTCTTTTGAAGTATTATCACAACTCTAACATCATCTAATATCAAATTATACATACTACCACGATTAGTTCATACCGATCACACATGCAAGTACTCTTATCAAGTCTCGACAAGCAGGACCCAAAAATCATCTCTCCAGCCATGTCTAGCCATTCTCAGTCAAGTCGGGCGATCCTCGTCACTGGCGCAACCGGTAAGCAAGGCGGCGCCGCGATTGATGCACTTCAAGAGTCAGAAATCGGCAGCGTTTATAAAATCATCGCCGTCACTCGCAATGTCGCTTCTTCCAAAGCCAAAACCTTAGCATCGCGTGGGGTCATTGTCATTCAGGGCGATCTCAATGATGTTCCCGCTATCTTCTCCGACGCCAAAGCAGCTTTGAGCTCTTCACAAGCCGAGATTTGGGGTGTCTTTAGTGTACAAGTACGTATAGGAATCCTGGTCTACTCGGTTCATGTTGCTAACGGACATCTAGACGGCCATTGGCAAAGGGGCATCGGCAGAGCTCGAAGAAGCCCAAGGCAAGGCGCTAGTCGATGCAGCTCTATCCAACAATGTCAAGTTCTTCACATACAGCTCCATCGACCGAGGCGGAGACGGCTCATACGACAATTACGTCCCTAGTGTATCTCACTTCGTCAGCAAATACCGCATCGAGCATCACCTGGTTGAGAAAGCGCGCGGCAAGATGGACTGGATCATTCTTCGACCTGTTGCATTTATGGAAAACATGGAGCCGGGAATGGGTATCAAGATCATGACTACATCGTGGCGCGTCGCGGTCAAGGATAAGCCTCTCCAGTTGGTTTCTGTCAAAGATGTAGGACGAGCCGCCGCGAAGGCATTCCTTCATCCACAAGAATTCGCCGGCAGGCAGATTCCTTTGGCTGGCGACGAGCTCACGCTAGAAGCTGCCAGTGCCATTTTTAAGTCTAAGAAGGGGACGGAGATCCCAGAGACGTTCCAGTTTCTGGTCAGATTCCTGCATTGGATGATCCCCGAGTTTGGCGCCATGTACAGATGGTTCTATACTGATGGCTTTGGGGTCGATATCGCGGCTGTGAAGCGAGAGAGCTCCGAGATGCTGGACTTTGGTTCTTGGGTGGAGAAAGAATACGATCAGGATGGAAAGCGAGTCTAATCTAGGGCTGGGGAAGGGTTTCCTCAAGTGAGATGGTCGAGGGGAGAAAGAAAAGGATATCTCTTACAGGGTAATAAGCATTGAGCTTGTTCTGGATGGACATTAATGAGATTGTATATCGGGATACGTATAGGTTGAATGATAGAGTGGAGGAAAAGTAATGTTGAAGTACCTTGACTTGGACCTTCTACCTTAGTGAAAGACCAAGGTTTCAAATGCTTTATTTGACAGGCAAGACTATCTATCATCCCAAACAAGCACCTTTGCATCTAGGTGCCGTCCTCAAAATCCGAAGCATCCAAAGTTCTCTGCTCCAATACTCGGCCCACATGAGTCTTGTCAATCGACTCACAGTTTCTCCGTATCTTCATCAGCACGACTTTGATGAACTGCACGAGGTACCCCCGATCGATTACTTGTGGTAGTTCAATATCATGATCGACCCTTGAGTCATCCGATTCCAACGTTAGAAAGCGCCGTAGGTCCCGGTACTGATCCATTGACTTGACATAAAGTTGACCCGAAAACAGGTTCAGCTCAGTGACAAGTCGAAGGGGGAGGTTCTGAGGAAGTCTTTGGTGCGGGATGGTGAAGAGATTCAGATCATCCAAAGAACGGAACCCGAGGTTAGGTCGTGGGGCGTAAAGATTGAGCGAAACAAAGCTGGAGTTCTGTATGTCTGGCAGAAGTTTTTGAGCCTCAAAGGGGCTGATGATGATCGCAGTGTCGATACCACGAGCCCTCGTGAGAACCCACTGCACAGATCTCTGAAACAGATCCGAGACATAACCTGAACTTTCCCCCATTGGAATGATTGTTCGAGCAAAGTCTGTTGTTACCAATAGTCCCTGCAGAAACTTATTCACATCGTAGTGTTGAGCGGCGCTGGTTTTTGACAGAGATTGAAAGGCAAAGATGAATGCCTCCGAGTGGCAATCGAGCGTACCATTAGTCACGAATGCGCGGAGGTCTGGGTGTACGTGATGTCTCGCAGGCGAAGCCGGAGGAGCCTTTTGCACTTCCCTCTCTTGCTCGACTTCTGGCGATAGCTCCCGTTCTTGTTCTTCTCGAAATGTTGCAGATACTGCGTTGTGACGGCCAAACTGGAGCAGCCTTTCGGTAATTGCATCGCCAGTACCTTCATCGCACATTGAACCGGGTGGTAATTGATGACCTGGTTGATATCGAGTCTCGAGAGTCTGTGCCTCCTCTTCAAGGAATCCCTCTGTGTGGTCATCAGTCAGGTTTGTGAATCCGTCTACTATGCAGTCGTCCCACAGGACTCGATGTTCCTGGTACCGACGACCTTGGTTTGCCCACAACCAAATGCCTCGCTCCATATCCATGAGCGTCTCATGTATGGACCACTCTAGAACATGAGTCACTTCGATTGAGGACTCGTCAATTTCCGACTGAGAGGCAATCTTATGCTTGATTTCGTCGGACACACAAAAAATAACCGACTGGCCCTTCCCAAGCTTTCTCATTCGCATGCAGGCTTGGAAGGACTATTAGTGATAATTCTAAGTCATGCAAATCATTTGAACTTACCTTGAACCAATCTGTCTTTGGTCAAGTTTGCCCCCAAAGTTACTGCTGCCCGATATCCTGCCGGAAGTTTCAAATCGGTCCCTCTCGTATGAGCCTCGTCAAGGAAGACAAGACAGACGTCTGTCTGAGTGGCGAACGGTGAAGTCTGCAAGCTTTCGACACGGCCCTTACGATCCACAGCACAGATGTTATCGTGATCATCGCAAAAGATAACAGCTTGTGTTGTCTCGTTGTCTTCCGTCATCTCGAGCCACTTTTTCGCAACTCCGATATTATCTAGTTCCAAGATTTGAGCGCCGACATCGAGAATCACTCGAGCGGGAGGCTCCAGTCCAACAACCATCTGCAATAGGGTTTCGGCGTCTGACTTTAATGTGTTCTTGTCTGATGCTGGAATCATTGCCACGGAGTTCTCGTCCTGAAGTAGATACTCGAGTACTAGAGCATTCGTGTGCTTCTGATCCGGTAAGTCCAGCTGCTTGACGCTCAACGGCAAGAAGGCTCTCGAATCGTTTGTCCCGCTGAAGCCAGTCGTCGCATTTGCTTTCCTCTCTCCTATATCCCATCCCGAGGCAGATAGCTTGTGCGGAAATTCCTTCATCTCCTTGGGAAATACCAGGTGATGAAGGAAGTAGTCGATAACACCCTTGGAATGTCTTAGACATGGGAATATCTGTTCAATGCACTGTGGACGATCTTCCAGATTAACGCCAGGTAATTGATGGAACGAGAGTGGTAATTGATCGCTGTCCTCAACCCAGAAGCGGTATTCCATGTCGGCCATGTCCGAACGAACGAGATGCTTGAAACTCAAAAAAAGATCGGAGTCAGTCAAGCCGCCATAGTAATAACTCAGCGATGTTAGAATGATAACGACGTCTGGATGACTGAATTCAGAACGGGCGCTCGGATTGTCTTTTGCTCGATACGGCACTGCAAGTTGTGTAGGTGGCCGCCTACTATGATCGAGGCCGAAATCGACCCTCCATCGCTTTTGACAGAAAACGAAGCTGAGAATCTGGCCGGCAATGAGCCCTCGTAGGAGTAGGATGCTGTTTTGCGTAGCTGGCAACCAGATATTTGACCTTTCCACCGCATCGACTTCAGACTGTGTGAGGCTCGTCTTAGAGATGTAGGTGTAAACTGCCTGTTGAATGGAGGCAGACTGAGTCCCCATCGGAAGTCCAGTCAATCCAGATTCGCTGAGACGACGAGCCATACGGTTGAGCAAGGTAGTCTTCGCGTCGTCGCGCAAGATTCGCGTTCGAGGAAAGCAACCACTATTTCTCCCAGCAACCTCCAAGGAGCTATGGTATCTCTTGTGGATGTCAGGCAGCAACCTCCTCATGACTTCAAGGACCTGATGTATGCATACCCATCGCTCCGGGCTATGTTCAACAGGCCGCTGAGTGCCCATGGTGTACACCAGCTCGAACTTGACGCTGAAGTTTTCATCACTTTCGTCCACAATGTCGCGAGTAACTTTGTCGAGAAAGTCCTTGGAACTGACGAGCATTCGACTAACGCTCACACTCCCAGCAATGGCTGTCTCAATCGCCATAAGCTTGAACGAGAGAATATGTTCTGGTTGAACTAACAGAATCCCTCCAGAGTCCATGCACTCTTCAAAGATGTGTTGAATAGCCATCGCCTCTGAGGGCCCGACTTTGACGGCCCTAGAAAAGGGCATATGGAAAATGCGTCTTTGAAGTAGGCCTCCAAGCTTCGAGTCGAGCATTTCGAGCATCTGCTTTGACTGAGGCCTTGCCACAATAACCCGAACAAGTCGTGTTCCGTCCGCAAGAGCGGCTGCCACAATAGGCACAATGACCGACGACTTGCCTTCGCCCATGTTCAATTGCATGACAGCGTTCTCATCGTCGGGCGGACTTCTCATGCTTTCCGCGATCTCTTCCTGCACCTCCCTGACTATTAAGCCGCTCTCAATCTCTAGCAGCAGAGTGTCTGGGTACTTCAAAGGGGACCAGTTCGTGTGGCTAGGATTACGCAACTCATTCGCCAATGCAGCTGGGTCTTCTAAGCAACCCAGCATTCGCTTCGCTCGTTGAAATTGCGTGAGTGCGATGCCGAATTGCGACAATGCCATCTTCCAAAGAATTGGTGTTGAATCACGATGTAGATGATTTAGTCTGCGAAGAAGGGTGGAGGTTGAGAGCCTCGGATACTGGTAGAAGTCAGGCAATAAGGTGGGTAATCTTAAATGACCTGTTTCTTCGCAGCTCACAAGGCGGCCGACGATGAGTTCGTATGTCTCCTGAACAATTGCTTGCCAGCGATGCAGGTAGGAAACCACCAGTTTCGCAACCTCTTCTGGCGATGCGTGGTAATGATCTTCTGACAACTGACGACGCTCTAAAGCCTCCATGCTTGAAGCCAAGGCCTCGACGTAACGTCTCTCGTACTGACCGAGCTTGCGGTGACGAAGCCGAAGCCGCGAAAGCAGCGCGGGTAATCTATGCACTCTCTTGGAACGCTTGCTAGAAGAATCGTGATCCAAAGTCCAAACTTCCTCGCTCAGAAAAGGCGGCGGAGAATTCATGAACAAAGAGTCTTCGGTCAGAAACCGAGGCTGGTCATATGTGGGCCAGTCTGTTGTTGCCAGCAGAGACGCCGCCAATTCCAGTGGATTGACTGCAGTCGGCAAGAAGCAAGCTACCTCTCGAAGGTATTTCTGAAATTGAAGGTTGTCGTACCAGGTTTGGAAAAGGGCCCTGATACTTGCCATCGCACTACCCACGTCTATATATCTATTCCAATTGTTTGTCTTTTTGTAGCCGGCGGGCAGGTTCGGAACGCGACAAGACCACTGAGACTTTACCATGTTGAGAAAGGTTTCCAGAGCAATGTTTCTGTTGCTGAGGAATTCGCTCTCTCGCCGTTCCATGAATGAATGGTCGTCTTCATAGGCCAGTCGCTGCATACACATCTCGGGACAGGAATCGAAGGGCTTGAAATTCTTCATGGCCTCATTCCTCACTGTTGAATCCATATAGTTCATGCCATTCGAGAGATCAAAGCCATCTGCCACAGGTGCGGAGAGTGCGTGGATAGTGCTGCTTGTCTTGAATGAAGCCAAGGTCTGGATAACCGCGAAGTCTGCATTCGCTGCAAAGGCCATCGTCGCCAACCAGATCATCACCTTATACTTGTTGCTGCTCTTCAACTTGGACTGTAGCGCAATCCAATTTTCCGCGATGAACTGATAGGAATCCGAGAGAAATTCGGCATTGTATGTGATGTCGTCCACCGAAAAAGGTGAATGCGGGCCAAGTATAGTAATTCCTTTGGAAAGGAAGCTCGATAGATAGATTTCCATGGAGCTTGGAACTGGCATTGATAGGATCGGCTGATCAAACAAGACGAGTTTGGACGCCGAATATGCTCGAAACATTTGAGGGGGGTAGGACCGATCCCGTGGTTCGTAGACAACGTCGTGATCAATAGTATGACACTCAGCGCCAAACCCTGATACCCGAAACATTGCCGTTCGGATATTGTCCCGTGCTAGAAGTCGGGAACTCGTGGGTTTCAACTCGAGTGACCCGACATCCTGCAGTGGTTGAAAGAACTTTGACTGGTTGTTTTGCGTGAAGATGGCCTCGACATATTCCCGGTATAGACCATGTTGGGATAAGGAGCCAAGTTGCGAGTTCCAGTCAACTTGTTGCATGACACGTTCGTTGACTGGATAGTAACGTCTGCATGGAGTCAGACGAGAAATTTCAGTCAAAAGTTTGACGTTCTCTGGTCTCAGCACATCGAAAGACCTGACTGAGGCAGAGCTGAGAATCGACAAAGCCTCTTCGGTACCCGTTCTGTGCGTAAGAGGATCCGGGATGACAAAAGATGTCAAGGAGTGTAGGTAACAAAGAAACAGCTTGCTCTGTCGACTGCCATTGCTGGCGAGCCTATTCAGTGTATCGTCCACGTCGTAGGCATGAACCCTTGGTGCAAAACCCTTGCTCACAGTGACTTCGACATGGCCATCCTTCTTCAAGAACGAAATATTTCCTTCGAGCACTATGATCTTGCGCCCGACAGGGAGAGCGGGATGTGGGAGTTTGTCGACTTTGAGGACCAACTTGTCTTTCAGACCGATCAGAGTTCCGACTGCCTGATTTGGGTCCACCGACATGCCACGATATTGTCTCGACATCATGGAGGCCTCCCCTTGCTTGAGACTGAACTCCAGCATAGCGCGAGGTAGCTCTATAGAAACCATTGAAGTCTTCATGTGATGAATGATGTGGATCGAAAAGGGGTCTTCTAATGGCTCGAGAATCTTCGAGATAAGCCTTGCAGAGCGACTGTTGACGTTGACCAGACACGATTCATTACGCCTAAGCACCCAGGTTCCGGTGAATCTGTCTTTCAGAAGCTTCCAATTGGACGTTGAATGATTCCATGGCTTTTTGAGGCTGCAAAACTCGATGCAACCATCCTCGTAGTTGTACCAATGAACAAAGCCGCTGACGAATTTGGTGGGGAACAGTCCTTCAAAACAACTCTTTGGGACAAGGTCAAATTCCCGTTGACCCTGCATTGCCTGTACCAAGAGACTTCCCTCGCTGTCAAGGCTTAGGTTGACAGCATGGCCAGCGTAGTGACGTTTCGAGGAAAAAGTCATCCCAGGTTTTGCCGCGCGCAGAATCTGAAGGGAAAGCCGCCCAAACAGATTCTGATATGTCAGGTGGGTGAGATAGTTCTGAGGCAAATGGTCGAGAGGAAGGCCGTTGACGAGGAGCTCGCCAGTTACGAGGTTAAACTGTACAGCGAGATGACTGGTTGTAGACGCAGTGACACTGGTCAACCACGAGCTATGCGTCTCAGACAGTGCCTTCCACTGGTGACTGGGCTCGTAGCTAGACCAATTGGCACTGATGGCATCGTCAAGTCCAGCACTGCTGCCTAACAAGATTCCCTTCGCTAGATAGCTGTGGTGAATGTAGGAGGCTCGTTGCCACCGACTATGAAGATGGCTGACAAATGCATCCACAGATCCAAGTAGTATTTGGCCTTCTTGGATAGCGATGCAGCACTGGAAGAAAGTCGAGACGGCGGAGCTTTCGGAAAAGATATCGCGCTGAAATTGGTCGTCCACGTTGAAGGTGTCTGCACAAATCAACCCAACCTCGAGTGCCCGACGTTGAAAATCCAGTTTGTCATTGTCGTCATCAGAATCCTGAGCCTTCCCCCTCAGGCGCTGGCTCCAACAAAATGTTATACGCCTTGCTTGAGAGAGTATTCTGAGGCATCTTTTCTGAACACTCACTAATGGAGCAAGGCTCAGAATACGTCGAGTCATGGCTGTGAAAGTGGCAAAGGCAGATAAGGACTGCCAATTCTCCTCATAACGAGTGATAGCTTCAGCCAATCCGTCAAGCAGCGTATCCGCAAATCTTTCGTCTTGACAAATTGCATGCGCTCTTCTGTACTCCGAATCACCATCCGGTCCTGCTTGAGAGATGCATTGAAGAATGACCAGGGCAGTCTCCCGCTTCTTCAAATCGACCGAAGGAGCGAAAAGTTGCAAAAGAATGTTTTCCCATTGCAAATTGTATCCCAAAGGAATTGAAGCTAGGGCCTTGTACTCCTCGAGTGACATGTCATGAGGACACTCGTGAAGTGTGGCGATGACGGTGTTGGGCGTTGGGCCACTTGGGCATGTCGACGGCCGGAAAAGAAACTTTTGTAAAGCCGTCGAGGCCGCGGGTAATTGGTAAGTGCATTCCTTGGGAATGATATCAGATCCTCCAAATGATTCCATGAAGCAATGCCTGCGATGATCGTAGTAGGCGTAATGCAGTCCATTGCTCAGACAGACCTGATTTTCCGTGGCAGTTGCTACATGCACCGTCTTCCGGTGGGTTGCCATGTGCGGCTTGGCCTCTGAAAGCAAGCTGACGAAGTGTGGCGTGAATTGTCCTCGAAAATAGTGGTAGAGAGCATTGTAGTCTTTCAAGGAGTAAGAAGACTCTCGTATCTGACTACCCATTCGCGGCGTAACTTTGAGAACCTCAAACAGGAAGAACACGGTAGCCTCCCGCCATTCTCCGAATGATCCTGGCACTGAAAGCTCGAATACGACTGATTCTGCATCGAGCTCTCGTGATGGCAGCGGCCATTCATGAATATCGATTTGCAAGCTGTTGGCCTGATTGTGGTACGAACAGCGGGCGCAGCCGCCGCTGTGGCTTCTGTAGTACCTCCCCGTTCTCCGGTTGTACCCATCATGATACTCACAATTGCCGGCATGATACTTGCGCATGAGACCTGCGTACTTCTCTTTCTTTCTGTTTAGTTCTCCCACTTTCTTTTCCCTGTCTCGTTGCGCCTTTGCCTCGATCTCATCTTTCAGGCGCTGGTGTTCCCTAGACTGCTGAAAATAACGAACAGGGAAACAACGTGGAGAGCCGTAGGTGTTGTAGATGCTAGGAGCGGATGCTGCAGTCTTGCAACTGCGGTTTCGATCGAGTAGATACTTCTCTGCGTTGTGAAGTCTCTTTATCTGGCTTTTGAGCGGAAGAAGCAAATTCTGTAGAACGCCTGTGGGAATTTCGGGGTTGTAGTCTCTCAGCATCGGGAACAGGTGCACAGCAGCTTTGTCGCAAGCAACCCATAGTTCCAGAATTGTCAGCAGCATGACGGAAAGTGACTCTGGGTTTCCAGCGTAAAGGCCGTTGGCGGTGATGTGATACGCCTCAATAACGCTTCGTATCTTGGTACATGATCCATTGTAACCTTGGCTGGACTCGCCTATCAGCCAAGCCTGTAGATGACGTTCAACCCATGTTTCAAACACAACTAGATGCAAATGCAAATGTTCCCTGTCTGGTTGTAGCACGGCCGAAGGGAAGATTTCCGGGTCGTACTTGATCAAAGTCCACGATGGAGTAAACTCGAAACCTTCCGAGTGACATCTTCGACTGTAAATAGAAGCTAGGAAGCTGTCAAGAGCTGGCAGGTGCAGGTGCGAGTCTTCATCGAAGTCTAGGGTTTTGAGTTCGGCCAGTTCTATGGCTAAACCAGGTGAGGTCCGTTGTTGAATGCGATCCCAACGATCGGCGAGGACCTGGTTAGCTCGCAGCATTGTCTGATGTACGAGGTCAACGATAGAGGGGATCCGGCCATTTGAGATTTTGCCCAGTCGTCTAGATAGTTTCGAGATCATGACGAGTATAAGGTCTGATGGGACTTCCATGTCCGTGTCGATGCTGTGACGAAGCAATTTGGCCATGAAAAAGACCATGAATGCTTTGTAAAGACTGCAACTTGTGTCGTCGATATTGCGATCAAATGCTAACTGCAGACTGACTCTAACAAGCAGCCAAGTAGGGGAACGACGCCACGGAAGAAGGGCATCGCTCCAGTTGACTTCTTCCCGGGTATTTTTCGAGATTCTTGTGCCGACAAGAGGTTTCCCTATAGCTTGGAAAGACGAAAAGAAGAGCTCGGTAACCATTTTCGGACTTGTGGTCTCGCGGTGCTCCTGATGGAGCTGCCCAGCTTTCTTGGCTAATGGTTGGGTTCCTGGGGCAGGCTGTGAGCTCATTGTCGACAAAACGTCAGCAAGTGTCTCTTGACAGCCCGGCTGGCTGAACTCCTCTAGATGTATGGAGATTCCGGTTCCGGGGAAGGTTCGCTGAAGACGACCCAAGTTTGACATGACTGCCTGATTGGTTGGAGACAGCTCAAACGCCTCCACGTGTATTGCGTCGTGAGCCTTGGTGATGAGTACACCCGCATTCTGGGCCCGGACGTTGAGCGGGATGATTTCTCCTTCGATGATGTTAGCTTTGTGAGCTTATCGCAAGCAGGTATTACCAAAGGTCATACCATCGGCCAGATTCTGCAAACTTTTAAGGATGCCGTACTGCTCAATTGCAAGCGTCTTCCCCAGAGGTTTATGAATGCGTATCATGGCATCCAACAGACCAATGGCAATCCTTACGGAGGGCTTTTGACCATTGGGAACATGCTTGATAAACTCGGTAACAGAATCTTTGACAGCTCGGAGCAAAGCACTCTCGTTCTCCGGGCTGAGGTCATCGGCGTGAGGCAATTGGGGCGGCAGGAAAACATGCTGAATGATGAAATGAAGATCAGTCTGGTTGGCCATTTTACTTTGGTCGAAGAGGAATGAAGTGATTGGCAAGAACGTTTTGACGAAGTCGTACGGTATGAAATTGAATGATGATAGTTGAGGAGAGCGTTAAAAAGCTCAAGTATGTAGTGTCCAGGGACGTCAAGTATAAAACTTTCCCCTAGAGCTCAAATCAACCCTTCTCAGGAGTTCATCAGCCACCTCCGAACTGACAGGGTTCCCTGGCATTGTCGTCGAATAGCCCTCTGCCTAGAAACTCTCTCTCAGAAGACTTACATCATAGGACGAGGTAGAGCTTGGGAGATAAGCTCGTACCTAAGCCAAACATGTTCCGGCGTGCTGAGATAGGGAGGTCTCAATCTATCATAGATTGTGAGGCACGACTTTCGGCAGGCTCGAATGGCGGTCTTGAGCACACCCGCCTTGTCCAATCCGATAAGGTTGTTTGAAACATGCAGAACTCAATGCGGGAGGCCGTCGTGTGCAACTGTCAATCAGGTAACGTATGCGGGGTTGATTGGTAGCACAGCAAAGTTAGTCCAAAACTAGTGCTCCTCGTCCACATGCTCAGCAGAGCCATCTATCTGCCGGGAGATGCGAAGTCCGAGACACGCCAAATATCATTGTAGGCCTCAACTTTGTTACTCGAAAACATGCGGGATGTCCGCATCTCGCGTCATCATTTTCTTGAAGCCGGCGACATTGACCGGGGAAAAACAGCTTCAGTCGGCCTCCTACTTCTACTGAAACACAACTTTTCTATTCTCAAGATAAGGTACCCCAACGCGTACGTCTTCATGTTGGACTGTAGATTCTCCTCGCAGGCACCATCGAACCTTTGTCCATGGCTCGGAAATTCGCGTCTAGCGGGGGATTCAGAGAGAGCCCGGTCGTCACACTTGCTTTTTCTCAGCATCCTGAGTAGATACCATCAGGTCACCTGGCCTCAGTGATATTGAATCACCTCGTGACAAGAATAGGATCAGAGCGCCTGGTGGAGGTTGATATGGCAGCGAAGATGACGGTGAAGACTCGAATGGAATGAGAGACCGGGGACGAGGCGCGGGCGGGCAGGTGATATCGCTGAACTTGCAAATTTCAAAAAGGAAGAGGAAAGGGGTTCAAGACTCGTGTTGATGCTGGCGGGGTCGACTTGGATTTTGTCCATGCCAAACGCCTCATAGCTTTTTCACGATAGTCGCATTTGTCTGCTATCTTGTTCAGAAGCTCTACTATCAACCTCTTTGGATTTCGTACAACAGTTAGCCTATGGCACAATTGGTGTCGTTGTTGACTTCCTGAAGCAAAGCAACCTGGATGCACCTTCACTTTTCTTCATCTGACGCATTCCCTTCCACCTTCCGCGTTTTCTCTCACCCCCCCCCTCTCTCACCTTCCCTACAGGTAGTTACCTTTCACCTCCCTTCTCATCTTTCCTCACTTCACCCACGCTTGAACTTCAAGTCGTTTTCTTTTCCACTTCCAACTTCCACTACACCCAACCCGCCGTCGATATAATTCTTGCGGCCTTTGCATCATTCGAAAACATTTCAGCAGCAGTAGCTTGTCACCAGCCAGTCGATACTCAGCACAACAATTCACCACCCTCTTAAAATTTTCCTGTTACCTTTGAGTCACGACGCTTTCCGTGGAACCACACACGACCATCTCACCATGTCGGATACTCCCTCATCTCCCACCCCTCGTGCAATTTCCGAGAACGCCATTCGTCCACTCTATCCAATCATCTCCCCGTCCGATCAACGGGCCAGGGTCGGGTGGCCGTTGGAATGCTATGATGATCTGACAGCGACGGAGAAAGGCATCCCCGACGTCTGGATGGAAAGACACCACGAGTGTTCTCGTTTGTGGAGACTTAATACAGCGGAAGAGAAAGAGGCTGCAAGAGCTAAAGTTTGGGAGTTGGCATTCACAGACTGGGACACCGATACGCCAATTCCTCAACCCGCTCGTGCTGTTGCTAGGAAGACCAAGGATAGCATCATCAAGATTGGAGTCTTGACAGAAGACGCCAAGCCTTCCAAGAAGCTTCATGGGGACGATACCAGTATTGCCGCGTCTGATCCACGCCCTCGTCGGCCGTGCTCTCGTGGTGATGACGTCTTTTTGAAGGCCGAAGTCGATTAGGAGCTCGAGTCTCTAAAATTCAGGGCTTGTGACGCAAGAGGTTCAGACCTCCCCTTCGGCACCAAATATGAGCAGACGCTTGGCTATCCGATATTCACTGCTAAGGAAGATTGCATTGCTAGCTGTCTTGTCAGCGTTAGAGCCGTGGTCTGACACACACACGTATTCGACGGACAAAACACCTACGAAAGGAATTTTCAGCCTATAGAACGGAGCCGTAGTCGCGGAAAAGAGCACGACACATTCCCTACAGCCAGGAGAAGCGAAACGAGGCCACTACTTCCATCCCCAAAGAAAAAGACGATGCTAGGAAGAAGGGATTGTCCAGGATTTGTACACAGTATCCGTAGTAACCTGAGCTTCGGTTATGGGCTAACTTCGTGGAAATAGAAAATGAAGGAGCCCCACTTTAGCCTCGGCAGAAACTACCGGGGCAACATTTTTCCAGATCTGGCGAGCTGTGGTGGTCAATGCGTTCCACGAGAATGTACCGAAGCAACGCGACTTCCCGCACAACGTCACAACGCTCACATCCATCATGCATAAGGGGTTTCTTACCTACCATGGAGGACCAGTCACAATCAGATATCATCAAAGCAAATCCAGTCGGACGTGGTCTTTTTACCTTTCAAGATCTTTTTAATTCCATCTGCAAAGATGCAGATCCTGTCTATGACCAGCACATTCTAAACCAGCTGAGCGAAGAAGGTTATAAGAACACCTGATTATTTATACCCTCGACTATTCCCCATCCACTGACTGGTTCTACAGATCTTCAGAACCTTGCTCTCGTTCTTCTCTCATCACTTCAAGTCCTTCCGGCTGCCCGATTACTCCATTCCAAACGCGGAAGAGCATTCTTTGTCGAATTGTCAACCCTAAACACGAAGATCACGAGCGAAGACTTCGACCTCCAGTGCATCAAACCTCTCCTGAAGGCTGCCCTCGCCGACGACCCTGACGATGAGCTGATTTGGCGTCAAATCAACAACCTCGTTATCGAAGCCACCCCACCGCCCCGAACGATAGCGTCTTCACTTCAACAAACTCCCTGGCTGCACAACACAAGCAGTTTTATAAACTCGTCCGAACACCGCAGATATGTTGACGGTATACTCAAGGAGGAGCTCGGCACTATGTATGTCGGGCTTCCCGGCTTTCGAGACGCATACTTCGGAAGTGTGGCTGGACTTGAGACAGCGTCCAAGATGTTTTTCGATCAGTGCCTCAAAGGGAGCGATCTTGCCTTCCAAAACGGCTGGCGGGGATGGCCCCAGGATGCAAACGAGAAAAGCGTGCTGGAGTGGCTTGCGAACTTCGTGAGGAAGCTAGCGCTGTTTACGAACACCCAGAAGCCAAATACGAAACGTCAACGAGACCTAGCACAGCCTAACACGCCGATGCAGGGTTCCACAGCAGATCGCAAATTGGATGTTGGGTTTGTTGACAACATGAAGCCTGACCAAGAGCCTCGATACCACTGGAAGCAGATACTGGTACCTGGAGAACTCAAGAGCAACCCGTCTGCTGACACAGCCTCCAAGTCGTGGCTCGACCTCGGGAGATATGCGAGGGAAGTGCTCGCTGCACAGGACAGCCGACGTTTTGTCCTGGGCTTTACACTCTGCGGATCCCTCATGAGGGTCTGGGCATTTGACCGGCTTGGAGCTATTGCGTCAAATCAGTTCGACATTAACAAAGATGGGCAGCAATTTGTATCCACGATACTTGGGTTTCTCTGGATGGATGAAGAAGCCCTAGGATTTGATCCGACGGTCATGACAATGAACGGCGAACGCTTCATTGAGATTGAGAGGAATGATTCTAAAGAGGGGATCGTTATTGATGGGATAATCCTACGAGCGCGCTGTGTGGCTGGCCGGGCCAGCACTTGCTGGAAAGCACATCCCCAAGGGCACCCAGAAACGGTACTTGTTGTCAAAGATTCATGGCAATACCTTGAACGCGATGAGGAGGGTGACCTCTTGCGTGAGGTGACAGACAAAGGCGTCGTGAATGTGGCTCGGTATTATTATCACGAAACAGTCCAGGTTAACGAGAAAAACGATGACATCTGGAACAATGTTCGGCACGGTCTAGATGTCACAGCAGCAACCAACTATAGGCCACGACAACAGATACAACCAAGAAACATAGCAAAAGATACCACAAGGAAGGGCCGCAGCAGCACCAGTCAGAAGCGTCCATCCAGCCAAACCGAGTCCACTTTGCCCCCAAACAAGCGATCCTGCTCCGTGTCTCCAACAAAGGCTACAAATATGCCACCAAATCGGGTTCATCGGCGCATCATTCTTAGGGATTATGGCAAGCCTATTTACAGGGCAAGCTCTCGATCAGCACTACTTGCTGCCCTAGTAGGCTGCATTGAAGGCCATGAGTCTTTGTACAAGGCAGGCATCCTCCACAGAGATATATCCATCAATAATCTCATGATCAATGAGGATAGTAGCAACTCATCGTGGCCTGCGTTTTTGATCGACCTTGACCTCGCCATTCGGGAGCAGCGAGAGGGTGCTTCGGGTGCCAAAGGAAAGACCGGCACGAGGGCCTTTATGGCTATTGGGGCGTTGCTAGGCGAGCAACATTCGTTCATGCATGACCTAGAGTTGTTCTTCTGGGTCCTGTTTTGGATATGCATTCACTATGATGCAAATGGCAAAGATGTTGGCCCAACTGGGTTTGACAGGTGGAACTACGAGAGCGATAACACGTTGGCTGAGCTCAAGATGGGTATGGTTGCTGATGAGCAATACTTTCAACAAAAATGTATGGAGAGCTTTACTCCGCACTACCAGCCGTTTATACCATGGGTCAATAGGTTACGCCAGGTGGTGTTTCCAAGTGGTGAAAGGTGGAAAAGGCTGGAGACTGGGCTCTATTGCTCAATGAAAAAGATTCTTCAAGACGCACAGCAGGATACAGGGGTGACGGCAGGCGGATAGTGTACAGCATAGCTGATCACCATGGCTCAGAAGCAAGTTAACCTGGTAATCCATATAGCCAGGTGCCCATGTTTTCTTTGTCTCTTCTCTCCTTCTTTCCTGCGATTTACTCGCTTCAAGGGCGGCGCAGAGCTGACCTATGTCTCAACTACGAGGTCGAATACTGAACGGATCAGTGATAAGAACACGAGTGGATGTGTCTGTTCTCCAGGAAGAATCGGATGGTATTGCGGCAGAGGAGACGTGATCGTGTGGTGATTTGGGATTGGAGGAATTGATGCTGCCATACGAGACTCTCGACGCGAAGAAGGGCCGCTACTTTATATTTGAAGGCGTTGTTCGGTTGTCTGTGTGTAAACGATGTGGAAGGCATGGCTGCCTACCACGACGGGCTGCTACTTCCCTCGCTTCTTGCTGCAACAGCCTAAGGAAATGTATACCCGGTGGCGGCCGGCCAGGCCTCTACTGGACACAGCCACCTCACCTTCGACAACAGGCAGCACGGCCGTAGGAAACGCAAGCCGCCATTTCAACTAGGATGGGGGGCCTACCGATAATTTCTGCCTTCCAACGATTACTTGACAACACCTACCTGGCCGACATCCCCGACCGCTTCCACTTCCTCCGAGGATCGAACCCGCAAATCAACTTCCTCTGCGCAGGTACGGAAAGCGCGCGTCACTGCCTCGGCTGGTTGCTCTTGCCTATGCCAGTCGCTATATTTCGGCAAGGTACCTATCAAACAGGCATCTGGCGGCCCCGAGTAAGTCTTTCAACACAAACAACGATCGCGCGACGACTAATGTATCGATTTCAGACACACGAACCTGCTATCGGAACCACTTCGACCTGCCGCCTTGCGGCCTCATTACCTCTCCTCCGCTTCAGTCTCTCCACCTTAAGTTTGCAACGCGTCCACGACGACGCGCGAGACAAGACTCTCCTCCGCCAACCTGCAGGAACACCAACAGGCTCCGGCAGGCAGAGGCAAGGGTCAACCAAGGCCAGTGGAAGAAGGCTGAGAAGCTACAGCTACAGATTATGGAGATATGGTAGAGGGTGCTTGGAAAGGAGCATCCCGACACGCTGTCGAGCATGGCCAACCTGGTGTCGACGTTTTGGAACCAAGGCCGATGGAAGGAGGCCGAGGAGCTGGAGGTGCGGGTGATGAGGACGAGAAAGAGGGTGCTTGAGAGGAGCATCCCGACACGCTGATGAGCATGTACAACCTGGCTGACACTTGGAAATCTCAGAATCAGTGGAAAGATGCCTTTCAGCTTCTGCAAGACTGCGTTCGCCTCAGAGGGAACGTTCTTGGTATGGATTATCCACATACCATATCTTCTGCATCAGCCCTGTCGGACTGGGAACTACAGTTCGGGGAAAGTAGCCATGAGATTCCATGATACCCCTAGATAATGGATGCTTTTATTTATACATAAGGCAGTTATACTGTGATGAATACGGCGCAAGTGCTATCTTAAAAGGTGGCAACTTTTGCCATCGCGATTCATCATCCTATGCGTATCGTAGGAGGGATGCGCCGTCTTCAACATAATTAGTTACTTCCTGGAACCAGTCATTGGCCAAGTTATCTGTCGGATTGGAAGTCCAATTCGGCCGCGAGTAGGGGCACAGCATGGGCCACCTCGAGGGGGTACACTTAGACCTCGACTACCCACCCAACCTCCGGTTGGAATCTCCCTTCTACTCCTCACGCAGAATCAATCAATACAGAGATATTGATACTTCGTCACCCCCAGGACCCTACGGTTCGAACCAAATTCCCTGTGAAAGGAATACCAACATTATCCTCCACATTCCCATTAACATAGATAGAGCTTTAACCACCAGGTAAAGCTGGTTTTAACGTCGTATACTAGGCACAGAAGACCAAGTAAAGAAGCGGTCATCGCGAAACTGTGGTTGTCACGAACCCACAGAACCCTTCAAGCCAGTGAGAAAGCCGGGACGAGGGTAGGGCGGGGGAGCGAGGGGAGAGCGGGCCCAACAGTTGTTAGACAGGACGGGACCCTGCAGCCTACAAGTAAGCCGTTTCTGGCTGTCTCGTTATTTGCTACGTCCATTTCTGGCTCTCTCGGATTCTGGCTTTGTTAACGCCTGCGCTCTGAGTACTTGCTCGCTACGGGCGTCGGCTACTAAGCCACATCAGCTTGGCTCCACACCGCCACTACTAAATATGTTATGTAAGAAATTCCGAGAAACCCAATACGCCTTTTACTGTACCAGACTATTATCTTCGTTAAATCGTGCGATTACCCCTGCTGATATGTTGAGGCGCAGGGACCGTAGGTACAATGGTGGTATTGATCGTATGTACGTAGCCAAGTCTGCGCCGGAGGAGCAGCAGGTGTAGAGGCTGGGGTTGACCGCGGGGCACGTGATCCACGGGCCTTAACAAGATGTGTATACCAACAACACTCCACCGTTTGTATAGCAAACAGAGCATTTGTATAGTGGAGGCAGGAGCCTTTGATAGGCAAGTGCACCTGCCTTCCCAAATTTCACCAGCCGCCTGGAAACCCATGGAATCGGGTGAGTACGCAGTATAAATAACTTGGCAAAAGTTTTCAACTTCCTCTTTTTGCAAATAATGCCTAATCCTTGGTGGTAACGACGGTAAAATGGCGACTTTCTACCCCATTTGCGCCAACCAGGCGCCAAACAACGCGAAATGTAACAACACTGGCAGGTTCGCTTGCAAGAACTGCCTTCTCGTCACAGTAAACACCGCATTCCCTGTGAAGATTTTGTCTCTATCTGCTAACCCAGCCTTCCTCCAGTACTGTGGCCCCGAGTGTCAGAAGTCTCACTGGACTATGCACAAGCCCGACTGCAAATCTCACCTTGGAAGGGAGGGCTGGCAGCCTGACTGGGTCTTGGAGAACCGAGCTCCGGCCTTCATCGGGAATGGTCACCCTCGGGTGACCTATGGAGCCGGGAAGTACCTTTGGGGCAACGTTCCAGCTTTCGACGTCCTCCAACTTGGCGCCAACGAAGGCGTCTCCTACGACGAGCAGGTGCGCCTCTTGTTTGCCGGTGAGTACCACGATCAACGAGCTCCGGGTTAAATCTAACTTATCACACATAGCCTCCGGAGATCTTCGAAACGTCATCAAGACCATCGCTCAGCTCCCCGATAGCTACACTCAGCCCGTCGAGGTGACTATAAACGACCGCAATCTGGATATTGTCGCTCGGAACGTAATAATGCTTCTTATCAGTCTCGTGGTGGACGATGTCGACATCGCGGCCGACTGCATCATTCACGTCTGGTATTCCGCCCTCCTCCGCAAATCCGACCTCGACATCATGCAGCATCGGATCCGTCCAGTCCTCGAGGAGGTCTGCCACAAGCTGAAGGGAAAGGGTTCCGACAACCTCCAAGCAAAGACCTGGACGTTCGGCCAGCGGTCGCTGAGACTCGTGCTAAAAAAGTCTGTGTGGGACGACTTCTTGTCCTTCACGGGCACCCCCAAGGGCCTGACGGCTAATCGGGCGCATGAGATTCGCAAAGCCGTCACCCTCGCCGAGGGTAGAAAGGACTATCGTGAGCGTCACCTTCTGGTCCAGTCCCTGTCCCATCGAATCGCCCTAACACGCTTCCGCGAGGACGGACTTCTGCTTCCATTTGGAAATGCGCGTGATGCCTTTCGGCACCCCAACCCGTGAGTAACAGATTTTCTCCACCAGTGGAATGGAACGTGTGGCTAATTAGTATTAGAACTATTTACCAGGACGCGAGCTGGCCCATGTACGACAATGCAGACCCCCTCAATGGATGGTCTGCCAAGGAAGTCCAAGAGACTCAGACCGGACCTGCGACCGCTGATATCTACGGCAAGCTCCTCATCAGCCTTCGTACGGTACTTCTAGCGTTTCTTCGTCGTCTCTCAAGTTCGCAGATCTCATTTAGACTGTTCCACATGGACGCGTCTACTCTTCCCAAGTTGCTCGAAAACAGCTCCTTTAACCGGATTGAGGTAAATAGGCGTTAACACCTACACTGCGGCGAACTTGCTCATCTAACAGCTCACAGGTCTCTAACATCTCGGACGCCGGGTATCTCGGAATCCATCGTACGCTCGATCTGATGGTTCCTCTCCTTCAGAGCCCTCTCATCAACCCCCACGCGACCCTGATTACCTTGTTCATGAATACTGTGGACGAAAACATCACCGAAACGGAAAAGCTCGCAGAGATGAAGGCGGATGGCACAGTGACGAAGCGCATCTACGAGTACCTATCGCTCAGCAGAAGACCGCTCACTCATTACGACACCACAATCTTCAAAATCATGGCCGCCCGGGATTGTATACCAACCTATGACCACGTCTTTGACCGGTAAGTAACGTGGTAAAGCTATTTGCTTTGCGGTGTATGCTAACTATACTCCAAGGTACGCTGCGAAGCTCATGTTCTCTCAGAGTGCTCAGCTGGTTGGAGCCATGATGAAGGAAAACCACACTGTGATCGAGAAGTGGCCGTTCAGATTGAAGCTGCGGCCCGGACAGACTGGCGCCCAGGAGGAGTTTGACCGCCTCCTAGGAGGAGGAGTTTCAAGCAAGGAGCGTTACGTGGAATGGAAGAGGGTTGAAGCATCAGGATGAGGTGTGGAAGACAGCTACAGATCAGGGAGAAGGCAGTAGACTTATGGAATAGTCCTTCCACCCATGGGAGCATGAGAGCGGCGAAATACAATGCTTTCAGACGACAGTTTTGCTATCCGGGCAGACCCCCCTTTCCCACCCATCGTAGCGTCTGGTTCATTGGAGTTTTCTTTTGGCCCGCGCGTCCCGCAATAGCCGTAACTAGCGCAAACACCCCGCAGTTTGACGGGCAATTTGACTACTTCGACTTCTGCTGCTTATGTAAAGTTGTATAATTCGACATTATGTTGGCTTTTATTGCGGTAATCGAGAGATCTCGTCGAATCTCGATTTTGGTCAAAATTGGCTTGACTACGGCCTCCAATTGGTCAATTGAGCGGGTCAGATATTCCCCGGCGCCGTAGATGCCGGCGGCTACCTAGCGCCTCGTCTGCTGCATCTCTTCGCCGCGTGGACGTCTCCTCCAACCGTAATGCAGTCCTGGACAGTTTCTTGCGGTGGCTCGGCTGTCAATTCGTCCTCTGTATCATACTCGTACGCTGAACGGTTGCGACGAATGCCCGCCCGTACTAACCGTGGCGCTGAATTGCCGACCTTGCGAGGTGGTCTGGGCTGACTGGTGCGCGGCGGAGCGGTAGCGCTGCGTCTTGGGTGGAAGTAGTAAGTACGTACTTGACAGGTGGAAATTGCGAGCTTGGGCCAGCGCGGCAAGTGCGGGGGGTGGACCGACGAAGGTGCGCTAAGTTTACTGAGCGCTGATTGGCTTACAAGGCCACATTAAACTGGATTACTGCCCGGATAGCAAAACTCTTTACGAGTCACTTGGCAGACATAAGTACTGTGCACAGGGTTCATCCAGATTTCTTGCAGACGGAATCTACTAGTCATAACAAGCGATGATACGTCACGCAAAATATGCGATTCGCCTCTGGCTAATAAGCTTATCTGTCAACGAGTTTCGCGTTCAGCCTCCTGTCAACAAACGCGGATAAGCGGCGGATCTATGTTCAGCATATGGGCAACAGCCTACAGGGGGTGAGGGGATAGCTACTAGCATACTTTAGTACGTATCTGGGTAGAATATGGACGGTCACCAGAACTGATCCCTGGCTGAGCAAAATGTGGATCGCATGAGCAGGGGTAATGAACAGGGATACCTACCCTTGATCGTCGAAAAGGCTCTTCTCGTTGCCGGAAACGTTTCTGGGAAGGCCGACTCCTCCGCGCGTCACCAAGCCACATCCTGCTCGTCCGGGCAGATGTGAGCCTTCTCAATTGAGACGGTATAACATAGCAGATAGTAATCGCTTCTCGAGCTAGAAACGCATCTTAGTGCGCACTAATAGTGACGCAGGGCACCCGTAGCTGGTCCAGGACGAGGCAGATGGGCAGGTTTGCTTAATCAGAACGATTGGTCATGACCAGAATCTTCGAACGATCAAATTTTCTCAGGATCGGGACAATCCAGACCCAACATAAATGCATCGAACAATTATACATACTCATGCGCACACACTGGGCATTGAGCCGCCCCCGATAGGCCTGGCCGAAGCCTATTGGTACGCCCTGGTCAGAGACCCGGGTGCCTTTGAGAAGTTCGAGCGTGTGACGCGCTACTATGAGGCTCACTCTCTGCAAAGATAGCGAGCCCGAGATCCCGCGCCTCACAACTCTCTCACACACCCACCGACGCCTTGAGGCCCCGGCCTTACCACACCCCTCTCTCTTCCTTCCTCCTTTATCTTCTATATAAGAAAATATAAGAAAACAGAAAAATGCTCGCGTAGGCAAATATGCCTCCGAGGGCCGGTTACTTGTTGCGGCAACGCCGTCTGTGGACGGCGTAGGGCTGCTAGAGACCCATTCGCTTCTGCCGAGTCAGGGACCCCCTGCTGGCGTGCTTTTTGGAACTGAACGGACCCTGGGGATTAGATACTAAACTCCACTGCTCTAGGCACGAGAAGAAAAGTGTACATTATAGACTGCCTGACTTGTCGTACGCTATAATGGCGGCACGGCACATCATATGCCCAAAGGGCGCTCTGGTTGATCGGAGCTTAGTTACATAGATAGCTGGGCACCTGTCCCTGATGATGTAAAACACCACTACTACTACTACTACTACTACTACCACTGGGCATTGAGCCATAGTGGCCAGAGTTACACCACGTCAGGAAACCTTAACAAGCTTGCTCCCTCGCCGACACAACCCCCATTCCATGCATTTCCCGCCCAAGATCCTTGCCATGATGATGGCATGGTGCGACCGAGAGACACTCCGAGCACTAGCTCTGTGCAGCAACCTATTCCAAGTCATCTGCACCCCACTACTCTACAAGCGAGACCTGCAATCTTTTGTTCCGCGTTCTATCGCCTGGGCGATTTCTGAGTGCGAAGACGACTCCATCTCGCTGCGTGTACTTCATCAAGCTGGGCAGTTGGGGGCGGATTTCCGAAGGAGGCTGCCGTACGACTGCTACCTCCGTCATTGCGGTATTGATGTCTTTGAATCCCGACGGGATTGCTCATTTCGAGGTACAGAGCTTTTGTCAGCTTTTCAGCTCGCTCTTCTGTTAGGTCGCGACAAGATTGTTGCGTTTTTTCTGCAGAACGGATTTTACAACCAGGACCTCATGATCGACGATGGAGTTTGGCCTTTGCTCCAGCTCAAAGCGACCTATGCTTCGCGTTAGGAGTACGACACCTTGATTGCTCCGCTCTCTGCGTCGTACGGACATTTACGACTAGTCTTTTCGCCGTTGGTTAAGGACGACGAAGTTGAGGTAACCGTTGCGAGGTTGTAAAGTACGACCCTTTCTTTCGTACCCTGGTTTCCAATGTCGATAGAGGAAGTTCTGTAGTATCTGTATGAGTTCAGAATCAGCAGTTTTGCAGTGGATCGGGAGTTCGAACTCGAATATAGGAGAATGTTTATTGTTAAAGTAAAACCATTTAGACCTAGGTGTAGGCTGTGGTAGGAATCCTGTTGTGGAGAAGGTTGTAAATGTTGTCGTACTTAGGATCGTTATAAAGCGGTGCTGTTCGGAAGCACTACCATTGAATAAGAATAGCGCGATTATAACGTTACATATTCATTTCTTCTGGACATTGCCGTGTGGTAAATCGAAGCTATGTCTATGATAAGCATATCTTCCGGTCCGAGGGATAGCCGCAGCGCGGAGGTGATGCCTAGGTAAAGCCCTCGAAGGCCTCACTCTCAGCGACCTCAGGATAGTTGCGGCGCAAATAAGGCGCGCGCTTGTGTAGCAGTTGCAAGAACAGTGACTGATCGTAAGATCATTTGGTCCACTTCTAGATTGGCGTTGGGACGGTCTGCTGAAATTCTTCCGGGCCGGCATGTTTAAAGAGAGTAGAGACGCTATAGTGCATATTGTAAGACTGGGTATAATACACGACCCTGTTCTAAAGATATCGAATCATCAAGAGATTCTAATAGCGACAACTAATAATTAATTTAATGCGTTGTGGTTAAGAAATACTAGATGTTGTGGACGTGGGAAAAAACGTCCGGATAACTAGTTATGGAAAGTTCAATGAATGATTCTCGGCAAGATTTTAATGAATCTTACCCCCTCCCCTGTCTTTACGGACCCGCTCTTTTTTTGGTGGCCATTTCAATGAATCATACTATCATTCGTCGTTGCCAGTATGTTAGGGACCCATTTATATTTTCTATGGTCATTTCAATGTGTTGGGCAGCGATTATCAGGTAGGGGGTCAATGGGATGTATTGATGAGTATGAAGAACGAGTGGCTATGGGAATATCCCGACTATCTATATAGTGAGTGGAAGACCCTTTATACTGGCATATCCTTGGCAAACTTAGTCATGCTTGTGTAAGACCATATTGTTTCATAGGCATAGTGTGACAATCGTTGTAACGAGTGTACTGGGATGGGCCTGACACAATGAATCTGAGTCGGATTCATCGTTGTCTGTCTGTATGTTAGGGGCAGAAGTGGAGCATAGAAATGGGGCAATTGTACTGACGCCCACTCGCAGTCGATGGGATAGCTAACTCCCTGCTGATGACGCCACAAACTTGTACGTGCTAGGAAGTGGGTCACGGTCGTAACTGTGCTCCTCCTTATCTTATCTCTTGTCGGAGGCATGCGAGAGGCGGGGAACCTGAAGCCGAGGTCAAAATAATGACGCCAATTGTAGCACAGATATTGTCAATTCAAATCTTCCTTTCTCTCAAAAATATTCACCCGTTAAAGTGACAAACAGCCATCTATCAGGCTTCCATATCGCTAGAAGCATCAATCCCTCTCCAAACCTCTTGATATCAACCAGATACGGTCTTCGATTTTTTCGAATCCGTTACCATGGTCAAAGTCGGCGACTCCCTGCCCTCCGGCACCAAATTCACGTAAGCTATACACTTCGATGAATTCACGATGTCGAACTAATAACCCCCAAGCTACGTCCCTTACGACCCCCAGACCGAGTCCCTCACAGCCTGCGGCCTCCCGATAAGCTACGACGCATCCACTGAATGGGCTAACAAGAAGGTCGTCCTCTTCGCCGTCCCCGGCGCCTTCACACCAGGCTGCTCAGCCCGCCACCTCCCTGGCTATATCGAAAAGCGCAAGGACTTCGTTGCCAAGGGTGTCGATATCGTCGCCTGTATCGCCTACAACGATGCTTTCGTCATGAGCGCCTGGAGTAAGGCCAACAACATCAAAAACAGCCCCGAGGAGATACTGTTCCTTAGCGACGGCGAGCTAGCGTTCAGTAAGCATATTGGATGGACGATGGGCGAGCGATGTGCAAGGTATGCGCTGGTGATCGATAACGGAAAGATTGTGTATGCGGAGAAGGAGGAGGCTCCGAAGGAAGTTAGCGTTAGCGGCGTTGATGCTGTGCTCGCAAAGTTGTAGATGAGCCTCCTAGATACTACATGTAGTTTCGGAGATAGGATTCAATGAGCATACATCGAATTCCACGCTGTTTGATGTCCTTGATGAGCCGCTTCTGTTTCTCTTCCCGTAGTGCCGTTTGTCTGTTCCTCCGAAAGTCAGTCCTCTGTTGACGTCGCCGGCGTGGAGGTTTTTAGGATCGTTGCCGTATCTACAACGACCGAGCCACGTACCCTCCCAGTGTCTGGGCCAGAAATCTCCCTGCTGAAGACTGATTGAATCCGAGGATTGAACAGACGCGTAATGGTAAGCAACAGTTGCTGACATCGGGTGGGGTACAAAGCCCATGCATGTAAACATGTGGGACTGTGGGTATCTGAGGCAGAGGCTGGTGCCCCAGGCACCAGCTGCCTGATCCACCTCCTGGTTGATCCAGCCCACCGCAGCCACCTTCACCACAACATCACCAACCAACCGTCAATACCAGTCGTATTACCTCATTGCTTGCCTCGTTGGTCCAGATGAGCAGTGTGTACTGCCCACAGGTTATGAGAGCCCATTTTGACTTTTTCCCCAGCTATTGAAGCTATTTAATTATTCCGTTGGATTCGCCTATTGCGACTTCCTCCGTTTGTTTATTTAGACTATTACGTCGTTAATACGTGAAGTCCACCCCCGACCCTTGATCCTCGCCATGCCAAAGCAAGGATCCCGACCTGTTGATCGATAAGGATTCCGTTAATCTATCGATTAACCGTACGATCAATTAATAACCTATAGATTATCACTATGTCCTACTAAGGGTCTTCCGATGGCGGAAGAGCTACTTAGTCTATCCCTTAGCTGAAGGGAGAGGAGAACTGGGATAACTGGATGGATATGCTAATATTAATATTAGAATCATTGGATCTGTCCTACTACGTTGAATCTGACGTTGCTAGACCTCACAAAGATGAAGTCCCTACAGCTGCCTAGATCGACGTTATGAAGAAGTGGAAGAACGATAGAATCCACGCCTTTGTGTTACGAGCAGGACAAGGCAACCAACTGTGGCACAAAGCAAAAGCTTCGATAATGATGACTCCGGCATCATTGTCCCTTGTTCTGTCTTATATAGCTACGCGCCCACAGTGACAAGTTGCGGCGGGCGTAACACTCGAGCGAGGCCTATATCTCTTACGCCGGCTAAACGAGCTAGCCCCTTTATAGTCTAAAAAGGGAATATATATTCTATTTATCGGCTACTAGGATGAGTATCCTACGATATTCGATAAGTATATAGAGGATTCTAGTAAGACCTTAGAAGACTTTACTCGCGACTATCCCATCGGGTGCGGAATAGCTCCATTTTAGCCAAGGGCGGGGTAGAGCCAATAAGGGCTTCTATATTAATCAAGCTAACCAATAGAGTAAAAGTACCTCTATTACCTATAGATTTTGGGTATACCACAAGCACCAGCAGTCTCCCTCAATACAAAGAGCTACATTGCAGTCTAAGCAGCCCTTCCGCTTCCTTTTCTTCTATATAAGGCTATTCCCAAATACTATACCTAGGGTCTGGCGTCGGGCCCTTAATACCCCCTTATTACTATAGTAGGAACAAAGTAAGTTAGCTCCCCTTGATCCCTTCCTATGGTATTCCCATGGAATAGAAGTATTCCTTTTATCTGTAGCCCGTCCAAGTCGTGAATGCTTCCGCCCCCCTGCTAATGGTCCAAACTGCTGGATAAGCTATGCTGCAAGCAACTGCCGCCATTGGTAATAGGACTTCACCTTTTACCACCTAGGGCTGCCCCAGAGCTGTAATAAGAAACTATTCACAACTACACTTCCAGTAGGAAATTCCAAGTAATTGACTACCAGCCTCCTCGACGAATAGGGTGGCTATATTGATAGTAGGACCTCATCTGGTCACTCATATCAACCCCATTCATCTTATGATTGTACTCATCAATTGCCCTAGGGATTGGAAGGTCCTTGCGGACGTCTAGTCCAAAGACTTACCGGGCAGTCTTTTTAGCAGCAGTGTCTCCAGTTGGGCGGCGGCGGCTGCGAATAACTTCCTGGCCGTCCTAGAAGACAGTTGACAGGAAGAGTACGAGGGCATTATCCTTCCAGGTGAATCGATTGACCTAATTCCTAGTTAGCTGGGCTGGGCAGGGCTGGGCAGGCTAGCAGCTTACCTCCCCATCTAAAGTAGGGATACAGTGTATTTCCCCCCAGGGGATACCCCGTCCTTCAGTCTCTTTCTCGGCAACTAGGATCTTATCTATGCCACTATCCTTCCGGCAGGTACCAGAAGCTCCAACTTGTTGATTCCGTAGGGTACGAAGGAGACGTATAGAGGCGAAGAGGTTGTCAAGAAATACGTAGTAGGTTGCAGCTGGTAGTAGGGAAACAAGAGTAGTTACTACCTACTATATTGGTGTCAACAGAGCCAGCTTTCCAGCAGCTGCCCCGGCTAGCCTAGCCGACCGGACAGCCCGGGCGGGCTGGGTTAAACAGGCTGGCTGGGCTGGCTATGCCTGGGGGACTAATGCGTATGGGCCCTTCCCATATACGTACCACAGCCACCGTATACAGTAGCCAGACTAGGCAAGGATCCAGATCTTATAGCCAGTTAGGGTAGGTTTCGTTGGAATCGTTGTCGTCTCAAAAGATCGACCTATAAATCGGACCACAGCCTCGTCAACTATAAGGTCTAAACCGGGTATATAGAGGAAATCCCCAGTCTCTTGAATATGGGCTGACCATTAGTTAACCTTCCGATATACATCTAGCATTTGATCTTAGGCCCGGCCCCGGCCCCGGCCCCGGCTGGGCTGCCCGGACTGCCCGGGCTGGAATTCCGCAGTATCGAATATCCGTAGTCGTCGGAGCAGTAGTTGAAAACGGTCCCGGGATATAAACCGCGTAAATAGGTGGATAGGATCCTCCTTTTGCTGCTGGGTCGACCAGTAGGTTGATAATCTAGGTTCCTTATGGATCCCTATATATAATAGGATCCCTAAGAAGAGGTAAATCTCGTCTGCTGAAGTTTTCCTCCACTCATATATCCTAGCTCGTCTAGCCCTTTGGCCCTCCTTAGATAACGGTACTACATTCGTCCACTATACCCACTACTCTACGAGGCTCTACGGAACGTATTAGAGGAATAGTTCAAGCGGGCTTGCCGGCAGCCCCCGTACCTCTTAGGCCCGGGCCGGTGCGTCAAAGGGCTAGAAGGAACCCGGAGGGCCGTATTCAGTAGCCGTAAGGCCGGACTATCCCATCGAGTGCTGCAAGGCGACAGTACATTGGCTCCACATAACGGGCCCCCTTTTACCCCGCACCGCATCTGGTACATCCACTGCTTGAGTTGCCCCTATGATTTCCACTCCGGTACATCTACCAAATCCATCATTACCAATACTCAATTAATGGATTCTGACGATTCTGACGGATCTGGCCGTTCCACGGGCTCGGCGAAGTCGTGTATCTTTGCCCTGCTGCCCGAGGACCTCGCCGCCGCCTGCACTGCCGACTGTACGCCGGAGCAATGTGATAATGCCACTGTTCGGCCCCGCGAGCCTCCGGAGGTTGAGCCCGGTATCCCTGGGAAGTACACGAGGATGGGCTGCCTCGAGTGCGATGTAGCTCTCTGTAACTCAGAAGATTGCTGGTACCGATTTCATACGCAGAATCTCTAGTAATTGGAAGTATCTATTATCAATTACGTTGGTTGGTTGGAAAAAGGGGCCCGAAGTGGCCCGATTGGCTGCTCCCCCGCATCTCAATGTACTGTCGCCTTGCAGCACTCGATGGGATAGCGGCATCACAGCGCTTGGCCGTACAGTCTATATTACAGGCAGTAGTAAGGTTTTCTGGGTGTACCTCAACTACTATACAGCTACGTACAGAAGTATTAGAAGCAATCGAGGTATCAGAATCATCAGAAGACATCATAGCATCAATCAAAATGTAAGTCATAGTGGTGATAATAGGTACCAGAGCATAGGGAGAAGTGACGTATCGTCAAGTACCCCTTTAAATGCGGGGTAATAATGGGTAAATAGTGGGTATTTTGGGGCTTGGCAAAAATGGAGCTATTCCGCACCCGATGGGATATAGTTATTTTCTTTACCCGCAGTGGACTGGAGTTTCAAGACTCTTATATCTAAATATCTCAACATGCCTAGCTCAAAGAGACAAACATACTCGATTACCGTAGTTGTAATCGAAAGCTTTGAGTACTGCAATCAACTGTGTTACAGTGGCAAAGACCACTAAAATGTGATAGAGTTGATGGGAGGAGCCGACAATGTCGAATTTGCCCGGGAAAATGCGCTCGGGAAACTTAGTCTAGTAAGTCGAAGTAATCAGAGTCAATTTTACAAGGTGAAAAATTAAAAGACCTACTGCATAGATCAAAGCTCCAAGTAAAGAAAGAAACCTTCGATCAAGTAATAGGGCAGTCCCGATTGTTGCATCATTTGCGAAACACCAAATATGGTACAACCATGGATCAAAGGTGCAAAGCCAGACATGCCAGTTATGACAAACGCTAGAGTTCGGAAAAGACGATGTTTCGGACTCTGAAACTTAGGGTTCACCATTATGAAAATCGTTATAGATCCAAGAACTCCGATATTATAAGAAAAATCAGTGTCGGATACTCTGCGGCAGAAGACTGTGACGATAGGTATGTGTTGGATTCACAGGTGGAAAAGGAAAATACTCGAGTATCGTGGGTAGCAACGATCACCGACTGTAGTGGTGATATTGCTTGTTCTTGTTGTTCTTGAGTGGAAGTCTAACCAGGTGCCAGCGGCGGCAGGAAGTCTGGGGTATACCACCCTCGTGTGGCTGAGCCACACGGACCACCGTGGCTGGAACGGACCGCGGCAGCAACCTCCTGCTGCCTAATGTAGGCCTATTCCAACAGTATGGAAATTGACTCACCATAGACCAGTATATTTTACGTTGCAAGGGTTCACACCAGAACACCATGCACATCCCAGATACAAAGTCACCCAATGTCAATACCACTATACCTACCAAGTCGAATCGCAACTAAAGATTCTCAACTCTGATAGAATGGTTCATCAAGGTGTGGTATGTCGCTGACAGCCCCAAGCAGATGACAGCAGTCAATAGAAAGAAAGTGAAGATGAAGATATCAGTGCCCGTGAGGTTGGCGTACCGACTTCTAAGGTACTGTAGGATATACCATTCGCCGAGTAGAAAGACAAGTGCTGGTATTAGATGGGAGTAAAGGTTGATCGACTCGTTATGAAGTAAGACCAACTGCGGAACGAAGTTTGAGCCGAGCCTGAGATCGGCTGATAGCTATGGCGGATGTACTCGTTGTCTTGATGCCATTCTGGCAGCTCATCGAATGAGAGAAGGCCTTTCCGTACCTTGCTGGGCCTGGGCACGCTGCTTGGAATCGATCGGCTTGAGAAATCGTGTCTCTTCTGTTGCGGTGACGAAGGCCGAAGACGGCGAGCGGATGCCATTGCCGTGTCTGATGATGCTGTCCGTGGTGGACATTGAATGATAAAGGGGACTTCGGAAGGGGGTTCCATTATGAAGTTGGTTTGCCCTCACCTTTTTCTTGATAAAAGATGCCAGCCTTTTTCACCCTCCATTAGCGGCGAATGCCCCAAATAAGGCGAAATTTGCGCCCAGGGTTTTTACATGGAGCTGCAGGACCTTGATACCCATGATGCTACCACTGCGGAGTGATGAAAGTAGCGTCTTCCATCAATCCAGCTACGTCGCAGTGCCAAGCCCATTCAACAGCTGCATGTGCACTGACCAAACTACCTTAAGGCAGGGTTGGTACTTTGCATTTCCAGGAAATGGCTGCAGGGCATGCTCAATACTCCACACGGCGCACGCAGTTGAAACAAGGGAGGTGCCTATGCCACTGTCTGACAGAATCCCTGCTTTACAATTAACGGGCCAACTAGTCATTGCCGCTGTGTAGATACCTGTGGCGTACGGAATAGAGTTTGTGCATAAGGACGAGGACCATGTAGGGGGTAAGGAAAAGCATACGAAAAACCAGCGGCTACCAACAGAGACCGGGCTTATCACTCACGAATAGGGCTCTAGGCTAGTGGCCTGACTCGGGTGGCTGAGTTACTACTTCTATTTTGTCGATGTACGGAGTCACTCTTGGTTGCTGAAAATGTCTACTGTATAACAGTACCTTAGTTGACCTCGGGTGATGGGGACATCAAACAATCAAACCAACAAACAATCCGAATACAGTAAGACAAGAGTTGACCAGTGACAATATCCTGCATGAGTGGGGCGGATGCATGTGCCCAACCAATGATGAGGTGACCTAGCGCCGGGGTGGACATTGAGCACTCAAAGACAACGACAAACAAGTTCGCGTTCGATACAATAACGACTTCATCATTTGAGCCGACACGAGAACATGTACAAGAAGCCATCAAAGCACCCACTTCGCAGACATTTCTGAGGGAGTCAAAACAAAAATTCGCACCCGTTGTCTCACGCTTCCTCGTCACGGGCTTGAAGCTTGTCAAAGGCACGAGAATCAGATATTCGACATCACAGCGTACGACGGTCGGTGGGAATATTGGGTTTAACTTATCTCCGCTTGGAGCGCTGGGCGTGATCACAGGCCCGAGAGGTCACTGGAACAGTATAAATGACGATGAGACTGGATTCGATTGTGAGTCGAAATTTGTGTTTGCATCCCGCGTCAAGAGGCTGCTATCAAAGGAGGGGTAATTCTCCCATTGTAGACAGATTTTAGTTGCAAGATAGTAATCCAAGCCAGCATCGACTTTTTGAGTCTTGACCATAACGAGACAAGTGTAGTAATAACTGTTGAAGTTTCTGGGGGCGCCCAAGTGCTTTTGCATCAGCTCCACCGGCGTGCAATATTGAAGCTTGCACATGAGTATATAACATAGCGCGAGGGCGCTTGTGTTTGGACGAACCCATATGTTTAGAGCTGCCAGAACAACTCTTCTTCTCAGTCTTACTGGTCAGGATGATTGGAATATGCTCTATGGTTAAAAAGGGTTTGGTATTGTAGTGAAGCTCCCTATCCTGTTAGAGCTATAAAAAAACCGAGTCTTCGAGTGATTGAAAGATGGCTGCAGCCATGGTGTCTCCCAGAATGGAAGAAAGGCTGTAGCAAGTGTGACAGCTAAGATTCTCTTTCCCTCGGGCGGCAATGCAGATGATCCACCACGTAATTCTTGATGACGTTTGAACAAATCCGACAAGGCTATTGTCCGAGACAGTTGATTACCGCCGACGACCTTTGGTTGGGGACAGGGCCTCTGAAGTACTCCATTTTCAAGAACAAAATGCAAACAGTTCCTTTGGCCGAGAAACTCAGTAATGCTGGGGCATGTATGAGTAAAATCAGGTGTGCTGCTAATAAGAGGTTCCGATGTGTTCCTCGTCCTCTCATCGTGCATGTCTCCATCGTTAAGATGTCAGTGATAATCGTACGAAGCTTTAAATCCTTACCTGACTGTTTTTTGGCTTCTTGAAATTCGATTGCAAGCGCAGACCGTATGCCGAAAAATACTTCGAAGCTCCTCCTAATGTTTAAATCCTTTTTTTGTTGCGGTAGAGGAAGTCTCACGCTCAACCCTGTTGTTGTTGTTCTATTTAACGCCATGGCGGCAAGGGCGCAGCCGCCCTTGCGGCAGACCTCCCGGAGGGTATGTGGCGTGAAGGGTCGCAGGCTCTAGCTATATACTATATAGTACACGCCGTATCCTGACGTCCTCCAAATCTTGCTCGTGAGCTACTATGTGTTCTATCCATCCCTAGTTCCCACTGGTGCCCTAGTTCCGTTATAACCAACTGGTTTCTTAATAGTGTCTGCCACTGGCCAACATGCTCAAGTACTCATCGTCGTGCGATTGCCCAGTGTTTGTCAAAACGGAAAATGCAATGACCTCAACATCATGAACATTTGGTTCCCATTCGATCCAGACAATCCTGAATAGAAAGGATCATGTCAAAGCTGGCGGGATCAGCCAGCCATGCTCCGTGCGGCTGAACATAGTATGTCTTGGAATCTAACTGGCTAACCCTGGTTCGGACCGTCCCGCTTCGGCTCCCCTCAACGCCAGCACAAATGCGGTCCAATGGGAAATACATTGGCTGGACTTCAGCATACAATTCATGAGGAGAAGGTTTCTCCAATTCCAATAGCATTTCAAGAGTCACATTGGCCCCTCACGCCGAGTCCGATGGCGGCATACAAGCTTACCAAGCGTGGTTCGGGCTTACAAGGGCTAGAAGTAACCCTGTGATAATTAGGTGGTATATTAGGAAGCCATGGGAGTTTCCTTTATAGTGATTTCCGAAACCAGTCATTGCTTCTCATGAACCTGAAAACGAGCCGACTGCAGCAGAATGCCGTGCCTGCCATCGTCATTTTCTTGAAAATTGAGACTAACCCAAACCGACAGTCTAGAATGTAGTTCCTTCAATAAAGTAATGTGTTGGTATTCCTTTCACAGGGAATTTGGTTCGAACCGTAGGGTCCTGGGGGTGACGAAGTATCAATATCTCTGTATTGATTGATTCTGCGTAAGGAGTAGAAGGGAGATTCCAACCGGAGGTTGGGTGGGTAGTCGAGGTCTAAGTGTACCCCCTCGAGGTGGCCCATGCTCTGCCCCTACTCGCGGCCGAATTGGACTTCCAATCCGACATAATGATCTACAAAGGCAGGGTTGAATAGATCCGTATCAATACAGAATCATTACACAAATACTTGTAATAACAGCAGCATGAATGGCGTGACCGAATGCATGCATGTATTATCCACTGATTGGTGAGTACTTTGCTGGGCTTCACGAGTTACTACTTGTATCCATACTTAGGATAGTTAATCAAAGTTGATTTCAAGCTTTGACCTTAAATGCAGCACTTGGCCCAAACCTGATGCTGCTGAATCGAAAGCCTTGTAATTGCTACCTACTTATGTAACTATACCTGATTTAGTCCGGCAGACAGAACAGCCTCTTACATTGACGTTCTTCAAAAGGCTCACAGAGTTTCTGTTCTTCTCCCCGGAATTTCCCCCCCAGGGCAGACTGGCAACACAGCGACTGGCCCACGAACCCGGTGGGCTGTCTTTCACAGGGTCTTGCAATACGGCCAATAATCGCGAATGTTGGTCAGAGGTATTCAACATCACCACTGATTATGAGAAGCATGTTCCCGATGGAATAGAGCGGGAGGTCGGTGATTTCCCCTTGTAATATTACATTGGCACTAACCGCAAATGATCTAGTTCTACTTGGAGGTCGATAATCATGAGATTGCCCCTGACGGGTACTGTTGGATCTCTGAGCAGTCGGCAGAAAAGGTGGATCTGGAAGGCGGTATGGGCACTTACAAACGACCCCTTACATACCACTTCTGAGAGGCCGTGGGCTCTGCCCACAACCTCCTCCTTCCACCTCAAGACGCAGCAATAATAGACCATTATTGACACTTCGTTCCAACCGTACGGTTGCCCTGCTGACGTGTATACCAACACTGATCAGTGGTTGAATTCCACTACCTCAGATCAGCAAGGCACACGGGCTTCAGAAGAGTCAGTTCCGATTCGGTGATCAGCTCTTTACCTATTAAGTTAGGTGACTGGGACTCACTGGTAGAATCCGGTCCGTTCTGTACTACACACATTCGACCTTCTCGATCGCGGAAGCCTCGAGAGCTCATATCGTCAATTACGATCCCTTCCGCCAGTCGACCGCCACGGAAGCAGCAAGATCACCAACTTCAATCCATCATACCCTCATCTCTAGTCGTCCGACCTCACGGCTCTCACTCCACTTGCCGAGCTCCAATTACGGCTACGAGGAGCGGCAATTTTTACGACCTCGTTTTTGCCTCCTTCCGTCTCAAGAGAACAACCTGAGACCCTTAGGTTTTGTCAGACGAGAGCATCGACCGTTTGCTGTGAAATCACCGCCAAGCCAGATTCCACGACCTTCCGGCTTCCTCGCCAACCTTTCGACCTTCCAGCCCGTCAAACAGAAGCAGCAGAACTTTTCAACAAACGGAATCCGTGGCCAATCAAGTAAACGACGCTTCGATTACGCGGCTTAACGTCGACGCTGACCGCCGAGTTAAGTGTGGCCGTCGAGCTGCCTCGCGGTTACTTCTGTCTCTTCTGAAGTCAACCTCATACACTATACTCCTCTGATTACATACTTTCCATCTTCCAGCACTTTGCTTACCATGGCCGGAGCGTCAGACTCTGCGACGCCGTCGTCGCCTCCCTCGCCTAGAGGTCACCCAGCCTCGCTCGTCAAGTCCCCGTTTCCAATTCCACCCAAGCACTACCACGAGGTCGACCTTGAGCAATGGGGCAACTACGAGTTCGACGCGGGCCAACTGACACCTGAGAAAGCCAAGAGCATTGCGCTCTGCATCCTCGCCTGCTACGAGCGTCAGCCCAACCTCATTGGCGAGCTTCTGTGGAGGGAATACAAGGCGGACTTTGAGATGTGGACCACTGATGACATCAAGCTCATCGGTAGCCCGATCTTGAAGAAGTTGAGGGACTACCTTGTTGACAATGGAGTTAACGTTGGCAGCGCTACAGGAGGCTACCACCACCGGCTCTGCCGGCTAGTCGAGTTGGATAATATGCCGACGTGGACCGACGAGGAAATCCACGCGGCCCGCAACAAGTCTGCCCGTCTTCGCGAGATTACGAAAGACCTCAAGTTCCTTGCCACTCTGCTCCCCGACAGCACTTCGACGGCAGACCTCCTTCGCGAAGTCAGAGGCACTGCCCCTCCTCCTCGAACACCCGCTCGACCTCAAGCTCGACCTCCTGCCCAACCCGCGATTCCACCGGTCACATCGAACCCGCTGGGCCACGACCTTCCTCCTTCGGGCCAACAGCTCCTCGGTAATACCATACTCGACGAACACCTCGTACGTCAGCAATGTCATCCCTACCTTCCTTCCGAGAACATCATGCCCGACACTCGCTCCCTTGTTGCCCTAGCCAAGCTCTACTCCGATGAGCGCAAGTACGGCGGCGACAAGTACGAGATCTTCACGAAGAAGGTGGCCATATTCAGAGACCTCTGCCGTAAGGCAGGGATCGACCAGTCTGGCTACGCAGGTGCCTTCTCCGAGATGCTCAAAGGCAGGGCAGCATCTTTCTACTTCGACAACCTCAGTCAATCAAGCGCGACCATGACCTTCGACGACATGTGCCACAAGGTCAGGGATTACTTCGAACCTCCTTCCACTCGACTCACATACCTCACCGAGCTTCGCGATCTTAACTACCGTTCTATAGCCCACGAGAACCCGGGCAAGTCGGGCCAACAAGTGCTTCAAGAGCTCGTCCAGCGGATCTCAATCCTACACGACGCTCTTGCCCCATTCGGTTCTGGCTTCAACATGCGAGATCAACTACTTAACTGTTGTGAAGGCATTCCAGAGTGCCGCCACGTCTTGCTCGCACCTGAAGAGACCTTCCAGGGTGTGGTCCGTCAATTGAACGCCTCAATCTATACCATCGAGCGCGAACGCGAACGCGAAAAGTCTCAGCAGTACCTACACGGTCCTTCCGTCGACAGCAACAACAACACCCCCGAGTCGTTCTGGACCGACCGAACATACCGTGGTCAAGGGAAGGAAGCGCGATTTGGATCTCGAGGTCGCCCTGGACGTGGTCCTCAGCGTAATAAGAAGTGCTACGTCTGTCACAAGCCCGGCTGTTGGTCGACCAAGCATTCCGAGGAAGACCGCCGCAAGGCGTACGAGAAGTTTAAGTCAATGAGAAGCAATCGCGACAGTCAAGATACCAACAACCGCACCTACTTTCAATTCCTCGATTTCTACGAGGGCATTGAGCCTTCCGTCGAGTCTTCCACTCACAACACCGCAGCCAACGACGAGAGCGACACTGAGGCGCTGATTCGATACTTCGACGAGCTCGACTTCGACCACGAGGACGACGATAATGATACCTTCCACGTCTCAACCACCTACTTCGGCGAAGCCACTGCGAGCAGTAAGGCCCTCACTGAGATTCTCGCGTCCCAGGCAGTTGAACACGGATTGACCCGAACGACGTCAATGGACGAGTTCGCCGAGCCCACCGAGCCCGCCGCCTCCTTCTCGTTGGAAGGAAGGTATAACTCAAGAGGGTTCCAGGGTATCATGCCCGACACCGGCGCCGCTGAGTTTTCCACTGCCGGCTACCAACAATTCCTTGCGCTGCAGAAGTTCCGTGATATCACACTTGATACCACCACTGCTGGCACCGTTACCATCCGCTTCGGTGACAACGTCGGCATCAAATCAATTGGCTCAACCACTGTCTCCACCCCCTTCGGCGACATCACATTTCACGTCTTGCCAAGTAACACCCCTTTCTTGCTTTGTCTGGCGGACATGGATAAGATGGACGTCCACTTTAACAATGTCACCAACCTCATGGTGAAGGGAGACATCACTGCTCCAGTCGTTCGCAAGTGGGGTCATCCATGGCTGTTGCTTCTCGACGACGAGAGGGCAATGGTCCATTACCTCACGGAGAACGAATTGCGCCGTCTACACCGACGCTTTGGACATCCATCGGTCCCGCGTCTGCTGAAGGTGCTTCGGCAGTCAGGTAACGAGGTGGAGAAAGTGGCCCTCGAGCACATCACGAAGGCATGTCAACAATGCCAGTTGAACAGCCAAGCTCCAACCAGGTTCAAGTTCACCCTGCGCGACGAGTGCGACTTCAACTACGAGGTCATCATGGATGTGATGTATCTCGAGAACCGTGAAGGCGTCAAGTGTCCGGTTCTGCACGTCGTCGACGTAGCCACCGGCTTCCAGGCGGCGAAGTTCCTCAATAACATGACCGCTAAGCACACGTGGGAAGTCTTCAGGCTCTGTTGGACTGACGTCTACCTGGGGCCCCCGGACTGGATTGTCACCGACGCTGGCCGGAACTTCCACTCTGCGGAGTTCAAGGCGGCAGCTCGAGCACTTTCGATCGAGGTCAAGGAGGTGCCTGTCGAGGCTCATAATAGCGTGGGCATGGTCGAGAGGCGCCACAAGGACCTCAGGAGGGCATACGATATCCTCATGTCGGAATGCCCCTCCTTGAACGCCGAGTCTGCACTTCAGACCGCGGTCAAGGCAATCAACGATACCGCCGGTCCCAATGGCCTCGTCCCTACACTACTCGTCTTCGGAGCTTTCCCTCGCACCACAGACAACTCTCCCCCATCACCAGAGATCACCCAGCGTGCTGAAGCAGTCAAGAAGGCAATGAAGGAGATCCGCCGTCTCAACGCCGAAAGGAAAGTCGCAGACGCACTCGCCACTCGCAATGGACCCGACATCACTTCAACCATCGCTTTACCATTGCAATCAGACGTCAAGGTCTGGCGGGAAGGCAGGGGATGGGAGGGCCCGTTCAAGCTGATCTCCACCAACGGCACCACTTGTACTCTCGACTTGCCGAGTGGTCCAACTGATTTCCGCGCCACTATGGTCAAGCCGTGGTATACGGAGGCAATCGACCCTTCGACGGCGATGGATCACGTAGAGCGCCTACCTGATGGGTTGTCTGCCAATCAGCCTGTTGAAGGTGCCGGCCGCGCAGACGAAGTCATCCTGGATGAGATCGTCGTCGCCGCATCCAAGCCAGACGAATCGTCAGCCCGATGTACCAAGCGGATCCGTCGACCGCTGGGAAGACGGAATGCCACTGCCGTCGTTCACTTGACAACCAAGGAAGCGACCAACCTCAAGCTAGCTACTCAACTTCGCAAAGATGGCACCATCACCGCACCCGGCAAGCCTTTCCAGGAGTCCACTAAGCTGGAGCTCGCCGGCCTCATTGAGCGTGGCGTCATCAGGTTCGTCAAGTTAGGCCCTGAACACGAGGGCATCAAGATCTTCAAGTCCCGCTTCGTCAACGAGATCAAGGGCATTGGGTCCAAGCCATACGAGAAAAGCCGCCTCGTCATCCAAGGCTACAACGACGACGGCAAGAAGGTCATCCTCACGCAGTCGCCGACGATTCAGCGTGCAAGCCAGCGTCTGCTTCTGGTGCTCGGCCCTACACTTCTCCCCCTTGGTTACTTCATCTGGGGCCGTGATGTCACTCAGGCATACACCCAGGCCAAGGAGGCACTCAGAAGAATGATTCTCGCCTACCCACCTACTCGGATCCGTGACAAGTATCCCCCTGGCACTGTGATCCACGTCGTCTGGCCATTGTACGGCTTAGCAGAAGCGGGCACATACTGGTACGCGACATACAGCAAGCACCATATCAAGAACCTCCAGATGGTAACTTCGACGTATGATCCATGCTTGCTGATCTCAACGGCTGAAAGTGGCTCATTCGGCATCATTGGCATGCAGACTGACGACACCATGGGTCTGTCTGACAAGGAATTCGTCAAGAAGGAAGACGATGAGCTCAAGCGCGCCGGACTTCTGGCCAAGCCCAAGCAGATGCTCACAATTGACGAGCCGCTGATCTTCAACGGTGGCATCGTCTCTCTGCTGGGCAACGGCAACGTCACCTTGCGCCAGAAGCACCAAGGCAAGAAGCTCAAGTTGGTCGATCCCGCGGCACGAGACGCGCAGAAGCAGTTTGTCGAGCAGCGGGCGCGAGGCGCCTATATTGCGTCGATCTGTCAGCCCGAGGCGTCTTTCGACACATCGTACGCGGCTCAGCATCAAGTGAATCCATCGCCAAACGACTACGCAGCGCTAAATCGTCGTCTAAAGTGGCAAATGGATCACTTGGAACGCGGGCTCACATTTGCGCCGTTGGATCTACCCACCGCCAAACTCTTCGTCTTTGTGGACGGCTCATTCGCCAACAACGCCGACATGTCGTCTCAGCTTGGTTTTGCCATCATCCTCGCCAATGAGACCCAGACAGACGACAGCTTCACGATCCACGGCAATCTCGTCCACTTCAGCTCCATAAAAAGCAAGCGGGTCACTCGCAGCGTTCTGGCATCAGAAGTCTACGGCATGGTCGCAGGAGTCGATATGGCTTACGTTCTGTCAACCACACTCGAGCTCATCACTAACCGGTTGGACATGCCGAAGATCCCAACCATTGTCTGCACCGATTCGTACTCGCTCTACGAGTGTATGGTGAAGCTCGGAACGACAAAAGAGAAGATACTCATGATTGATATCATGGCTCTTCGGCAGTCGCACGAACGCCGCGAGCTCTGCGAGGTGCGTTGGATTAGTGGTGACGATAACCCCGCCGACGGATTCACCAAAAGCAATGCCAACAAGAGCCTTGAGCGATTCGTCAACGATAGGACCATCACGGTCAAAATGGAGGGATGGGTAACGCGCAGTTGAAATAGCAGCACACTACAGGCGGCAAGTCGTCCAGCGAACGTATACGACTCTCGGGCTTCGGCTTGAAGAGAAACGCACGTGTTCGGGGCGCAGTCAGACCGACGGAAAGCTCTTTTTCAACTACGCTGGATTCGTCAATTTCCGACGAATTATCGAAATGGAGGTTCAGGAGGAGGATCTAGGGAATAGGATTTTGGAATTTTTGTGCGGCAATTACAGCGGAAGCTATGCCAAATTTTCAGTAATCGGTTTGGACAAAGCTGGAGAGGGGATGCTACCCCTGGATTCTGCGGTCTCGACTTCAACCGCAGAACTCAGCCCCAAATCCACTGCCTTTTCTGATCACAATTAAAAGACTGCCAGTGTTGGATCTCTGAGCAGTCGGCAGAAAAGGTGGATCTGGAAGGCGGTATGGGCACTTACAAACGACCCCTTACATACCACTTCTGAGAGGCCGTGGGCTCTGCCCACAACCTCCTCCTTCCACCTGAAGACGCAGCAATAATAGACCATTATTGACACTTCGTTCCAACCGTACGGTTGCCCTGCTGACGTGTATACCAACAGGTACCGTGTTCAACGCATGTTGTTCAACGGAACCTATCCTGGTCCGACGCTTGAGGGAAATTGGGGCGATACTTTCAGTAAGTTGCCTGGTGGTGCCGGCCTTTGTCATCCTGGGTTTTGGTTCGAGGTCGATTTCTTCAATCTGATTAGGCTGATAACTGACAAATTATCCAAACAGAAATCACAATCAGGAACAACCTCAAGAATCATAATGGGACATCTGTCCATTGGCATGGCATTTACCAGCGTAACTCGAACTGGATGGATGGGGTGTCGGGCGTGACAGAATGCCCGATTCCTGTAAGCCCGCATCTCTTTAGTTACCTACATCGAAATCAAGCTAATATTCGAAGCCCGGGGAGGAGAAAACGTATACCTGGCGAGGCACCCAGTACGGAACTTCATGGTATCATAGTGCGTACTGGAAAGAAAGAGTAATTATGGCATAATAATCGCTGAATTTCTTAGGCCAGTTCAGTCTCCAATGTTCGTCATTTCATCTCTTGATAGCCGCAAGCCATGATTTTGACACGACTGGTCAGACGCGGATGGACTAGTGGGTGCATTGAAAATCAATGGGCCAGCGAGCATGAATTATGATGATGATCTGGGTCCTGTGCTAAGTCAAACCCCCCCACTTCCTGGCACCCCCCTGTTTCTGGCACCACAAAAACGATGGGATCACAACCCGACCTCCTCATTACTATTAACTATTGATCCTCAACCACACCCACTACAATACAGCTGCCAGCCTCACTAGGGCATTCAGAGTCGCTGGATTCAGCCGTGATAACCTCCTTTTCACCCGCTTCGATTTGAGCCCGATGGATATCCCTGATGTTCGCGAACTTCGTGTTGGGATCGATTTGAACAGTCTTCCTCTTCCTCACTGCAGCGTTGGTAACTTGAGCCCTCAGGTGAGCTAGTTGCTTCTGGGCAGCTGCCAGTTGCCAGGCCTGCTCTGTGAAGCCTTTTTTCACCTTCCTGAATAGCAGCCGTTGAGTGCTGGTATCATTGTCGAGTTGGGTGTATAAGTGCAGTTGACCGCTGAGCTCTGCCAGCTTCCTGGGTGTCGACCAGACCACTGCAGAGGAGGCAGAATCCCATGGCTCAACAGGGGTAGTTTGTTGACCATTATGGCATCGCTTTCTGCCCTGACTAGTTGGTTTGGGTGTGGTGGGCTTAGCAGGAGGCTCAGGTAGTACCATAGGGTTCATCAGGGGCTTAACCATCGCCACAGGGTGTAGACCAGTCCACTTCCAACCACTTCTGATGTTCGAGACTGATAGACCAGCAAGTCGAGCCTTCTGGTAACAGTCCAGGAAGTTCCTTTTACCTATAATGGTAGAGTCGTTCCATTGAGACAAGTAACCGAGCTCCTTCCGATAGGCTGACTTAACAGGGCTGAAGACAGACTGGTCAAGAGGCTGGAGGACATGAGAGGAGTGTGGTGGTAAGAACAGTAAATGGATATTGTTAATATAGCAATTCCACATGAAGTCTGTCGTCGTATGACTCCCATGCCCATCCACAATCAGCAGTCGAGCCTCCCCCTCAGCCTCAGGCATAGTCTGTGGGATGAACACCTTCTCTAACCATTCAATGGCAGTTAAGTCTGTAGTCCAGCCATTATCTGTTGCTGTGAACTCCCACCCATCGTATGGAACGAGATATAATGGAAACCACTGCTGTTGGACTGTCTTCCCCTTGAAAATGATAAGAGGACGAAGTGCCCTACCCAAGGCTGAGATACACTCAATGATAGAGACCCATGCCCTCGACCCAGGTTGTTTCTTGCGAACAGACGTCGTCTCAGCCATACCCAGCACTAACCCATTAGCTCCCTGACCCTCGAGGATGCCAGTCTCATCCATATTATATCTGTTGGCTGGTTTGATGTCCTTGATCTCAGGGATAGCGAGGAACTTAAACCAGTTCCTAATGACCTCAGTAGATGCCCCATTAACGCGTCTAGAATCGATAGAACGACTTCTCTGAACCTTAATGATAGGGTTCCTTCTCACAAAGGCATAGATCCAGCCTTTTCTCAGTGGTTTGGTATCCCCAGCAGCAGCCAGAACTCGCTCTGCGAATTCCTTCACCTGTTGGTGCGTTGGTGCGAGGCCCAGCGAAGCCTGAATGCGAACCCATTGTGCCAGCTTACTCTCCTGGTCAGGAGACAGCCTCTGCCAGTCAGCAAAAGCCACTTTCCTAGTCTGACCACCTTGGAGACGTAGTTGGAGGGTTGATCGTGGTATCCCATACTCCAATGAGGCTCTCTTTTGACTCTTGCCGTTTGAGATGTCCTCGAGAGCCTGACGAAGCTGATCTTCGGTATATTGAGGCATTAGATATAGAAGAAGGTATGTGCAAAAGATGAGCCCATTTGGACGCGAATTGAAAATGTTGTGATAAAAGGAGGTTGGGGGTGGGCATTGGGTTGTGGTGGATTTTCGCGTTTTTGTGGGTGCCAGAAACAGGGGGGTGCCAGGAAGTGGGGGGTTTGACTTAATTACTGACAATTTCCACAAGACTGCATTCTCCCGGGTGCAGCTTGAGTACATGGGTAAGTCTGCACCACCGCGAGCTAAGGTAGTCGAATCTAATCAAGTGGACCAGGCCGACCTCCTGCTCCCGATAGCATGTTGATGAACGGCAATGGAAGATACTACTGTTGCCCGGTAGGTGCGAGCTGTAACGCAGACCCAAGGTGTGTTGGCGGATCGAACATTACGACGTTTAACTTCAAGCGGGGGAGATCCTACAAGATGAGCCTTGTGAATACCGGCACCTCGACTCATACGACTTTCTGGATTGATCACCATAATTTCACGGTTGTTGGTACGGACTTTGTCCCGATCAAGCCGTACACTGCATCCATCATCAATATCGCTATTGGTCAGCGCTACGACATTATAATCAACGCCAACGCAAGGAAGAATACCCGGACAGACTTCTGGATTCACGCTCGGGACTGTCAAATCGGAGGTGCCCGATCGAATCTTGGCATTATCCGCTATGATCCTACATCGACAACACTACCTTGGACACCCCCAGTAGACGACCGTCACGTTTGTTATGGCTGCCTCAACGAGTCACCTAAAGACCTGAAACCAATCGTCCGACGGATGGTAAAGAACGCAGCTAATGAGGGGTTCGAAAAGGATTCGTTGAAGGTGCATCTAGTCGGGTTCCCTAACGACTTCGACCCGGATGCAACGCTACACAAGTGAGTTCTAAAGGACTCTTCGCTTTATTTGGACTGGTCACAGCCCAGTTTGAGCCTTGTCAAAATTGCATCTGACCAAGGCTGGGAGAATCCCAAATTTCCCAAAGGTTACGAGCCAGTGGATCTTCAGTCCTACAAGGAGAATAGCTGGGTGTACTTCCTTATCGAAGGCAAATTCCAGGAGTTTGTCGACAATGCAACTCAAAAAATCTACAAAACGCAAGCGCCGGTTGCACATCCTATGCACATCCATGGCCACGATTTCGTCATCCTCGACTCTGGAACCTCCGAGTTTGACCCTAAAAACTATACCATCAACCGCGACAACCCGCCCCGCCGTGACGTGGCACTTCTTCGAGTCAATGGATACCTGATCATCGCTTTCCAAAGCAGGCATTTCTGGTTTTTTCCCTTACTCATAAAGTACTATCTGACCCCCGGAAACTAGTTGATAACCCTGGCGTCTAGTTGATGCATTGCCACGTAAGTTGTTGACCACGAGATCGCCGTGGAATATAACCCGACTGACCATTGCAGATTGCCTGGCACGCAAGCGGCGGTCTTGCTCTGCAATTCATTGAGCAACCAGAGAAGCTCAGTCGCCAATTTGGGGACTCCGGCAAAGTGGAAGATTTCTCAAAAACTTGTACTAACTGGGCGGCATACTACACCATGTTTAACAAGAATTATAATGCGACACAGGATGATTCGGGTATCCGATACGGGTTGAACGGACAGAGGGAAATAAGAAGCTAGTGTTCACATTGTTTATCATTGGAACGGGTGGAGTTTCCAAGCTGGTTAGCATATAATAAAATCGACCAACGTCCTCTTCACCGAATATTCATGAAACACGACGATCTTACCGTCTTCACATGCAATGTCTCCCAGCCTGGGTAGAACTCACTGCTAAAATTGAGTCTCGATTTCTTCCCCAGCCAAGCCCAAAGCCCAGTAATAACATTTTTTTCAGTGAGGTTTACTTGAAGTTATATTAAGGTAGTTACTGTTATAAAGATCAGATAAGATTAGGCGCAAGAGTGATGACTATCTTCCCCTGGGCATGAGTTCTCGAGAATGCTCTCTACCTGCTACAATGGTGGCCGTGTTGTATTGGATGTCGCTAGTAGAGGGCAAGAAGGCATTGAGTAAGTCAACCTACCCACTTTTCGCCATCCCCCCCTTTTCGCCACCCCAAAAATGCCACCCAGCCTCCTCATTATTATCCTACCCCTATTGTTCAAACAACCACAACAATTGCAATTTTCGTCCAAACACACTCCTTTTTGGCACACTTATTTATAGATATGTAATGGTCTCGTATACCGAATTTGAAGTGCGGCAAGCACTTGATGCCATCTTGAACGGTACCCCTATTAACAGGGCCTCGATTGACTGGGCTGTACCACGATCAACACTACGAAGTCGACTCAAGGGGCATCAGAGCAGACTCACCGCATTTTCCGAGCTTCAGAGACTAAATCCATGGCATGAAGACCGACTGGCAGAGTAGATTCGCATTCAACACACTCTAGGGGTCTCTCCTACACATGAACAACAGCATCCCTTGGTCCCAAGGCTGCTGCAGTCAGGGCGGCAACAGACCAGGCTTCAAAGAACAGCTGGCCTTTTACCTAAGTGTCCAAGGCCAGCGCTCCTACAGCCGCAATACCTCCCAGGGTCCTATGACCCTATAGTTACACAGACGAAGGAAGTAGCAGCTAGGATCTTCCAGGCCTGGCTCAAGACTGTGCCAGGTCAGCATACAGTCGTATACTCAGACGGCTCCAAAGCTCCTGACGGAGCTACAGGGTACGGCTTTGTTATCTACCGCAACAATAAACGTATAGCCCAGGGCTGCAGCCGTCTCGGCTTAGCAGAAGTGTTTGATGGTGAGGCGGAGGGGGCGAGGGCTGGGCTCCGACGGGCCCTTCAGACCTCCCAAGGCCAGCCTATACACATCTGCATCGACAATACCAGCGTTATTCAGGGGATTCGCGGTAAGATCCCAGACTCCTCACAAGCGGCCTTCCTTGAGATCCAGGAGGTAGCTAGGATACACGATATACAAACCCATTGGTCTCCTGGGCACCAAGGTATTAAAGGAAACGAAGAAGCAGACAGCCTAGCTAAGGAGGGAACAACTCTACCAGTCCTTAGGGGCCAACTAGCTACTCTATCAGGTATCAAGTGGCTTGCTAAAGAGCGGCCAAGACGCCAATATAGACGATGGTGGAAACAAGAGGCAACTCCCCGCTATACCCAACTAGGGCTCAAGGCTACCCTTGCTTGCCCTCCTGAACTTGGCCTCCCTAGGGCTGCCCTTCATCACCTCCTCGCGGCACGGTCAGGCCACGGGGACTTTGAACAATATCACCAACGCTTTAACCACACAGAAGCACTACTCACCTGCTCCTGTGGATAGGTTAAGGAGGCAGACCATCTAGTCTACTGCCGAAAGACCCTACTGAGGAGGCAACAGTGGCCCACCCTCTACCCCTACAGCCGCCAGGAGCCCGTAGGACCTATAGGGTCCCTCGATCGCTACTTCAAGGGGCTAATCACCAACTCTGAAGGCTTCCAGGCCTTCCTCTGCGTGACAGACTTCTTCCAGAAGATCTGCCCGCGGTACTAGGAGATAGGTCATAACCTATCCTCCAAACGACAGACTACCTCTAATAAGAAACCAGATGGTTATAACGGAACTAGGGCACCAGTGGGAACTAGGGATGGATAGAACACATAGTAGCTCACGAGCAAGATTTGGAGGACGTCAGGAGACGGCGTGTACTATATAGTATATAGCTAGAGCCTGCGACCCTTCACGCCACATACCCTTCGGGAGGTCTGCCGCAAGGGCGGCTGCGCCCTTGCCGCCATGGCGTTAAATAGAACAACAACAACAACAGTGGCAGACAGCAATCTTGCGGAATTGCAAGTCTGTTGGATTCACAGGTGGAAAAGGAAAATACTCGAGTATCGTGGGTAGCAACGATCACCGACTGTAGTGGTGATATTGCTTGTTCTTGTTGTTCTTGAGTGGAAGTCTAACCAGGTGCCAGCGGCGGCAGGAAGTCTGGGGTATACCACCCTCGTGTGGCTGAGCCACACGGACCACCGTGGCTGGAACGGACCGCGGCAGCAACCTCCTGCTGCCTAATGTAGGCCTATTCCAACAAAGTCTTTGACTAATATTACTCCATTCACGTTAAGAAACTCAATTGATTTAGTTGGGACTCGTGGCAGGAATGAAACTATTACCGCAATGCGAAAACTATTAAAGCCATTGTTTCAAGAAATTAGATACCGTAGCTATTGGTGTTTCCTAAGTCGTTCGGGGCGCCGCCCTGCACTTCTGTTCCTCGTGATCGCCCCTTTGGAGACAACTGGTCATCGTGACATCTTGTTTGGAGACGCTGACAATCTAAGCTCTGGATCGCAGCAGTCTATTTCCACGTCGTCCATGAGATTCGTAAAGGCACGCGATGACTGCAAACAGAGTGACGCTTTCATCCCGAGGCATCTGATTTACCGATCGGCAACCGTTTTCAGGGCACATGGAGCGGAATGATGTTGTGGAAAGCATCAAGCGGCCGCAGTCAGAGTAGCATTACGAGTGTCAGACTTCCTCGGCCAAAGTAACTTCCAGAGGATATTTAGGACACTCTCAATTCAGTTGTGATTGCTGTTTGTCGCCAAAGAATCTCTTATCTAACTAGACCGCCCAAAAGCAAGCTGAGGATCAAGACCATAATTTCTAGCAGCTCGTATTCCTCTCTTGGCATCTGAGGGCTTCATTAGTGAATAGTGAATGCCAAGCTGGCAGTCTCGACCGATTCTGCTGAGAAACTTAGCCGGGGGATGTCTCATTAATAACGTCTTTCATATGTGGAGCCTCGATCATAAGCATGATTTCATCAAGGGACTTGATTGCCATTACTAGAACGGAATAGCTTTAATCGCATCTAATCAGAAGAATAGTTCCATTGATAACAACAATAGCAACTAAGGTGTGTATAAACAAGAAGCCCTGTTCTACACATTGGTAGTGTGACCCAAAACGCAACAGAAAGGGGTCTCAATGACCGGATTTGCAACGCAAGACTGTTTGTTCAGCAAAGAAAAGTCGCGAACCTAAACGCGTACCAGAGAGTTATTTCAGGTACCTTACTCTCTGGTTAAAAAAGCTAGAGTGTGCCCGCGTGCATGGGTTAGCACCTGCGATGCTCCCCTTTCGCTATAGACATGCTAGAAGGCTTTGACTCTCCGGAATTGGATTCTCAATAAGGCCTGCTACTGAAGTCCTTACGCTGGGACGGGTGAGGCTGCGTATTCTACATCTTCACTTTGTAACCACAGAATCACCAACTTCTTGGTGTCTTCATGTCTAACCCTTCGAACGTAGATAGTTGTCTCTCAATGCGCTCCTCATCGGGGTTAACTAGAGGATCCCAAGTTGCAGCTGCACCGAGGTATGTCGACAAAAGCTGATCCATAGAGGCTTGTCCTCCAACCTGGATCTCGGCGCTCAGCATATCTTCATGAACCGGCAGCTCGGTCTTAGTAGCAGAACTGCTAAAGGATGACTCCAGAACCTGTCTGATGCGCCTCACATAGCTTGGCTCTTCCGACGGCCTTCTTTGCTGAGAGGAAAGATAGTCAACTCGACATTTCCAGGCTTTCATTGTGAATTTGGCGAGAGCGATATTGTAATCCTGAGAAGGGTCAAAAAACTCTGGATGAAACTCGTAAATGGAAGGCACCAGCTGCCAGGCACGCTCAACTATAGCCCCGGTCACTCGCTGGCTGAGCTGGCCGACCATGAGAGTCGCCACGTCGTACTGGAAAAGCAACTTGAGAAACCAGTGGAACTCGGGGTGTCTATTCGACCTGTAGGCGTTGATGTTCTGCTCGGTGGTCATGACAGACCATTTGAAAAGATTATCTTTGGGATTCAAAATCTCTGAGCCCCATTCTGGTTGTTCTTGAGGAGGGCGACTCGTTTCCTGGACTTTTTGAAGTATCAAAGACTTCAAAAGGGTCGCCAATTCGTGGACGGGACCAGCCGTAGGATCGGAGTTCTTGTCGATCACGGCATTCAGTCGACCCTCGAGGCTTTTGATAAAGGCGCTGATCTGTGCCGATTGGACTTTACTTCTCCTTCCGGAGCTCAGGGTGCTCAACTCGTTGTAGAGCATCAGCGATTCGATGTCTTGCTGCTGCTGGATACAAAAGCCAACCTGATACACCAAGAGTGGGATTACCATTTCTGTTGGACCGTCGCGCTCCTGATATCGCTCAGTGGCACCCGTATGCAAATCTGCATCATTCAAATTCTTCGGAAGTTTGCAGTCGCTAGGTCGAGGAAGCAGCGACTGGCTCAACCCTGATATCATAGAGAATTTGGAGTCCAACATAAAGATCTGCCACCAAATTCGCCGTCTCATCTCAGTCTCAAAAGGCGAAAGCCCGAGAAGCTCCCCATCTCTGTGGAGGCCCATTTTCTGGGCGATTCGTACACAGATACCGTTTAAAATCCAGGCTCCATGGACGTTGCATCTGCCCTGTATTGACATCTTTGGATTCAATTAGCGAGATTCCTAGAGACAACAAAGACTGTAGAGCCTTACAATATGTAAGACTAATGCCTGGAGTGTTGTCAGATCGTGAGATTTGAGGAAGTCTGCCCGTAGCAGGCTCGCTCGTAATCCCGACGAAAACCGCCGAAACGCAGCTTTGCATGTGGAACCTAGCATTTCAATGCTCTCAACATCAGTCATGGCGACGATGGCCATGCTGTACACAGCGAAGAGAAGGGCCTCGATGTTGTGCGGCAAGGTCCCTGGTCGAGTGGCAGCTTCAACCACGGACTGCTGCAAAGTGGGGGCGTGGATGATTTTGGTAAGGGAATTCACTCTCTCGAGAAAGATCTGCCATAAGCCGAAGACTTGACCGGGGCTTGGATAGAGATCATGAGAGTTCTCAGTCGGCAAATCGCCGCCGACAAGAAGGTATTCGCTGTAGTCGGGCATTGAAGCTCCGGAGTCCCAGTCGTGGGGTTCAGCCTCAACCGTGTCGTCTTCCTGCTCCACAAGTTGTCTCATTCCACGTAGCTAGAAGTGTTATTAAAGAGGGCAGCGGAGCAACAAAGATTCCAAAGTTCGTACCTCTTCGTAAACGGTGGTCCATAGGAAATTGTCCGTGAAACGCACAGCGCCATCTTCCGTCACAAGCTTCCCGGCCGGCTTCCAGTTGATTTCATGATTCTCGTACTGAGGAATGCTAAAAGACTGTGGCGGGGCAATTGTGCTGCTGTCTTCCAGAGGCCCATTGCTTGAAGCTGCATATCGAGCTAGAAGCTCCTCGCAACGAGCAAGTCTAGCTTGCAGCTCCGCGTTAGGACGCCTCCGCTTTCGCACGGGTGCCGGAATGCTAGGGCTACATGTTGTCTTGGACTAGGCGAATGGAAAGATCAGCAAGAGCTCGAAGGTAAGTAAATAAGAATTGACAACAAAAAGACTGTATGGGTCTGTAGATCGGTTGAAATTTGGGCATTGCCGCATGTTAAGGGCATTTTCCAATACAAACCTTGACACAATTTACGCACGGATATTTCCGGTCACACTTGACCTTCCGACGTTGGCATAGCATGCAAGCTAGAGGCCGAGGCTGCTTCGCAGAGGACCTATCCGGAGGTGAAGCTGACATCTTGCAAGATGAGCGAGAGTGCGGCAGAGGTGGGATGCGCACCGGGGGCCTCGTACAATCTGTTCTGCCGACAGACAGCGGGGTCGGGTATATAGGAGGTCAATCAGGAGGGCGATTGGGGTCGGCCAGGGGTAGGTAGACCAACATGCGGAATGTCCCGTTCTGAGCGCGCCTTAATTACCTCTTTTTCGAAGCCAATGCGCTCACCCATCACACTTCAGCACAACTGTTAGTGGCGCCAAGATAAGTGAGAAGTTGCGCAGATCTTCGTAGTGAGACGCCAGCCAGAAGGGGTGGCGAAGCTTAAATCGAAGTCAATGCCTAGCAAAAGCGGCTTGCTCGGCAGCAGCCCCCGGCCCCCCCTGCTGATATGATTGACACGTATTCGTAAAGCTTCGACGGCCTGTAGCTAAGGTAAGCTGCCAACTCTGCATGTAAAACACTACCAAATTGGACCGAGGGGCTGATCTGAAAGAAGCACGTCCCCTTAGGCGAGATAACTGAAGAGACTCTTCCCGTACCCAACCCTTTTGTGAACCAAGCCACTCGGCGTTCTCCCCAGCATCTGTAAGGAATCTCGCATAGATTGCGTTCTTCTTCAAACACACATGTAGCGATAAACGTATACTGCTGGACGTCGTTACTCCGAGGGACGAAATGCATTTGGAGGTGGAAGGTGATGATGATGATGATGATGATGATGATGATGATGTATTTAACGTCTAGTAACATTGGAGGTGGAAGGTGTGGTAGAAGCATCCCGGTATCCTTCTGTGGCAGGTGCAGGTGGGTCACGTGAGGCAGCTCCTTCACATCTCGGAGCTGCCCCACCTACACCTTGCCCAGATATCCAGCCCAGCCAGCGCTCAGCTTTTCCCATGATCATCATCAGATCTAATACAGTAGTATTACCTCCACAGGTTTGTTACGACCCAACATGAGACCAGGGCGTGCCCCGCTGACGCCTGGCGGCTACGGCGCATCATATATGCAGGACGGGACGGAACATTGGGGAAACCCCAGGAACGGAAGAACTATGGTACAAGTCACGTGATGATAAGAGATATGATAAGGGATAAGGATATGTTGGATATGCGACATATCCAACCGAGTCACGAACAACTTCTGAACACATACCTCGAAAGGTACCCACTGTTAGTAATTATTAAGGTTATAGAGGGCTACGGCCCACTGCACTATCATCTCTCAACATCAGCCCATACGAGCTGAATTCCACGACCATGGCGGTCTCCCTAGATGTAGGGCCATCAATCACGGTTCACGGGGACGCCGGTATACCTCGGCGGTCGGGACGAGTCCGGAAGCCGACTACAAAGGTCAGAGTGGTTAAGCAGGTTAACCACCAGGACAATTCTAAGCTCAAAGACGAGATCAATAAGCTTTCGAATCTTGTCCAGGACCTCTTATATCGGGACACCGAGAGGGAATAGTTTTTGAAAGACTGTTTAATAAAGATCGAATTCTTGGAGAGAGAGCTTTAGGAGGAGAAACAGCGTTTAAACCGGTATTAACGTAGTCTAGCAAGGTCTATGCACGCTATTAGCACAGTGTTACGGCCAGCTAGTCGTAGGGGTAGTTTGCAGAAGTTGAGGCTGCGGAACTGGTAACAGTAATCGTAGTCGGGGATAGCTTCAGGGAAGCTATGTCTGTCAATCGTAAGGGTAGGTAAGGCTTCGGTGATCAATCGTAGTCTTGTCAAGGTAGTAGCTGAAAGCGGATGTTAATCCTGATACGAAGTTAATTGCTGAAGAGCTATGGAAAGTCTGACCTAGAGCCCAGCTCGAGTCCATCCTTATATACAAGTCCGATCCTAACTGAACAGTGCTGTACAGTCCACTTTGTCTGGATATGTTGGATATGCCGAATATCCAACATATCCTTGACTCGGTTGGATATGTCGAATATCCAACATATCCTTGGCTCGGTTGGATATGTCGCATATCCAACATATCCTTGACTCGGTTGGATATGTCGCATATCCAACATATCCTTATCCCTTATCATATCTCTTATCATCACGTGACTTGTACCATAGTTCTTCCGTTCCTGGGGTTTCCCCAATGTTCCGTCCCGTCCTGCATATATGATGCGCCGTAGCCGCTAGGCGTCAGCGGGGCACGCCCTGGTCTTCATGTTGGGTCGTAACACACAGGGCCTAGCGAGACTGACCTAAGTTCCCAGGGGCATCCCTCGCACACAACCCAGAACCAGCCGCCCCCAGTCCGTTGCGGCGGCGGCGAGCCAGCTATTATCCAGAAGATAGGATGAACCAACGCTAGCTAAATAAGCCGCAAAACAAGCTACAAACCAGGCGGCCTTAAAGGATCTACGCGTCTTCGCGCGTCTATCGCCTGAAAGCCCGCTTCGGAACGAGAAAGCCTACGACATATATATCTTCGTTCGGGAAAGGCTAAGTCCCCAAGCCCGAGAAGCCCTTAAGGGGATCGACCATATTAAGATAGGATTAGCACTCCTACCTTTGTTAATGGATAGTGCAAAAGTCCTGCTAGAGAATAGAGAATAGATCGCTGCCCTTCTCTAAGCGTAAGCGATCGAGTAACGCGATACCTAGATCCGAGCCTATATCGTAAACGTCGCTTATACCAGGTATTGTCTGGTAACCAACACTAAGCTGGAAATCACGACCGAGGAGCTCCTTAAAGAGATCCAGGTCTCGACGAAACTCAAGCCTAAAAAAGCACACTTCTCTAGGAAGGACGAAGTCGAAAGGCTAGGCACGGTGATAACCTGGTTTAAGGCGGAAGCCGTAAGGTAACTACTAAGACGCCTCCGTTTGATAGGGGCCAGCGTTTTTATAAACCTATAGTTCCCGAAGGAGAAGAGGCCTCCTTAATGTCTCCGCTGCGGCGGTTTTTATAGCGAACGAACGTGCACCAGAAGGAAGAGATACCTCAAGTGCAGCTCTCCTTCCTATATAACTGATCAACACCGGGCACCCTTCGGCGGCACTAAGGGTCACGATGGCTGCGACTGCCCCTTTAAATGCCCGTCGTGTAACGGGCCTCACGCCGCCTTCGATGCGACTTACCCTATCCAACCCAAAGTAGTAAAGGGGGTAGTCTAGAGGAGGGATAAGGCTCAGCTACGGGCCATCCGAGCTGAGGGAGAAAGATTGTAGAGAAATACGACCTAGTAATCATATCGATATTCCCGTAAAGAAGAACAAGCGATGGACTATACCCCGGCGAATAAGATATAAAAGAAGAATACAGCCCTCTAAAACCCTGTAAATTATATAAGCGAATGTAGGTAAGCGGGCATCCGCCCACGAAACAGTACTAGACCTAGCTTATATAGCCTAAATCGATATACTCCTAATATAAGAGCCGTCTATCCGTTCGGAGGAGAGGAGGCTCACAAGACACTACCTAGGTTTTAAGACTTTTACCCTAGTGGATAACTAGACCGAAGACCATCCTAGGGTACTTAATTACCTCCGTAGAGGAACTAGGGTACGAGGCGTATAAATACGGCCTCTACCCGATCCATCTACAGACCTGCTCTTCTTACGACTCCTCTTAGGAACGAAGGAGGTCCTTACAGTCATTAACGTATATAACGCCCCTCGTAGCTCTCTACGATCTGGCCAGGCTCTTAGGAACATCCTAGCGGCCTAGTAACCCAAACCTAAGGATCGAGTACTAATTGCGGGGGATTTTAACTTACACTATTAGACGTAGCAGCCCGAGGCCACGAGTTCCCCGGACGCTGAAAACCTAGTAGAATGGGCAGAAGCCGCCAGCCTTGTCCTAATGTCACCTATAGGTAAACCTACGCACAAAGGCGGTAACACCCTAGATTTATGCTGGGCGTCCAGTAACCTCCATGGGGCTTCCACCAGCCAGACCCCGGGAAGGTTTCGGCTCGACACGATGGACGAGGAGCTTTTCCTCGGCATCATTAAACGTAACTTATAACCTATGCGCCGTACTACAAGCAACATCTAAGACCCACAGTCTTTAGATCTCCTAGTACAACAGCTTACGGACTATCTTATTAAAGTACTTACGGCTTCTATAAAGCGTACGCTCGGGAAAGGTATAGGGAGACTATATTGGAGCGAAAGCTGCATACGTAAACACTAAGCCTATGCGAGTAAGCAAGCGATATTAGTAAGACTCCGCGTAGCCGGAGTGAACTGCTAATGGGAAGAAGAGGAGGTCGAAGCTCTAAAATAGGACTTCCTCTACGAGTTTAAACGCTCTAAGGATGCCTTTTGGAAAGATAAGATCTCCTTAGCCTCCTTAAGTAAAGATATATTTGAAATGGTCGGTTGGTATAAAGCCACAGGATCCTTTTAGACCCCGCCACTCCGAGATGTAGATAACTAAGATACGCTTGTTTTATAACCAGAAGAGAAGCGCGACTTATTTATCTACGTCCTCCTTAGAAACGCTGCAATCTCCGAGGATATACTAATAGAAAGCCTAGTCTTATAAAGGCAAGCTACGCTTCCTTTCCTGTAGGTTACGAAGGACGAGGTACGGTCTTCGGTTCTCACCGCGGGAAATACGACTCCTGGGACCGACGAAATTACTATAGTTAACTGTTTTGAAAATAATATGGTTAGTTATCGAGGATATTGTCCTCTTATTTTATAGCGGGTGTATATGCGAGGGTTAGTATCCTACTTGTTTTAAAGAAGCAACTCTCGTGATCCTAGCAAAACCGGGAAAAAGAGATAAGACACTCCCGCGCTCCTATAGGCCAATTACGCTCTTGGCTGTCCTCGGAAAAGGCTTGGAGAGACTTATCGCTAGACGACTTGCCTGGATCGTAGTTAAATATCGTATTCTGTACGATCAACAGTTTGGAGCACTCCCTCTTCGCTCTTATAGCGACCTTATCGTAGCGGCTATCCACGATATCGAGTGCGCCTAGTAAAGAGGCCTAGTTACCTCTATACTTACGCTCGATATAAAAGAGGCTTTCGACGCCGTACTCCCAGGATAACTAGTCCGACGCCTCTACGAACAAGGATGGCCGGAGAACCTCGTACGCTGGGTCTTAAGTTTTATTACCGGAAGGAGAGCAAGAATAAGGCTTGATGGGGAGGTAAGAGACGTCTTCGGTCTCGAATATGGACTATTATAAGGCTTACCCGTGTCTCCCATTCTGTTCATGCTCTATATTGAACCTCTTTTTAAGCTAGGCATAGCTCGCCTAGGAAGGAAGCGATCTCGTTTCGGCTATACCGATAACGTCGCTATCTTAATAAGCTTAACATTACTAGAGAATAACTATGATATCCTAACTAAGGAAGAGAAAGAAACCTTAGGATGGGGCGCGACGGAAGGAATTACTTTTAACCTCGATAAGTCCGAACTAATCTACTTTACTAAGAGACGAAAAGACGGAAACTTATTAATTATAGTAGGTTTACCGGATAAGAAGCATCATATAGTTCAGGCTATTAAAGAAGGCTCTTCTCTACGCTGGCTCGGCGTTCACTTTGACCGTAAACTCATATTCAAGAGTTACGTAAGAAACCTCTTTATAAAAGCATATTAAGTAATTAATAGACTACGGGGACTAGGAAACACTATCTAGGGCGCGCCTATATACTTACTTCGTCGAGCGATCACCTCTTATATATTACCCACTTAGTACTATATATCTAAAGTATGGTGGCCCGGCAAGAGCCGGATAAAGAATGGACGTACTATCTTAAACGGGGTTAGTAGTCTGCTATACTAACTAGACGCGATGCAAACCAAAGCCATTAGAGCGATGGTCCCCGTATATAGAACTACGCCTATACCGATCCTATAGCGCGAGGCGGCTCTACCCCCAGCAGAGGTGATACTGGACGCAAAGCTCTACACAGCGTCCACTAGAATCTATCGTCTGGCCGAGCGACACCCTCTCCGAACGAGACTCAGGGACAAATCAGGACCAGACTCACGGCTACGACGAATAATAAGCCTCGTAAATAAAAATATCGAATACATCGATCCGTTAGAACTCCCCCCTTAGGAGTAACTAGCGGACTGGCAGATAGCCCTCGCCAGGGTCGGCTACGAACCTAATAAGACCAAAGAAGAACAGGCCCTCTCCTTTGTAGGCAGGATAGCAACTTTCTCTAAGCGGGACATTATTATCTATACTAACGGGTCCCAGATATCGGACGGTAGTAGTACCTCCGCCGGAGCAGGCTAGGTAGGGTACTAAGCTACACGGCAGATCTTCCGCAGATCCGAACCACTCGGCTCCTAAACTAAGGTATATGACGCGGAGGCACATACTGCGTATCACGGCCTAATAGAAGCTACCCGGGCTCCTACGGCTCGTATAGTAGATAACGTCTATATCTGCCTCGATAACCTCGTAGTCGCGGCTAGACTATACTCCCAGAGTATAGGAAGTAACCAGGCTAGATTTAGGGCCTTCAATAGGCTCTCTTCCTCCTGGACTCGGAGACAAAGAGAGAGCTGGACAACCCCCGGCAGGGTTTATGTTTGGTGGTGCCCTGGGCACACGGGAGTACCAGGAAATGAAGAAGCGGATGCTCTAGCCAAGGAAGCCTGCAAACTAATCCCAAAATCATAACCACAGCCCTTATTAGCGCACCTAGAAAGGCAAGCTAAAGTAGCTACCTTCCAAGCCTTTGCCAGAAAATGGCTGTCCCAATGCCCTCGGTAATATGCCGACCTCGAGATAATTCTTCACCCCAAGCCGCCCGAACTCCGCCTCCCTCGGTACTTACTAGGAAGGCTATACGCAACAAGATCCTATCATAGAGACTTTGTAGCATACCACGAGAGATTCGCTTATTAAGATGCGTTGCTTAACTGCAGCTGTGGGAAACCTAAGACACCAGTCTATTTCTACTTCTACAAGCGTGGACGCAAGGCTATACCGCGCTACCTCCGCCAACGTATGGCCAAAGCAAGCATTGATTTCTTGCTAGGTTCTACTAAGGGAGCCTCTCTTCTATGCAAATGGATAGAGGAGACCAATTTCTTTTCCGAAATTTGCCCGAGTCATTGAACAGGAACGTTAGGTGAAGACGGTAGCCTGTAACATAGTTTAGATTAGCATAGACCATGTCGGCATAGCGCCCGGCACGTCCTTTTGTTACCAGACGTTAAATACATCATCATCATCATCATCATCATCATCATATCCAACCGAGTCAAGGATATGTTGGATATTCGGCATATCCAACATATCCAGACAAAGGGGACTGTTCAGCACTGTTCAGTTAGGATCGGACTTGTATAAGGATGGACTTGAGCTGGACTCTAGGACAGACTTCCATAGCTCTTCAGCAATTAACTTCGTATCAGGATTAACATCCGCTTTCAGCTATCACCTTGACAAGACTACGATTGATCACCGAAGCCTTACCTTACCTTACGATTGACAGACATAGCTTCCCTGAAGCTATCCTCGACTACGATTACTGTTACCAGTTCCGCAGCCTCAACTTCTGCAAACATACCCCTACGACTAGCTGGCCGTAACATATAGCCCTTATTAGCGCACCTAGAAAGGCAAACTAAAGCAGCTGCCTTCTAAGCCTTTACTAGAAAATAGCTATCCTAATAACTACCCTTGGTAATACACCGACCTCAAGATAATTCTTTATCCTAAGCCGCCCGAACTCCGCCTCCCTTGGCACTTACTAGGAAGGCTATACATAGTAAGATCCCATTATAGAGACTTTATAGTATACCACGAGAGATTCGCTTATTAAAATACGTTACTCAACTATAGCTATGGGAAACCCAAGATACTAGTCCATTTCTACTTCTATAAGCATAGAAAATAAGGCTATACCGCGCTACCTCCGCCAATATATAGCCAAAGTAAATATTAATTTCTTATTAGGTTCTATTAAGGGAGCCTCTCTTTTATATAAATAGATAGAGGAGATTAATTTCTTTTCCGAAATTTGCCCGAGTCATTAAGTAGGAATGTTAGGTAAAGACGGTAGCCTATAATATAGTTTAGATTAGCATAGACTATGTCGGTATAGCGCCCGGCACGTTCTTTTGTTACTAGACGTTAAATACATCATCATCATCATCATCATCAGATATCCAGCCCAGCCAGCGCTCAGCTTTTCCCATGATCATCATCAGATCCAATACAGTAGTATTGCCTCCACACCTTCTAAAGCTTGGAGGTAGCTTGGGAAAAATATCGAACCAAACCGTGTGTCAATTTAGGAAGTGTCAGCTAAGCTAATGTACGGATTCTCTACATGTATCTGTACTACTATTCCGTATTTAACTCCTGTCGGCTGTGTACACTGAATAGGGTATCCGCTCGTTGGCCAGTAGAGGGTGGAGCGAGGTCAAAAATCGCCGCTAGAAGATGCCGAGCCAGTAGGGTTAAGTTCTTCGGGTTCCAAAGATAGGTAGTTCCCATGTAAAGAGCTTTGTTCTGGCCAACCAAACCGATGACTATGACGGCTCCTTCTTTCTTCGGAAAGCTTTACGCCACCTTTGCGAGATTCAAAATAACTTCCAGAAATGCGTGCCATATTTACATTGGTGCGTACGATATTCACATTGTACACAAGTACGCTACAGCCACCGGGGCCCTGAGTGTGTCGAACACTTCGCTTACGTCAAGCTGGCCCACACAGCAGCTTGAGCCATGGTGAACTACTCCGTAGAGCGTCTTTAGTAAAAGTTTAAATCATCTGATTGGTCTCCAAATTGGACCCGGGACTTCAAATGCGTAACGAAATCTCGAGCTATCTCTGGATGTACCCCTTCTAGGGACCCCCACTCAGATGTAAGTGCCAAGATCAATGTGTCCGTCGCCATCGAGGAGTTGGAATAAGTTCAGATCCCCGAAACCATGATCCATCTCATTCCTTCCGTCAAGTATGGACAAATCCGGCGTCCTGGGTAATGATGACGAAAGGCTTAAAAAGGATGCGTCTACGTCCGCAAAAGATGGCGAACCGAGTCCAAGAAAAGCAGAGACGGAATTATTTGTCTTCGAAACGAGGCTTCGATCCGTACTTGAACTTGAATTTGCATCAGTAGCTGAAGCTTGGATGTTGTGGACACTTTCGGTGCTTTCTCGCGGGACAAGTCCAAAAAGCTGCGAGGAACTTTCAGTACGCTGCACACGTTCTCTGAGTTCCTTCTTTTCCAAGTACTCGAGAGCGGCGTTGAGTAATGACTTTGTAATGAGCGAGTATTGAGAGGCGTGAGCGTCGATCTTTGCAAAATGTTCTAGGACCATTATAGAGTTTCGCGTGTACTTTTCCAATATGCGGCCAAAGGATCCGAGAAGACCCACGCCCAAAATGAGGGATGAGGCAAATAACCAGGACCTTGGCAAAAGAATCAGACAAGTTCAACGGGAATGCACCGGGGCCTTCACTTACACAACCAGAGGCATGTGCCCTGTTAAAACCCCTCTCTCCGCCAGGCCAACTAGTATGTCAACCATGAAGCTTGCTGCATCGATACACGCATCGGCAAGTTTTGACTTGCCGGAGATGAGACCCGAAGTCGTCGTTGGCGTCTCGGCAACTCCGTCGGCTAGTCGCTTGTGCAATTCATACATTAGAAAAGGCCGTGAGACCAATATCACCGCTATGCAGCATCAGTACTAATCCTCTGAGGCGAAGTGTTGAACAGACCATAGTAGTAGGAACAAAGGACCTGGCAAGCTCCCGTCACCCTGCTTGCTTCTTGGCCGGATATGGTATCAGACACAGTGTCCTTGAGCCTCTGTAACCAACGAATTGACCAGTCTCTTAGCTGTCGTGAGATACCTTCGGTCAATTGATACGAAACCTTCCTTCTCGAGTACACTTCTACGACGATACCTTCAGTGATCAGGAATATCTGCGCAGAAGCATTGAGTATATCGAATATCTCTTGTCCCTCATCGTCCAGCTCCCTGTAAGGTACAGTGCAGTCCACATCAGATGTTGCAGGTGGCCGGCCCATCGATGTACTCAAGAAGAGATCCAAGACACGCAGGCTCTTCCACAGGCGATCCCTACCAGGTATGAGTGTTAGCCGTTGGATTTGGCAACAGAGAAACGAAGGGGGCTTGTACCGCTGCCTCTGGACGTCGGCACCAAATCGAGAGTTAATCTCAGTGCGGTGAATCCCAATCGAGTAGGCTGCTCTGACTGCGATACCTGCGAGTTTGCATTCTGCTTAGTATGGCTCACGAGACAGTCTATTATAATTAGTGATAGTTTTCTTGGGCACATACCAAAGAATAGAAATGCCCCATTCATTTGGCATGAAGCGAGCATATAGACAGTAACTAGGATAAATGTCTGGATTGTTGGAACATTGATGTTGCCGCTGAGATTTGCCAGGGCGATGTTGCGTGCATATTCAAAGTAGGAGGATGCAAGGTCTTCCTCGGAAGACTGGTAACCTATGGCAAGAACGAGGTAAAAAGTGGCGGATACTGCGTCTTGTGATTTATGATTCTGGCGAGCCCAGGACTCGATCTCGTTGACGAGCTGTGCATGGCCAAACAGATCGACGACACCACTGGTCTGTAAGACCATGTGTGAATGGTTATCAAACTGGGACACTCTGTAGAAAGACAGGCAAGCCTCACCACTTCATGATACTTTACAACGGCACTTGGTACTGTTGTCAGTTGTAGAGCGGGCTCGTCGTTTCCGGAATAATGAGCCGGTGGTCGGAAAGGCGGGTTTTCAGTCTGGTGTGCAAAGACTTGCGGATCGACGCGTGTGTTTACCAATTGCCGGACAGTTTGGAAGAATGACAGAGGTGCACAATCTCCAATGAAAACTTGATGACATGCAACACATCAGTTGGAGAATCAAACATGTGTATTTTGGAAAGGACGTACTTATTTTCCCTTGAGCATCACACAAAAGACGTGCCTCCCGGGGGACCTCCGTCTCTTCTTCGGCCAAGGCCTCGTGTGCCGGGACTGATTGCCGGGGCTCGGTCTGAATATCCGGGCCGTTATGCACAGACGGAGACGGCGTTCTCAGAAGGGGGGCCGGCGCTCGTCGCCTCTGCTGCGGAGAGTATCGGCACGTGGAAGGGCGTTGACGTCTCAAGCAGTAGCTGCATGGCAACTTGCCGTCGCATTTGACTATTACATCGAGGGGTTAAAAGGGAACTCAGATAGCGTCCCACGAACCATAGAATGCGAGTGCGCGGTGAGATTGCATGCGTGCAGGGAACGCACGTTCAGGTGGCTGCAAACCAAGACGATGCTCAAAGTACAATAGCAAACCGGCTCGCGAGAGACAATCGGGGAGAATGGAAATTGTACCTTTCCGGGCCTTACAACTGTCGCAAGCGTTGGCGACTCTTGTGCGGACATAGACGTGCGGCGATGGCTCTCGCCCCGAAACATCTTCCATGGTGCCTCAGCCGTTATTACCTCGTTACGTTGCTGTGCAGACACACATGCGGAAGAGCGAAGATCGGGACACGGAGGGAGGAAACTAGCCAGTGCCCAGATGGAAGTTTCCCGAGTGCGGAACTTGCTCGACGCTAGCCACGGTTGGGTAATCTGCTTGGCATCTTTCATCAAGGCACCTGATACAGTACTTCCGAGCTTAGACACGTTGACGGATGCACGGTGTGGTCACGATCCGTCGTATCCGCTCTGCCACATTCACCCGGAGCCACTTCCAGGAGCCTCAGTCTTTTTGGCCCCCGTGCCTCGTCATCATAGATCCGAGCTTAGGAGAATCTCGTGCATGAAGACTACCAACGTCGCTTCAATCTCTGCAGTAGATCAGCGTATCACCAGAAACGATGACGTACAAGCCTGCCAGCACGGTGTTCTACCTGCTTGTCACTTGGCCCCCATACATATCCTTTTGAAACACAGAATTCAGATCCGATATTACTTGGATCTTTCTCCATAAAGTCACGATTGATGATGAGAAAAATTCCGGGATTGGCCATTTCTTCTGCTCTTCATCTGCAATGTTTGCATCGAGTATGGCGGCATGGCTTCGTTCAATTGCGATCGATAGGCGCATAGCGTAGGATCTAGGTAGAATAAATATCTTGCCAACTGGTTGGTCATCAGATCAATCATCAAGGAATATTTGGACCGAAGTTTTTTCTTTCAATCAGACGAGCGTGCACGTCAGCCTTAGGACATCCGTGGCCGCTGCGACGGGTGCTGGCATTATTATGTCCTTGCTCAGCCACGTTGAGATCCGAGATCCGAAGTCACCCTTCCGCTCTGCCAGGAATTGTGCCACGGCCGTCACACGGATGTGACTTTCCCAATTTGTGGACCCGGCTTTATGTGAATGGAGCATCGAGGTTACACGCGGAAGTTGACTCTTCATTCTTCTTGCATTAGTTTAGCACTGAATTATGTAATTTTCCTCCTCCTCGATGGCTCTACTGTTTTGGATATCATGGTTCGTACCCTCTTTTGATCACCTCCACTCTCCGCTCTCTAATTGCCCTGCCTGCAGGTGCCCTGCCTGCAGGGTCTCGTCCCGTGTTTGCTTCAAAAAAGGCATTAATGCTGTTCCGCCTGTCCCAGTGAGCTGCTCGTCCTTCACTGAAGATGCGCTTGCCAAATCAACTTTCGCGCCGTTGTGCATCTTCTTCGAAGGAAGCACAATGTAGCGGGTAACAATCTGCAAATGCTTGTTCCGAAACTCAGTCATCGTTCGAATTGCTGCTTGGTATGCATTGCAGAAGTCTTGCTGCTCGACAGTGGAAACCGGTAGCTTTGCAAGCTCTCGGATGCTGCCCATGCGGGCAACGTGCTCGAGGAATCGTTTGTGCGGCCCTGGCATGTAACTCCGGACTTCCTCGTGAAATGCGGGCATTCGTGTTTGGCTGGTGTTGGCTCTGCTTGCATGTGGATTGCTATTGCCCTCTGATGTGTGCTCAACCCCCAAAACAATGTCGAGAAATTGGATGAGAGAGCTTTGCCCGTTGCTTCCTCCACGGAGCTGTTGCCACGTACCCCGACCATTGCCTTCGTCGTAGAAGACACCTTTCGGCAGGCCCGCTGCTGCCATGTTCTTGCTTCCAGCTAAAAACGGGCGAATTTCGTAGAAGAAAACCATTGGGTCGCAGTTTTCATACATCCGTTCTAACAAAGCACCGATCTGTCTGATATTGCCAGACAGTGCTTCTAGTGCTTGCGTAATTGTATCGTAGTTTCTCGTCTTGATGGATTCCAGAGCATTCAGCATGTCGGTCATAATCCGAGCACCTTGGGCCTCCATAGCCACTGAGACCAGATAAAACCAAGCTTCGTCCTTTGTGCCGGTGAAAGTGTGCAGAGACTCCAAAGAGTCCAGATCAGTGAAGTCGTTAGTCGTCGATAAGAAATTCCACAAGTTCAGGCCTGCGTAGGTCGCGACAGGCGGAACCTCTAGATGCTCGGAGATACGTAAGAGGGGGACAGCTACAGCCGGAGGCAAGATCTTGAATCACTGTTAGAACATTCTCGCCAGAGTCAGATACGAGACACTGCACTAACCTCTTCCGCCTGTTCTCCCCCCCAAATGTAGGCATGCGCCAGAAAGATCAAGATCACATAAGCTCGTCTCCACTCAGGCTGACTACGTAACTTGCTCGTCGACAGAAGAGGAAGACTGTTGACATCTCGTCGCAGCTTGCCGGTCTTGAGAAGCTCCGGGAGGTGTTGAACAATTGCTTCCCATGGCGAGTAGTAAGGATCCGGAAGAACTTTGACCGGTGCGTCGGCCGGGAGGAATCCGTTCTTTGTGATGGCGTACTTCTTCATCAACGCAAAAACATCTGTCTGTGCCTGTTCTGCGACTATGGGTAGCGCGTGAGGGGACATTTTGACCAAAATCGTATGTCTAGGACACAAAGAAGGAGGTGTGCTTTGATGAAGTTGATATACGTGAACCGTTGAAGAGGTTTGGAAGAGATCGATTGAGTTGATATGTGTATGGAATAGGAAACATTTCAGTACGAGTCAGGGCGAGTTAAGATGAAGAAATAACTCTCGAATTGGCTCTCCCAAGACCCTTGTCTCCGTGCTGCTTGCCAGTCTGTATCCGTACGTACTCTGTACTCCGTACGCATCTTGCAAAGACACGCCTGTCATCCGATGGTATAAGTGGACCAAGCCGAAACCCGTCGCTTATATGCGGAAGCGCTATAGCTTTGACGGAAACGGATGCCGGATGTTGGTGGGGCCGCTCGCGAAGTTTTCGGAATGACGATGTGCTATCTCGTGTCAGATGAGGAGGCGACGGGTACAAAGACGACCAAGGCGCCCTGGTTCTACGGCGAATCGTGCCATATCTGACAGTATCCGAACCATCCAGGAAAATTGACACAGTTTGTCGTACGATCTAAGATGGAGTTTAACGCTTTTGCTGAACAGATTCGTTCTGGGCGCCAGGCCAAGTTTCCTGCCAACGCAAACACCGTCTCGTTTGCGCAGCAGCTCGACGCTCAAGACAAACTTGCGTATTTGCGCAATGATTTTATCATTCCGACCAAAGCATCTCTTAAGAAGAAGTCTTTGACCGGAACGCTCCCTAGTAGGTCCTGCCAAGACATGATGTCACAATATTTGTTACAGGTCCAATACTGATCGCGCCAAAAGACAATCAACTTCTCAACGGCCATGCAAACGGGGTCAATGGCACCAACGGAGCGCATTCATCAGCCGAAGATGATTTGACCCCATCGGTCTATTTTTGTGGTAATTCACTGGGAGTTCCGCCCAAAGCGGTCAAAGATTACATCCTTGCTCAGTTGGAGACCTGGGCATCAATTGGGGTGAATGGCCACTTTCAGGGACTCGAGAACTCACCCCTTGTTTGCTGGCAAGACATGGCTGAGGATGTCGCGAAGAAAAGCGCCGCCATTGTCGGCGCCTTACCCGAAGAGGTTGTCATGATGAACACCTTGACCGCGAACTTGCACTTTTTGATGGCCAGCTTTTACCGACCGACGGAGAAGAAGCACAAGATTATCCTTGAATGGAGGCCATTTCCAAGTGATCACGTAAGTCAGATGTAAATACAAACTACTCGTATGCTGAACTGACGAAGACAGTATGTGATCGAATCGCAGATCCAGTGGCACGGATTGGATCCGTCCAAGTCGATGGTCCAGATTCAGCCCGATGAAAACTTCTACATCTCCACTGATCTCATTCTGAAGACCATTGACGAGCATGCTGAGGAGACAGCCCTCATCCTGCTTCCTGGTATACAATACTACAGTGGCCAACTCTTCGATATGCCTCGGATCACCGAATATGCGCAATCCAAGGACATTGTTGTCGGGTGGGACTTGGCTCATGCTGCTGGAAACGTCGAGTTACAGCTACACGATTGGAATGTTGACTTTGCGGCCTGGTGTACATACAAGTACCAGAATGCTGGACCCGGGTCAATGGGCGGCGCGTTTGTGCACGAAAGACACGGGAAAGTCGACACCAGCGAGGGCAAGCCCAAGTTCCGCCACAGACTTACCGGCTGGTACGGTGGTGACAAGTCGGTTCGCTTCAACATGGATAACAACTTCCTCCCTACCGTTGGCGCTGGTGGTTTCCAGGTCTCAAATCCTTCAGCCATTGATCTGGCCTCACTCTCGGGTGCACTTTCGGTTTTCAGCAAGACCTCCATGGCTGACTTACGAACGAAGTCCTTGGTGCTTACTGCGTATGCAGAGCATCTTCTTGATGGCATCTTGGCAGACGACACTGATAGCGAACCCTCATTCAGAGTTCTTACGCCAAGGAATGCTCACGAGAGAGGCGCTCAGCTGAGTGTTTTGCTCAAGGACGGCCTACTGGAACATGTCGTGGAAGCTTTTGTTGAGGAAGGAATCGTCTGCGATAAGCGCAAACCAGGGGTTATCCGTGTTGCGCCAGTGCCATTGTATTGCACCTTCCAAGATGTATGGAAGTTCATGGACACCCTGAGAAAAGCCATTGCTTAAAGTTCTCTATTAAACGCTCTGGGACGATGATGAGTCTCTATGTTAATCAATATAAAATGTTCATTGTATGCATTGAGTAAATTACGCATAAGAGGATGCTGGTCTGTGACATCTCCAGTTGTCCCCACGCACTCCTGAAGTTACTATTACGAGTTCGTAGACCCGGCTCGTTGTGACTAACCATCCGAACTGGGACTCGGGTATTTGATATCATAAATGTGGTACGTCGATGCTCTGCAGGAGCATTGTCACTAAGCTGAACAAGCCTTCGCCGAGTATGAAGCCCGTAGCCGTGGAAATAAGGCGTGATTCCTTCTCTCGACCCCAGTGACGAAGAATATGATAGTGAATCAAACCGCCAATCCCTTGTGCCAATATCATTTCAGGCATAATGTACATGCCTGTATTATCAGTTAGTCTCGAATGCCACGTAATTTCCGCAGCTCGACATACCTGCAGCTAATGCAACACTAGACGGTATGCAAGTGGACCAGCGACTGAGACGCTTGCAATCTTTCAAAATCTTAAATATGGCACCCAAAGCTGACGCAACTACGCCAAATTCAAGTAGCCCAGGCGGCATGCCTCGGCCATATACGAGCCGAGCTGTTGATATTAAGATGTGCGCCGATGGCATAGGAAAGTCTTTAGACGGAAAGCTGAGTATGTTGGTGTAAAGTCGGTAAACCAGCATCGATATAGCGGATCCCACCAGTGACCCGATCAGTTGGCCATAAAAAAGAGACATCGGTGGCGCATTGACAAGATGTCCCATTTTGAACTCGTCCATCATCTCTGCCGCTTGCCATACACTAGCTTCAACAACACCAGCAACGGCTAAGCTGAGTAAAATGGCGTTTGGGTTTGCTGAAGGTATCAGGAAGGCGAACAGAAATTGCGGGATTTTGGCTATGATATGCCCGAAGCGTTAAACCCAGTTCTACAGCAGGAACAGATACCACATACCAATATAGGCCGCCCCGCCAGTTCCCGTTTCTCCGTAACAGCGAATGTTAACATGACTTAGCGGTAAAATTGTGAATACCGCCAGTAGTAAGGCTAGTATGGGGACTGAAGAACCAAAAAGTACGACCATAGAAGCGAAGCATAAAAGCAGGCCGGTTAGTATCCAGACCAGATAGACTTTGGTCGTTAATTTGTCGTCCCGATAATCTAGAGACCCAACTTGAGGCGATATTTCAGGCCGTAATGGGCCTCTGATAAGAGGCTGTGTATCCTCTTCGTCATCAAGGTGGTGATTTCCTTTCCAATATGTCGAAAGTTCCACTAGATTTGATATAGCGTAGACATTGAAGGAACGTAGAAGCATTGTCGAAAGAGTGACGGCCGTATCGCCTAAAATCAGTGCAACTGCAATCCACATGATCCAACCTCTTGAACCTGTTTCCCAGTCGGAGACAGAGCCCGGGGCCCATCCGTTGAGTCTGGATAGAGGTGAAAGTATTCCCCATCCAATCAAGCATCCAACGACGATCCAAAGGGTAGTGATTGGAGGTACAATCAAGCCGATAGAGACATAGCCAGGGGATGTTGAAAGAGAAAAGAGCCATTCTTGAGCAAGATAATTGCCGAAGATATTCATGGTTCGTATTTGTGGAACAAAATATGCAGTGAGAGACTGCGTTAGAGGTCAGCAAGGCGGAAGGGCGGTCCAAGAAAATCAACGCTCACGTAAAGTGCCGCGAACAAGAAAGTGATGAGAATGAGTTTGTTATTCTGACTCCAACCATGTTGTAGGAGGCTATCGTCAGTGTCAACTGAGTCTTCTACAATTGATTGCTTTTGCTTGTCGTTGACACTTTCCAAATCATTCTGAGCGCGGAGAATTCGATGTGCAATGTCAGCATCCCGGTGCAGCGATCCAATCATGGCTGCCGACGATGTTCCAAATGGGAATGGCAAAGGCTCTTGGACAAGAAACCGTTTCCGCAATGGTAGAGTCACAGCAACACCCAGGATGCTGACACCAATGGACCAAACACAGAGTTGAGCCCAATCAAGGTGGAAAGGGCCATTTTCTGATTCGTTTGTGAGAAACTCCATGGCTGGTAAAATTCCGACAGATCCGATTGTGAAAGGCATCAAGCCCAATGAGCTCGCAATAACAACCATTGTCGCATGTTCTTGGGGAGTAAATGGAAATGCCAAATGGTCTTGGATCGTTTTGAAGAAGGCAAAGCCCAATATGGTTGAAGGCAGGCTCATGATGGCCAGGAAACCAGTGCGAAGACCGAAATACGTGTTGGAGAGGCATATTAAAATGCCAACTATGATGCCGACGACCGTGGACCTGAGAGTAAGAGAAGAAGCGGAATGTACCACTTCCTGTTGCCTTGGCCTCGGGGTAGAAGCTCTGCGGTGTCGTGGGCTGACCGCTTCGATGTCTCGAGGTCCAGACATTGTCAATTTCCCAAACTGTCAACAACGGAAACCCAGGCGAGCTTTCGAATTGACGAAAAGTGTAAGAAGCTCGAGTGGTTATCGACCGTGAATATGAGAGAAGTATGTAGAAGCCTCTCATTTCAAGCTCTATGAAAACATGATCACATGCACAAAATCCATTCCCAATTCCCACTGATGCATCGGCAGTGAACTGGGGGTTGTATGTGGTGACACTGAGCCTACGTCATCGATACCCTCACATCATCCGGCATGGCCACCCCACGTTACCTACTCGTGTTTTGCGACATTCAACTTTGAACGGCCAAGCGGAACAATTTTAAAAAGTTGTGTTTCTGGAGGAAAGTAGAGCGGAAGTACCCAACAGAGAGTGCATGGTTTGCTGGCACGTAAGTTGTAACGCTGAAATGGTGTGCAGAACTCACTACATCACACTGGGTGACTAGCCTTGCCGTCAGCAACAGCATCGGATGGCTAATTGAGGTGGGAAGCTCAAGAAAAATTGCAGGCATATTGTATTTCGTTTACATTTACGAGCTCACTCATCTACAGTATAGTAGGTAGGTGAGACCAAAAGTATAGACATATCGTATCTCGTCCGTCTGCCCCTCAGTACGGATCCCTTGATCACTGCTTTCGAGCCCACAAAGCCGACACTTGCCCCTCGAAGCCCCTCCAGAAACTTACATCCTTCGTGGGAAACTTGACGATGCCAGCTAAAATGTGTAACTTGAGTAGCAGGATCAACCTCTGGCTCGATATTAGTAGCCTCCGACTCGATTGTACCACCCGTTTCCTTCATACTTCAATTTTTTCTTCCTGATCATTGTCTGCGGCATTGTATCCCATCGAGTGCTGCAAGGCGACAGTACATTGAGATGCGGGGGAGCAGCCAATCGGGCCACTTCGGGCCCCTTTTTCCAACCAACCAACGTAATTGATAATAGATACTTCCAATTATTAGAGATTCTGCGTATGAAATCGGTACCAGCAATCTTCTGAGTTACAGAGAGCTACATCGCACTCGAGGCAGTTTGGTGGATGTACCGTAGTAGAAATCATAGGGGCAACTCAAGCAGTGGATGTACCAGATGCGGTGCGGGGTAAAAGAGGGCCCCTTATGTGGAGCCAATGTACTGTCGCCTTGCAGCACTCGATGGGATAACCAGCTTGCCCATTATCAACATGATGTTCTCAAATCAGCTTCAGAGGAAGAGGTGACATCTGAAGAGGATCTTGCTTGCAGTTACCAGATTGTCACCCTCAACCCCGGCATCATGTTATTCCCAACATGGTCATTGGTGTATTGAAACTTTTGTTTAAACGGGTTGTGTGTTGTACTTTTTAACACATCTTCCCACTTTCTGACTACCTAGCAGCGACGTTGAACAAAGGCGTCGATCCCCATTTGGCATTTGCTACCTTAAAGTACTTAATACTTTTTAAAATCCCGTAGCTGCCTGCACGTCAAACAGGTGACATGTCAAAGGCCCATGGCTTAATCCGCATAGTTAAGCCCCCCAGAAGCCTGAATGTGAAACTTTCGTCGACAGCAATACATATTAATCCCCGAACTGCGTGCACACCTTGCGGGTTCCCCCGACCTAGCGGGGGTTGGGCCGCGTCTAACACTGCATGGCGTGCCGCTCGGAGCAGAGCAGAGCCAATCGGCGAGCTCCAGCTGCATTCAAGAACACAATCCGCTTTGAGAGCCTCCAGACAGAATGCCATAGACTGTTGTGGCTTGCTGTCTTTGCCCGCCGTTGGAGGGTCAGCAGAGCATTTCCCACCTATCATCGACCCCGCCAAAGTTCCGCAGTATCTCGATGGACCTGTCAGGGCATAGCGCAAAGCGCGTCTTGGTCAGACGACACGAACATGTGACGTCACCTAGATGGCTACGTTGCGAATAAAAATGCAACTGCTCTCCCTCGTGAATAGACCGCTGTGACATCTTTCAGCCCCGCCACTTGTTCACCACAACACTCATCCATTCAAATCACGTCCCAACCCACCAAACCTCAGTCCAATCTGACCACATACAACCCTCCCGATAACAAACGAAACCACGATGCAAAACGCCGTGTTCGCCAAGTTCCTTCTGCAGCTGTGCTTCGCGCTTCTGGCCATCGCCGCTCCCGCATCCGATCCTACTGTCGGCGCCGCAGCTCACGGCAACACCTGGCAGTATGGCACTGGTGGTGGCATCCTTGGTTTCATAGTCCTCGTATTGGATATCATCGTGTTCCGTGAGTCCACCTCCAAAGCAATTTCTCAAGTTCTCCCAGACATCTAGGTCCTCGTTTGCCCGTATTCAATTACGTTGTATATGCTAACAATGCTTTCTGCTTAGTTGAGGTTCTCAAATCTGATCGACCCGTCAGCCACAAGGTTCTCTGGTGCCTAGTCGTCTTTCTTTTCCCGATCGTCGGCATGGTCATCTACTGGCTTTTCTCGAACCGCGCCGCTCACAACTCTCGCTCTGGATACGAGGCCGTCGCATAGAGGACGTTTTGATTAATACTTTTCCCAGGGGTTACTGTTCATGAGACCGGGACAAGACAACTGCAAAATCGCCACCGTGAGGATTGCTTGCGTTGGTCACGTCAGTGCATGTTAACATGCCCGTGTCGATCACTTCCGGCCGACTGGGGTAGCGGATATTCTGCTGGCCGATGATGTCATCCCTTGAGCATAGTTGAAAGGACCATGAATGGCTCCAGATAGCCGTCAATATGTTTTGTATGCAAGTAGCGAGTGCTTGCTGACTCGCGGCGTATACAAAGCGCTATCTGTCAGAATCTGTGAATCTGTGAAATGGCAGAATTAAGTCTGATGTTCCAACAAGAAAAGAAGGTACGAAACTAGATGAGGAACACTCCTGTTCCCAAGTAATTCTCCTCTTCTCCATCAGGTAACTAGGAACGTTCATGTTCAGTCAGAAAGCTGAAAACTCGGTCACCCATGAATATTCATTGGGGTGGTGGGGTGAGTGGGGACTGCATCTGCCGCGAGGGTCCACCATAAATGTCGGGTATACCCAAAGTGTTCAGCAGGAGGGATCATAGTTAAACTACCTCACCAAGTTCCCCAGACCGCTTACTAGAGCTTCTCTACACCTCGACATTCGCGTCTCATTTTTGTTTCGAACATGGTCGAGCTCAGAACTCGTCGCCGAAAACACTGCTTAAACATGGGACGAGCGCCAAATTTACCAATGTCCTGATCGGCCTGAAACGGAAGTGGCTATGTTATCTGTTGTTTCGGACTCATGAAACGCGCGATAATGTGAGAACCCCGAGGCTGTTTTGCCCGTCTAGGGTAGGCTCAAAATCTCGCCAGAACCGCGTTTTTTCCAACCTCGCAAATCACCAGCGATCACTCGAACGACGACGTGGTAACCATCGAGAACTACATACGTGCCCTACCGTCTACGAGCTCTCGGGATTAGGCACGATGGAGTCAAAACAGGAGGACCATGAGCCTTTTCTCGGCTTTCGAGACGACCCCAACAAGCGAATCTCCAACGAACACGAAGAGATGGACAATGACAGCTCCCGCCGACAACAACAAGCTCTAAGAACATCACGCCCTGGCCGACTTCTTCGAGACGTGCTCGTTTGCCTCGCAACATCCCTCTTATGGGTCGCAGCGTTCTACCTTCTGGTACCCAATTCTCTGAACAGACACACGGGCGGCAACGTTACCGACGGAGAAGGCGGGGGAAACCGAACTCCAACGTCCAGTGATTACATCGCTGCTTTTCACAATGTCACTACCAATGCCGAATTCATCTCTTGCGGAAATTCCACAGTTGAGGCGAAGAAGATGGGTTGCAAGTACGATACCTTGTTAAACTATTGGGTTCCGTCACAATGCTACGACCGGGAGTTCGAAACGGAATACAAGGATGACGATAGCTGGAATGCTTTCGCGGAGTATGTTAATGAATGATCAACTCATTGGGAATTGTATTCAGACTAACGATCATGCTACAGCCAAAACTTAACACAGCCCATAGCTGCGGAAGCAATGGGTGACCAAGAAGTCTACTATACTTCGATTCGGGACCATCTCAATCACTGTTCAATGCTATGGAAAAAACAATTCTGGACTCTTTTCGAGGAACGAACCGTATTTGATGCGATAATTGTCAACTCGTTCCATACGGAGCATTGTGCCGACTTTCTCAAAGATATCTACGGATCAAATCGAACCGAAGCGACGCTCGTCAGGGTTGGATTCTCAGGGTGCTGGGTCCGAAGTAATAGCAATGAGGTATAACAGAACAAAGGCAAGAAGGAGACTCATAGGTCGTATACCTACATACAAATGTAAATACAAAGGTTGCCTTACTGATCTTAGCTTTGGCGAGTTATCATAATCAGCAAAACAACAAAAAAGCAACGTGGTATGAAAATTACACTGGTTCGACTCTGACGCAGAGAACGCTTTGTTGGAGGACCGTCGGTCCATCAAGCCCCAGGATCTTTAGTTACAAGATTATGAGCTATTGCAATATTGTGCAATTCTTGCCGTGGTGAGTGTCATCACCGTAATCGTAATATGTGTTACCGAGGTGCTCGCTCTTTTACGAAGTCGCACTCAGAAAGAACTGTACTTTCTACGCTGTACCGTTTGTGAGAAATCTCAATCAAATCATGTTCTTGTATGAAGTAACTTCCCATGATTGTGAAGATTTGAGTTTTTGGTATGATCGGGTTGATGTTCTGATGGTTTAAGTGCCCATAGCATTTGACAATTACCTCTCCTCCACATTCCCTTTCTGAGAAAGCAACTGTAAAACTCCCTCTGTTGTTTTAAAATACGCTCAAGCTTTGCCAGTCAATATGTAGATCGCTATCGTCAAACTGGAGTTCACTCCAGTTCAACAAGCCCCCGTCAGCCCCAGGCCAAACGTCAAAGGGTCCTTGTTCAATCACTGCTCGATTCGGAGCCCAGGACGGCTCAACCTCTGCACATCCCTCCTGGTTGTTACCGCTTACGCTGCCTAGACTTTCAATGTTGAAAAGCCTTGAAACATATCGACTGCTCCCAACGTTGTGGGACTTCGAGCGACGCTCTGCAATGGCGGTTGCCAACGACGTCAATATCTCTAAATAATGCGCGGCTTGTGGGCTTTGGCCAGCAAGAAAATTCAAAACATTCATGGCTCCTTGGAATGCTTTATCAGTCTCGAGGTCGGTGCTGACCTTTGCGAAGCACTCCACGCCGAGGATCAGTCCCGCAGAAAATACTAAAGCTCTGGGAGGGAGTATTAGCACTATTTCAGGACGACTCTTGCCGGAAGAAAGCGAATGCTGAGACCAAGAAACTTGAATCATACTTCAGGATGCACATGCTTCTCTCGAGTAATCCAGCCTTCAGAGCATCAGCACAAGTCTGTGCCAGATACACGGCGGCTTCGATACAAGCCGCAGCCAGCGGTGGATGGTGGATCTTGTTTCCTGCTTGACTGTTGAGGGAAGAAATAAATATCGGCCGTGTTGCCAGTGTGACAGAGAAGTAATATAGACAAGATACGTGGATCTTGGCAACGGCCACTCGGTTGGCCTCGACGGATCCCCGCAAAACTTCAGGCTGTTCCGCACATTCTAAAGGCATGAGGAGATCCCTTTTCCAGCCATCAATGTTGACCAGAAGCTGTTCCACGACGGGAACCGTAATATCTTTGCCATGATATAGGGTGTTATTGATATCGTTGATGATTTCGACAATTTCACATGTTGCAACAAGATACTTTGATCCGTAGTTGCAATCGGGTGCCAGATCTCCAACTAGCCGCCTAGCCTCCGTTCCTGCCGTGGCGGCTGGCCGGCCTAAGAGAGAGCTAACAAGCTTGTCTAGGATTCTAACACTTACCCAGACTCTCGATCTATACAGTGATGTGAATGTAAGCGAGATTCAACATGCACAAGAACTCATTGATGTGGTGTGAGATTTGCTGCTCTCGGAACGACTTACTTCAACAGCCCACACTGATGGGACTTGGGCTCACATGTATACATTGTCTGACTGTGAAGGCCAAGTGCGATAGCAGCCCTTACAGCGATAGATGTGTACATGTACGCAGTGTTTCTGCGGCAATTTCCCAGCATATAGAAGGCCATGAGCAGGAAGAGTCTGACCATGTCCAAGTCTGGGTCTTCTAGCAGTCCGGAAAAAGCTTGTCGTTGTGCTTTGCGAAAAAATGTAAAGCTGTGATCTTGAGCTTCTAGCGCGCTGCTGCACTGTGCGCCTATAGCCATTACCATGTCTCTGATGGCATCTGAGAGGTGCGGTGAATGTTCAGATGGCCAAGCTACCTTGCCAGTGGAGTGATCGGCTTCAACAGGTGATGCAACTCCGGCAGAGATGCTGTCAGTTGGGCACAATAGTTCCTTTTGGTCATCAGAGTCCAGGATATTAATGAGACCTTCTGTCTGTGGAATTATACTTAGTCATGATCAAGTTTGAGTAAGGTGAGCCTCTTACAATTGTATAGTAACAGTTCAAGTAATCAATTCGTCGCTGATCGCCCAAGTCCACTGCTTCCTCTGATGAGATCGACCGTCTTGCCTCCGGAGACTCGGCCTCAAGCATCGTCTCCATTCCATCATTGTGAGAAAAAGGTGAGGGGCCAATCTGCCTAACTACAACCTGGCGAACGGTTTGAAGAAACGAGATTGCTGCAGCGCCTCCAACAAATACTATGTGTGCGTTGAAGGTCAGCAATCTCGATAGTGCACTAGTAGGTCAAGCAAGCCACCCGGCAACTGCCTACCTTGTTCACCATGTACACTCCGTAGTAATCTACTTGGATTGGCCAGTAAAGAGGATTCCGCCCGAGAATCCTCTACGGTGTGAATTTCGCGGGGTGACATGGGACTTTGACGCGCATCATTACTAGTTTCTTCGGATTCTTGCTGTGAGAGTGAAGGAGACATTGGGAATGGGTTTGGAGATTGTTCAATCTCAATGTCATCGTGACGTCGCGACCGAGTCTTCGATAATCCGAGAGGGTTTGTTGACACTGTAATGGAACCATGCTCCAAGGATGCGCGTGATCTTCGCCCACCAGCATTACTCGCCCTCGTAGTTGAGGGTTTCTTCGTTCTTGAACCCCGGGGTAGGTACGTCATGCGACAGTCTGGTTCGAGACCACGACGAACACATTGGTTGCAGGGTGCAGTGCCGCTGCACTTCTTCTTGGCTTCGCGGCAGAACCTACAGGCCTCAGCAGCACGCTGACGTTGGCTCTCAGGAACTTTGGGGCGAGGCATGATTGTACGAAGCGCACGAAGGTGAAAGGTTATCGTCGAGAGATGAAGATGCGTAAGCCTTCTCTCAAGTGTTCAGAGATCAGTCAGTCCAAGTCAACATTGCCGCCCGTTGTGTGGAGCACCTGATAAGAGAGAGTTTCTGACTGCAGTAGGCACATCGGTTGCCGGCTCCCGGACCCTGCACCCCGAACCCCGCTCACAATGCCCCTTTCGGAAGCTCCTAAATGGCTTCCGATGTATTAAGTGCGACACGAAAGAGTTAGTAATTACTGGTCAGCTGCCCCAGAAACCGCACTTGACACGCCATGACTTCGAGCTCGTCATGTGAATCCTCACCAACGGGAAGAATTATATATTACATATTAGTAGTAGCTTTTTCGGAAACTGATTCCATTCATATGCCATTGTCAATATCGAGTAAACTTGATGTTCTAGTGAGCGAGAAGTGATATATCCTGCAACATCCGTATGGGAGAGGCCAACAAACACCACATCAGTAATGAAGTCACGAGTCTGAGATTGCTTTCCAGCTACTTGCTATTTTTCACAGAGTCATAGAACATTGCGAATTTAATATTCTTAGAATATTGTTTGCGCTCAATTGGCCGCTTGACAAGCATCACGATATTTCTAACTCGCAAAAGCCTCCATATTTATCTCGACCTACAAACACACATGCCAAACTGATTCTACGCCTCGCTGTCCTTGAACCCCGGCAGCTTGAAGAGCTGCTTGGCATTGTCCCGCCCAATCTTCTTCTTGTCGTTATCATTGATGGGAAGGGCATCATACCAATCGCACCCATCCGAGAAAGACTCGAAAGGGTAATCAATCGAGAACAAAATGCGGTCCGCACCTACCTCAGCCATGCAGAACTGAAGAGTTGTGGTGGAGAAATGTCCACTGGTCGTGATCCACAAGTTGCTTGCAAAGTACTCGCGGATCGTTCGCTTGCAAGACAGCCCCAGTGGCTTCTTGACATCCTCGAACCAGTGATTGATGCGCCACATGTCGAATGGGATTTTCTCTCCTAGGTGACCCAAGATAATCTGGAGCTTGGGATGGCGATCGAAAACACCGTTCGTGACCATTCCAAGGACGTGCAGACTGACTCCTTGCGAAAAGCTCAGCGGAGGTCCAATGAGCCACGAGCGCTTTGCCCACAGCTTTTCGTGAATAGTTCCGGTGGGATTTCTCGGGTGCAGGTAGAAAGGCACATCGAGTTCGGTCACTGTAGACCAGAAAACGTCCCACTCTGGGCCGTCATAGAAGATCATGTCGTCACCATCAACGCCTGCCCGCTGAGTATCGTTGACAAGGGCGCCCAAAAAGCCGTACTCAGTCACACATCGTCTAAGCTCTTCTGCAGCTGCCTTGGGGTCATGCATGGAAAGGGTTCTAGCGTAGGTTAGCCACAGACTGATTACTTGCTATTCAAGGGAGAGTGACTCACGCAAACGCGCCGAAACGTTCAGGGTGCTTCTTAACTTCGGGAGCAATGTAATCATTGATCTCTTTGGCCAATAGCTGTGCTTCCTTGGGGTCCCAGATGTCCTGAATCCCAGGTGCTGTGTACGATAGGATGGTGAACCCAACTCCGTGTTTATCCATGTAGTTCAGCCGAATGTCCGCAACATCGGAGATTTCAGCCGCGTGCTTTTCAGGGTCGATAGCAAAAAGTCCTGCCCACCAGCGTGTCTTCTCTTGAAACCGCGGGAGAGCAAAAGCTTCCTCGAGCGCAATTTTCCCGAGCATGATGGAGGATTTGCGGGGTTACAAATAAGGTGAAGGGGATTTGGCTGCTTGTGTGGCAGATTAAGAAGCTTGGGGGAGCGAAAGAGTGAAAAATGTTCCGCAACTAAGGGATTCTTGGGGCTCGATGAGAGTTTATATCTCAAGTCGATATACTTCGTAGACACAGAGAGAGTGTGGGACTGTGGATACCTGAGGCAGCAGCTGCCCGATCCACTTCCTGGTTGATCCAGCCCACCGCAGCCACCTTTCACCTTCACCACAACATCACCAACCAACCCACAATACCAGTCGTATTGCCTCATTGCTTGCCTCGTTAATCCAGATGAGCAGTGTGTACTGCCCACAGAGAGTCGTGTCTATCACCAATCAATGGCCATCTTGATCCGTGAGATTCAGACTCGAGCAAAGCGCACTGTCGCGTACCGGGCCGCTGAATTTCATCCCACCACATGCATCGGAACAGAGTGCACCACTGCACTCAGTCTGTAACATTAATACGGAAAGGCTAATGTCCTTTCACTATTGCTACCTTACGTGTGTAGCGGATATGTACGTTTGGGGGATTCTGCCCACTACAGCCAAGGTGTAATCTACACAGTGCGGGCTTAAAGCGGATACGACTCCCGCACCTTCGCATACCTAAGCCCTCTCAGGTAGTGTACCTTAGCCGATGGTGGCCATGGGCGATGCTGACCCCTCCTAGCCGAAACGAAACGCTTCCCTAATATTAGTCCGTAGCCGACAGATTTAACATGTGCAGCATCTCCGTATCTAGCCGCTCGGAAGTACTATTATGACTGAGCTAGCCCCAGCCTTCCGGTTTCCCGACGACGACGGGTAGTGCACTTCCGCATGCTCTCTGTCACCTTCTACCACACCAATCGTTTTTGATTTGTTCACGTGGTTACCCATGATCCCATATATTCTACCGACTACTTGGTGAGATAGCAATGGTGTAATCACTAACATCAGGCCTGCGCTCTTCACACTTTACCATCAGCTGAAGAAGCGAATGCCCTTAGGTGATTGCCTTTATGAAATCAGCAGGGCATTCATTTCTTGCTCGGTGGATTTTAATATTCCGAAAGTATCACCATTTCAAAAGATCTAACCCAGCCAGAGGTACATATATGTAACGTAAGTTGTCACTTAGCTTATTAGACATTGGAGAGGCGGTCATACTTTTGGTTACACCCCTTTTTCCATTCCGCCCTAGAAGCTCGTATGTCGCACATAACAGAAGTTCCCAACTCTTGCTTCTAGGATCTCGCTACTTTATATAAGCCGGCGAAAAGACCCCTTAATGCAATGGAAGAAACTTTTTGCTTTTCTCGTCTCACTCAAAAACATCGATTTCTGTGAATAATGAAGTCATCAGTAATCAACTAAGTCTAGTCATACCTCGGTGTTGAAAACAATGAATTTGCAGTTTGAGAGCACTTAGGTGTATTGACAATACCCGTTGAGGTATAGGAAGACAGTTTTACCGTAGCTGATGTGCCGTTTCTGCAGAAAAATCTGCGTTCTACACGCTCACGTTGGCACCGAAGCATTTGAACATCTAAGGCAAGGGCTTTTCTCATTGAGCTTGTCCCTCGAAGAAAGAGACTCACAAGTTTACGAGGTCGTGATAGCTCTCAAACTCATTTAGTATGATTCCAAGAGGAACCCTTTGGGGTTGGGAGTGAGTACATGTCGCTCGGCGCGATGTAGGTGGCAAGAGAGCTTACACCATTCCGTTGCAGTTTGTGACCATGAGAGGTATTACTCGTTTGGGATGCTTCAATGCCTCGCATGATTATGATTGACGAAGAATGAACTCACAAAATAGCACCGGGCGTCGATTCAAGGGCACATGCTCTGTGATTGAATTGTGACAAGCGAAACATCCTAGCGACACCGGTATGGGGAATGCGCTTTTCTCATTGACTGCCATGTCGATGTGTTCACTATAGTGGCCGAGAAGCTAATGCAGACGATGGGGGACTTAGTTTTCCCGCTGTCGATCAAAAGTAGCTCCATCTACCGGGACTAAGTCTTTGGTTAACACAAGTAGATACGAGTGATGAGACCCAAGCATCGGAAAACAATGACGCTGATTGGTGCTTACACAGCAAGCTCTGGAAAATAGGCTTGGTTCTCCAACTGCAAGCTATTTTCCCCCGTTCAAATTTCTTGGAATTGGGGGAAGCCTCTGATTCTAACGTGCCCAGTTTCCTCTTTGAGAAGACACGGTTCTATATCCTCCACAACAGTAGCCTTGGTAATAATGTCGTATCACAGTTATACGACCATTATGAGCTCGGATATATAATATCCTATGCTTTTCTCGAAAGGTTGGCCTCTTTGTTCAGCACAAATCTCACAAGTCTTCTGACCAACATCTATCGCAACCCAAACCTCTTTATTCATCACATCGTTGGAAAACTCTTTTCTATCCAATGATGGGGTTTTTTACCAGCCAGGCATTTACTGTTGCCATCTCGGCCACTGTGAGCTTGGCGGCCCATATATCGAAGAATTCCGGCCCTCAGCCATGGAGTAATTTCAACAACAATGGCGTGTTCTATCCCGAGCAGACTGCAACCAGCTGGAGAACTCTTTACGGCCGAACTCTTCAACTGCCTGATCATTCCATCCTTCTCTCTTGGAGGACTATGACCCTGCGGCAGCTTTGACTTACTCTCCTATCTACAAGTCTGAAGATGGCGGGGCCTCGTTCAGTTCCTTCTCCAGGGTCGAAGATCAGGTCAATGGCTGGGGAATTTAGTACCAGCCATTCCTCTACGAGCTTCCGCGGCCATTTGGGGGGTTTCCACAAGGCACTATTCTCCTGGCCGGTGTCTCTACACCACGCAACCTCTCACAGGTTTACATTGATTTGTATGCCGGCATCGACCAGGGAAAAGCATGGACATTCGTCAGCCATATAGTTTACGGCCCTGGCCCGGAAACAGTCGCTCGGGGGGACAAGGCAGTCTGGGAGCCTTTCTTGCTGATGCATGAAGGGGAGCTTGTGTGTTATTATTTCACTCAAGTCGATCCCGGTCACAACCAAAAGCTCTCTCACAAGACAACCACGGACCTGCGCCAATGGAGCAATGAAGTCGATGACGTTGCCCAGGCGGATGCTGGATTGCGGCCCGGTATGGCTACGGTGGCACATAGCCCCATCTCACAGAAGTTTGTGATGACTTTTGAATTCTGTGGCGGCCCTATCGCTAGCGGGTGCCCGGTCTACTACAAAGTCTCCGACTCTCCCCTGACCTTTAGCGATGCCGACCTACAGCCCATTATTCCTGGCGACGGCAGGCTCAACCCCAATGGGAACCCTTTCGTCATCTGGATTGCAGAGCCTGGAACGAATGGCACGAGTGGTGTTTTCATCGCTAATGGAAACAGTCGGGAAGAGGTTTTTGTGAATAGCGATGCTGTCGATCCAAGCGGTTGGAAGGTAGTCGACATCGGGCAGTGGTCAGCTTACTCCCGAGAACTCCGGATTATTACGAGGCCTAAGTCTGACGCCTCAAATGGAAGCCCTAAACTTCTCCTCACTAATGGGGGGAATATTGGCTGCTCTGGGGATTGCTACAACTACGTTGCCAATGGTGTGGTGGATATACCCACATACTATACGTAGAAAGTAGCGAGCTGAAGCAAGGAGTCTTGTTCGCAATTTATCAATTGATAGATAAGATCATAATCTTTCTCTTACAAGCTCTACCACGAGTTCTAGTTGTAGCTCTGAGAAACTGGAGTCAGTATTTAAAGGCATCGCCACAATTTAAACTTATCCAACAATTGCTCATTACTTTACCATAATATCTCATGAATCACTCACCAATGCAATGCGATATAACAAGAAGCATTTCTCCGAGCTCGTCCAAGACGAAAGTCATTGCTCAGAAAAGCTTGAGACTTGCTCAAATCAACTGAAACTCGCCAAGTCGACGCTATCTAATTGACTGGGCAAGGGTTTTAGTAGAAGGCTATATATGACTGTTTGCTAAGTGAATTTGCTCTCTACTATGACCGGTATCAGTATACTAGACCGCCACTATGTGGCTCAGGTGCGGCCGGATCACCCGCCGCCGTAAGGACGGGCGATCGCAGTAAGGGGTAAGTGAGGTAAGTAAATAGTAAGTATGAAGGCTAAGTAACGAATAGATAATAGCCCTAGGAAATATATTAATAATAAAGGATTTAGAACGCTTTAAATATATAATCAAGTTATTAGTTATAACTAATAAATATTATTTTCGCTTTTATATTAGTTAAGATATCTCATCATTGATTTTAGTCCTAAGATAGTCCCCTTATATACCAGGTTCTAATAATCAAACTTAACTATATTAACTTTTAATCGAAATACCTTAGTTCCCAATCTATTATCTTGTTATAACTATTTAAATACTTAAACAGATACAGCCATGGGGTTCCAGGCGAGGAACTGCGCTACGGAGATGCCCTGCGAGGCCGCGATGCTAGCGCAGGATGTTACGAGCAGGACAAGGCAACCAACTGTGGCACAAAGCAAAAGCTTCGATAATGATGACTCCGGCATCATTGTCCCTTGTTCTGCATTATATAGCTACGCGCCCACAGTGACAAGTTGCGGCGGGCGTAACACAGGACTCGTCCGTCTTGACAAAGTAGAACTTATCGCAGTTGGAGATCATGCCTGGCTGGGTCGGCTGGGGAGTCTCGATGCCGTTGCCGGGCGTCTTTGTCGTCGTCGGGGAGGTCGTGGTTGTAGGCGTGGCGGTGGTCGGGGACACAAAGTCGAGGGTGCGCACACAGACGTAGGCGGCCGCCCACATGCCGCCGCAGTTTGCGCCGACGGAGGGGTTCCACGACAGGAATTGAGCCTCCGAGATGCCGTTTGCGGCCGCGATGCTGAAGCACGAGTCCTCGGCCTAAAGTCTTCCTAGTCGCGTTAGCCTCGTCCGCCGGTGCGTCTAACTTATCATCGTTCTTACTATTTGTGAAGATAGACCAGGCTCGATTCCTGTCGCTTCTGTCGATCTGTTTTATATATAAGAATATATAGAATGGCTAGGCGAATGTGAGTAGCGGAGTGAAGCGATTTCACTTAAAGAACTTAGTTATGTGCTACTTACGGATGTTCCTGGTTAACTTTCAACTTGAAATTTGATTTCCATCAGAGCGTCAACGCCTTCCCAATTTCAACGGCATAGTTATTTAAATCGCTCTTATGTTAGTTAGAATTGCTCTTGGCCTTCCACTTCTCTTTCTCTATCTCAACTATCTGAAGTAATCGCCCCCCGATATTGTAGCAAATTACTATTCAACTGCCATCTAGATTGTTGTTTAACTTTTCGAAAGTCACTGTGATTACTAGGTATGAATTCGAACTTCTAGAGATGTTCACGTGTGACTTGTTCGCTCTTTCATATTACTAAGTGAACAGCGGAATGGCTCTACGTGCTCTGATAGAGACATATTCTAACATACCGAGACGTGAATGTCAATAGGACTTCCTTCAAGAGACTAGGTTTAAAAAAACCCACTTCTGTTCATTGTTTGTCGTGGTGTCTCCAGAAACAGGCCCTGAGGCTGGGGTAAGGGTCATCGGCAACGCTAGTGGAAGTACGTACGGAGAAAACGTCTTTTCTGGGATTCCATGCCCGTTTGCTCCCCACAACCTCGTCCTAGCTGTCGAATCACATTAATGCATTCATCACGTGTCTGGCGATGCCAATGACACCCTGCCCGAATGGGCGCAATGGCCCACGCAAGACGATTGAATGTAAACAACATGATAAGAGCACGTGGCCGGCAATGACCGGGCCGATGGCTAAATGAGATTGCATATAATGAGGAATTGACAGCCTACGTCGAATCAAAATATCTCCTGTCGCGCATCACAGAAAAAGAAATCATAATGGCACCCATCAAGCTCGGTCTGGTATGCCTCGCGGCAATGCTGGTTGAGGGGAATTCAAGACTTCTTGCGCCAGTTCAAGACATCAATTTGCCGGCCAGTGAAACTGCTGAGCACCCTCTTGAACACCTAGGCGCAAACGGGCCCTGGTTTGCAGGTACAACGACTCAGCCTTCGTTTTGGCTGTGCAGCTCCGCTTACATTCAGTGACTCGTCAGGGCCCAATGTCAACGGGATCTCACCCGAAATTCCGGAAAACTGTTATGTCGACCAAGCAGCATATGTGTCCCGGCATGGATCGAGATACCCAGACACTGGCGCTTACAATGGCTGGGTTTCGATGCAGGAACGGGTCAGTTCCTTTGACTAGCATCTGAGGCACGTTCGCTCATAGCTAAATACTTTGCGTGCAGTTCCAAGCCGGAAACTACACTGCTTCTGGCAGCTTAAGCTTTCTACCGCGATGGCAAACAGCTCTAACCAACCCATCATCTCAAATTGCAAATTTGAGTCCAACGGGTTACAAAGAGGCCCACGATCTTGGATATACCTTGCGAACGAGGTAAGTTCTGCTCGATGACATCCAAGTACCACGAGAGGGCTATGCTAATTGTGTCAGGTATCCGGACCTATACACTGAAGGAGAAGACTTCATGGTCTGGGCCAACAACTATTCTCGGGTCCTACAGACTGCCAAGTTGTTTGTCCGTGGTTTCTTAGGAACCAATGCCACCTTGCTCGGTGACATTGTTTCCGTGACATCTCGAGGTTTTACCGCTGGCATTGGCGACTCATTGGCGCCCTCTGACATGTGCCCAACTTTCAAAGATACCGAGGGAGGTGAGTACGTGACCGCATGGAACAACGTCTACATCCCTCCAATTCTGGCCCGCCTGCAAGCACTCATCGATGGAAACCTCACACTCACGCAAAGTGACGTGTCGCAAATACCCTACCTTTGCGGGTTCGAAAGTCAGATCACTGGCCGTCTCTCACCTTGGTGTGATATCTTTTCCGATAAAGAATTCCTCCAGTATGAGTACTTCCAGGACCTGCGCTACTACTACGGAGTTGGCCTCGGTACCGATGTGCCCAAGACCATGATGACGCCTTATCTGAACGCCTTGATGGACATTTTTGTTCAGGGGCCTTCGGTAACCGGTAAGCGTGAAGACGGGAGCACCTTCAGTTTGCCAAAGCTTCTCGTCTCATTCCTCAACGATGGACAGCTTAATCAATTGGTAGCCGCTTCTGGGGTGTTTGACGAGCAACAACCTCTATCAACTACGTATAAGGATGATAGCCGTCCATTCGTCAGTTCTCGCTTCACAACAATGCGAGGGACTATTGCATTTGAGAGATTGAACTGTGTCGGTGCTGGGAACAGTACAAATGGCAACGCTACCCGTTTTGCCCAACGGACCCCACCGATCAGAAGATCAAACTGCACACAGCCCTCACCTCCGATTCAAGACAACCAGAATGCGACTTATATCCGCATTCGTCTCAATGATGCTGTCTACCCGATACCCACTTGCAACAGCGGCCCTGGTTCTTCATGTCAGCTGGAGGATTACAAGCAATATATCGCCACGAAGCTTGAGAATCAGGGTAGCTGGATCCAGAACTGCAATGTTACCACACCTGGAGCACCGACAAAGGTTAAAGGTGCAAGTTTCTACACCGATCTTAGCAGTCCTTGGTTAAGCCGTGTCGCTCCTTGAAGGCCAAGATAGTTAGGATCAAAGCCCAGACAGGCTCGTCTTTTTTTTTTCCGACGAAAGGAGAATAGCTTTAGTTCTTGTATTATTTATTAAACTCCTCGCAATTAAATACTATTGTTCAAACGCGGCGTGCTCTCGGAGTACAAACTCCATCCTCTTGTCCTTGACAAGTTTCTGTGACCGACAAAAACCGGAAAACATTCTCACTGCTGTTGGCAAGGCGACTTTGGAGCTTTTCTGTGCATTAATAACAACATGTCAACTATAGACTGTTGTCGGCATGGATAGCAATGCGTCGACAGGTTTTCCGCCGATTGAGTTCAACCCCATAGCTCATGACACTTCGACTGGTCTCACTGCGTTGGTATCTTGTAGCACTCCTTTGATGTAAGCACTGTCCATATGAACTCGAGCTCTCCTGCCCTCGACGGGGCAGCATTTTATTCGAAAGAGCACATCAGCCACAACCCGAAGACGCAGGTACTTGAGCCACAAATTGGTGCCATGCATCAATAAATCAACAAGCCGTGGATTTCATTATTCCCGATTGTTTGACTTCTTTCCCACTCTTCTCTCCTTCAGACCATACCATACTCTCGTTGCCGAACCGCCCCAACAAAGCATTGGGACAGACTTCTAGAGCCTACGCAACTTGAGGACAGAAGTTCTGCTTATATATGACCTCACACACGTAACGCTCTCTGCAAGCACGATTCAAGCATAGGTATTATGCTACATTGAAGCTATGGGGAAACCTCTTTACGTCACCCTCATATCCATTATCTGTCAGGCTTAGTCCCTTACTCGTTTGAAGTCGGTCTCAGCAGATAAAGAGCGTAACGCGGACGATGATCCCAACGTCATTCCCCGCACCTCTTGAACTTTAACATCATAATCGCCGTGAGATAGCGAGACCAGATTGGTGTTTGTGAACTACCTTATGGAATCCATATGGCAATTGTGGCTGGTATTTATACAGCGTGCATATTATAGAGATGGTTCTGTTGCTACAGCTCTGCGATCATTTGTACTGCTGTGCTAATGCAGCGAAACGTTCCATCTAGTATCCTCCGTCAGTCCATACATCGGTCCTGTGCTCACCCAGTGAAGTACAGACCTCAGTCGCCTTCGTACGCGAAAGTTTTTGGGGCACTGGGGCCATGGGTGAACTTGAAAATGGTGTTTGAGTCACGTAGACGCACATTGATCCATGCAGAAATATTCATCGTGATGAAATTTCATTGCTTTGCTGCCTCATGTTTGATTGCGAGCTTCTGCCTGAAGACGCGGGACTCCGATACGTTTGGACCGGGGACCGTTGTCACTTGCACGTGGGTGCCAAGAGATTCCACGTTGATGGGGGTGTCAAAGTAATGATGCTTGCTGTAAACTTGATCAACCACGTTCACAGTTTGCCTTTATGATGAAAGGCAAAAGCTTGCGATGGGTTGCTTGAATGGAACTCTCACCACGCGCTAATGGGGTCCTTTAAGTTCGCGTCTGATTCCCCCTCCAAGTTCACAAGATGGATTGGTCTCATTTGCATCCATGTTCCTAGAGAAAGGTTGCTCGGACCTAGTTCATATTCCGGAGATCAAAGACCGCGATCAAGCAACACCTGCATAGGCTGCTACTATCATTGCTAAATCACCTGATTCTGGCAGCAACCTTCTCGGCCATCCTTTGGCTTTTGCACAATTCCGGCGGCCAACGCATTGACGCAGAGAAGCTATTCGACTCAACCCGTCCACGTGTGATAGCCCACCCACCCCGGAATAGGGTCTTAAACATGGCGAGCAACTGACTAGTTCAAGCCCGGCTTGGGAAAACTTAATTCGCGATGCTGCGTGGACCGAGCATCGCTTGTTGCAGCTCGACCAGCCCACTACCATTCATAAGTAAAGTCGACAGCGCCTTCTTATGTCATTCGTTTGTCATATGATGCCCGGAACACTGATGCCAAATTTCTGAGCCCTCTCACCTGCATTCATTCGATCCGCCTGAGATTCCATCTCATGGTCACCCCACGCGCCTAGAATCATGGGCTGAGGCGAAGACACTTTTGATTCTGCAGGCGTGAAGTGTCATTCTCTCAACTGTAAAGTGCCGACCACCGTTGAGGAGCCTTCGAAATCTTGCGGATTTGATTTGGTTGCGGCACATGTCGCAAATATCATAGCCTTGCCGGTGGCCACAGGAGCGCGTACCATGGCGGATAGTATGGTAGAAGCGCTTATCGGTTCGACAGTAGCCATGATATGTGTCACCACGTTGGTTATTTCGATACGGATGGCCGTAAGGAAAAGTCTCAGAACTTGCGGCCTCGATGATGGTATGTGAGGTTTGTGGCAGTGGAATTGAATCAAGACTACTAACGCATAGTACAGTTCTTATCACTGCTAGCTGGGTGCGCAAAGTCAACTTGGCTTCCCATACTGTGCGCAAAGAGGATTTAACATGTAGTGATCTGCAGGTTTTTGCGATGGCCATGTTTACTGTAACTATGATCTGTAAGTTAAGCCTCGGCCACAGCATTCCAATTACCTGATAGTTGCGGCTTTCGAACACTGATAACCAACATGCACAGCGGCCCATTCAGGATTCGGCAGACATCACCAAGATGTCAGTATTTCCGACTACGAGCAGTTTCTCAAAGTGAGTAATCACTTCTATGGCCGACAGGTTACAGTGGCTGACTTGAGGAAAAGTTGACTATCGCGACTTCGGCAACGTACAGCTATGGTCTGGCTCTTGCCAAGATGTCTTTCGCCGTTCTTTACCTACGAATGCTACCAGATAGAAGACTGGTGATGATGAACAAGGCCATCATCCTCTTCCTCTGCTGTCAGGCCATCGAAGAGAGCCTCATTCCAATATTCCAATGTAAACCGATCGCGAAAGCCTGGACGGTCGGCATGGAAGGGAGTTGTCTTGACCTTCCTGTTCTCTGGTGGAGCGGCGTGAGTGAATAGTCCCAATCCTGGTCACATCATATGGGTGAAAGAGGACGTCGGACTGACCGTTGAACATCTTAGTTTGGCTTCAATCTCTGCACCGACCTGATCTTATTCATACAGCCTATTCCTACGTTGTGGAAGTTACAGCTGCCACTTGTGAAAAGACTTGGACTTATCGCCATGTTGTCACTGGGTCTACTGTGAGTTCATATCCACTATTAGGCTTCCCTATTTGCTTGAAGAGAATCGAACGCAAAAGAATATTCTGACGAATCTTTACGGTTGTCGCTATTTCTGTTATCCGTATGCACTCCGTTACCGAGATGGGCATCGATGATACACGTGAGCCAATACCAATTCAGAGACTTATCCTGAGTAGCTGACAAAATCGCCAAAGATGATCTTGCAACCCCAATGTTGTGGTCTGAAGCAGAGATCAGCACCTTGATTGTCTGTTCATGTGTGCCCTCCTTACGAAAGGTTGTCCAAAAACTGCCATGCTCGTCTCAGCCATTTGGTATAGCTAGCATCGATACACCACCACGAGCCATCAAAACGATTGGTCAAACGAGACAGAAACCACGATTCCCATCAAAGTATGGCAGTGGCCAGGAGAGATACTGCACTATCGGGTCAGGTTCTACTGTCAGGACCCTAACGTATCCTCTCAGTGTATTGAGCCGGCCTATCAGAGCTTCGGTCACGGCAAGCGAGGGTCCGCACGAAACGCTACGCACCGATGCTACTAGAGACGGCAACAGCATTGGCAATCTGCAGAAACTTGAGCTTGAGCTAGAGCTGGACTACGACGTGGAACGCGATGCGGGTAATATAGTTGGCATACCCGAAGAGATTTTCTTCCCTACAGGAAATTTTAATGAGAAAGTCAGGAGTGAGGGCAAATAGACATAGAAATCATACCAAGAAACGTACCATCACCGTGTCGGATCCGAATTTCAGCGGGTGTCAGGTGGAGACCCGGTAGTAGCTCGTGAGCGGACCGTGCGGCAGAACAAGTCGGGAAATATGGGGTCTCTGTCGGCGGCCTTCTCCAGGCCACCGAAAATCAATGACGTAGAGAAATACTCAATGGTAAAGGCAGCCAGCTGCACGGAGAATTCCCAGGGAGTCCGCGTCATGAGCTTGTAACCTTTGCGAAATCACCGGATCGTCGGAGGTCGGCTTATGAAGTGTCCGAGTTCGAGGCTTTGTGCCGTTCATCAACACCACTGACGCATTACACCAATTGCAAGCGTCATTGGGAAATCACCTTCCTCAAACCAATAAGACCGCCTTCAAGACCGCGATTTGACCATCACAACGCAGTAGGACTTGTATTCTCCATCAAAGCTGCCAGAAGTCTCCGTGTGCGATATTGCTAGCAAAACTAACATCATCAATATGGGCGTCTCACTGTCTACCGCCAAATGGCTGGCCCCGCTATCCTTCGCTGTCGACTTTGCAGCTCAAAACTATGGCATGCTTAGCAGTCCCAACATGAAGGATGTTCACGATGCCAACCTATCGTTCTGGTCACCTCAGCCTTTCTTCATTGCTGGGTTTTTCTTCCCCCAACAACTGTTTCAGCTTGCTTGGCTTTATCGCTTGTACAAAGCAGACCCCAAAGTAGAGCCCATGGCCCCCGACGTGGGCACAATGGTTGACTTTGCGCCTTTCTATGCCATAGGAAATTTGTGTATTGCCAGTAAGTAGCACTCCCTATTACATGTTGTGTCATTCTAGCGGCGCTAACTATCTCCAACAGCATGGATGATCTTCTGGAACAAATCTGACCTGAAGGTTGCCAATATTTTTGTCATCATCAACAGTCTTGCCCAGTTGTACTTCATCTTCAATCGCCTTCCGCCCATGAACACCAAGTCTGTCAACTCAGTTCTCACCCACGTCGTTGCCAAAACATTCGCTGGCATCGGCGTCTTGGACCTTCTGCACAACGGCTCGGTGGCGTACTTCGTCCACCAGCAGCCTTCTACCACTATTAAGGTTCTCACCGGCGTTGGCTTCGGGCTGTTGTCCAGCGTCAGTGACTGGATCTTTGGAGGTTGTCTAGTCTATGACCTGATCGCGCTGTCCGTTGGTCAATCTGCCTATGGCAACGCTGGCTGGAGTAGGCTCCTCGGCATTTACGCCGGCGGAGCGGCAGCCATCGTTGGCGCGCGTAACCTCATGAGGTGAGATCTTAACTAGAGCCAGAGACAGACAATTTGCTGACTTTTGAAAGACCGCCATATGTCAGCCAGTCTACAGCCGGATACCAGCCTCTTTAGAACGTCAAGCTACTGGTCTCCCGCCTGCCTCTACGCCCTACCTCACAGGATATCCGAATCAGATGTGGAGTTAGGGTCATGGCGCTCGGAATTCGTGGATAGCATGGTTTTCCTGTTTGCGGCATACTCTTGCCGGTGACCCATTGTACTTATAGTCTCATTTAGAGGTAGTTGCCATTATCTTATTCAACGTCGAGAACCCGGTCTCAAATACGCCTTTTCATGTCTATGTGGTATCAACAATGCTCTATACCTGCTAACGCCCGTGGACTTCTCTCGATGTGTGCCCAAAATGCTGGATGCCTTCCCCATTATCTAGTAGGCGCCCAATTGATCAGCCATTCTCGCGATTTATCCAAATCTCCCGAGCTTGCCTCGCATGCGGCAATGCACCATTCAAAATCCCATACACCCTCACCCGCCAGCATTTCCGCCAGTTTTCTCCGTCGTTGTGAAGCCTCGTCCACACAAAAGTGCATGGGGTCTTTCAACTCGGGAATACTTTGCACGAGTGGCTTCACAAGCGGGAGAGCGGCCTGCGCGCTGCCACCCTTCGCTTCAAGTCCAAGATTTGTCCTCCCTGACTTGCACCACTCGTTTCCACACCACTTTTTGCCACAACCCGTCATCAGCTGGCTGAGGTATCTTCTCTCGATGCGTCGCCGGAGGGCTTTGCCTTCCGGGTCGTGCATGCTGACGTACAGGGGGCCGAAGCACAAGGAGCAGAGACCAAGATCATTACCAGGTCCCTGGCCCATCGCTGTTCCGGCACCGACAGCTCCAGCTGATCCAACACCATGTAGAGTTCGACCACAGTTGATGTTGCGGCAAGTGTCGGGCTTCCTTCGAGAGACTTTGTCTAACTCGTGGTGCTTCATATGAGCTGACATATCTCGCATCCGCACGATCTTACCACACAAGTGGCAGTCGGTGGTTCTCGCACCATCTGCTAGCTCATGTGCAGTCAAGCCTGACAAAATTGTTTCTGCCGATGGATTGAAAGGGTCTCCCTCTTGCGGTACCTCGAGGTGACAGAACTGGCAAAGAATGAGTTTACCAGGGCAGACACTTGTGCGGTGCAGTGCCAATTCCACGAGAGACGGGGCAGTGTAATCACAGCCAGGACACTTCTCTTCAGTATGACGCAGGGCATCATGCTTGGCTTTGCTCGCCGGCGAATCTCCAAAAGCATCGTCATGCTCGCAATGCCAGTGAGCCTCCCACTCGTCCGACGCTTTCTTGAAGACACGTTGGCACTTCAGGCAGGAAACATTATTCCGGAGACAGAAGTTCTGATGCAAGACCATTGTCCGCTTAGGAATCCATTGCAGACAGTTCTTACACTGCTCTTCGTCGGGAGACTTAAACTCCGCGTGTTCCGAGTGGGCCATATCTCTTGATCCTCCCCCAACCTCAGCTCTGGCCCTGAGTTGAAAAGGCGCCGGGTTTGGAGCATGATCATCGCCTACCAGCGGGTAGCAATATATCGAAATGAGAAGCTCCTCAGCAGCCTCAATTTCGACATTGGTGGGCTGTATAGTGATGGACTTGGTGCCGTCTTCGGCAGGATTGAAGTTGCCAAAGACGTACTCGGACTTCCGTGGCCGTGCTCGCTGTCGTGATGATCTCGGACTGACAAATAGGTCGATTTGATCGGGGTGAGGGAGCTCGGAAAGCTGGATAGTCAAGGGCCGGGTGCGGTCCCAGGAGGGTAGTTCGTAATCGACGTATTCCCCTTGCAAGACCTGGCCGCTGACAGGCTTCCACACGTCGATCTCGCCTCCTTTTGAGCTTCCATTGGCAGTATCAGGTTGAGCTTTGGCCATGATCTGGCGCATAGTTTCACGGGCCTGCTCCTCATTCAAAGCCTCGATATCCACCTCCAAATCTGTATCAACCACGCAAATACCGTCGCCTTCTGGCAAGAATTTGTCGACCAAAAACTTGAAATCTTCGCCCTTGACACCGCGAACGGACAGGACTGTTTCTTTTGTGAGGGTTGTGTAGCTTTCGCGCAGTTGGCGTTCGAGAAGCGACTTCCAGTCGTCGGGGTCGTAGCCGGCTTCGAGGGGTCTGAGGCGGACGTAGGTGCCCTTGGGTAGTTGCTTGGCGTGCACCGTCAACCGTGGTTGAGTATCCATGACCATGTCAGAGGTCACATCAGATGGTTCTTTGGTGGAAGGCTTGTCAGAAAAGTCGGTAGGAAGTAGTCCTAGAGCATCCATGAGATAGGGGCCCAGCGCAATTTCCCCTTCCTCGGCGGAAAACTCGCGGATGCCGGCGTACACCATATTTCCGTTCTTTTGGTTCACCAACCGAAACATTAAGGGATTCGGCAGTTGCTGGGAAGTTTCATGGTAGAGACTCTGCTGCTGTCGCGCGTAGGGATTGAAGGGATCGTAGGAAGTGAAGGTCGAGTTGGAGGGCGCGGGTGGCCTCGGGGACGCTGCAAGCAGTTGTTCGAGGGCAGACTGGGGAAGCAGGATCTTGTCACCGCGCAAGTCTCTAGAGGCGGATTTGATGGGAGGGACGACGGCAAATGGTGCAGACCACTTCAATTCCGGTTGTTCGTTCTCCATATTGGCGTATCGGAGTGCCGTCCGAGTCGGAGTCGGGTGGTAGTCTTGAATACCGTAGTTCTCGTAGTTCTCGGTTGCTCGACGCGTCGCCCGTCGGTCAGGGTAAGGTGGGGTGGAGGGGTAACGACCACGTTATGTGCACCAAGAAGTGTTGATCGAACTGCTGTACCTGTGCATGGCCGGTGGGTAAAAGTCGAGGTGAACTAAGCCGTAGAGAGGCATCAGGTTGTGGCAAGGTGATTTCCAAGGCTGGATTTGCGTTATGTTATGTGGAAAGTGTCATGGCGACCATCGCGATGAATCAGCAGGCTGATGGGATTCTTCGAGATTCCACTGTAAATCAACAAGTTCCAGGTTGCCTCGCTGACGACATGATGTGGGCCGCCCTTACGCCTCATGAAGATTGCCGAGTACCGGACTCCTAAGCGCGCGCCACACACCTCTATTCCCATTCTGGTCAGCTCGCGCCACAATCACATCTCTCTCACCGCCCAGGTGAGTAAAGTGGACCATAGTGGAGACAAAACAGTCGGATCCGGGTACAGGTCGGGCCGGGCGCCGAGGCCGACGATGGCTGGATGAGAGACCTGGACGGGATAGACGCTTACTAAACACATTACACAGTGCTGGGTGCTCCAGCCACCAAGACTCCAAGAGTCCAAACAGGAAGATTCTCAGACCTTCTCAATTACCAATTGCCTACACTACAGTCCACGCTGGCACGCAGGGCATTGGCACATTGCTGGTTCAACAATCTTATGCACACGCGCCCTTGACCAACCCTTTGCGCTCATCCAGAAAACCAAAACAGAACCAATACCACCTAACCAATACCAAATAAAGCTGAATCATGATGTGCAGCTGCCAAGAAGCCTCATATCCCGAATCACTAGCACTCAACCACTGCAACGCAACCTGACACCTCATGCTGGTCTCCATTCACCAAAAACAGCAGAAACAAATGTGGCCAAAACTCCCGACTCCGCGACTCCGGACTGTCACTCCGTGCCCCCCGGAGCAGGGCTAGCTAGCGGATCAGCGCGCCGAAACAATACCCAAAATAGGCATGGGAAACCCCCTCTAGCTCCTACACGCAGCTCGCTCCTGTGCTTCCCCAGCTTGCTCGACACTAGGTATCCAACGTCTTTGCAGCAACTTTCAACTCCGCACCGAGCAATGAGGCGGATAAGGTAAGTAAGGTATGGCACCTCTCGAGAGGCACGGACAGATGAGCACGGTCGCTCCGCTGCGAGTTGCAGCTTCAGGATGAGGCAGCATGACCCGAGGTACGCAAAGCGGAGACAAAAAAATGAGCAGTTCGAGTCGAGCGCCGGCCAAGGAACATCCATCCCACTGTGCTAGGGCGGTATCTTTTCGGTGGGTGAAAGCCAAAAGTCAAAGGCAGGCCGCAGCACCATCGCGGAGGAGTGTGTGTGGTCACTCCGTGAGACTGCCACAGCGGCAGCGCAGGGCAGCGGAGCGGAAACAGTCCATCTGGTTACCCCACGAAAAGCTTTCGTTGGTATTGGATAGTGCAACCCTGCGAAGCGAAGCTGCTGTACGGAGTATGCAGCCTGTGGGAGGTTGGAACTTGGAAAAGCACATCTGGCTCGGTGACCTTGAGGTTCCGCATTTGATTCGGCCAGAAACACCGAACAGCGAACCAGCAATAAGCTTGCGCTGCGGCAGTCGTGCTGTTGTGCAGTTGGTGGTGGGCTTTCACGGCTTGCGAACAATCTAACCAGCTAGCCCGGCGATCCCCAGTCTCAGCATGGCAGGTTTAAGCGGTTGGAGCGGCTAATTTGGTCATGTAACACTTTCAAGACATGCCCAGCTCAACAACCTTCATTGGAGCTTGGGTCCCGTAGACGTCTTTCTTGCGCGGGATGGAGCTTGACGGGGCGGGATGAGATGAGAGCGCCATCCGGATGAGGGAGTTGAGGGACTTGAGAAACATGCGCTTGTTAACTGATGCCCAGCATGACCGGGGAAGCCTGTTCTTGTCTCTATAACCGTACGAATGTCGCGCAATCATGACAGACCCTCCCGATTATCTCGGACAAGACTGCCCGGTTATGCGCATCTGGGCTCACTCAACTTCTCAACCCCCATTGAATCTCGACATACAAACATTCTCAGATCTGCAATCTCGGTTTTCGGTATGTTCCTTTGATGAGGAGGACTTCAATACACCTGACCTACCTTAATGGAGGAGTATACTGCAATATGTCTCATCTCATCTCATTTCATCGCGCCAGACCTCAACAACACACCTCCTACCTTAACTCGGATCATCGTCCCCAATCCTCCCCCACCCCCTTTCCACAACCTTTCGGGCCTTCATTCAAGGTTCAAGCAGTTTCCATACACATCCCCCCCGTCCAGTGCCTCACATTTCGGTCCCTACCTTATTGGCCTTCCTGACTCTACCTACACTCTTCCCAAGCTACCGCGCAAGTCAGCTAGGGCGCATAAACGCCTGCATGCTTGGCACGGAGTAAGGTACCGAGTAGCAGTACGCAGGATACGGATACTTTTGAGAGATTCTCAACATCGACGTCGAGGTGCCAGCGCAGCGGACCTTCTCTGTTGCTCTGCAGTTGCCAAGACCGCACTAGGCGGCGGGTTGAAGCTCTTCCGTTTCAACCGCACTATTCTTTGCCCCCCCCCCCCCCGTCTGCCACAAATGGTTCCATTGACTGGACACGGCCGATCCTCTCTTTCAGGGTCCGACGGTCGACCCAACCGGGCCAACCCCAGATGGATGCTACACAGTTACACTACCACCCACGCTACCACCTTCTGCCGATAATACCTGCCCTGCAAGATGCTGGGGAAGCAAAAGGCGAGCGACAAGTGGATGGTAGGAACACTTGTGACTCTTGCGTCTCTACTTGCCCTCCGCTCTTCGCTCTGCGCCAGCCTCTACGTACACTACGGTGCGAAGGCCCGGATGGGGGGGGGGGGTACGTGGGTAGGTATGGGACTTGGATGATAGCACGGGGTGGGTGTGTGGGCAATATGGACGACCGTCCACTTGGACCTTGGACCGATCTAGCCTGCACAGCTCTAGCCTGCCCGTGCTGCATTTCTCGGCGCATCTTGTCGACTCTACGTACGCAGCGGTTGACCCCCAAGGTCCCTTGCTCGATGTACATCTAATGCTTCCAAAGTTCCCTGTCTCGCCTTGCTTGACGGGGTACCTCTTCACCGCAAAGCTAAGGATAGACACTCTTACGTTTCTTGTCTTGCCCGGACACTACGTAGCCCACCGTCCTCTCTCTTGTACCTGGCAGGGTTCGATGCCGTAGATATTTAGACCGACACGTCGTCCACCCCAAGACGGCTTTGGTCTGGATCACTAAGTACCAAGCCAAAAGCTCTTATCTTCCCATGTAAACAGTGAGCATCATCAGTCTGACACCCAAACCCAATTGCGATCGCGCCTGCGCCTGAGCTCTGCCCGTCCTCCCTCGACGGCCATTCTTTCACCTACTACTCGGCTTCCTTGCTCTCGGCCTCTCTCTTCCCGTCTTACAACAACAACATCATCACCACCTCTTAACCTCCAGACTGATCGCCGCGAACCCTCGAGGTTTACGGCCGTCGCGTAATACCTCGTCTCTACTCCCACGTTTCCACCCTTCGCGCGCGTTCGCCGTAACATGCTCCAGGACGTCGAGGACGCCTACACGCTTTACCAGAATCCGGTTACCAATCTCCTCCATTTCCTCTCCAATCCTCTCATCCTCGCCCACACAGCTCCTCACCTCTCCGCTTATGATCGCCTGAGTCTTGCCTCCACGAGCCGAGCATTCCGAGAACTCATCAAACACACTTCTGGTGTATTCCGCCATCTTGATCTCACCCACGTACGCGCGGCGCAGTTTGAAATCGACGGCATTGATCGCGGTGGTGAAGTCTGGCGCAATGTCCAACTTGATGAGAATCTGACCGAAGATGAGTGCGTCCAATCTACTCTACTCTACTCTACTCCACTCCACCGCCGCCGGTGACATTCTGCTCTCTGCCCCCAGTCGCGGCGAGCTAGTCGCTGTGGGGATGCCAGAGAGGGCCGATGGCGGTGCTACAGACAGCTCGACTAACGCGCCACCCTCAACAGCTTCTACTCCGGTCCGCTGAGAGGCATCTTCTCCAGCATCCGCCGACAGAATATCCTCCAAGATGTGCAGACGCTGGTCCTAGACGGCTTGTCCGTGACGGCCGAGCTCTGCCACGAAATCATTCTCGACCCGGCCTACAGCGTGCGACTCCTGTCCATCCGAGGCGTCAAGAACCTAAACGAGCGTAAGCTGTGCGCATCTCTCCAATATGCCTGCAGACCGTCGCGACCAGAGGGCATGCCCCGGTTGAAAGGTCTCTACGTTTTCGGTGCCAAGGATACTCCGCTGCCCTCGTTGGCAGCATCCGGTGTACCGTCTGGCACCGCTTCGCACGCAGCGCAGATTAGCGCAGGGTGGAATGCCAAGTCACAACAGGCGTTGACATCCTCGCTACGCAGCGAGGAAGAGGACTGGTACCATAGGAAAGGTCGCATCATTGCACGTCCGCTGGTAGAGGAATGGGCCAACACCCTGGTTGACTGCCACGGCATCATTGCATTCGATGCTATTGCTTGCACCGGACCTTACCACATGAACTCGCCTGCGTACGGCAAGGTAAGAATTCCTGCCACAGCCCGGCACTGGGCCGTGGCGACAGTCGCCTTGGGCGGCTGCGCCGGGTGCGGTGCTGCACCCGGAGGCATGTCAGTCCACAACGGGACTCCGGCGATCCAACGCCCTCTCCTAACACCTCCGCCTCTTTTGGCTTCGTCAGCCAAGGCCGCAACGGCACCGCAGCTCTGTACCGGATCGGAATCCTCCTTCGTTGCTCGATGCATCGACTGCCTGCGAGAGAGATACTGCGCAGGCTGCAATAAGTGGTGGTGCGAGGAATGCTACCAGACACCCAGCGCCGTGACCGAGCTGGCCGACACCGATGTGATAGTCGTCGACGCCGAGGGCGGTGCTTGGGTCCAGCACCAGGAGCACGAGAGCCAGCCCAAGATCAAGGTACGAAATGGCGCCTGCTTCCCGAACTGCACCATGGTCGAGGTCATTGATGCGCAGAGGGTGTTGCTGGGCTGAGTCGGACATCCTTTGCCGTCTGGCCCGGCCTGTTCCAAAGTGTATGCCACAATGCTATTCATGCCCCCCCCCCCCCCCTTCTTCGTTTCCCTTGAGCTTCTGGCATCCAGCGAGAGTATGCGTGGCTAGCGAGGACCCGACGATGCTGACAGAGACAACCTTGCATAGGCTCGTATCACGAAGAGCTGCTGGGAATGCGGTAGCAATGTAAGTGGCGATACTGGACCCAAGGTCATTGTCCAAAAGACCCGAGCTGACAGCAAGGAAATAGTGTCACGACTGCATTGATCGTACACAGAGGCTCTGTAGAGGCTGCTGCGGTGGCTACTGCTTGGTTCACAACGAGGGGTCAACCTCAACTTTCGTAAGACCGCCTCTCACCAACGGTATCTCCTGTGGCTTGGCTAACATTCGCAGTGTGACTGTCCGATCCCCGCAACCTCGTTGACGCGTTCAGATCGCTAACATTTCTCGGTAGGGTGCTCGAGCCGTGGTCGCTTCCTGCGACACCTTTAGGGAAGTGTCATCCGGGCGAAACGACAGACGCCGATCGCCGGTCAGTCACCGCAAGTCGCGGGGTTTGAGACCAACTGGAGGAGCTGAAAGTTCCTGGTGGCACTATCGGGATTGAAATATCCCAGGACGTTCCTCACCATCGTATTGTCGGGCGGTGCAGAGCGAGACTTCCATGGCCTTCTTGTCAGCTTTGGAGGACGATTTGCAGCCTGTCTCACACGGCGAACTCCTGTACTGTTTGGTTGTTGTTTTTTTGCGTGGGCAACATTGACAGAGCCGGCGAGCTCTCGTCGCGTCACCAAGCGCTTTCATTGTTTGTGAGATACCCTTAAAGCAAAGCGTTTGAGGCGTTGATTGCCAATGATTTAGCGGTATTAGACAACCTTGACCTCAATCCCAACTCTTTTACACCCACTGTTTGTGTATCGTATTCAGCCAGATTGTATTCTCTTGGCGAAATCTTTGACAAGGGACATCTACAGATGGCTGTATGGACCTGACTGATTACTATATTCTAAGCTAAGACTGTGGGAATGACCGTTTCTTCACCATTTTGCACATTTCCCTCGGACGATCGTCAGTCTCGCATGTCACCCCCTAGATTCATTCGCTTGATGGCCCAAGTAAGATCAAGTTCCGTCACCGTCAACAAATATAGCTTCAGGAAGAAAGACATCGTTCGGTAGGGAGATGCCGGAGATGCTTCCAACTCATGGCTCTGTCACCCAGCTGATCAATTTCGTCACTTCCGAGTGTAGACATTTTGTGACACAGGTATTTGGCATGGGAGTTTGCCTCGAAATGCAATCGCCGTCACGAGCCACAAATCTCGGGCAATCCGTGACTGTTTCCTGTTTAGCTTAATAAAGGTATTTATCTCACTCACCTGCTGAATAGTATCTATCATTTGTCCAAATTGACAGCCTCAAGGTAGGTTCTAACCTCGGCCGTCATCTCGACCACGAGGCTCTCAAGGAGCGGCACATGATGACTACGCCCAAGAGATATGACCCTTCCGTCCGTATGACCCAGTGAGCTGACATGGTTGCCTGGCCATGTGAATGGAAGAAGCTATACAACACTGCGGAAGCAGGGCCTTGTCGAGAAAGCCTATGGTTACGTAGGAAAAAGCTAGACCTACAACATGGCAAAGCTGGGAGTGACGGTATCACGAGCTTACTTGGACAGATACAACAATGCCTTGCCTCCCCTCTGCTCTTTCTCGGGCGCAACTTTGTCATATGCAACGATCTTGTGGACACTTCTAGTCACACGTCAAGTGGAAAGCGTTCGTTCAAGACATACCTTGGTCGAGGGCATGAACAAGTTGGTAAGATAATTCTCAGTGATGGTTGTGAGCCTTCTCTACAGATGAGACCATGATTGTTCTTTGTGTTGATATGCCAAGCCCGAGGAAATGCTTCATACGAGTGCCCTGTGTACCCAGAGTCACCTCCTCCGTCCTGACCGGTTGAACAGCGTTGCCCTGACTGTCACTGGTGTGCTCACCTACCAGCTGTTGGAGGACGTGGCAAGTCGCACCGTCCCCTAGCACAGGACGTTCAAGGTTTCTGTGCTTTCTCAGGGTCCTCCTCTTCCTCCTTCGTCTTCCATCATTCTCAGGTCAAACAACATGTAGGTCATTGTCGATCGTGCGCTGCACCGGGGAAGAATCTTGATCGTATACCCAAAATAACGGCTTTGGCCTCGAGACAGCTGGATGGAGAGATCCCAGGAAAAGGCCTTCTGCCCCTTTCCGCTCTATTCTATTGGTCTACACTTCAAGCGGAGACTGCTCCGGTGCCATGGTATCCCCCGAGGTCTCGTGGTGACTTCCCTGGGACGAGGCGTCCTTCTTGGCAACCGGTTTGAGCCTCACGAGCTACTATAAGTTCGCCTTGTCCTGGTTCGTCGGAGGGAGGACAATCGATCTAGAAACGGCATCTTCAACACTGACTTGGACGCCTTCTGGACGCCTTAACCTTATTCACCTCGTCCAACATGGTCATGTTCGCCCCGTCGCCGACCAGACTTTCCTCCCTCTTGCTACTGTGTCTTTTTGCAGCCTTCATCAACGCCACAGATGACACCGTGTACCCAGATCTTGTTCGATCGCTGAGGACAAGTCCGACAGAGCTCGATAAGCTTGTTATCCTCCCCGACGATAAAGACTGGACGTTCGACTACTTCGCTCATGCATTCCACACCAATAATCCCGGAGGCGTTGTCAACGCCAATGCCGCGACATTCCCAGCAACTGTTGGCAATGGCATGACCATGGCTTGGATCAGTCTCGGTCCCTGCGCTATGCTGCCGCCGCATTACCACGCTCGTGCTTCCAACTATGTGGTTTCGATCGAGGGGACTACCGAGACCTACATGACGCTAGAGAACGGAGCTCGAGTGGTCAAGACAACTTTGGCGCCCGGGATGATGACGCTCTTCCCGCAAGGTAGTTTGCACACGATGCAAAACACAGGTGAGCTTCCTTGCCTGCTTCCATATTTCTTTCTCATGCTCACCACTCCAGGGTGCGATAATGCTACTCTGATCTCTGCTCTGAGCTCAGAAGATGCCGGCACCCATAATGTAGCCAATGGACTCTTCGACCTTCCTCCGGGTGTAGTGGCAGCAGCATTCGGAGGAAACCCGCTATCAGCAAAGTTTGCACAACTCCGACGCGATATCCCGGCCGTCGGAACTGGTGCCGCGGTTGGCACTGCAGAATGCCTGAAGCGGTGCGAAGCTATTGGCTCCAAGTAGGTAGCCTAGAGTATGCTCACAGCCATATCGACATGGATGAAAAGCATGGTCGATGCTAATAGCTGCAAAGGCATTCTATATCGTCGGGAACGAGAATCCTTGGTTGGCCGAAACGTATCGACGGAGGCTTGCATCATAGATACCCGTGGCAGATGGCATCGTGGAGCGGTTTGTCTGATACATTCAAGTAATATTCGACTGTTTAGAGGCTGAGATGGCGGCTGCTTTTGCTTCCATAGAATTGCGATGTACACCTACAGGGCATATGCGGGTGGGAGGTGGGACGATTCCAGGGCTGTTCGATAGTGACTGACCGCTCTGGTAGGTCTTTAGAGGAGTAGTAGTCATTCAGACACCAGTGTTTCCAGAACTGAACTTGCGGGCAACCCATGCAGCGCCGTACTCTTCATACTCTTCTTTGGTTGCAGACAACTTGTGAATGTCGCAATGTTTGGCCAGTTTGGCACCGCCGTGCCAGGTACTCGTGATAGGGTCGACGGGATGAGCTACTCTCACGATACAGGCGTCGGGAACCCTCTTGACAAGCTCCTTCTCCAGTCGCTGGATAAAGCCGGGAAACAGGGCGTTGCCGCCAACGACCACGATATTAGCCAAGAGCCCGGGCCAAAGACCAATTGGCAACTCGGAAAGAGACTGCATAATGACATCCGCGAGCCCAGGTTGTCGGAGCCCAATGTCAGAAGGCTGGAAGAGCAGTTCGGGAACTGAAAAGCGTTCGTTTCGGAGCGTGAGTATGTCTTCGTCGTTGTCAGCGGCGCGCGCTGCCATCTTCCTTGCTTTTGTATGCATAGCAGGGTCGTAGTCTCGAACGACGCCCTTTGTCTTGGTGTGGAAGTCGGGCAGGACGTAGTCCTTGGCAATGCCGGCTCCCGTCACATACGGTTCCCTCTTCTCGCCCCTCGTGCCCTTCCAAGTCTTCTCGAGATCCCCATTGAAGTCGAGTGAAACATAGCTAGCCTGTTCCTTGATCTCGTTGACGATATATGTGTCGTTTCGCATGTCGTAGTATCGTAGGGAAAGTAAGCGCGTCAGGTAGTTCGTCATGAGCTTCCCACCGACGTCAAGCCTGCGAACAGCGGAATGCAGAGGCTTGCCATTGAGGAGAGGCATGACGATAGTATTGGAGTATCCAGAGTCGATGAGCAGCACAGCCTCGGCCGGAATCTGGGGCACTGAATTCGGGTCTCGAGGGGTCTGGAGAATACCTTGAATGTCGTGGTACGCATTGAATGAGGCCCCTGGGAAGGCAAAAGTTAGCCGGGTTGGTGAGACGTAAAATCGGCGAAGTCACGTACCAATGCCACGAGAATAACTGGCAAACTGATATTCCTCAAAGATGATCTGGTCACAATTGGCCTGTAAAGTGGGCAGCGAGTTGGGCTGTTCTGCCAGGAGCAGTCTGGTTTCGGAGGGGTCGCACTTTTGCGCCGCCTTGTCGTCGAAGAACTCGTGGTCCCAAATCTCCTTCTGGGCTTCCCAGTTGACAATGTACCCCTTTTCAACTGGCCTCCGGAATTGAATTTCGCCAAAGTCGCGGCACTTGTCGAGGTCAGATGCGACGTAGACCTTCCTCGCCCTATCTCTGGCGATGCAGTTTGGGATTACTCGGGGCTCATCGGTGTGTTCGTCGGAAACGAAGCCGGCTTTGATGGTAGACGCGCCATTGTCGAGTACGAGCGTCCGCGACGGAGGCACGGGGCCTGAAGACTTGGTATTGCGGCCACCAGTCATGGACACGATTTGCACTGTTGCGAGTGCGGCGCAACGATGACTGGGAAGACTGACGAAAGCGTGAACTTTTGCGCTGGGAGTTCTCGACATTGGAGCTTGGGCGTGTTTGTCGGTGGTCGGCCATTCCATCGCCGATACTGCTGACATAATACAGCGAGACCAGTGACCTGGACATGATGCGACTCTCAGTCTGCCAAGAGCTTGCAACCGTTAAAAGTATTTTGGTAAACTTCTGATGATCTAAGCTAATTACCTTATATCATAAATCTAGCTCGAGCTGGGGAGAATTTTCCTTCAATGTGCGCTTTTGGGTTATCTCCTAGGTTCCGCATTATATCCACTTTCCATGCCTTACTGGTCCTAGGAACATCTGCTCGACAGACTCGCGACATGAGTAAATCTTACAATACCGACTTAGACGCAAGAAACCCCGGGCATTAGCGAAAAAGATCAGTTGACGTTCCAACAATACAACTATCGACCTTCCGTTTGGTATCGCTCTAAAATGAGGTATTCTCGTTTTTTGAGAACCATCGTATCTGGCTTCATCTTTGGATTCAACTTTCTCCCAATACTTAGCTTAGCTGCCTTAGCAGAGCCTATCTCGCGCCAGGCGCGTCTGAGCTAGTCAACATCTCGAGATTACTAGACTACGACACTTTGGCGGTAGGTAGGCTATTGCAAGGACGAGAATGGCATCAATGAGACGAAGTTGGCGGTTGAAGCGCCATTGTGCGACGTGGGGTGCAGATGGCGTTTTGATGTCCTCACCGCCGCGAACATGGTGGGATGAGTGTCTCAGAGAATCACGCGACAGTGTCATGGCATTGGTTACAGAGATAAGGCGACAGGCGGTCGGGGCTTTTGAGATGTAGGTAGAGGGTGCCTGGCAGGAGCTCATGAGGCACCCCACGAAACGAAGCCGTTATATCCAGCGCGTGTGCCTGTCTTGGACTCTTGCGTCGAGCCAATCCGCTGGACAACGCCACAGGCGAGCCTATGAAGAACAGATTATTCGGATATCGCGTGGGTGTTGCAGTTTGTATGCTTTGCACATGCTAACCGCCTTGATTTCCTCAGTTGGAGTGTATGCAGGGCGACAAACCCAGGCTGAAGACCTGCGTGTAATCCAAACAACCTAGCACTCCTAGGTAGTTGACATGGTCGAAGGCTCCGGGGCATGAATGACGAAAGGCAGTTGTTTGGGGAGGATCCGTTGTTGAGGTGCATTGCATGGCGGTACATGGCGGTTGACACGTGGAGGAGCGTAGATGCGAGGGTACCTAGTGGGCTCGATCTTTGGTAGAGTAGACAGACTAGTGGAGAGCGGTACGAATACTTTGGGCGCAACAGGCGCTCAAGCCCGTGAGGCATCATAGCTCTGCAGGACGGGGTGTTGCGAGATGTCGTGCGCATGAAGCTCTAGGCGCAAGATTCATGGATACAGGCGGGAGATGTCCGTCGGGAGCTTTCAGAGGCACTTGCCGCACTGGGTCGGGATCGGGAAGCATTAGACGGCAAGGGGTGCCGCGGGGGTCATGGTGGATTGGATGAGACAGACGGGCGATGAGTTAGTTGTTCAAGTGCCGGGCGGAGGACAGAATAGGGGGTAAAGAAGTTGTATCGTCACCAATACCATCGATGGTGTTGATGGACGTCAAATGGAAGGGACATTATCGACATTATCGAATGACACCCAACCTCAGTGACAGTCAGTAAGCGGCAGTGACTGGTTGCGGAAAGACCGGAAGCAGGGTTTTCAGCTCTCACCTCATCAATCTCTCATCAACCCCTCATGATGGACAGGCTTGCTTAGCTAATACGAGTGAGGAGGGGTGGATGTCCTCCAAGGCGCTTGGAGCTAATGGGTCAGGGCAAGCTTTTTTGAGGTCTTATCTGCGTGAGAAGTAAGGGAATGTCATGTCGATGAGAGGCATGAAGGTGAGTGAAATGATTGATACCCTCTAGTACTGCGCGTGTCCTAGAATAAGAGTGAGAATGAGATGTACTGCTAACAGTAGCAGACCTCAGGCGCATATCCGTAGGTTGGATGTTGAATGTCGGGGAAAGGAGGGGTCCCGCCGATGGTGTAACCTCGTAAGGTAGGTGGGCAGGCACGCAGGCCGCAGACGGGCTCCACCTTCCACGCCAGCCTCTTGCCCCTCCATGGTTTCGAAGTCTCCTTCCTCCATTGGCGTCGAGGAAGTACATAGGTATGCATGGGAAGGTGCCGTGGAGCCTTTGTTGCGCAGGAAAGACCCAAGGCATAGTGTATAGCCGGACTAAGGTACTCCGTACTTTCCAGGTCCATGAGTTATGGATATGGACTGCGTACCTACAGTATAATGACTCTAGCGGAAAGAACCCACCTCACAACATCCGTAGTCTCCTTCCCGTATTACACTCTACCCAAGGTAAGAAGAGTCCACTTCCATTCCTCTCCTGCCTTCCATGCAGGTTGGGAGGTGGGAGTCGGGTGCCTTCCAAGCCCCAAGAGTGTAGATCTGAGGCCAAGAACCAAGCCGGGCCGGTGCAGCCAGCGATTTCGGTCCAGACTTCATCCACCTCACCCACGGTGACCCAGCAAACCGCCCCCAAAGGCGAGGTGAGGTAAGGTACCCAACGGAGAGGTAGGTGCCTTGGGAAAGGTACAATCCCAAATACCCAAATAACCAGCCACACGAGGGACCTCCCCTGCTTCTCGTAACTTAACCGCCCGACGCCTCTATCCATTGGAAACATTGAACCATGGAAGGTAAGGTAAGGTAAGGTAGGTAACCTCGCGCCGCACACCCGCCTACTGTAATACTTCGTACCTTACGGTCTTTACCGGCCTCAAAGACTCTCTCTCCACTGGGATCCGGATTTCCTCTGGGACCCTGTCTGCCTTGATTCTCGGCCTCTTTCACGTACATTACCTCACTTGCACAATTTTGCTGTCCACTTTCTCCAGTTCTCCCTCTTTTTCTTTCCGTTCTGACAGCTCGAGGACGGATACAACGTCAGACGTCACATCTCCCTTGGCGACACCAGTGACAGCTACCTACTCCGTACCTTACCACGCTTAAGGTACCTACGTGCCTACATACCTACCTAGGTACCTTCCCTTAGCCAACCGTCAAAGTAGGTACCTATTCTAGCACATTGAAGTACCTTAGAATGAGCTCTTTTCTTCTTCATCTGTCATTCAACTCGAGGTGTTTTACCTTGATATTAACCAAACATTGTCAGCAGCAACTCTACAGTACCGGTAGAGAGGTCCCTTGACACCCATTGTCTCCCGTCGCAACCAAGGCAGCAGACTACTACGTACCTTACCCAACTATCTTAAGGTACCTTACCTGGATCGTTGGGAACCTTGCTCTCCACTGCACCCGACAACCGTAACCGCGCCCCCCGGTCCTCCGCGCCCGACACCTTTCGCACCTTCCCTAAGGCATTTGTTGCTCGTCCCTCCTCCAACGACCACCTCACACTCTCATCTCCTTTGCATCTCCCCATCTGCCATCTTGGCTCTACATTCACTCATTCTTTTATCCTTCCATCTACCTGCCTGAACCAAGGTAGACTCGCTCTCCGTCCTCTTGGGAACATCGTCTCTCCACACGCCTGGAAACCTTCACATCCATCTTGGCCCGCCCACCATCCAGTGCCCAGCGCCCAGCCACGCACGTACGACATCCACGTCGTCACAAGCTTCCCCAACCCGACACGCCCGTCCGGTCCCAGGTCTCCAACCCAGCACTACCTAACCACCCAAAAACAACATCCGCTGACTGCGACCCCTGGACCGTCACCCTGCACTGCACTGCCAACACCATCCGTCCATCATCACCATCCCCGATATCACCGCCCGCCATCTCAACCCATCGCGCCCATTCGCATACATCCTACGGTGTACTACCTCTTATCCGCCTCCGACGATCAATAACATCACCTGCCTTCCCTCACCCTCCTCGACAATGCTTGCAGCTCTCTGCCACTTCGTCTGAAGGATGCGTTGTTGATTACACTCGGTTCATCCCCAACCATATTGCGGCGGTACTTCACCCAGCACCAGCACCGACAACACTGCGACCATACGCCGACTACGACGCCAACACTCTCTACCGGATCAACCTTGGCCGGACTACCTGTCATTGCATAGTGCACTGCTGTGATTGACTTTGGTCCGCTGCTTTTGTCCTTGCAATCATTGTTCTGATTGAACCGGGCCTCCGACTACCTGCCGTTGCGCTGTCCACTTCGAGAAAGCATACACTCGACGAAACCCCAAGCAATACCGCCAGGCCATACCATCGATAGCCAACATGGGTAACAGTAGCACCAAAGAATCTCGTCCGATCGACCCGGCGACCGACTATAGGCAAAGCCAGGCCGCCTACCTCAACCACTCCACCTCCAGAGAAGCCGCAAACGATCATGCCAGCTCACGGAGGCAAAGCCGCTTTAGTCGAGCCGACCTAAATCTCCTTGGCCTCGGAGCCGCCGGATCTTCCAGTGCTGCGGGCAGAGAAGATGCACCTTACGAGCGTAGAGAGACAAGACAGGAGCGGGAAGCCCGGCGACTTGAAAGGGAACGCGTCGCCAGAGAAAAGGAGCGTGAGCGGAGTCTGAAGGAGGAGCATATTGACGGCGGGTACCTTGTAACTCTTGGTACATACACTGGACCCGAAGACTTCAGCAAGCCCATTGTGCGGCAATTGCAGGTAAGTGGCTTTCCAAATGTTTCGATGCTTGGTTGCAAAGGTTGACAGTTGTGGCCCTCCAGATTGAGAGACGACTTGCACCATTCTGGAGGGGTCTTAACGACTACTCCGACAACTGGACCGAATACCAGCTCATCTGCGCCGGCCGCGGCCTTGATATCCCGGCTGCCGATGAGCAACCTCCGCCCGAGTTCATTCCCCAGTCCAACACGCCCGCCTCTCCTACCGAATCTTCTCAGAACCTTGCCAACCTCACTGTTCCAATGGGTCCGAGGTCTCTGTCAGTAGGATCGGATCGTAGTAGCTCAATGCCAGGCTCTGGGATATCGTCACCCAACGCAGCCCAGCAGCGGAGTAGCTCGCCTTTCAAGCCTCGGGCGAAAGCCCTCGCAGCAGCCCTGAGCGGGGGGTCCCGCAGCAACTCATCAAACGACGTTGCGCCCCGTGAGATTAAGTTGCCCAACGATCCCTTGGTCAACGGACAGCCGTTAGAGGTTTTCCTGTACAAAGATGCTACCGAGTGTCCCATCTGTTTCCTAACCTATCCTCCTTACCTGAATCGCACCCGTTGCTGCGATCAGCCCATCTGTAGCGAATGTTTCGTGCAGATCAAGCGAGCCGACCCACACCATCCGGAGCATCACGGCGAACCGACCGAGCAGCCTGCGAACCCGACCAACCCGGAAGAAGCCCCAGAAATGCTGATATCCGAGCCCGCGCAGTGCCCTTACTGCCAGCAGACCGAATTCGGCGTAACCTACGATGCTCCCCCTTTCCGACGAGGTCTATCATATGCCATTGGCTACCCGTCACAAAGCACCGCAATGTCATCCCAGAGCTCTTTGAACTCAACCTTGTCGCCTACCTCCCCGACTTCCGGCAGGCGGCGCGCTCAAAGCTTGTCCGCCAATGCCCCGAATGTTGTTACTACTGATCGGGTCCGCCCGGATTGGTCAACCAAACTCGCAGCGCAGCGAGCCCACCAAGCACGCAGGGCTGCAGCAGCAACTGCTCTGCACACAGCGGCCTTCCTCATGGGAAACAACGAGCAGCAGCGCGGCTTTGCCTTCACAAGGCCCGGCCGTTTTAGTCGGAGAAACACTGGCAGTCGCACCCCCTCTGGACCTTCCAACCAACAGCCAGAGGAGAGCCCGCACCGCAACCCAGAAGGCGAAGCTGCTCCAGCTGGACCTGAGCCTGGACCACGAAGCTCCTCCGGGCGCGGAGCGCTGAACAATAGGAGAAGTCGGATGGAGGAGCTCGAAGATATGATGTTTATGGAAGCCGTCCGTCTTTCTCTCGCCGCCGAGGAAGAGCGAAAACGTAAACAAGAAAAGGCGGAGCGAAAGGAGGCCAAGAAGAGGGACAAGGAAGAGCGCAAGGCCCTCAAGAAGCAGGACCGCCAGAGTGTCTATGGGCCTGGCCAGAGCTCTGCTAGCGGAAGCAGCCTCTCCCTTGGCCTTGGACGACGCAGAGGGAATAGTACAACCAGCAACTTGCGTGTAGAGGCCACACTCCAGGGGGCGCAGACGACCTCGGCAGGGCCCAGCGCCGAGACTTCTCCAGTAGCTTCAGCAACACCGATGGGCAACACCCTATCTCCCACCTCGGCACCTGGCTCGGCACCAAGTTCGAAAGGCAAAGCTGTTGAACGTCCGGCTGTCGAGACGCAGTCATCCGAGAGCAGCTTCCAAAGCACATCTTCTACACCCTCATTGCCGATCCCGACGACCAGCCGCGGGCCCTCCCACTTGAGACAGATGAGCAATGCATCTTCCATCTCATCGTCTCTAGCTGATAGTGCAGCTGGAAGCTATAGCAATCAGGCCTATCTCGATCCTCGAGCCAGTGAGCTGAGCGTTGGCAACAGAAGCGAAGAAGGCGATCGGGACAACACGGAGCCAATGTTCAACTTCCGAAGCCTGGCGGAAATGGTGGGCGTTGACATTGAAAATGGCGAGGCCAATCAGGACCAGGATAACGCCTCAGGCGAGGTCCGGACTGCCACTACGAGCAAGAAGGCCGAAGCGGAAGATGAACCCGAGGCTGAGCACATGGAAGATGTCCACAGTGAGGAGCCTGTGCAGACCAACGCCGGTACATTGAAGCCACCGCCAACGATTCCCGAAGAGCCTGTCGATGGCGCCAGCAAAGGAGACGTGTCCCCTGGCCCCGGCAGTGGGGCACTAACGCCAGAGGTCATGATCACACCTGAGACTCCGGCTCCCATCTCGGATGAAGATGCTGAGTCGAAGAGGCTAGGTCACGGAAACATTGTTGAGAGTTCGACTGGAGTTACGCAGTGATCAGAGTGCGGAACGACGAGGATGATGACGGGATGATGGAGGGATATGATTATGCCAAATTTGATGGCAACGGCTGAGCGTGAATACATGGGGGGCAGAATTTTGCATACACTCTGGGGATTGGGAACTCCCAAGACACTCAAGGCGTTCAGCGTGAACTTTTTGGGGGAGGTGGCCATTAGACGTGATTCTTTCTTTTTTTTTTTCTGCTGTTTGCCATGTGAATGGCTAGCGCTCACTGTATTCTACCCAACCTACCTTACACAGGTATATGGAAAAAAGTGACCGAGATGTCAATAGTCCAAAGTGGCTTGACAATACCATCTACTCATTACCATCTACTCATGGGAGACAATCCCAATTGTTCTTTATTATGTTTGGATATTTGGCCTCACCTACCGACTTTGCTCTGGGTTCTCTGCCAGGCTTACAAGTGCGGCTCGGCGGCAGCGACGGCAGGAAGGGCAGCATCGATAGCGGCGACGGAAGGTTGGTTGACGAAATCCTCGCCAGGGCTGACCCAGCTGTAATTCCGCCATTCGCCCAAGGCAGGCCACATGTTTTCCGTGACCAACCGCTGAATCTTGTCAAGCCGACTGGCCGGGACGTCGGCAGGATTTGACTTGTCGCTCTCGGCGGCGAGCTCGCGCATCATGCTCTGCCAGGCAAGGAACGTCTCTTCCAGTTCAGACACGGATGTTACGCCCATGACGCTGACACCGACCTTGGCAGGGCCGTTGTACGTGGGCGGCAGCAGCTCACTGCCAAAGGCACCTCCTACGCGCGCCCAGTTCGCCATGGCCCAGTACAGAGCGAGCTCTTCCATTTTCTCTCCCGCTCCCTCGGCGATTGCTACAAGACTGTTGCATAGCTTGCGCAACGGGCTTGGGGCCGGGTGCCAGCTCGCCATGGGGCCGTCGTCGACGCCGCGGGTGGTGAGCAGACCCATGCTCAGCATGCTCGCGTTGGTCACGACACCGACGCCGGCATCTTTCAGTCGTGTAAGGATCGCGTCGCTGCCGAGGGTATCATTCTGGATGCAAAAGTGCGAAAAGGACTGGACGGCGTCGATGGGTTCGCCCGTTTCGCGGAGGATCTTTTCGGCTAGCTCGCAGAGCACCGGGACAGGGTAGCCGCAGATACCGACATAACGAACGAGGCCCTCGTCGCGGAGATGGCGTAGCTCGCGTACGGCGGCGACGACCTGATCGGGGGAAACGAATTCTGCGTCGTGGGTATAGACTAGGTCTAGGTAAGTGGTATTCAGACGCTCGAGGCTGCGGAGGACGGAAGCGCGGATCCAGGCTGGGGAGTAGTCGAACTCGGTCGGGGCGATGCGGCCGGCCTTTGTGACGAGGAAGTAGGAGTCGCGGGGCGGGGAGAGGGTGCGCAGGGCGGCGCCGAGGATGGTCTCGGAGGGGCCGTAGTAGGGGGAGGTGTCGAAGGCGTTTACGCCGAGGGAGAGGGCGCGGGAGACGATGTCGACGGAGGGCATGCGCGAGGGGTCCGAGACGTATTGGTAGTTGAAGGTTGCGGTGCCGAGGACCAGAGGTGGGAGGACGGCGGAGAGCGGCCGGGTTTTGGTTGTGCGCGGGGCCGCCATTTCGGGTGTATTTTCTGTGCTCTACAAGGTAGATAGAATCCGAGATTAAGCTTCGAATCAGATAGAGAAGTGATGAACTGTAGCTTCGATTCGATACCGTACCTACTCCCTAGTAGATACCTTCTGCAGGAGCTAGGTATTTGTTGCTGGCTGTTGTGAGTGGTACACAATGGACACAGCTCAAGGTCCAGCGGCTCAAAAAGATATCGAGTCGAGTACGTCAATGATTGATAGTCAGGGTCCCCACGCGTGTCTGAATCTCCGAATGCGATTTGCCCCGCCGGAAAGGTGGGGGAGTCTTTTTCTTCTTTTTGGGGACTTTCTGGAATCGGACTGGTCTTGTTCTAGTTCCTCCGCATAGGACCGAATAGACTGACGCGGAGCGCAACTCTAAAAGTTGATGGCTAGGTTCGTGCTGTGACCAAGCTAGTGAACTCCAAATAGCGAGCATGCTAGGTGAAGAGATATAGCGTTCAGTAGAATCCGATACATCTTCACTCACTTGAATAAAGATGCGACAAGTTTCGTGACGACTGCCCATTCCGCCGACAATGCGGGGGCTCAGCGAGACGCGGGGTTCTGGAGGGGGAGCTGGGGTGTCGAGGCTTCTGGGACTACCATGTTTGCGGTGAGGGTCAAGGAAACCCAAGGCAACCTAGTGAAAAGAGTTGCTGAATCTGGAACAGTTCCGTTGTGACGGCCGAAATGTTACATGAATTGAATATGTAGAGGTGTTCTTGGAAGAAGACAAGCACTGATATGTGTTGCAGGAGTAAAGAGATGGGCGTATGAGATCTCGTCAAACAGGCCACCAGCGCCTACCGCGCCTGCTACCTCTCATAAGGTAGCTGCAGGCCAAGATGGGTCGCTCATTCTTCCGGGACATTTGGTGATGGATGGGACCCCGCCTGCTTAGGTAAGATCAAATCGAATATCACTAACGTATCTTATCTTACTTTATCTCCCACCATCTTATCGATTACCAGCAGCTGACAGAACCCAGGAGGGCAGCTTGGCTTAGCCCACGATAAACCACAACACAAAGAGCTCTCCCTCATCTCCCATTCTCAACATCTCGCAGACATTACTATGCATCAATTCTTTTCAATTGACTGAAACATTTCTTTCAACCTCATGGTTCCCTTGCCCAATGACGTGCCTATCGCAACGCTGATGTATCTCCAAGTTCTGCCCGAATCCCGTCGTCGAGTGACGAGTCTGCCCATCTTCAGGCAAACAAACGGTGGCATCGTGGGACTGCCTATACCACTGTATAGTCTGGCTAATACCGCCTCAGGTAGTATCTGCAATTCATTGCAAACCGGACTGCTCGCATTGGACAGCAATTAGCCTGAGGATCCTGCCATGTGTCCCGCTCTCCTCATGATTTATCCCTAGCAACCTCCGACTTAGCCCTTCGCAGCCTCGGCACCTTCAGGCTCCATTGAGTCCGCATCAATCCGTTGTCTCGTTCCAACCCAACAAATAATGCAATCAATAATACCCTACTAGATTGACTCAACTTGGCCGCCGAACATCCCTCGTTCGGCGCTTTGTGCGGCCGGTCAGGCGGTCGTCTGGTAGTTCCACCGTTCATTCTACGGCCTGTCCATTTCGACCTCTCAGATAGGTGTCTGCTTTGGGCCTATGCCATGAGAACTCTGCAACCTCCACTAGTCACTTGAGACTCTTTGAAAGCTCGATGTCTGCTATCCCCTCTACAAAGTATTCTCTTCAAGCAAGTGCTTGCCGTCACTTGCTTTGGTTCCTAGGTGTCATTCCATCTATCGGGAGGCACCTGTCGTCTCCCGAATGATCACCCGTGATTCTCTAGATCGTCGCTATTGACGGCGCTCGTGTTCCAATGTTCAAACTGCGCCAAACAGCCAAGTTCATTTGGACCGGCCTTTCTCTATGGCAATCATACAGAACCAATATCTCGATGGCATTCATCCGCCTTGGCAGGTATCCAGCTTTTGAATCTTCATATTGGCACCCATCCTTCCCTCCCAACTCGTACCATGTCTTGTAGTTGGTTGCGACCCGCGTGTCTTGTCTCATTTCTACCCAGTACATCCATACGAGATGACTTCCTCTTTCGTCACTGCGGAAGTCTACATGAAGGATTGCTCCGAACCACCGCTGGTCATGGCAAGTGCTGGTTTCCGCCGTCAGCAATGCTTCACTTAAAAGCTTAGACAACCACGTCTGAAGATGCGTTCCCCTCGTGAATGGATATTCCTGCAATACCAAAGCCTATTTGAAGACGCAAGAGTGGACAGCCGGCGAAGATCATGTGTTGGCTCACCACGATCCTTAGCGCCGTAGCGCTCATTAGCTCCGGTAAGTCTTGTGCGCACTCGTACCTTAGAGACTCGTGCTAACCCAGAGGACAGTAGCTATCGCCCAAGATCAGTCAACATACTGCGACAGTCTAGGTCGTTGCTTCGCTTCTTATACCAACGCAGGCGGCATCACTTACGGCATTGCTATCCCTGAAGGACCTGCAACGGGTCAGCCATATGAAGCCATTGTACAGATCACCGCACCCATCGAGGTAGGCTGGGCTGCCTTAGCCTGGGGAGGCTCCATGACATATAATCCCTTGACCATCGTATGGGCCAATGGGAATGATGTAGTTGTCTCTTCTCGAATGGCATTGTGAGGACCCAATTCGATCCGTCCAAATAGCATAATAACTGACAGTTACTAGCGGCTACTTCACTCCTCCACCTTATGAAGACGCAGAGTACACCATTCTCCCCGGCACTGTCGTCAATGATACACACTACTCCGTCACGGCATTATGCCGAGGCTGCACATACTGGGCGCCATACGGAAACGATCCAACATCCTTAGATCCCAACGGAGAAAACTACTTGGCGTTTGCTTCCTCTGGCGTGCCAGTTGATGACCCGGCAGCCAACGACACAACTTTCGGTATCCACGAGCGCGTAGGACACTGGATGCACAACTTCCAGCCGGCTCAGGCAGTCGACTTCGATTCTTGGTCAGAAGGCAATGATGATGGCGAAAGTTCTACCAGCACCGTCACCAAAACGACTCTACTGACCACCTTCTCGACATCCACTTTGCATAGTACCACAACCCTCAAGACTACTGTCACGAGGACAGGTGTTTTACCCAGCAGCGCAACCGCAACTGTCTCATCTTCGCGTTCTACTTCGACATCGTCCTCCATCGTATCTAGCGCCCCTGTGCCTCCAGTCCCCAACTCGTGCTCCGGCGTCAGTGCCTTCAGATTCGGATACCAGACTGCTAGTGGCTGGAAGGCCGTTAAGCTGGCTGGATCTCTGACAGGTCCCCGCGGATTGGTCGTTGACTCTGAAGGCAATCTACTCCTCGTGCAGTCCGGAAAAGGTGTCACGGCTCACACCTTTGGGGCCGACGGCTGTATCTCTTCCACAAAGACCCTAATCAGTAACCCTTTGCTAAACCATGGCATCGGCTTGACGCCCGATGGTAAGACGTTATACGTCAGCTCCATGACTACCGCATGGTTGTACGCCTACGACGCAAAAGCTCAAAGTGTGAGCGCGCAGACTGTCGTCGTCAAGGGAATGCATCAGGGAGGTCACCCGACACGCAACCTCATCATCCCGCCGGCAACACCGCATCTCCTCGTCATCCAGCAAGGCTCTTACAGCAATTTTGACTATGAATCGCTCAACAAGGCAGTGGCGCGTGCTGTAGTCAAAGTGTTTGACATGCGCAGTGTGCCATCCGGAGGTTACACCTACGCCTCCCAGGGATGGTTTCTCGGCTGGGGTCTGCGTAACGAAGTGGCTCTCGCAGCGGACGGAAACAATGCGTACGTCCAACACTAACATCTTGCCTTTTTCAAAGACAAATAGGCTGACAGTGATCTCAAAGCATTTGGGGAGTGGAGAACAGCGGTGACGATTTCGCTCGCACAGTCAACGGCCAAAGCTACGACATCCATAACGACAACCCAGCAGAAGAGCTGAACTTCCGTAAGTCGCCACGTCTGTCGGGCAAGTAATCTAAGACAACTGACAATCACTCCAAGTTGGTGATCCTTCCCAGGCAAACGACCAGTGGTACGGGTACCCGACCTGCTTCTCTGTCTGGGATCCCTCCGTCATCAAGGACAAGAGCTTCAAGGTCGGCCAACAATTCGTCGTCGCCCCCAACAGCACCTACAACGACGATACATGCACTCAACGCTCCGTGGCACCCAGACTTTCGATCCAAGCACATAGCGCACCCATCGGCGCCGTATTCGACAGCGCATTCCAAAACCTGTACGTCACGCTGCATGGCTCATGGAACAGGTCACCTGCTACGGGCTTCAAGGTGTCCGTGGTGCCGTTCACCAATGTTGCCAGTGGTGGATATGATCCGGTTGCTGCTGCAGACTCTAAGACTGGTTATACGGACGTTTTCTGGAGCACAAACGTCGGAAGCTGCACTGGTTCGACCTGCTTTAGACCTTCCGGCATCGTCTTTGACAAGGGGTTCTCGAGATTGTTTGTAGCCAGTGACAACACCGCGGAGGGAGAACTTTTCATGCTTGTCAAGTCTTGAGCCAGATACATGTCGTTTCTTACAGAAAGAAAGTGGTGTAGAACCATTTCGAGATAATCACTCCGATTATTGAAGTCAATTTATGACATGGCGAAGTCCTTCCTTCCGTTTTATCCATAGACAAAGTGAATTCAGGCTGTGAGCATTGTACCATCAACCATACGCAGCCGAAGAAGTGTTACAATGAGAGCAATAGACGCCAAGTTGATATGCATTGCTATTACGAATAGCCTGAAACGCCATGGTGGGCTGCTCATTTGAATGTTTGCATTGCCGCTCTAGTGAAAGCAAATCATGTGGCTGTCACGCTCCTGCCCATCTTCACAGCCAGACCTGTCCGAAAGAAGAGATGAGGTTGCGATAATGCTATCAAAATCCAAGCTGGCAAGGCTGTAATCTATTTTATTTTGCATCTGAGATCGCTTTATGCTTAGTGAACCTGAATTCCGGATGTAAGGGTCGAACTGTAGATCTTTCTCGATGCAGGTTCGAAAAACAATTGGAAATATGGAGGAGTCTCCCACTCATTTGGAGATCAAACTACTGGATGAGACTTCGATCACACTCCTGCTCTCTGTTCGCACCCGCTACCGATTTTGAAGAGTCCCGGAAAGGAGCATCATGTTGCAGGAGATGTTCAGAAAGGTCTACCAATAGGTCAGAAAATCAGTTCATAAAAGAAAGGAGTATTCAACCTACTATCGACATCACTCCGTCGTGTTTCAATGGCGCCGAATAGCGCGTCCATGTCCTCCAACTCCCGACCCTTGGTTTCGGGAAAGAAGGCATATATGGCCTAGAGCATTTGTGAGTTTTTGAGATTCTCATATGTAGTAAATCCACGGTGTCCGTACCGGAATGCAGATGATGTTTACGACCATGAATATGAAGTAGATGTTGCTACCCATATACCCGATACCGGCAGACCACACCATGGTAACGATAGAAGAACCGACAGAGGCGCCAGCGGAGGCGAAGTTTAAGCCTCGGGCTCGCACCGAGGTGGGAAAGATCTATAGCCACATCTGCATAAGCAGTTGTCTCAAAAGACGAAAGGGGTTATCATGATCAAGCGGTACCTCTGTGTTATAGACCCACGCAGTTGGCCCAAATCCCAAAGAGAAGCCAATGACATATACAAAGATAAAGACCACGCAGATGATATCGGTCGCTGGGCTTTTACGCTGAGGATCTAAAAGAGGCACAGCCCCATTGATCTAGGATAAGTGTGTTAGCATTTCCGGGTCCTGCGCACGGGTTCCTCTCGTCCCTTACCAGCAGTGAAAAAGCCATGATGATACAACCAGCGACGAGGCATTTCCTCCGTCCGAATCGATCAATGATAAACATCTCGAGAACAGTAAAGCCTATTTTAACCGTTGACTCGGTAGCGCTAATTAGCAATGCGGTATGGGAGAATATGCCATGTTGCTCCAACAGCCATGGGAGAAAGTATTTGATGGCAGTAGCACCACAACTTGAAGACATGAATTGAAGCAGAGTAGCACGCCAGAGGCGATTGAACAATGGCTTTTGTCGGAACAAAGAAAGCCAGTTACTGCCGGATTGATGATACTCGTCGACGCTCTTGATGATGGCGGAGAATTCGTGCTCGATCTCGTCATCATCAAAGCTACCCTCGCGAAGCCAGCGAAGTGTCGAACGTGCCTGGTCTTTCCTGCCATGTTCAACTAGCCAACGGGGCCTTCTCGAATTAGTATGAACAGTCTCCTTGGGATAGATCGAAGGACTAACGTTTCCGGAACCCAGGGCAACCCGATCCCAAAGATCATTGCGGGGATTATCTCCAAAAGAATGGTCAATCTCCATCCATAGAAAAGGCCTGCATCGGAGGACCAGAATCTCATGAAGTAGCCAACCCTGTTGACATTAGAGACTTCTCCGAAAATATAATCAGCTGAGGTAGTTTACCAGAAACCTAGCGCTATGCCAGCGATGAAACCGACGTGGTTCAGCGTTACAAAATGGCCGCGCTTATGCGCCGGCGATATCTCACTAGCACAGCAATCAGCCTCTACACATCCAAGAGTTTGCTTCAAAGATCTTACGCTTGGTACAGAGGCACCGAAGTAGACACGACGGCTACTCCAACGCCGCTTATGAGTCTTCCGGCAAGCATAGTGCCGCGAGCTGTACTGCCACCACTTGTGGCTTGTAGCATGGCGCCGAGGCAAACGAAAGCTGTTCCCGACAAGGCGGCATAACGGCGACCGAGCCAGTCCGTGATCGGATGAGAAATGCAGAGATAACTGATGAAGGTTCCGGTGTAGTAGATGCTGACTACAGTTCCGATCATAGCGCGTGTTGGCTGTTGCAGTGCATCGCGCCAGCCGGAACTGACTATCACTGAAGACAGTATACCAATGTTGTATCTATATAGAGTAAAACAGTCAGAATAAACTGAGCTCTTCGAACTACTTGACGGCATAGTTCCATGATGCTCCCAACAATGTCCAACGACATGTCGTGACTTCGATGACTCGCCACTTTCACTTTACTGGATGGAGTAAAGGGCGAACTTACCCCCAGACGGATGCGCCGATGCCGAAGAAGATGCAAAGAAAGTAGAGGCGCGACTCGCCAGTAGGCAATGAAGCACCAAGCCAGGCCATATTGATGAGCGTAAACGTTGGGGACGCGGCTAGAGGGGTAATTAACGGGGGGCCACGGCAGGCTGGAGGGCGCCTTGCGGCAGAGAGGAAATCTCAATTGCTTATCAAATTTTGCAAGCCCTGTATTGGAAAGTTTCCATGTGATGACAACACAATTGAAGGAGGTAAAAAGGGACTCGACGGGTCTTCCAGTCCGGAAGAGATCCCAAGGTGAGGCGCGGGGTCGCTTGGCCGAGACAGGTTGGAGCATTTCTCGATTATGTAAGATCCCTTCAAGCACCGCCCGCTAGCTTCGTTTTGCCGTGCAAAGAGACAATGCTTCGTCCTGCTTAGATACTTGGCGAATTCTCAGAAATCACGCTCATGGAAAGCCCGGATGTTGTAATGCCATTTGGCGAAGAAGGCATGCGTGCTATCAACTAACAAGTCGGGGCTGGTTGAGACTACTATTAACCAATGCCCCGCGCGGAGGCTGCCCCTCTTCAATGCTGAGATATCCGCCTCCAACCAAGGTAGAGCAGGCAGAGCGAGGAAAGGCAAAAGGTTTGAAGGCAAATCGCTTCCACGAGATTTTTGCGTCACTGATGCAACAGTAACCAAAGAACTAATCAGGCAGTTGCCGCTACTCTCGTGGATCGAGTAGGTCACATACTCTAAGTCATGATCTTGGAACCTGAAATTTTACTACATTATTAAGTCTCTCTGACTCGAGAGTATTGACGTTGTCATACCCCCAACTCCTTGAAACAGGTGTAATACCACCCAAGGGCTAATGCCTCAAAATCGTGCACCGCCAGCGATGTTACAGCCAGCTGTTGTTCCCTCAACAGCGGTCCTCATCTGAAGTCATAGCGACGCGTGGCCACTAGCAGCGTATCCCATCATTCATACATTAATTACACAACGTCGCTTTTTCTCCTCATTATCACACACTCTATCGAGGCACGTACCCCGAAAAGTCGTACATCCCAGTGTGGTCCTGCAGTCCCGAGTTCCAGTCGAGAAACTGGGGCTGCCCATCGGCGTCAATCACTGGAGCGTACATGCTCATATGGCTGGGTGATGGCCCTGATGCCGGCACCATGTTGCCATCATGGTAGCCCCAAAGTTGGGCGGCCATCTCCGGCGTCATTCCATTTGCCATTGGCATGAGTTCAGCCTGCTGGTCAAACATTGGCGGTTGCTGAAGCAATTGCTGCTGCGAAGGTGACTGCTTCTGCACTGGGGGAGAGCCTCCATGACCGAAGTCGGATGCGGGCAGCTGTTCCATCAGGGGCTGCAGCGTCCTTGGCGGAACAGAGCCTCTAAACTCCTCCGGGGTCGATGACGCCCTTCTGACTGTCCGGACACTGTCGGAGTGAGCGAGCATACCCTGCCCATCGAATACGCCTCCAGGGAAGATGGCGACAGACTGGCTATCTTCCGAACCCTCGTCAACATCTACACCTGAGTCTGGGCGAGGGACAGTGCGGGTCAAGTGACGTGGAGCCAGGAGCCGGGACGGTGATGGCTCGTTCTTTCGGTTGCTTCGGTTCGAGTAGGGCATGTTCTGCGCGTTGGCGATGCATTGCTCAATGACCTGGATGAACTGATTGCGATAGATGTTCCCGATGGTCTCCAACGCTTGTGGGGTCATGCCCTTGTTTCGCAGGCTCTCCTCAACATCTTTCAGGCTGTTCATGAATTGGTTTTGCAGCTCAAAATGCTCGATGACGGGGCAGAAGTCTAGCCGGCGTTAGCAGGGGTAGAGAGACTACTTTGGATGAAAGGACATACCGAAAGGCTGAACCCTGTAGCCATCGTCGTCGGGGAACAACAGATTCCAAATCTCTTTCCATTGCACCTCGGTGCTCATACCACTGGCTCGCTTCCTACTGAGAAGCTTCGTCATCGTAGGGCCATCGATGCCGGACTCTGGGTCATGGTCGGCAACGTCACACATTTGCTCCTTTGGTAGACGTTGGTGGTCCCTGAGCTCCTTCTTGCTGGGGAAGTCTCGGTTGCAGCGATCGCACATGAAGGACGAAGGATCGTTGCGCTTGTGTTGCTTGACGATGTGTTGCCTATCGAGCGTTAGAGAACAGTTCATGAGCTTTCCAGAGGGTGACTACTAACCTCAGCTCGGCGAATTTGGGGAAGTAAGTCATTGCACACGAGTGATGTTCCCTTACGTTGAACCTGTGCGGATTCCTCTTACGAAAGGGACAACTCAGTCGAAGGTCTCCCTCTGCCTCTCTTGGCGTTTGCCTCGCTCTCTTAAACGGCACGCTTGAGTCTCCATCATCATCCGTCAAGTCATCGCCATCATCATCACCATCTGCACGGCCGGTGTTGCCCTTCTTGCGCTTCCCGTTTTGGGACCCTCGACCTGATCCTGGTCTCCGGGCTAGGGGCAGAGAGCCGTTAGACGATGTGGATTGAGTGTGAGTCAGTTGTGTTCCGGCGGGGAATCCGTTGAATGCAAATCTTCCAATGTTCTGGATGAATCTGAAGACGAAATGGCGGAGGAAGGCCGGCGGCATGGTGACCTCTTCCAACTCCACACCGTAAGTCACTTGCAAGACATAGTCGAGGACTGCATCAGCTTCTTCATTAGAGAAGTCAATGGGTGTTGGTGTGGTCGGCTCCCATGCACGTGATAGACGATCGGAGCCGGAGTCGAAGCTCATTCTTTCATTGAGGGGCCGGGGCGGCACCCGCTCTCCGCGGGGTGACTCGGGCATTTCGTCCGGCGACGGTGGCCTATCATTGGCATAAGCATCGCATGTGGAATGGCGCCGCTCTCGCAGATCAAGATTTACCTGGGGGTGCCCGCCGTGTGAGGCATGTCATTCTGCCCGTCATCTTCCGGCTCAATAATGTCCATCCGCGGCAGTGGATCCTCCTTGTGCCCTGCGCCGATGGAATCCGGATACGCCGGAAACCTCTCGCCCATGATAGAGTCCACGAAAGTCGATCCCGAGTCGCATGATTCTCTGTAACGATGGCCGCTCGTGCCGGACCGCGACGCGAGCAATGGTGTTGGTAAGCGCTCAGGGCCATCAATGTCCGGAGTCGTGGCCCTCGTGAAGGTCGATGAGGTGGGGGACATGGGCATTGAACATGTCGTCGCTGAGTCTGGGACATGAGTCGAGCTCATAGTCGATGAGGTCGGCGACCGGTCACGAAACGTCTTCCCATAGACACCTGAGATGATCTTCAGACCCTCTGGACATTTTTGCTGTTGGTGAAGAGGTTGCGACAGGCGGAAGTGGTGTTCAAATGGTGGTGAGTGAACCACTTCCTCGATTTTGGCATGCGAGGCAAAGGTCGAATCGCGGTGACGTGGCTCCCGAGGTCGGATCGGGATCTCGACTGTGAACGACTGCTCGTCACTCATCGTGACTGCTACTCTTTATCTGGTCGGGATGTTCGCTGATTCTGAATTGCTGACGCGTCTTGAGGGAAAGCTGAGCCCAGAATGACACTTGTACCTGGTTTGCTGGGTTGGTCTTGGCATTCAGTTTTCGGTTGCCCTTGCTCAAGAATCCCTTCTCGAAACCCGTCCGTCACTTGTCGTTATTATCGCGATGAGAATAAGGTACTGAAAATGATTAACGAGAGTGATGAAAGAAGACAGAGAGGCGAATCGAATCGAGTCTTGGAATGCGACACTCGAAGAAGGGTAATTCCCCCTCGGTCATGCTGTTGCCTCCAGACTCAGCCCCCCAAACTATGCGGAGTACTTAGAATGCGAACCATCTCAGCATAACAAGGGTGGGCTCAGCTGGAGGCTGTGATTGGATCATGACGACGACCGTCGTTGGCGTAAGAAACAAGTTTCTATCATTGGACAATGCGGCCGTGACGGACGAGGATGCCTCCCCTATTTCTGGCGCGCAGCTTGCAGCAGGCCAGCATACCCCCTTTAGAAGAACTGGACTTCTGGTTTGCTCGTGGCCGGTGCCGTTCTGCTTCTCTGACAGCGGCGGGCAGGCAGAAACAATGTTTCTGCCAGTGTGGCCTGTTAGGGATGGACTCGTGATAAGTCCAGTTTTGGGTTGAGAGTCTCACGAGTCATGGTACTCCCTTAACAGCTACGAGCGAGATCAGCATGCTTCGTCTCAGGGCGCGACCCAGGCGTCCGATATATCCCAGCACTGGCACCGTCAGTGCGCCTGTCTGACTGCCAGAACTGGCAATCAGCCCTACGAGGATCGCGTCTGTCCAACATTGCGATTCCATTAATGCACGCCATCGCGACCTGGTGGATGTCGACACTCGTCTGGACCTGAGGCGTTCCAGCTTCAGTTGAGATTAGATCGACCAGGGCTCTATGGTTGCCCCGTCGCAGGCCGGCCGCCGGTCGTTCGGATTTGCCCTACCATTGGATAATGGCAACAGTTGGTCAATTGCACATGCGGAGCGCATCGTCTACTCAATGTGGGAAGCGGAGCTCACGTCGACAAGATGCTAACTTGGCCTCCTTCGAGCCTCACTGGTGTTCGAGTGTAGGATTTCCTGGAGGCAAATGAGCCTCAAAAATCCCTTATTGTGTTATGTATAAGAGTGGAATGTTCAAGTGAAGGTCATGGGGAAGCAATTGAGTCAACTTTGGTCAATGAAACTGCAAGCAATAGGAAGCCTCACCCCAGCCAACTTTCGACAAGTCTCAACCTCTCAACCACCAAAGCCAACTGCATCGTGACCAAAACAGGGCCCGCACTCTTGTTTCGAAAATTGGGCGACTGCTACCCCAGACTCGATCCGAACCGAGCGCAAATCTTAAAACTCTCGAGGAAAACAGTCTACCGAATATGTCACACTCTAAAGCCAGCTCAAGCCAGAGCCTAGCAGAGTATCCCACCGGGTATGATAGAGATCAATTTTCTGCCTTTGAGTAGCCGCACTGACGATACAATATCGACAGATCTTCCCGTGCCGCTCCCTATAGTGTCGATCGCTACATGGTCGAGTCATCTTCCTGGACACAATTGAGCCAAAGAACCGGTACTCCCCGCACGACTTACAACGACCTCATGCAATCAGACCTCGACAACCTATTACAACAAGCTAAGCAACGGTCACGAACAACCTCGAATTGAGGAATGAGTCAAGGAACTTAATTGATTGTACTATACTGTATTACTATTTGCTCACATGGTCGCCCCGGTGAGCATCTTAATCATGATGCACATAATGGCATGGAGGATCCGAGGACAACCATTTCAGCGCTGGCGCAAATGGTACATAATGAAGACATTTAGACGTTGGACGTAGTGTGGACTACGCTCTACAGATTGAGTGTCACAACGGTACGGGATCGCAACGGGAAATCTTGATACATGGCAAGACGATAGAATTGTCTTGACTGGTGAGATGGCTGGCCACCTCACCCGGGTATGTAGACTGCCATTTGCAGAATTATATACGATGAAAGCATATGTGCTGTTGACCAAAGGTCAAATATATACGATGAAGACTCAAAGGAAGTTATGGTTCACGCATCTCAACCCCATCCATGATGCAATGCGCACTCTGCTGTGCCTCGATCAAGAACAAGAGGGCACTGGCATCTGAAGTGAGACAGCATACATTCATTTACTGGAAGAGCTCGACGGTGTCGAAGATCTGTTACATGAGTTAGCACAAATAGTCATAATTCAAAAGAACGGTGTCCAGTAAGAACTTACGACGCTGGGGCTCAGGTAAGTGTCACCACTGCTGCCAGAGATGACATTGATGGTGATGGTGTTGGCTCCAGAAACGAGGGTGCCGGCAGGGATGCTGACGTCGTAGACCTCGCCGAGACCGCGGTAAGCACCACGAGTAACGCCACGGGAGTCGATCTTGGTGGGCGCAGCAGGGGCCGGGCCTGTCCAGCTGTTCACCTTGGCCTGGGGACGGCCACTGGCAAAGGCAAGGGTGGTGGCGATGCGGAGGGTAGCAGCGCCAGGGGCGGAGGCGAGGTTGAACTTGATGGTGACGGGGTTGTTGACGGCGGTGAAGATGGCCATGGGGAAGTCGCCGACGGCAGAAGTTCCGACAGTGTAGGTGAGGGGACCCCAGCTGCTCATGCGGCTGTCAGAGGGGTGCATGCGGAGCTGCTTGTCGGCGTTGCGGAAGCCGGTAGGCTGGCCGTCGTACTCGCCAATCTTCCAGAGGGTAGTGCGGGCGGCAAGGGTGCTGGCGATGTTGGCAGTGGTGGTCTTGCCGGCGGAGACGGTGACGGAGCTGGTAGCAACCTTGAACTCAGTCTGGTAGAGGACCATGGTGTAGGTGCCGGGCTTCATCAGGGGGGAGGTGAAGGCGCCGGTGGACGAGGCGTAGGTCCAGTACTGGGCGTTGGCGTTGTACCAGTGAACGACACGCTGGAAGCTGCTGCCGGTGATGCCGGAAGCAGTGCCGGAGACGGTGCCACGGCCGGAGGCAGCAACGTAACCCTTGAGGCTGAGCTCGCTGAAGAAGTCGTAGTTGAAGTCGGTGTTCTTGGGGATGCCGGAGCGGGAGAAGGACTGGACGTAAGGACCGTGCAGACCCATGCGGTAGGCCTCGGTCTGGGCGTGGTTGCTGTTCATGTAGTTGTACAGGTTGGTGGAGTCACCGGCGTTGTTGGTGTTGATGTCGCGGAAGAAGGGGCCGCCGGAGGACAGCTCGAAGCCGGTTTTGGGCTCGACGGAAACGCAGACGTGGATCTCCTCGGGGCTGGTGCCGTAGACACAGCGGACCTTGTCATCGATGAAGCGCTCGCTGGAGTAGAACTTGGATCGGGTCTGGCCGCTGACAACGAAAACATCGGAGCCCTCGACGGTGGAGCTGGAGCCGGCGGTGGTGGAAACGACGCCGAAGGGGTATTCGCTGGGGAGGGTGTCCTTGTTCAGACGCGAGATCCAGCGGAGCTCGCCAATGTCGGGCTCGGCGGTGATGTAGGTGGCCATGTAGATGTTGGCCTCGCCCTCCTTGACAATGAGGTAGTGCGTAAGAGTCGAGGTGGTGCAGGTCACCTTGATGACCTTGCCGGTGCTGGCCGTGATAGTGGTGGCCTCGACGGTGGCAGTTCCGAGACCAGAGCTGATGTGGCTGCCCTTGCTGGCATACTGGAGCTCATTGCCGCGGTACTTGATAGAGTTGATATCGCAGCTGGACTTTGAAACTTGGAAGACGAGGGTGTTGGATGAGCCGGCATCGACAACGAAGTTGCTGCCCGAGGTGGTGACGCCGAAGGCGGCCAAAGCAGAGGAGGCGAAGGAAAGGATGGTGAAGAAGAAAACCTGAAGAGTGTTGAACGCCATTTTGGCTGTAAAGGGGCTGCCCTTGCCTGGCGAACTAGAGAGAGTGAGAGGACGAAGTTGGAACGAGGTCAAACGGCAACAGAACAAGAGAGCCTCTTCGTAAGTTTCTAGAATCAGGGTGATCGACTTTGTTATAAAGTCAAGAGCATCTCGTCGGGACTTGGCACTTGGCACCCGACCAGCGCACATCTTGGGAGGCCAGGACAATTCCTCGCCATACTCAGCGCTGAAGGCCCCTTGACCTCTTTCGCGGGATTCCAACTTCCAAGGGCGGGCATCCGCCGGAGAGGTTACCTCTTGCATGGGACCGTGATAAATTGCAACAGCTTGTTGATTGGCGGAATGATTGTTTCACGGGCCGGCGACAAGGGCTTCCTCGCCATGGCTGCGCGAGATAGATCACGAAGGGTGAGGCGGAAAGGGTGTGGAACAGGGCTCGAGGTACCAGGGATTGCCCAAGTCCCGCTCCGGACGGGTGGAGGAACAGCAGGGAAAGGGCATGATTGATGGGAATTCGGGACGACTTGGCAGGAACCCGCTGCAGCCGTGTGCCGTAGGATTTACATAAGAACGTTGTCTCTGATCTTTGCTCGATTGGATGGCGGATCTGGAAATAAGCATTCGAGGTTGCAGTGGCATTTGCAACTATGAAGTAATAGCTGCTCGCCCTCGCAATAATCTCAGTCATATTTATTGTCAAGATGAGGGGATGACCAGTTGAGGAGATGAAGGGTCGACGATGAAATTGGTCCGCTGGACAAAAGGAGATATTGCCGGGGGCCGTCCGCTGCAAGATGCCCGAGTAAGCCGGGGACGAGGAAGAATGTTCAGACGAACAGCAGCCCTGTTGCCATTGACATGAGAACAAAAGACCAGACGAACCAGCAGCGGGCGAGGCGCTGCAAGTCCCGGAATCTCGGGGCATTCTACGGTCTACCCCAGATTTGCACCGGCACAACGTGCAGCTAGACTGTTGACTCGGTGCTGCAGAGACGATAGATGAAATGCGGAGACTTGACCTCGGGTTATGATTGCTGCTCAGGTTTGAGCAATTTTGAGTTTTGTAGACATGTACATAGTCGCATGAAGCTTAAAAGATTGACGAGGCGACAGACCGGCATGGAAGCTCGTATTTGAGGTGCAAAGAAGCGCAATCCATGCTTGGTTCATGAGTTTGTTGATTTTAAGATTTTTCAACGTACGGATATGGATACTCTGCACCCATCTCGCCTTCGCAAGGTTCCGACGGCGACAGTGAGCAGAATTACACAGTGAGCCATATGAAACTAGACGGGGACTCCTTCTTCCTCAGTCTCGGGTACAATGCCCTGGATCCGTAGTAAACGTTGTTTCCTATTAGTCAACGTTCAACAGAGTCGGTATCCTTCCTCCGTACGAATACTCGGTAGAGCGAAGTCCAATATCCGCTTTTTCGTCCGGGGTTCTCAGGAGAGAGCTAATCGACAAAGTGGACATCGTGGGTTGAAAATCGCCGTGTCGACGCAAGGACCTCTTGGCTCTGTTCGGAAGGTGGGCAGCAGTGGTCCCATGGAGTTCAAGATGAATCGGGCATGGAAGTCGGAGTATTTGGGGGGCTCAACGAAGTTGACAAACTCCCCGGTCCAGCCATCGTCATCTTCACAGGGTGGGCAGACAAAAGGAGGGCAGAAATGAGATGAACGGACGAGGAACACGGCTGAAAAGGGGAAAAGGGGAGTTGCTCCAAGAGTTCCAGTACGCCTGCAGGGGAGCCAAGGGCCCACTGCCGAGCCTCCGTGCTCATCTGACATCACGTGGAGACAAGGGTTGATGGGGAGATACGTACCCTTGGCGAACTAGGGTTTCCGCTAAGCTTAATTCGTCTAAATGTTTGTGGAGCTCCTATCAGATCCACCAAATCGCATATCGCATCATCTGAGCCACTTTATTCAACAGCCCTTCGCTTCTTTGGGACTAGCCTCTTCACTTAGCCGAGTACGTACCTTACCTGACTGTCTTCAGCCAAGGACTCAACGTTCCGCTCATCGGCTTTTTCCCGACAGGAAGACAACCCACAAACTCATCCACCAACCCTTTGCAATCTCACTTGCATCGCGACATTCATAAGCATCAAAGATGCCAGCCTTTACCACCTGATGATCCTGACTCAAGCCGGGCCTGCTCGGTGAGACGGTGAGACCAAGGTGCTTCGGCTGGGTCGGGGCTCCTCAGAAACTTTATCAGATATTAATCCCCGGTCTAGCGACAATTTTCGTATTCGTATGGATAGATTCGCTCCATAGTAGGGTTAGTGAGCCTTCCTTCTTTTTCTATTCGGAAATTGTACTCCGTAGGTAGTCTCGGTCACCCACTCTTCCAAACCCACACCACCTTCCCTCTCGACAAAAGCTTGTCATTACACTTAGTGCCTCGGTCCGAAATCGTGGTTGATGGCCCCTTCAAATATTGGAAAATTGTAATGTGAGGACTAAGAAATGTCTACTTGGAGCTATCTAGACTGCGTGAGCACGTTATCTTTTTTCCCCACCAAATAACACTTCCGTGGATCTTTCTTGTTGACTTGGGTGCACTGGCTTCGTCTGCCCAATAAGTGGGAACGTCTTGGGAATTGGTCAGTATCATGCGTTGCATCCTTATTATCAAAGAGTGAAGCCGCGCATCAACATTGCACAAGGTGTGAGTATTGGACAGCTTGGTAACTGTCGGAACGGGCAAGGCTGATAAGGAACAATGGGCAGGTATCGTGGGCTGGCTGGCGCCTGCCCTGGGCGAAGTGGGACAACCGGCTTAGTCATCACGGCCGGTTAAGGTGGGGCAACCACCCAGGCCGTCCCCACCTACTTCGATCGGCCCCTGCCCACAATGTAAATAGGAAGAAGAACAACAACAGCAATTATCACGGACATCGACGTGATTGTTGCCGAAGATACACCCTCATGAGGAAATGTATCACGCCTGTGATACCAAGAGTAACCTACACGTGTTATTGCGGCCTCTCCTGTCTTTGGGATCATTTTTGAGATTGTGATTAGCCTTGCGCGAAGCTACCGGCTCCGACTCAGCGTCTATCGTTCTACACATCCCGGATATTATGCCAAAGCCCATTTGGTTCGAGGTCTGACACGGCTTCAGGATGCAGAGCGTCCGCACATTCCTGTCGCCACCTCTAACGCCAAGAGGATAGCCTCACACAAGTCGTGTGGTGAAAACCAGTGTAATTGTTCCTCGGGCAAATACATCTAGCCTCCTCGCCCGGATCTCATCTGTTTTTGGCCGTTTTGACCTTTGGTTTCCGTACAACAAGCACAGTTAACTGCCCTCAACGTCCTCGGCAAAAACATCGCAGTATTTCTCGATTGGCATCTCGCCAGGTAGCAAAGATCAACTCTACTGCTCGTCCCCCACCGTAAACCGCCTATAACAAGTAGTTTCAGGAATTGATGCGTCATGCCAGTCGATCGACAGGAGTAAGACTGCGTAATGTTGTGCCAAGCGAACGCAGTGAGACCGGTCCTGAACACGATGTTGCATGTCTAGATGCTTTCGTTGACTTATTCAAACTCTTCCCCGCGGAAAGGGACGTAAATTCTGTTGAATGGTGAGCGGCGTTCAAAGTAGACAAAAGGCATCCCCGGCGCATCATTCCGTGTTCATTAATTCACAGGTCCATGGACCAACACGTCGCGAATTCCTCCAACGAGTATGCGTGACCTGACTGTCTCTACTCTCTAATACAATGATCTTGAGAGCATGCCTGAATCATATATAATGGAACTAGTCCGCAATGAAATACGACGAAATGGAAGCTAGCCATGATTGTGACAAATCCACAGAAGTGCCGACCTACCCATGTCGAAGACCCAAACACAAGCTAATCTCACTTATTGACTCTTCGGGGTCCTGGAACCTAGGGCTAGGCATAGGCCTATTGGACTATTGTGCTAGTGGCCTGTAATTGAGGGGTTGAAATGGACTTGCGGGAGCTAGCATGGCTGTGGAAGTTTGTTCCTCTCCCAGTTGGCTCGAATCCCAGGTTTTGCTGAACTTCAATGCCGCTCTGCCGGTCAGGCAATGACGTCTGGTCGAGTGATTTGAATGCCTAGTACCAACAGCATGCAGTACGAACGCCTCCGGAATGTAGAATTGGGTGATGTCTTGCAAATGGATGAGTTTGGAGGGTGGCCTAACGAAAGCGGGTCAAGGAATGCAAGATTAGGTTGCCGTGACATTACTGATAGAAAGGAGATTGTTGGATTCACAGGTGGAAAAGGAAAATACTCGAGTATCGTGGGTAGCAACGATCACCGACTGTAGTGGTGATATTGCTTGTTCTTGTTGTTCTTGAGTGGAAGTCTAACCAGGTGCCAGCGGCGGCAGGAAGTCTGGGGTATACCACCCTCGTGTGGCTGAGCCACACGGACCACCGTGGCTGGAACGGACCGCGGCAGCAACCTCCTGCTGCCTAATGTAGGCCTATTCCAACAGAGATGTTGTGCAATTCAAGGGATTTAACCACTGCCCCTGGAGTCAAGACCTATCTTGCACAAGTCGGGACGCAATTTGTCCGCCCAAGTTGAATGTTCCTCCGCCTCCCGCCTGGCTAGATAGCATTTTGCTGATCAACTGAGGGAACAGGTACCGGCAACGAACTGATCCAAAGGTCAGCTCAACCCTGATGGAGAACATGTAAACTCTGATGGGACGTGTTCGTCAGATCATTGCCTTTGTTGACATGCCACGTAGGGATCCTAGTAACGTGGAACACTGGGTAAGACAACGGTCTGGCGGCTTCCTTGACGCTCCCGGCCCTCGGAATCCGGATCGTTGGCTTAGACTATCCGGACACCTAGAATCCGGAGCTTTAGCGGCTTCAGCCATCCAATGAGAAAAGACCTAATTCCGTGGATGTAAGCTGCTATCCCGACGTGGACATTGTTTCCCCCGGATCTGGGCTGGCCCGGCGCTAGTGCCTGGCAGTCTACTAGCTCTAAACTTTTGGTCGCAGCTAGTGCCAAGGCTTGATGAGACCATCATTTCTGGTGTCATTTGACTGACATTCTTTCAGAGGCAATTGATAGGAACGGCAGCTATGCTACCGATGGATGACGATGAGGGAAGTCGGCTGTCCTTCAACTTTGCTCACTTCGCACTTATAAGCTGAGCATCGCTCTTCATTGTTACAACCTCGATTCATTCGCCAAGTTGTTTCCGATATTTCACACCAGCCAGTCAATAATCAGGCCGTATCATCCAGTCACCATGTACTGCAAAAACATCGCACTCGCTCTGGCTGTGGCCACAGGCGTCATTGCCCAGCGCCCTACCGACACTCCTATCTGCGACTACTACACAACGGCGCTGTTGAAGAACAACACTGGCGCAAACCAATACACGCTGCTCACGCTCTTGGTTAATACTGTTGTTATTGGAAACTGTAAGACACGCCGTATTGCTTCCCGAAGGCAACCACCACTGACACAGTTCAACTAGACACAATGCCGAACGTCGGTATCAAGGTCGATGGTATCCTGGCACCTGGCATGTACAACGGTAACGAGGTCAACCTACTCCCTTACTTCAACGGGGACTTGGCTTCATCAAACCGAGGTGGCAGTTCCGGCGTGTCAGTCAACTTCCTGGATGGCGGCGGTGCTGCGCCTCTGATGAAGAACATGCCCGCCAACGATGATACATCCAAGCAATAGTGAGTTCATCCCACTCAAGTCTAGTAATGAACACAACCAAAGCTAACATTACTATTCACCCAGCTTCCTCTTGACTCACCTGTACCAATTCTTCGGTGCCCTCCTTGGCTGTTCTGAATACGGCATGACAGGCTTCCCCAAGTACAGCGGCTTTGCTTCCATGTACGAGGTACACAAGTTCATGGACTTGGACGAGAACGAGCTGGGTTACTTCATCACCCAGGTTGCCATGGCTGCTGCCTCTTTTGGTGTCGCTCAGGACGACCTCAAGGCAGTCGGTATGGCTTTGAACCAACTCTTCGGCATGCGCTGCAGCCAGCCTGCCACCGCCATACCGGAGCAGGGCCCTCAGCTGCAGGCCATCTGCATCGAAGATAGCTGCCCCATCTCTACCAACTCTACCTGCGCCAGCTACCAGCCCGCCATGGCCCCGAAGAATGCAACTGCGACGGGAGGCATGAATGCCACCATGACTGCAACCATGACGGGAGCCACTATGACCTCAACAATGACTCCAAGCACGGTTCCAACGGCAGGTGCCGATGTTCAGGGCGTCAGCTTGGCTCTCATCGCCGGGCTGCTGGCCTGCCTCATTTGAGGTAAATAACCACAGGGAGGATCAAACCTCAGGAAAGGATGAATGTAGTGGGAAATGAGGAGACCAGTAGATACCAATGAGAGAATACGACAGGATTTTGTCTTCGCTTATCTAATTGATCTAATTTTGAAACTTGCACATCTCAGGCTGAAAACTACCCTCGATCAGGATATCCTGTAGGCGTTATAGTACGGCCTTGATTTGCGAATGCGACATTGACGTCGTGTGGCTATGCTTGCGTATGTCAGCCCCAGATTCTATTACCTCCATACCAGCACTTGTATTCACGCCTATGCCATATCTTAATGATCTGTCCCACTCTCACAGACATCCGAAGTTTGTCAACATAGGCAATGAGTGACTTTTCCCTGCATCAGTAGTGGTGAAGTGGAAGGGCCATATTAGTGTACCAGTAGGAATTCATGAGATGGCTGTGAATACTTTAAGGTGTTGATATGGAGGCTGCAGAGGAGCGCATCACCGAAGGTTCTCTGATCATCTTGTTAGTAAGGTAGCCGACATTATGGGTACTTATATGCCCAAAAGGCATCCTTACAGTGCATAATCTCCTCCTATTGTGTACTGTCCCAATCATGCTGCAACAAATGATGGCAGGGGCCACGCAGTCCAACGTATGACGCGAAGAGTTCCACTGATGATTGATCATGGCGAGTGCGCAACATTCCGAAGGTCGTGAATGATGTTTCGTGATTCAGTGGAAGCATGGTTGCAGGAATGCCCGCCAAAATAGAACCAGTATATGATTCTAGAGACATACCACGACACCCAGCATTCCCCAGCTTGACCTGCAGCCGTAAGACAACAGCAAAGGACTGTCACTTCAGTTTATATTTCAGTGGCCGGAGATCGCCTGCTGATAATCGCACTTCAAAGATAGAATCATTGATTCTCATTGCTACCGTTTCAAGCGCATGGAGGCCAGGGGTGCAAAAAAGCCTGTAGAACACTTCCCCTCTGAACAATCGAGACTCGGCTTTGAGTGAAGGCAAGGATAAAGTACGATTTCAGCCACGTGATGTACCTTGGACTTGTCTAGGCCTGTCCATATTTGAACACTCTCCTTTGACATGGCAAACATTACATGTACCACCCAACTTATGCCGTGTTGCTTTTCCCGAAGGAATCGACCAGGATTAGTCAACGAGTTAAGAAAAAAATCTCCTCACGCGGCATGTGGTATACCCGCTGGTTTCCAACAGCCAGCAGCAGACAGAGGCACACATGTAATCAATCTCCGCCTGTGTACAAAGCAGTCATCTTACCCTGTTTAATTGAATGCGTGTTGAAAGGTACATATTCAGGAAGCATTCCAGTCATTCGTGTGGCTGCAGTCACATCCTTGAAACAGACAGAAAGAAATGCTACCGCAGGCACCTGAGAATGACGCAAACATTGCCTAAAGCCACGGTTGTGACAAATCTATTCATCAGCATAGGCAAAATTGGGCAACCTGCATAAGGTATTAATGGATCAAATGCAATGTTCTTCACACAAAGGTCATGATACCAAAAGTCACCAACTTGAGGTTGCACCCATTTGGTAGAACGGGTTCATTCCATGTCAATGTCGCATGGCGCCAGCCACAACGATGCTGTCTGAACAAAAGAAAATCGGGTAGACAGAAGAACCGTTCATGCGGTGGTGGATGGTGATCTCGGTATGGTTGTCAACTGCTGGCCTATCTTGTAGGTGTTGGTGTTTCGCTTCGGGATGAGAGATGAAATATTAGTATAAAAGGGATGGTTCGGCATCCCAACATGGAGAATTTTGTAATACAATTCACCCTCAGAGCCAAATCAAAGTACATTCTGATCTATCATCACAAGAGCTTTAGTTTCAACTCGCAAATACGATTTCCATCATGTCCGCTAAAGGCCCAAGACAAGACAGCACCCAGGGTGGCGGTGGTGGCGACGATGGCAAAGACCCAAAACGCCCTGACAACAATACAAAGCTACCTGCTGATGCTCCTGACTTTCTGGCTGGTTTCAAAATTGCGCCGCAGCGAATGGAGGAAGAACAAGAGGCAAACGAAAAACAACCAAATGGTTGCAGGATAAAGACGACCAGCCGCTGGACTTGGGCTACACTTTTGATTCCAAGCGGCCTCCCCTAAGCAGAGATGTCGGAAGCGATGATGCAAGCGGAACCGAGAAAGGCTCTTCCCCTTCTACCAAAGACCGCAAGGACGAACCAGACAAAGCAGGCAATAAGAGAAGCCTCGGTACTTTGGCCAAGAACGGGGCGGACAAAGCAGGCGGCAAGTGATCTCCCTCTGCCTCGTCTCAGTCTCAGTGAGAAGAGCAGCACTGGGTAGAATGGTGGCGTAAACAAACCCTTTCTCAAAGGGCCAAAGTGCCAACAAGAACGTCTATTGCATCAATACATTTTGATGGCCCCTTTTGTAGACGGGTTGTCAAGTACTGAGAGTCGCGTCATGGCATAGAGAGACTAAAGTTTAGTTGTCGCTAACAAATAAAACTGGCAACTAACGCAATGCACTGAGTCTGCTGTGAATAATTGACGAGAATTGGCTCAAGCTCTGGAGTTATCTTGGTAGCATCCTCCTCATCAGTATATGCGAAAGGGACATGTGCCCATTTCAACAAGCGTGGGTAATCGTTCTACATCGGCTGGGGTAAATGACGAAATATCACTTATTAGTCACTGCCACATAATTACTTTGCACTGAGTTTCATAACCCTGACTACAGTGACAAAGTCGGCGTTCAGGACAAGTAATCTTATCCCATCTTTGTGAGTTACGTTGCTTGGTGAAAGATGGGTTGGTCTGGCTCCTTGTGTGAGACAATAAAGCAGGAAGAGAGATGACAACTCCGCATTTGATTGGCCCACCTGCCTTTTGGTTGAAGTCTAAAAAGCTACAAGTTGGTCAGTATTCTGGTGCTTCCCAGTTCCTCACAGAAAAAAATACCGTTCATGGCCACCTCGGCAAGATAATTCAAGAAAAAAATGAAGCAACGTTCCCTGGCCAAACCCACATGTTTGTGACACACACAGATGCCTATTAGTTCGATTGAACCTAAGATCCCCGCTTGTCGTCCCCGCTTTCGCCCGTGGGGCGCTTCCTAGGTTGACTTCTCACGAAGCTGAACAATAAGGACCGCTGGCGCAACGGTAGCGCGTTCGACTCCAGCTCAGGCTCATCGAAAGGTTATCCGTTCAAATCGGGTGTGGTTCAATGCCATAGGCCTTCCTGGACAATTGTGAAGCTATTCGCAACGTCCTGGCATGATATTTTTGTGTTTGGGTGGTGTTAGGACGATTTTTGTCTTGGGACGGCAAAGAGCACAAACGCGTGCGCTCTTGCCATTGGAAATTAAAGGTGGGTCTAGAATAACAGCCTGTCACACCTGGCAGCCGGCAGCCCCCCTAGTTTTCCGGGAAATCGCAAAAAATCAACCTTAGAAGCCCAACATTTTCCTAGAGGTGTTTGGGTTGCTGAGGCTCAACTAGCAACACGCCCCACTTGTCAAAACGGTATGGAATGCAGCTCAGGCGATTTATTATGCGCTCTGAAGTTGTGTAGGTTTCATACGACACAAAGTGGTGGCATTATTTGCCATGACGTGGAGGCTCCAGCGATGAGCATACCATGCCATTGTCGCTTACAAGATGGGCCCCAGAAACTCTTGCTTCCCTTTTTCAACGCGACGCATTTCTCTAATCATTAAACATCAAGATGTATAGGGTGATCAATAAATAAATAGAGTGGTCAGAATGATTGGAGCTAAGTTGTGATGATCCCAAACTCAATGGTACAAACCCTCCTTCCGCTCAGCCCTGATAAACGCCAACCCTGGCAACCCAAGAAATTACAATGTCATAACTCATCCTCATTCCTCTCCTACCCTCTGCCTAAATCAATGAGTGAGCTTCTTAGCTTCCTTCTCGTCGTCATACGCAAGCCCGGAATAATCAGGAAGCTGCCAGCCCGGCACATCATCTGATTGGAGTCGCTGGAGAATCTTGTCGATTCTCAAAGTTGACACCAACCACAAGATCGTGTAGAGAATGGAAATAACCCACGCCTTGTTGGGATAGATCCAGGACGGCTTGAACCCAATGTCTTGAACTTCCTTCATGAGCTCTAAAATCTCCTTGTTGTATGACTCGAGGGCGGCAGGAATACCGTCGGCCGCCTTTCCTGAAGACCCCGAGCAGTGTTTTGAAATCTCTCCAGCGAGCACATAGGCACCGATGAACGCGCATGTTGTGCCACGGCCGGTCAAGACACTGGGTGCGTATCCCGCATCTCCAAGAAGGGCCACGCGGTTCTTGTAGCACTTGCCCATGCGTATCTGGCCAATTTCGACACAGTAAAAGTCGTTGGAGACACCATCTTCGTTGAGCGCATCGCAAAAGCGGTCTGCTTGCCATCTTGCGTCCTTGAAGAGCTCTGACCAAACCTGCTTCTGTCGCACAAGATCGCGGCTCCTCTCCGTTTCGATAAGAAGCTTCTCCATCTCCTTGTCTGGCGGACACACGGCGAGATATGCCTGAGTCGTTTCAGGGTTGTCGTTTCTGGAAAAAAGCACCCGCTTCTTGGGACACACACAGACCGTGGCGTAGTTGTCATCCGTCTTCCACTTCGGGACAGTGTAAAAGGCCATATGCACGCCAAGAGGATAGAACGGGTCCTTCTCGCCGGGGCTAAGCATGAGTCGTCTCGTCTTGGATCCCTGACCATCGGCTCCGACAAGTAGGTCGAATGTGTCCGTGGTTCCGTCTGACAGGTGGACCGTCACCGAGTCTGCATCCTGTTCGAACGACTCAATCTTGACACCAAAAATGTACTTGACCCCAAGTGCTGTCGTCTTGTCGAAGAGGAGCCGGACCAGATCGCCGCGCATGATCTCAAATTCCGATGTGAAGCCCTGCTTGCCAACACCGGACTTGTTTGCTTCAAATGTTGCCTGCGTCTTCCCTTTGCCGTTGACGAATCTGACGCCAGCTTCATTGACAACTTTTTCGCGAACGAGACCTTCGAGTCCCATGCGACGCACAACAGTAACTCCTTGGCCTCGAAGGTCGATTTGTTGGCCCTGAACGCGAAGAGAAGGGGATCGCTCGAGGATGGTTACATCGTGGCCGAGCTTCGCCAACCAAAACGCAAGGGCCGGCCCCCCAATGCCTCCACCTGAGATGAGAACTTTGAGGGAAGACATGTGATTGGGAATGATGCGTTGAACAATAAGTTGGCGTATTGGTAAGAGCAATTGGAAACTATGTTGCTTGGTAAAGCGTTATTCCATTAGCCAGGCCTGCTGGGTGATGAAGGGTATCTATAGCGTAGCAAATGAATTGAAACGTTGTGATCGATACGCGTCGCGATGTACACGGCCTTGCCATCTCGATGGGCGCGACAATTCGGCGATGGGTGTGGCTCGCAAGCCGACATCCATTTCGGGCTTTACGAGAGCGCTGTGGCATTTGTGACGTCAAGACTAAGAGCCGATTCCCGTGTGGCGGTGGTCGCACCAGCCAGCCTTTGGCTTCCATTGGTTGCTCCGAGTCAAGCGAACCGCTTATGAGCATGAGGAGAATTAGCTATGAAACACTTCGGACTATTCAAGAAATCACCGGTTCGGTCCTCTTAAGCCCTTCGGCCTTCGGACAGCTGAAAGGCTCACTAACCGCAACGGTCCTACCGTACTGCTGCGTATTCTCTGATGCTAGTGATCAAGGGCGGGCTATAGTTGTCTCATTCGGCCTAATACAGTATTGTACGACCGCTCCCACGCTCCGTACCTGTGAACATGACAAGACATAATACCCTGTCGGTCTTGGGCAGGCCGACAAGATCTGTAGAAGCAGGGGGGCTTGCTGAAGTTTGTCATTGGCCCACAAAATAGTCATTAGATGGTGATGAACAACCAAAGCCGACGATGACCTTCTCGTGGGTCACACCAACAACATGAAAGTATTGCGTTACAAGATTTTTGCATAATCAAAGTAAAGAAAAAGCTTGTGAAGTCTTGGTAGGAGATTGGCCCATGAAGGCAAACTTGATTTTGTGCTTTCAATTCATGCCATAGGCGTAATCTACGACACAGGCCATAAGTCTCGTCTCAGTGGGAAGATGATGTGCCTGGATTCCCGAAATTCTAAACAGACGGCACCGATTCTTGTTGCAGCTCTTTAGAAGGTCCCGCAGCGCAACAATAGAGCGTTTGAGTCTCGCTGAAAATACTCAAAAACTTCATCGAAAGATGTCCTGGCTACGCCGTCTGGGGGATACTACTCAGTCTTAGCAGGGGGCGTTGGCAGTACTACCGCACTATTAAGACCACAACAACCATCACTACTACCATGTTTATGATGAGGCATGAAGAAAATGTTGGGCAGCGATTATCAGGTAGGGGGTCAATGGGATGTATTGATGAGTATGAAGAACGAGTGGCTATGGGAATATCCCGACTATCTATATAGTGAGTGGAAGACTCTTTATACTGGCATATCCTTGGCAAACTTAGTCATGCTTGTGTAAGACCATATTGTTTCATAGGCATAGTGTGACAATCGTTGTAACGAGTGTACTGGGATGGGCCTGACAGAAAATAAGCAGACAAGGCCGGAAGGTTGCAGTGACGCTTACACTTTATTCATGACCTATGAGTACATTCTGCGACCATATGAGTTGTCTGTTGTGTCAACCTGTTACCTCTCTCACCTATGGACGCACAATTCTTACGGCCACGGCTAGATCGTCAATTACCTAAGATCTTGTGATAAACAGTAGGTCAATTAGTTTCTAGGGATAAGAAGAGGTTCAGCAAGTTGTAGAGCTGGCTGGCAATGGTACACAGTCAACATAGCCGGGATGCAGAGCCAGGTGCTTGACGCCACGCTTCTTCGAAGCAGGCGAGGGTCAGCCTTTTCCCCTAACGAACATTTGTTTGGCTTTCTTTTGGTAGTTTTGTTGTCGTGGAGATTCCGAAGAAAGTGAGAAGTATCAGTGTAGTGAATGCTTGTAGATAATAGCCGGTGAAGAGTCCAAAGTCAGCGCTTGGCTTGACTTATTGTTAATAATAGTTAATGATATACTCGCTGTCAGTATAGTAAAGTTGTCTGAACTCATGTTGCTTCCGAAACGTAACCCAGTATCTATGCTAGGTATTCCGTTCAACCATGAAATATCCTCATAACTCTAAAGAACGCAGTTTCTTCGCCCAAGGAATGGGTAGATGGAAGTATATGGACAAAACCTCAGAGCGCAGGATGATCACTGATCAGTTACTGAAGGAGACAGGCTCACGCCCTCGAAACATTCCAATATCGAATAACCATCTCATGATATGTTTCCTCTATTGAGCATCGAGAAAAGCCGAAAACAACGTAGGTGATGCCGGTGTAATTTGAGGAAGAGAGATGTGGAAGGCGGAAAGCCAAGGCGAGAGTAATGAGATGCTGTGGTAAGGAATGTGGAACTTTGATAACGACAGCTTAGACTCTTCTGACTTCAGATACGGATCAGAAATAACGCCACGACCGATGTTTCCAGTCATCTTCCAATAGCAATTCCGCATGCCCAGCGAGACGGATCGAAGCGGGAAGCTTCTCAGCTCGACTTTCCACATAAGGTAAGCATGCATGCATGTGACACTGGCTCGGCAAGTGATGTCTTTTGTCACAAATCACGGCACACGACAATGGTGGAGTGGATTCAAGGTGCTTTTATTAACTATCAAGTGAACGGTCAAAGGGATAAGCGCATATACTGAGCGAATGTAAGGCCCGCGTGAACATTGAGGGCAAGTTATAACCATAGCATGAGCTCCATGGCCAGCTTAGCAGCGATTTCGTATGGCGTTTCGGCGGCAGACTCGACGTAGTTGACGGCTGAGTCGGTGAATTGAACCTCTTCAGGGACAATGATGTCCTTGCTGCGATCAGCGCGGTCATCGGCATCCCCTTCAACATCAAGAAGGGCTGCGAAGGTTTGCTCAGCATCAGCATCGTCAAGTTCGAATTCCCGGTCAAAGTCAGCGGTATCCAAGTCCACGACATTGTCGTTGAGGTTATTATCAGCGTGAGACTCGACAAGACCTCTTTTGAACATAGTTGCTTGACCTAGAAGTTCCACCTTTTGTATGACACGTCCAGCTTGTGTCTGCTGCTTTTGATAGAGCGATATTATCTCTGTGCGCAGGACGAGGAACGCCTTGCGACGAAGCACACGATCGCGGTTCTTCTTTTCTTCTCTGGTCAACAGAGCATATCGGGAATTGGTGCGTATGTATTGCCGGAAGAGGGCATTCAACTCTGGTCCATACGTCTCGAGGATTCTCCTAGCAGGAAGTTTGTCTAGCGGGACCCCAGACGTGTTCTCAAGTTGCGAGAACTCCTTAGCCTTGCTGCTCCTGGCCTCTTCACCAAGGGCGATGTCGGACGCATCGGTCAAGGGAGTACGGTCGATGAAGAAGCGCTCGAGGATCAGCGAATCTGGTTCATGCGACATGAGCATTTGAGCGTGATCATCCCCAAGAGCTTTGACATATGTCGCTGCGGTGAGGCAACGGATATTGTAGAACGTCAGCTGTCCTGGCCATCCCATCCGCTCTCCGTGAAGTTCAATCCACTTGGTCAGAGAAGCGGCCGGCATGGGACTATGGTCGTCATTGAACCCCGAGCCATCCGCACTCCCCACAAGAAGAACAGGCTTATGGAGGAATTCGGCCTTGATAGGGATTCGGTCCAGCTCAGAATCGAAAAGCTCGTCGATTGTCGAAAGCCCGTTAAACACTCCCCGTCGAAGGCCAATTACTAGCAGAAGGTGCGGAGCTGAGAGTGCCAAATTGGCCTGCTGCTGGGGGGAGCTGATGCGGAAGTTCATTATCTGCTTCTGATCTTCACTTTCGGTGTCTTTGTCCCCGTTGTCCTTGAGGTTGCGGATGGTCACACGAAAAGTCCACATCCCCTTCTGTTGCCCGCGGGAGAGATGGCAATCTTCCCAGGCCAAGAAGGGCAATTCATCGATGGCCTTGCCAGTCTTGACCATTTCGTCAGCTGAGGGGCCTAAGGAGTCTGGGGGTAGAGCGCAAGCCCTTCCAAGGCAGATGGCGAAATGATGTTGTTCTGAAAGCTCGATGCTCACTGTCTCTCGGATGTCCATGTCGATGAGCTGACGGATGTCATCTAGACCGATGTGGATCTGGTCGCTTGGTCCAGAGTTGAGCCGGACGGGCTTCTTCTCGATTGCCAGTGTGTGTAGCACCTCCGTCATTTGGTTGAAAACATGGCGTACCGAAGGCGGCCCGATGTCACGCCCGCCATACTTCGGGGTGACCCAAAATTGAAAGGCCTCACGGTACTGAATGAGTGTCGAGTAAGAAACCAGACTGTGCGTATTGTAGCTGGGAATCTTGGATTCGGCAACAAAGGAGAGATAATGGCGAAAGAGTCGCCATAGGGCATCGAAGCTGTCAGGCTGCTCGTCTTCCAATGGCGATGGGAAGCAGAGCTCATCTAATTCCTTCTGGCCGATACCATCTGGCACTTTTTTGAACACGCGAACAAACGCGCGGTAGTCCTCAAGGATTCGGTCTTGTCGCTTCTGGGTTAAGACGCTCGCTTGACTGAAGCCTATTGAAGAAATGCCGGCTTCTCTCGCGTCCTGCATCAGCCGGTCGAACTCGTTCACACCGTCTGTATCTGAGACTGTGGTGCGCAGGCGCTTGATCCAGGCTGCCTGGCTTTCGCCTCTCTCTCAGCGTCGTCCTGGGGCGGCATCCATGTTTGGTTGATGTGATCCGAAGAACTGTTAGACGAGAAGAATTGGATAAGATCGTATTTTACTCACCGGGGATGACCCCAGCCCGAATGCTGCTTCCGCGAGAAGTTGTTTTGAGAGATGGAAGAGAGGGGAGGAGGTCAAGGCGAAACGAAGGGAAAAATTGTGATGGAAGATGGGGAGACTGGTAACCGAGGAGCTAACAGGCAAAGACGGCAGGTAAGAAGGACTCAAATAGTCAATATGAGCACCTTCCGTGGCAGAAGCGATATGTATTACCTCCGTTTGTTGTGTATTCATATTGCACCTACGACGTGGTATACACTTTCGAATCGTTGTGTTCTTGAAGATTTCTCACGCTTCGTGGATGCTTTTTGGCAACGGAGCTACACTAACTCATTTCAAGAGAAAACCCCATCCACCTACTGGAGATATCCTCTCGCCTTGAATGCCCGTTCAAGGATGGCACGAATGACAATCTCTTTCCTAAAGTTATACTCCATCACAGTCTCACCCAGCGAGTTACTCACGCCCGCGGCCTCCATCTTGGTCTTCGCATACAGATCCCGGTCATCGTCATGTTCAATCAACCAATCCTTCATGATGAGATGCCTTGCCAACTCCGCGGTGCCGACCTTGAAGACATGCAAGTTGCAGGAGTACGGCTTGTGCATGGCGAAGAAGCGATGTTCGTTCCACTCAGGCTCGCGTATCAGGAACTGGAACCCCGCCTTCTCAAGTGCTGGCGCGTAGGCGGCCTCATCCGTCGGATTCTCAACGGCGAGGTCAACGTCGATGACGTCCTTGGCGGGGAGATTGGGCACCGATGTTGAGCCGACATGGCTTATGCTGACGGCTACAGGGCCGATAGCGTTTTCTATGAGAGACTTGATCTCTTGGAACTGCTGTGGCCACTCGGGGTTTGGGGGCTCGACGGAGAGCGGAGGCTCGGATGTTCGCTTTGCGATGCGTTGGATGATTGAGGGATCAAATTCATAGTGTTTGACAATTTCTTCAATTGGGCAAGACATTGTAATGTCTGATTGAATTATTGGTGACAGATGTAAGATAGCGCGCTGGATTAAAATGGCGCATGTATGCTGTAGAATCTGATTTCTAGATTGAATCTATCTGGGGATGTGTCCCAAGTGCTGATATGAAGTACTTTAATATAGTCTAAATCGTCGCCAACCAATGTGTGTTTCAGGGACGGCGTGAGTCATTCGGCGATGGCGTGGCTTGCATCGGATGTACCTGCAGCATCTGACCCCAAGTCCTTTCAACTTACATGATGTTACCTGCCATGAGGGCCGAAGTATCTAAGGATCCTCCAGGTCGACAAACCGGTACGCCCATAAAGCGCACCAGATAAAGGTGATGCCGCACAAAAAGAAGCTGACGAGGTAGAACACGGCAGCCTGGTTCGGTCAGTGATGTTCATGATCAAGAGCGGACAGAGAGAGCAAACCTTGCTTGCCCCAACCCATCCCTGGCCGTCATACAACGGCGCGCAAACATAAACCGTCAACCCGCCGAGGAAGCAAATGGCCGAGTAGGCCATCAACATCATTGGCGCCTGCCACGTGAATATCATGTTCCACCGAACCTCTACAAACGGCATTTCTTTTGGGATCCATCCTCCCTTCTTCTTGATCTTGATGGCACGGATCTGCGGGATGGGCGGCACCTCCTCGAGGGGTGAGTGCATGGGCTCGACGGCCCTGCTGCGACGGATGTAGAGGATCATGGCGAGGTCCTTATCGACGTTGCGCGGTGTTGGAGATCGGTGAAGCGTCTGAAAGATGAACTGCTCCGAAGCAGCGAGGAGGATAGCGAAGAGCGAGAAGGAAATGCTCGCGTGCCAAAAGGCTGGGCTAAGCCAGTGCAGTGAGTCGGGAGGCGGCCAGGAAAAGCAGCCGATGACGGCGGCTGAGATCAAGGTGCTCTGCAAGGGGTGAGTATAGAATCGAGCAAAGTGAAGGTATCGGAGACGTACAGCAACCTGGACGAGTTGAAACTCACTCAACTTTCTATCCCGCCATCGCCTCAATTGTGCCGATATCTCCTCATCGGATTCACGATCTTCGACGGCCCTAGCGATGGCTAATATTGGCAGTAAGGTGTTTTGCTGATAAAATCGGTTGTATGGAAGGGTCAAAATATCGGTGGCAATGTGTGCAATCTTGCTGCTCAGAGTCACAGCAATAATCTAGACGGCGTCAGTCCGAAAGAATCACCTTGCACGAAACAGGAGTGAAGTGAACCGTACTGCAATTCTGAGACCACGGTCGCTCTTGGGCACGCCTGGCGCATTGCCCGGTCCCCTTTCCGAATCCATCTCTGTGTACGTATCTGGGTTATGATATTCATCTCTGCTATAGGGACCGAGCGACTTTATAAAGGTGGTATCTACGGTGTGCAGTAACCAGGCAGCTGGCTGGCAGGCCATGTGCGATATTTACACAAAGCAACGGATGACTGGCCGTCTTCTCGTGACCGCGCTGTTCCCCCACACCAACAGGTGATGTTTCCCCTCAAAGACTCCAAGTCACCATGTCTTAGGTTAGCACCCTCGCGACCAGCGACCGACGGTCAGCTTGGCGTCAACTGGCCAATCGTAGTCTTGTCGCAGCTATAAAGTAAGGCGAAGTGAACATGTTTCATGCTCGTTGACCAGGCCATCGTAGGATGCAACGGAGGTTTGCACCCGCGTGGATGTGGCGGATGGAGAGCGAGGCCGCGCTAGCTCCCGTATGTATCTGAATACGACCCATGTTTGGGTGTGTGCAGGCTGATTCGAGGCGGCTCAGCCCTTCTTGATTTCAGCCTGGAACTTGCCAACCCACTGAGAAAACTCGTCGCTTTCGCCAGTCCAGGGTGTCTTCAAAAGCTCCGAAAGCCCAACAATCTCATCGAAGCACAGGTTCATTACTCGATCTATTTCGTCAGGTGAGAGTTCGTAGAATGCGCCGGCAAGCTCGTCGAACATGTGCGGAAGTTTCTTGAGGACCCGCATCGACTCGTCAAGGCGCTTGGGGATATCAGAAGTCTCGGCCGGAAGGGAGGGTAGTGTCTTGAGCCGTCGCTTGATGATGGCTTGGTAGAGTAGCGTTGTCAGCCGGACGCGCTTCAGACAAGACTCAAGACGCTCGCGGATCTTGTCGGGGTCGTCGCGAGGAATCGTCCCCTGGTTCGACATCATGTCGTCGATCATCTCCTGCGTTGAGGGCATCATGGAGCCCAGGGCCGAGTCGTGGTCCACCTCGTTCACGGCATCATCGTCGTCGTCGTCGTCGTCTTCGTCGTCTTCCGGCTCCTCATCGCCCCACTCCTTCAGCTCCTCCATGACATCCTTTAGTGTCGCCCTGAACTCTTCAACCTTTTTGATGAAGCAGCCACCGATACCGCCGGTGGAGAATTGCACCAAATCGTCGCAGGCCGACCAAATGACACCGGTGGCGGCCATGCTGCCCTTGCCAGCTGTACCCGTGGAGCCTGACTTTTGCGCTGTTGACAGAATCTTGCCATCCCTGGGTATCTTTTCAACCAGGCCCCGAAGCTCCTTTAATACCGTGTAGCATTTCCAAGCCAAGTCCTTCCGCACAGTGGTGGTGTATCGGTCTGCATCACAAGCCTGGCCCGCAGTGGCGATGCCGGGAATCGGGCCGCTAACGAGTTCTCGGAGGACTTTGATGATGGCCGAGGGTGTGAAGGGTTCGTTGATAATGAGGACGGAGATCTTGGTCGAGTGCGCCTTGATCAGCGAGGCTGAATCACGGGCGAGGGCGAAGGCATCGACGGAGGAGGTATCAGACCGCTGGGGGGTGTCTTTGCCACTGTTGATGTTCTGGAGGACAGCCTCCAACTGCCGCATCAAGGCGACAGCTGTGTCTGACAGAGCATTCAGAGCTGCTGGCGTGGTGGAGGAGCTTGGAGAAGCCATGTCGGTGGGTGTGCTCGAATCGAAAACACGTTGCAGGATTGTGTAGTGGTCGAGACCAACTTTCGAGAATCGTTTGCTTCGATCTTCAAGACGGACCCGGACTGCTGCGAAAATTCGAGGTGCCCAAAAATGCAGCAAAGTCGTTGTGCCCCGCGATGGAGGGGTATGTAGATACGTACCTTTCTTTGGCGGATAGATACGTACCGCTCTTTCCCGGTTGTCAGTGCCCAGTGCTCCTCCCTCAAAGCTGTGACCTTCCGCCGGTCCATCTGACAGCAACCTCCAATCAAAGTCCACTGTGATGAAAGTTGGTGGGACAGATGCTAAGATAAGATAAAAGACTCTTGCACGTGACCGCCCCTGCAGCTGCCCGTCGCCAGCTCCGACACCCCTGTCAGCCAAAACCCACCTAAAGCGTTTTGGGTGAGCTGGAAGTTCCACGACGTAGCCCCGTACCTTCCTCTCCGTAAGGTACAATACCTCACCTTTCCAACCCTCCAGTCTGTCACTTTGGACTGAATCTGGATAGCTTCAAGACTACAACAGATCCCAAAACAACAATCGAGGCATACGGGTTGATGACCGTTTCGATATCCTGAACACCATCAAGATGCGTCAAAGCTACGGCGTGGTGCTTTTGGGCACCTTCGTGTCTGCTGCCGCCCCCGTCGCTGCAGCTAGCTTGCCCAGAGGTGTTAGTCCTGAATGTGAGTATCAGTCGGCAGCAGGCCATCCAAGTCTTACAAAATCGGAGCATTTGAACCGCTTCAACTACACACGAGAACAAAGGCATTGCATCTCTTTGTCTGGATTCTCCGCCTCTGTTGCCTGATCAATTGGCCCAAAGCTTTGTCTTGACACGATCTGTCACTAACATGATTCCTTGCAGTCGCCAAGTTCTTCGAGCTCAAGCCCTCCTTCAAATGCATAGGCCACCCCGAGATCAGAATCCGCTTCAGCCAGGTCAACGACAACAGCTGCGACTGTCCTGACGGTTCCGATGAGCCTGGCACCGCTGCCTGCGCGCACCTCGACCCCCTCTCCCCTCAGCAGCCCTTCGCCGGCTCCTTGACTGGCACGACCAATACCTCCAATGCCCTCCCCGGCTTCTGGTGCGCCAATGAAGGTCATATTGGCGCCTATGTGCCGTTCATGTTCGTCAACGACGGCCACTGTGACTACGATATCTGCTGCGATGGAAGCGAGGAGTACAGCAAGGTAGGAGGCCTCAAGTGCGCCAACAAGTGTGCCGAGATCGGAAAGGAGTACCGTCGCGTTGAGTCCGCGCGCAAGGATGCCATCGATAAGGCTGCTAAGAGACGCAAGACGATGGCCAAGGAATCTAGAGAGCTCCGCCGCCGCGTCGAGGCCAAGGTGACCAGCCTGAAGGACGAGGTCACGGGTCTCGAGACCCGCAAGGAGGAGCTGGAGCAGAAGCTGCACGAGATTGAGCGTTCTGAGAAGGGCAAGATTGTCAAGGGCGAGGGATCCGGCGGAAAGCTCGGCACCCTGCTCAACCTGGCCAAGACCCGTGTCACTGAGCTCCGCGAGACCCTTGAGGATGTCGTTGCCCACCGCGATGAGCTTCAGAGCAAGGTCAAGGAGCTCGAGGGCATTCTCAGCCGCTTCAAGGAGGAGCACAACCCTAACTTCAACGATGAGGGTGTCAAGCGAGCCGTCAAGGGCTGGGAGGACTACGCTGCCAACCTTGCCAACGATCCCCTGCCCGATGGCCTCGAGGCCGACATCAAGGAGGTCCTTGTTGAGGACGACGAGTCGTCAGGCATCAACTGGAAGGAGTTTGAGGAGGACGACGTCTCTGACACTGATATCCGTAAGCGGAGCCCCTGACCATCATTCATGGTAAAGAAACATGGCTAATCCTGCCCAGTCTACAACTTCGAGGCCTACCTCCCCGAGGGCATCCGCGAGTTCATCCACGGCAAGCTCTTGTCTTTCAGAGTCTGGATGATTGAGAACGGCCTGATTGCTGATAACAACAACGGCGGCGCCGAGTCTCGCCTGGTCAAGGCTGCCCGCGAGGCATTCAACTCCGCCAACAATGATCTGTCGGACAAGAAGCGCCAGCTGGAGACTGAGCAGAAGGATCTGGAGAAGGACTACGGCACCGATGACATTTTCCGGATCTTGAGGGACAAGTGCGTCAGCACCGAGATTGGCGAGTACGAGTACGAACTCTGCTGGATGGACAAGACCAACCAGAAGTCGAAGAAGGGTGGCGGTCACACTAACATGGGTAACTTTGTCCGCATCGACAAGGAGAGGGCTGATGATGAGGAGCGTCTCGATGGCAAGAGCCTCGGCAAGGGCCTGCGCATGGTTATGCGGTACGAGAACGGTCAGGGTTGCTGGAATGGCCCTCAGAGACGTACCGACGTCTGGCTGGCCTGCAGTGAGACGGAGGAGCTGTGGAAGGTCACGGAGTCGGAGAAGTGCGTCTACAAGATGGAGGTGGGCACTCCTGCCGCCTGCGACGAGCTTCTTGAGCCTCCCGCGCCCAAGGGCAAGGATGAGCTGTAAAGACAGCGGCAGCACGCAACGGGTGTCTATGAAGAATTCAGCACTGGGTCTGCTTAGCTTGGCGTCAGGTTCGTCTGCCTTAGACCGAGTAGAAAGGATGCATTAGGAAAGGCCAACACATTTTTCGGTACTTGCAACTGGTGGCCTCAGATTCGCGTAGAGTGTGCAACTAAGGTAGGAATGGGAACCGGGCAGGGGGTATCTTCATTTTTTTCATTCAAAGTACAGCTTGACATTTGCCGGCTGGGACAACATCAACCTCTTGACGAAGCCATCTTCCTCCGCCTGCTGAGCTCCTCTTGCTCAGCCAAGACCTTGGCCGTTAATGATGCAGCCATTGGGTTGTTGATATTGCTCGTCTTGCTCTCCTTCTTTGCAGCCTTGGCATCAACCGTAGCCCTCTTCTTCTCGGGCTTGTCGCCGTTACCATTTTCCTTGGCATCGTCCTCTGCTTTGCGCTTCTTCTTGCCGCCAGCTTTCTTGTCTTTCTTCAAGCCGTGTGTAAGCCCTGCAGCGGTCAAATCATCCATTCTTTGCACCATTTTCTTGAGATCGCGCTCCTCTGTTGGCAGAATGGGTATCACGTTCTCGCTCTTGAACTCCTCACTGCACTCGGGACATGCTGACTCTTGAATCTCCTTGATAGCCACCTCGGCAAATACATGCCCGCATGGTACCAGATAGACGGACTTGACTTGAGGGCCGAGCTCCTTGAGAGAAATAGGGCAGACCCAGATATCCTTCTTGGTGCCTGGTGACGTATGCTTGTGAAACTTGAGTTTGACAATATCGCGCAACGACTTGATGCCGACGGAGGCAAAGGTGAGTTCTTGGGATTCGGGATTGGATGGTGGCGACTCGGCGCTGTCGTCGGATGGCATGAGGCCTTGGAGGATGGATTCGTAATTGTAGAGGCGGCCGCGCCAGTCCGACACAATGTTCTCTTTATCGAGGGGCTGATTTGACAACGGATCGTTGCTCCAAGCGTGACCGAGGGACTCGAGGGCATTTGCCTTTAGCTCGCTGACGGTGAGGGCGCGGGCGGATTCCTTGACCAGCTCGCGGCGTTTGGGAATGGATCCTCCATCGTTACCCATGGCGAAGAACGAGCGAGGTGGGATGATGGAATTACAAGGCTGCGAAAGTCAAAGTATCGAATACCGTAGTTATCGCGATCCTAAAAAAAATTGGTTCCGCTGCCTAATGTCTTGCGGTCGGCTTCTTCCTGTAGATGTTGCGCGAGTCGTGATGTTGAATCTCGAGGTGGTGTCTTGATCCAAGAAGTCGCGACAGAAAACGCCTGGAAGCGCACTTCACTCGCTGGACCGATAAGATAAGGCTACAGGTATTGAATTAGGAATGGGGGAGCTACAGGGGTAGCAACCGAGGGAAGGTCAGCCGAGAGTCGCCAGCAACCCACCATGGCCATCACCAATTGGGCCATGGCAGGCTGCTGCCGCTGAAGCTTCGGGGCATTTGTTTAGGAATGGGTGTGTTACGGTGGGGCTGAGACTCGCTGAACAGTGCGGAATATAGCGGGGCGAAGCCCAATTAGGGCAGCTGAAGTAAGCAGTGAAGTACAGTGTGGGAACTGTGCATCAAGGTACCTTCCGTTCTTGCGCCGTTGCTCCCCCCATGGTTGACCCTCCATTCCCGTGTCGCACTTTCCGTCACTGCAGACTGACTGCCCTGGCCTGGTCACTTCATCTTTTGAACCTCCAGTCGTCACTTCCATCCCAAAAGACCTCCTTCATCACACGCTTTATTTGTGCAACCAAAGCACTTTCTTTCCCTTTCTCCTTCACCTCCACCACTTCGCATCGCGACAAACGGTGGGCTTTGATGCAGCTGTCACATTGGCAATCCCCTCTTTGTGCACCATTCCATTGCGCGACTCCTCAGTTGACAATCACCTACTACGAACAAGTACCAAACAACGAGCGCCGAGCACTACGACCTGCCCAAAACCCTCGACCCGATCCGATTCCTCCTATACCTAGTCGATGGTTCTCCCATTCTGATACTCGAACGCTCGGGTCCGCCAGCCAGTGAGCCATGGCGACCCAACAGCAGATCGCCCTCGAGCGACTTGACAATCTTGTCAGGGACTTGAGGTCTCGGTATTTTCCCTCCCCCTGCCACCTCGAAGGCCGAGTCAAGGTCAACATCGATTTCCGTTTGCGCAGCTACTAACCAGCTTCAAGGTCTTCAGACGACGTTAGGAAGCGTGCAGCGCTGCAGCTTAGAGAGCTGGTGCTAGTCTGTCATCGAGGTAAGCCATCCATCGCCCTCTCGGGCACCATGCCATTTGCGCGACAGCAAGCTGACAGCCCACCTTTGCAGACCTCCCCCTCGACCAATTCAACACCATCTACGGTCAGGTCAACAACAAGATCACCCAGCTCATTTCCCATGGAAATGACTCCTCCGAACGTCTGGGCGGCGTCTACGCCCTCGATGCCCTCGTCGACATTGAAGTCTCCGAGCAATCGACAAAAATGTTTGCTCGCTTCAACCAGAACCTCAAAACCATCTTGCGCGGGAAGGATATCAACCCCATGCAGGCCGCCGCGATCGCTCTGGGCAAAATGTGCCGACCAGGCGGTTCTATGATAAGCGAGCTGGTCGAGTCCGAAACCCAGATGGCCCTCGAATGGCTGCAGAGCGAAAGAGTCGAGGAACGCCGATACAGTGCCGCTCTTGTCTTGCGCGAGCTTGCCAGACAGGCACCCACACTCATGTACAACTACGTCGGCCTGGTGTTGGACCTCATCTGGAACAGCTTGAGAGACAACCGCCACCTCATCCGCGCCACCTCTGCAGAAACCGTCGCCGCATGTTTCCGGATCATTAGAGAGCGAGACCAGGAACTCAAGCAGACGTGGATGGAGAAGGCTTACGCCGAACTTATGCGCGGGCTTCAGCACGGCACCGTCGAGTACATCCACGCCTCTCTTCTTATGTTGAAGGAGCTTCTGGAACAAGGCGGCATGTTCATGCAGGATCACTACCCCGAAGCCTGCGAAATCGTCCTGCGCTACAAGGACCACCGCGACGTCACCATTCGGAAGACCGTCGTCCTCCTCATTCCCGATCTCGCGAGCTACTCTCCTGCAGAGTTTGACCGGAGTTACCTCCACAAGTTCATGGTGTACCTCTCTGGTATGCTGAAAAAGGACAAGGAGAGGAACGACGCGTTCCTTGCTATTGGCAACATCGCGAATTCGGTCAAGAGCGCCATCGCCCCGTATCTCGACGGTGTTATGACCCACGTCAGAGAAGGGCTCAGCCTGGCAGCTCGCAAGAGAGGCTCGGTAGACGCAGTGTTTGAGTGCATAAGTCGCCTCGCCGTTGCCGTTGGCCAGACCCTCAGCAAATACATGGAGGCTCTCCTCGACCCAATCTTCGAATGCGACCTGACACCAAAACTGACACAGGCCCTCGTCGATATGGCTTTCTACATCCCGCCGGCCAAGGATACCATCCAGAACCGATTGCTCGATATGCTCAGCATGGTCCTTTGTGGAGAACCCTTCAAGCCCCTGGGAGCCCCTCACCCAAACACTCTTACAGCTGTGCCCGCTGTTCCCAAGGATTCAAAGGATCCTCTGGCCTATGAGCATCGCAAAGCAGAGGTCAAGCTTGCACTCAACACCCTTGGCAGCTTTGACTTCACGGGACACGTCCTCAATGAGTTCGTCCGTGATGTTGCTGTGAAGTACGTTGAGGATGAAGATCCAGAGACAAGAGAGGCCGCCGCTCTCACTTGTTGCCAGCTTTACGTGCGCGACCCCATTGTCAACCAGACTAGTTATCACGCGCTCCAAGTTGTTGGCGATGTTATAGAGAGACTGCTTACTGTGGGCGTGTCGGATCCTGAGCCGAATATCAGACGGACAGTTCTTGCAGCCCTCGATGAGCGCTTCGATAGGCATCTGGCCAAGGCAGAGAACATCCGCACCTTGTTCTTTGCCCTGAACGATGAAGTCTTTGCCATCAGAGAGGTTGCAATCTCGATTATTGGTCGTCTTGCCCGATACAATCCGGCATACGTCATCCCCTCTTTGCGCAAGACTCTTATCCAGCTTCTCACTGAGCTTGAGTTCTCTGATGTTGCGAGGAACAAGGAGGAAAGTGCCAAGCTACTTAGCTTATTAGTCCAAAACGCTCAAGGATTGGTCAAGCCATACGTTGACCCAATGATGTCCGTCCTCTTGCCCAAGGCCAACGACCCCAGTGCTGCTGTGGCTGCAACAATTCTCAGGGCCATTGGCGAGCTTGCCACTGTCGGAGGAGAGGAAGTGTTGCCATACAAGGACAAGCTCATGCCCCTCATCATTGAAGCCTTGCAAGACCAGAGCTCAAACAACAAGCGCGAGGCTGCATTGCACGCCCTCGGCCAGCTGGCTAGCAACTCTGGATATGTCATTGAGCCTTATCTGGAATACCCGCAGCTTCTGGAGCTTCTCCAAGGCATCATTCGTACCGAAGGCCAACGCGGACCTCTTCGACAGGAGACCATCAAGCTGATGGGTATCCTGGGAGCTTTGGACCCCTACAAGTACCAGCAAGTGGAACAGCGTCGGCCGGATGCCCAGAGACGTGTCGAGACCACGCAAATGACGGACATTTCTCTCATGATGACTGGCCTCACCCCATCCAGCAAGGAGTACTTCCCGACAGTTGTCATCAACGCTCTCCTGCAGATCCTCAAGGACAACTCCCTCTCGAATCATCATGCATCCGTCATTGAGGCAATCATGAACATCTTCCGCACCCTTGGCTTGGAGTGTGTATCCTTCCTCGACCGAATCATTCCGGCCTTCCTCGGTGTGATTCGGGCTGCAGACAAGACTCGTCTGGATTCGTACTTCAGCCAGCTGGCTACTCTGGTGTCCATCGTCCGACAACACATCCGCAACTTCTTGCCTGAGATCGTCGAGATTTGCCAGGAGTTCTGGAACACCACAACCAACCTGCAGTCGACCATCATGAGCCTGGTGGAGGCCATCTCTCGTTCTTTGGAGGGCGAGTTCAAGATTTACCTCGCCGGCTTACTGCCTCTCATGCTTGGCGTACTGGAGAAGGATACCACCACGCGGCGCACGCCTTCTGAAAAGGTCCTTCACGCCTTTCTGGTATTCGGGTCAAGCGCCGAGGAGTACATGCACTTGATCATTCCCGTTATTGTTAGGACATTCGAGAAGCAAGGGCAGCCCCCTCCGTTGAGGAAGCAAGCGATCGAGACGATTGGCAAGATTACGTATCAGGTCAACCTAAACGACTACGCCGCGAAGATTATCCATCCCCTCACCCGAATTCTTGGCAGCGGGGATATCGCCTTGAGGGTCGCCGCTCTCGACACGTTGTGCGCTTTGATTCAACAGCTCGGCAAAGACTATCTTCATTTCATGGGCACTGTCAACAAGGTTCTCGCGCTGCACCAGATTCAGCACCAGAACTATGACTTGCTCGTCAACAAGCTCCAAAAGGGCGAGGTGCTCCCGCAAGATCTCGGCGGCGGAGACCGTTTTGTCGACCGGGTCGATGACCAGGCAGCGTTTGCGGATCTGGGTGCAAAGAAGTTGGAGATGAATGCCATTCATCTCAAGCAGGCGTGGGATACGAAGGGTAAGTCAACCAAGGAGGATTGGCAGGAATGGCTTCGTAGGTTCTCCACGACCTTGCTCACCGAATCACCCAACCACGCGCTTCGTGCGTGTGCCGCACTCGCCAGCTCTTACCTTCCGCTGGCCCGCGAGCTGTTCAACTCTGCCTTCGTGTCCTGCTGGAGCGAGCTTTACGAACAGTTCCAAGACGAGTTGATTCAGAATATCGAGAGCGCCATCAAGTCCGAGAACGTACCCCCTGATCTGCTCGGCCTCCTGCTCAACCTCGCCGAGTTTATGGAACACGACGACAAGGCCCTGCCCATCGATATTAGAGTTCTCGGTCGGGAGGCCGCTCGTTGCCACGCCTACGCCAAGGCCCTTCACTACAAGGAGTTGGAGTTCTTGCAGGACCAGAGCAGTGGTGCGGTTGAAGCTCTTATCGTGATCAACAACCAACTTCAGCAGTCTGACGCAGCCATCGGTATTCTCCGTAAAGCACAGCTTTACAAAGAGGGAATTCAACTTAGAGAGACGTGGTTCGAAAAGCTGGAGAGATGGGAGGAGGCCCTTGCCTTTTATTCGAAGCGCGAGTCCGAAGTCCCGGAAGACAAGGCTGTCCCCGTCGAGATTATTATGGGTAAAATGCGTTGTTTACACGCTCTCGGCGAGTGGGAAGCTCTTGCTGGCATAGCAGGCACAACTTGGGCCAACTCGTCGCCAGACGTACAGCGCCTCATCGCGCCTCTCGCAACAGCCGCTGCATGGGGCCTCAGCAAGTGGGATTCTATGGATAACTACTTGCAGTCCATGAAGCGATACTCCACCGATCGTTCCTTTTTTGGCGCTATTCTCGCTCTGCACCGGAACCAGTTTAGGGAAGCTGTCAACTGCGTGCAGCAAGCTCGAGAAGGACTTGATACCGAACTTAGTGCGTTGGTTAGTGAGTCGTACAATCGAGCGTATCAGGTCGTGGTCAGAGTCCAGATGCTGGCCGAGCTGGAAGAGCTCATCGTCTACAAGCAGACGGACGATAAAAAGAAGGCGACAATGCGGCGCACCTGGGAGACGAGACTCAAGGGATGTCAGCGCAACGTGGAGGTATGGCAGAGGATGCTCCGTCTTCGCAACCTGGTCATTACGCCGACCGAGAACATGCACATGTGGATCAAGTTTGCCAACCTTTGCCGCAAATCTGGTCGCATGGGCCTCGCTGAAAAGTCTCTCAAGTCGATCATTGGTGTCGAGGCTCCTCTGGAGACCTTGATCCCTTACTGGAACGAGAGACAGCAGCCGAATGCCACCATGCCGCGAAACATCCCGTCGCAGGTTATCTATGCCATGCTCAAGTACGAGTGGGAAGTCGGTCAGCAGCCCGCGTTCCGCACTTCTGGCATTGCCGAGCGCACTCTTTACTGTCTGCGCAAGTTTACAAACGACTCGGCCCACCGATACGAGGCGACCAAGGCGCATCTTACGGCCCAGGCTCCCAACGGCATGGACTTGTCGAGTGATTACGGATTCCCTCACCAGATCGACCCTAGTCTGATGAACCCTCAGACCCAGAAGGCGCTCTACGACCAGACTGTCCTGTTGGCCAAGTGCTACCTGCGCCAAGGTGAATGGCTCATCGACCTGAACAAGGAGAATTGGCAGTACGAGCACGTCCAGGATATCTTGACTTCATACTCGCAGGCTACTAAGTACAACCCGCGCTGGTACAAGGCTTGGCACGCTTGGGCTCTGGCCAACTTTGAGATTGTCCAGGCCCTGTCTACCCGAGGCGAGAGAACTGATCACATGGTTGTCGAGCATGTGGTTCCGGCTGTCAGAGGCTTCTTCAAGTCAATCGCGCTGTCTGCGGGAAGCTCTCTGCAAGACACGCTTCGCCTTCTGACATTGTGGTTCACGCATGGTGCCAGTGCCGACGTTAATGCTGCCGTCACTGAAGGATTTACAAATGTCAGCGTCGACACCTGGCTGGAAGTCATTCCCCAACTCATCGCTCGAATCAACCAGCCGACACGCCGAGTTCAGCAGTCGATTCATAGCCTCCTCGCGGATGTTGGTAGGGCCCATCCGCAGGCTCTGGTCTACCCGCTGACGGTAGCGATGAAATCTTCGCAAAACACCCGCCGTTCGAGGTCCGCTGCTCAGATTATGGATAGTATGCGTCAACACAGCGCCAACCTCGTTTCCCAAGCCGACATTGTCAGCCACGAGCTTATCAGGGTCGCGGTTCTTTGGCATGAACAGTGGCATGAGGGTCTTGAGGAGGCATCGCGACTGTACTTTGGTGACCACAACATTGAAGGCATGTTCGCCACCCTCGAGCCTCTCCATGATCAACTCGAGCGTGGCCCAGAGACTCTTCGCGAGATCTCCTTCACACAAGCCTTTGGCAGAGACCTCACCGAGGCCCGCGAATGGTGCCGCCAGTACGAGGCCAGCAGAGACGTCAACGATCTCAACCAGGCTTGGGATCTCTACTATCAAGTATTCCGGCGCATCTCACGACAACTGCCCCAGCTTACAACTCTCGAGCTGCCATACTGCTCGCCCAAGCTATTGGCCGCCAAGGATCTTGATCTCGCTGTGCCCGGAACCTACCGCAGTGGTCAACCAATTGTCCGCATCATGGAGTTTGAGGGCACCTTCACTGTTATTAATAGTAAGCAGAGGCCTCGCAAGCTCAACATCAGCGGCAGCGACGGTGTGTCATACGCCTTCTTGCTCAAGGGCCACGAGGATATCCGCCAAGACGAGCGAGTTATGCAGTTGTTCGGTCTGTGCAATACCTTGTTGGCAAACGACTCTGAATGTTACAAGCGTCACTTGAACATCCAACGCTACCCGGCCATCCCGTTGTCACAAAACTCGGGTCTGCTGGGATGGGTGCCCAACAGCGACACCCTTCACGTTCTGATTAGGGAATATCGTGAAAGCAGGAAGATTCTCCTTAATATCGAGCATCGCATCATGCTTCAGATGGCTCCAGACTACGACAACCTCACTCTCATGCAGAAGGTTGAAGTCTTTGGGTATGCCCTTGACAACACGACGGGTCAGGATCTCTATCGTGTGCTGTGGCTCAAGAGCAAGAGCTCAGAGGCTTGGCTGGAGCGCCGCACCAACTACACACGTTCTTTGGGCGTCATGTCGATGGTTGGATACATTCTCGGTCTTGGTGACCGTCATCCGTCTAACCTCATGCTCGATCGCGTGACGGGCAAGATTATTCACATCGACTTTGGCGACTGCTTCGAAGTGGCTATGAAACGCGAGAAGTACCCAGAGCGTGTGCCGTTCCGACTGACCCGCATGCTCACTTACGCCATGGAAGTCAGCAACATCGAGGGAAGCTTCCGTATCACCTGCGAGCATGTCATGAGAGTCTTGCGAGACAACAAGGACAGTGTGATGGCTGTCTTGGAAGCGGTATGTGTCTTCTCCAAGTCTGGGGGGTTTTTTTATAATTCTTTTTGCTAATCGCCCTCGCAGTTCATCCACGATCCTCTCCTGACCTGGCGCCTTACTAATGCTGCCAGTCCGGCGGGACCGAACTTCCGATCCGAACGCGAAACCTCGCTTGCTGGTCCGCAAGCTGCCAGGGCCCGCCGCCCCTCTGTCCTCGACGCAGACGTGGCGCCTTCGGAGTTGCTTGCCACTGGAGATCCCGGTATGCCCGGAGGACCCGTCGCGCGCTCCCGGTCGAGAACGAACTCATCAATGGCTCATGAGGGCAGCGTTGTTAATGGCAACAACGGACCAGACCCCACCGAAATCCAGAATGCTCGGGCCGTCGAGGTGCTGGATCGCGTCTCTCAGAAGTTGACTGGCAAGGATTTCAAGCCGAACGAGGAGCTTGATGTGATCAACCAGGTCAACAAGCTCATCACGGAGGCGACAAAGTTGGAGAACCTCTGCCAGCACTACATAGGATGGTGCAGCTTCTGGTAATCCTGACGTTGTTCAGGTTTCGGGCGACTGAGCTCCGATGATATTCAAAGGGCTTTCATGAGGAAACGAACTCGTTAGGTTCGTGGGAAGGGTTTCGCTTATATGAGCGGCCGCGGCGGCGTTGGGCGGTATTTCTCTTCAATGTGTGTTTAACTTTCCTGGCATGTTGCCAGGCGTTTCCGTTTTTTGGTCTTGTTAGTGTATACCAGGTCAAGGGTTAAGGGCTTTTAGCAGTACATTCTGGACTTTGCAGAGGGCCTCTTTTGTTTCTCGAGGTATCATGGCATGGCGTCGTGGTAGACAGAAAATCAATCAATGGGTAATTCAAAGTAACAAGTGGAATCTAAGTGATGTCTGAGGTGTGTACATGTGAAGTTACGTCAACGCCGGTCACCATTCTCGCCTTCTTCATGGCCACGACTACGCCTTTCTCAGGGTGACGCCAAACGGTCGCGGCGAAATACTCTTGGCCGACCCATCCTCTGCGATAGTGATGGTGAAGTCGTCCAAGGCAAGGTAGTTGTAGGTCTTGCGGTCAATCAAGCCCCATGTCTGACAGTCGCCGTCGGGGTATATGATTTTATCACCGACATCCGGCTCATCATGGTTCTTGTACACGGCGCGCCATGACCACTGGTCGCCCTCTCTGATGTTGGTAGGGTAGACTCTGCCGCTGACGTTGAAGGCCTGGATCTTGGAGCCAACGCCATAGCTGGGGATGTGAGAGAGTACGTCGAAGCCACGGACGGTGTAGTTTGTCAGAGACAGACCTGGACCGTCGTCGATGGATAGCGTTAGTGTCGAGTTGGTTTCCTCGTCGGTGTACTGTCCTGCAAAGGACGTGGTGGCGTGTTCCTTGTTTGCTTTCTCTAGGGCCGGGATGAGGGCTTGGATGACGGGGGAGATTACTTGGGAGGGGAACTGGAATGTGCCTGCGGCTTCGGCGCCGGCGGTGAGAATGGAGATGACGAGGTCGTAGTCGGGGATGAGAAGGAGGACGTTGGTGTATAAGCCGAGGTCGCCTGATTTGGTGTAGATGCTGATAGGGACGCCTGAGCCGAGGAGTGTGGAGGTGGTCCAGATCTCCCAGGGGGCGCCGATGGAGTAGCCGCGCGAGGAGGTGAAGCCGCGCGGCTTCAGCCAGGAGCCCGTGTCGATGCCGACCTTGTCTGAGAGGATTGCTGTTCCGAAGGTGAGCATGTCCCGGGTGTTTGTGTAGATCCCCCCCGCGGCGGCGTAGGCGCCAAGGTCGCCGCCCCAAGTTGGTTCCTGGAGGGGGATGAAGCCTGTGCCCTTTGCTGGGGTGGAGATGGAGGTTCTTGTTAGGCCAAGAGGCGCGAGGATTGTGTCGGTGAGGATGGTTTCGTAGGTTTGGTTGGATGCTGCTTCGACTGCGAGGGCGAGGAGGGCGATGCCGATGTTGGAGTAGACGGGGGTTGTGTGGGGGCGGAAGACGAGGGGTTTCTCGTTGAGGCCGTGGAGGAGGTCTGGATGTTGTTAGGGACTTGCCGTGGGTAATTTAGATAGGGAAAGATGCTTTACCTTTTCCTGAGCAGGGCTTGGTGCCGAGGAGGCCGGAGCAGGTCGGCTTGGTGTCGTTGGAGACGGGGGGGAGGCCCATTGATGCCCAGGCACCGGGGAAGACGGCGAGGTCAGTGGCGACTTGAGGATATTAGTGCAGTCGAGTGAGATGTACGACGAGCAGCTTACTGTCACCACCCAGTCCGGAAACATGGGAAGCTAGGTCCTCAATGGTAATGTTGTCCCAAGGGATGAAGCTGAGCTGGCCTTCATTCTTCACGGCGTCGGTCTTGAGTTGCGGTAGGTACTTGGTAACGGGATCCGTCCCCTTGATCTGTGAATTCTTCAGAGCTGTGAGAGTTGTGAAGACCTTCGTGATGCTTCCTCCGCGGTAGACGGTGTCGATGTCGACTTTTGCAACGCTAAGGTTGTCTGCGACGGGAGGAGTGTAGTGCCAGTCGAATAGGGGCGTATCTTCGTGTATGGATTTGACGCCAATGGAGACTGCGGTATAGTTTAGGGCGGAGGTGAAGTTAACGAGGCCTTCTTGGATCTTAAGAATGGTTTGTCGTACTATTGTCGAGTTGCTTGGTGCTTTGGTGGAGGGTAACGTTGGTCCTAATGGTGGGCACGGGTTCGCCTGGGAGAGAGTGATTAGAGAGGCTGCCGTGAAGGCAAGGAGGGAGGTGTTGGGAACCATCTCGATAGATGCTCAATTACGGTGATGAATGTGAAATGATACACTAGTGAGACTCTAGAACTTGAGTTGTATTGTTGAGTGGAAGACTTTCTCCAAGTGGCATATCCAGACTGAATTATATCGTTTCTACAAGACAAAGAGCCCTGTTGAGACTCTCCGAGTATCTCGCCCTGCGAATACCTGGAAGGAAGCTATTTCTGGGTCTGACACTATGATGAAGACTAAGCCACGACAACGCGCGACATGAAGCTCCAGCAACACACGTCGAGCCATCAGAAAGCTCGGGACAGAGTCTCTCAAAGTCCGGCATCACCAATCAGGGCTTGTCTGACAGACGATCAAAGCCATAGCGTCTGGAAGGATGAGCAGACATGCTAGACAGACGCTATACTAGCGGGGAAGGGGCAGAGGCGGCAGCTTGTTATATGGCATGGTCTTGGTCAAATTAAGGTTAATTCTATTGTTCTGTGCTGCCTGTGCTCAGCCACCAACCTCCAGCCTCCCAATCGATGAACCCCTGCCGCAAGTGAGTGAGAGCTGGGATGACGGGGGAATTGATACGCGGCAAAAAGGCTGTAGGCCCGTAGGGCAATGCAGAGACCGGGAGGGAACCGGGAAGAGACCCGTTCATCTGGGTTCTACCTTACCGTCTGGGCTGAAGAATGGAGAGGGCGTCAAGGCAGCAAGGAACAGGGTCATTGAGCCAGTCAGACGATGGCTTGGCCGATGTTTGCCGGTGATGGATGATGAAATGACAGGGCCTGGGCTTCGTGTCGTGAAATCATCTGGGTTCGTTCATGGGTATTCTGTAAGGTATGGAATCATAAATACTCTGTACGGATACCTACCTTGAAGCTGGTTGTGATGGGTATTAACCGATGAGAAACAAGGCCGTAGGGAACGGGATCAACGGGTGCGAACCGCTGAACCGAAAGGATCCTGCGGGAGCCGGCTCGGAGCCCCACCAAAGCTCAGCGATTGGTTCGCTCGGGACCGTAGTCCGAGATCTGGGACGAATCAACGACGCGCAGCCCCGTGACTTAGCCCCGTTTTAGTGGAACATGCACCGTTGTGGCCCGTGAGCCTTGGCCCCTTCCCATTCGAACTGAGAACTCAGTAATGAGCAGGTGCGCCCTGCCGTGCCTGCTGCGCTCCTTCCCCTGCACAGCTACGGCGCATTCACATGGAAGGTGCAACGCAACGCAACACTACGGGGAGCTGCAGTCTGGAATTCTGGGCTGAGCCGCTTCCTTCCATTTCGCTCCTCACCCTGGTCCGCCAAATGCAGTGCAGTCGGCGCATTTCACGGATACCTTACCTTACCTCACCTTACCTTACCTACCTTGGACAACCTCACCTCATGCGCATCTCACCTCATGCGCATCTCACCTCATGCGCATCTCACCACGATGGGACGCGGCCATGCAGCTGGGGCAGTGACAGGGCTGACATTTGAAAGGAGACTAACCGAACTATCCTTGGAGTTCCCACGGATACAGACTACGTTACCTTAACCAGCGCCAGAACATTCGTATTCCGTACCCAGATTACCAAGAGAGCCACCTCACCTTGCCGGCCCTCGATTTGTATCCGCTATCCCCATGTCGCGACCGTCACCATACCTCTAGGCAGAGACATTCTCTGAGCTCTCGTTCGAGAATTCATGGGAATCCGACGGGATTGTCCCTACAAATTGGGAAGCTTGGCTCGACATAGTACCGTCTCCGATCCGTATCTACCTTACTTTACTTACTACCCTGTTACACCTCGGCTTGGGCGGGAATCTCGCTTCCATCAACTTGAATCGCCAGAGAGTGGATTTTCTACGGATACGGATACCGCTCATCATCATCCGCTGTAGACCTAGCTCCTTGCATGGTGTCTTCGTCGTCAATTGATTCCAAAGACTACTTCTCGCAGTACGAGATACAAAGGTCGCAAGTTTCACCACAATACACTAAAGGAAACCTTGGTCGTGATTGCTGGACTCGGACTTGACATCTCGGATCCAGACAGAATACTCCAGACCAACAACACCAAAGTCCCAACGCCGTTCCAACAACCTGGCACCAGCCGTGCCAGCCCTGAAGCCCAGAAACATACAGTGCTATCTACTTGTTCAACCCTACCTCTGACCCGACGGGCCTACGGGAGCTCGGCATCATGAACATGCCAGACGACCCGCAAATGACAGACCCAGCAAGCACGCCGCCGCCGTCATTGCAGGTCCCCTCAGGCCGGAAGGGCACCAAGAAAGTTCGGACTGGTTGTGTGACCTGCAAGTTGAGTCCGAGCCTCCCTATCAATCCCATCACTACATCTGCCATCCCATCTCCAGCCCTATGCTTTCATCTCACTTCATCTCATCTCTCTCCACCTTTCTTGCTAACCCGTCGTCCCAACATCTAGGATCCGCAAAGTCAAATGTGACGAGACCAAACCCGCATGTCTTCGATGCACCAAGACAGGCAGGAAATGTGACGGATACCTACCGTCTCCCAGGTCGGGGAGTAGCAACGATGGCAGCCCCGGCTCCGACGACAGCAACTCGCGCTTGAGCCCGGCAGTCTCAGCCTTTGCGGACTGGGCCGGCGGCTCCAGAGAACAGCGAGCCTTTGACTTTTACCGCAACTTCTCCGCCCCATCCATCTTTAGCGATGGAGTTGCCTCGACTCTGTGGAAGAAATTGGTACCGCACTTTTGTCATGCCGAGCCTGCCATTCGCCATGCCGTTCTCGCCATCAGCAGTCTCCATGAAACACTCGCGCTGCCCTCAAATTCGGATTCCAATACTGGAGAAGTAAACGGCCCTCGCGTACTCACCAACACTTTTGCAGCGGAACAATACGGCAAGGCCCTGAAGTGTCTTCAGGAATGGAAACCAACAGCATCATCACCGGCCACCGTTCCGCTGTTAGCATGCCTGCTGTTCATATGCATCGAATTCATGCTTGGCGACGAGGGCGCATCCCAGGTGCACATCAACCAAGGCCGCACCATTCTCTCGCAGCTTGAGCCCTCTGCTGATGTGGATATGATTAAGAAGCATTTCGTGCCCATCTATAGCCGACTTGGCCTCGCATCTTTTCTCTTTGGGAGCTTCCCCGCCGCCATACCCGCCACCCTCCAAGCGAGCCCGGCCACAAATCTATACTTTGCATCCGTGGACGAGGCCGAAGTTTCATTATACGAACTCATCGATGACGGCTTGAGATTCACGTCACAAGCGAAGAGGGCCGTATACTCCTGCCAGCCAAACGACCCGACACTGCTGGACTTGGCTCACGAACAAGACGACTTTCTCGCTCGGCTATCACGATGGCACATTGCGTTTGTCGTGGTCTCGGCCACCGGTACCGACGACAACCTGAGTAAACGAAAGTTGTGCATGGTGTATTATCATGCAGCCAGGATTGCAATTAGTACGGCCATGGACCCCAAGGAGATTGCTTTTGATATGCACACCACGGCCTTTGCGTCCATTGTTAGCAACTCTACGGAGTTTGTTCAAGCCACACGCAAGGCGGTCCGCGACCCTTCCGAGGCCGCCAGGTCAATGCCCAAATTCGTTTTCGATACTGAGGTCATCCCGCCGCTCTACTATGTTAGCATCAAATGTCGGCACCCAATGCTGCGGCGAGCTGCCGTAAATCTACTCAAGCAAGACACCGTGACAAATCGGAGGGAGAACCTGTGGGATGCCCAGATGTTGGCTGAAATCGGCAAGCGCTGCATAAACATTGAAGAGGAGGCGGCTCGTTACCGTGAGGAGGCGTTTGATATCACAGCTGGGTGGGACACGGCGTCTTGGGAGGAGTCTGATGGGGTGCCAACCGGCCTCTTCCCGGCGGAGATGGAATCCGGGATGGAGTGCGACTATCCCGTGCCTCGATTCCAATATCCTGGACTTCCCAAAGTCATAAATTCCCAACAGAATGAGGAGTATGAGAGGACGAGGATTCTCGTCAACGATCTGATGCTGGACAACAATTTAACGCCCGGGTCCGTTTCCGCGGGATCAACGCCATCTTCCGGTAGCATCGGTAATTTTGGCGCCTATCAACTCGAGCCGCCCTTTGGCCTCCCTGAGCATGCGAGGATCAAGAATGCGTTGATCGACAATGAGCAGAGACGAGGCAGCTGGGTGACGATATTCATGGACCCCGAAGAGGCTGGGGCGGCGAACTGGAAAGTTACCAAAGAGTTCATCTCAAGATGAAGCTTGGATTCTAGCTTGTTGTAACGAGTCTACTTAGGTTGTCCAGATAGTTGTTCATTTATTTTTGGGTTCGAGAATCGAGCGTCGCGTTGAGGATAGCGTACATATGATCAAGAGCTTAGAGTATATACCTTGAATGAAATCGCGGCAATAATGAAAGTATTTGCAAGCATGTCAGAAGGTAATTGGAACACGTGTCGACCCCTGAAAGAAATGGAATACACAAGCAGCAAGGGGCTGGTTGGCTTCCCCCCTGATTCACTCTCAGCCATGGTTCGAAAGTTCTTACTTAATATTAGATTTTGATGATAGATCAACGCCTCATCCTCTTTAGATGAGATGCCAACACACAAATATGAATTTGCGACGGTGTCGTACGCAATTATTACAAAGAATGTAAAGCCCTAATCATCCATGGAACCTTAGGCAAAGTTCCGTTCTACGAAGTGTCGCTTGTTCTTGTCTCAGGAGCTCCAACCAGATTCGACGCATCTAGAAACTCGCCAGTCAAGTCTGTAGTTACACATACCACTCGCCATTCATGTCGTAGCAGCTGAGGGCGCCCTCCTGGCTGACCCAAATCCCCTGAGCTACAACGCCAGTCAGCAAGACAATAATCAAAAACCATGCAATTGTTTACTTGCAGAGATTGATGGAAGGCGACTTGTATCCCTCTAGCCAGAAGATACGTGGCTTGCACTCCCCGCATCTCAGGCCGACGTATGAGTCTGGAGATTCCTGAAAGACGTCGCATGCACCACACCTGAAACCACCTCTATGAGAAGATCCCGCGTTAGCTTAGGTCTTGATTATTCTTACGATGACCGACTACAGCTGTTGCGGGGTATCATCCAAGAGAAACTCATACCTTGGTGCCCATTCCAGGTTGCCATCCCAATTGGCGATGCACTTCTTGAGATCGAGCTTGGTGTAAACGTATCTGCCTTTCTTGTTCTTGCACTGGGCAACGAGGTAGAACGGGTCCTTTTCTTTGGTTTCTATGAAGCTGAAATTTTCACAGAGCTTTTCCATGCAATCGGACTCGAGAGGGCATTTTCGGTCCAAGGCGGCGCGGGGTGCCAGGGCTGAGCCTACAATGTGGGTTGCGAAGAGGCAGATGGAAAGGAGGGCGGCGATGATGGCTGACTTCATGATGGCGGTTTTTGTGAAGGATTTACTCGATCGTAGGTATATACTGAGGAATTAGGACTGAAAGAGTGAATGCCAAAAGATTATCCGGGAGAAGTCACCATCGACTTCTTTATAAGTCTCATTGAGGTACTCGGGCTCCCTTCAGCTTTTCAGACACATAAGCCAGGGGACTTCACAGGCAGGCCGTTGCACCAAGATACAAGGGATATCGTAAGTACAATGTCGGAATCGGACGAGTTTGTTGGTTACGGTGTTTGGATACAAACTTTGTCTTTACAGTACTACATCTCTGAAAGAGAGCCTGTTCTCTAGTGACACTTTGCCCGCTTTCACGCACCCCTACCTGCCCCCCAAGGGAGACCAGCAGTCTTCATGTGAAGGTGTGGCAGGTGCAGGTGGGTCACGTGAGGCAGCTCCTTCACATCTCGGAGCTGCCCCACCTACACCTTGCCCAGATATCCAGCCCAGCCAGCGCTCAGCTTTTCCTATCATCATCATCAGATCCAATACAGTAGTATTGCCTCCACAGGTTATGAGAGCCCAGCGTTGACTCTTTTTCTTTTTACCCCATATGAATTGATCGCCCAGCTCTGCGTAGAGCCCGTTCAATTGAGCAGTTACTAATCTGTCGACCAGAGATCGCGGCGTCGCGACTGGCAACGGCAGAGGTACAGATTCCTCAAAAAAACAATAACAGACGCGACCGTACAGGCCGTCTACACCTATACACACACTATCACGAATCTTTCACCTCCATCGTCATCATGGCTGGCAACCGCGCCCGCTGGGAGGTGCCCGACCTCAAGGGAGAAGAAAATTGGGACCAATGGTACGCAGTACTGCATCTCACCCTTGAGACTCTCGATTACGAGAAGTACGTCGATGAAGACGTCTCTCAACCCCATCGCGATGATCCTATCACTCCAGCGCAGGCTGTGGCCTTCACTACTTGGAAGAGCCAGCGCATTGAAACGTACGGCATCATCATCGCATCAATCAGCAAAGTCCTCGATCGTCTCCTCGCTGATGGATACGACATCAAGACGGCTGACCGCAACCCCTTCCTTCTCATGAACAAATTGAAGACCATCATCCCCAAGATTTCAGAGGATGCCGTCGCCGAGCTCGTTCGAGAGCTCTGCAACCTCAAGCGCAAGGACTTCTCAGATACCCATAAGTATCTCCAGCGCGGCCAGTATCTCATTCGTCGTATCGATGAGCTGGTCCCCTCTTGGCACAAGAAAGCCATGTTCATCCTACTCAACGGATGCCAACAAGAATATCCAGCACTTTACGACAAGTACGTCGAGGACAACACCAAGACCCTTGAAGATCTCACACGCGATCTCACATTCAAGGCCAATGCCGAAAGGACTGCTTCACTCAATGCCGCGAAGGGCTACGTCGCCGTTGGAAACAACAGCAACGGCAACAACAAGGCCTCCGGTAACACCTCAAACAACAATCAGCGACCTAACAACAACTACAATGGTCCTGACTGCCAACACTGCGGCAAGAAACATGCGACTACCTCTTGCTGGGTCGCCCATCCCGACCTCATCCCGTCCAACCATAAGTACCGTGAGAACCTGCTCAAGAAAGCTGCTGCTCATACTTGTACCTCCGAATGCCGGGAGGGTAAGGCAGTCGCGGTCAAGGCTACGCCGAACGTTCTCCACCAGAACACAATGGGACATACAGTCTTGCCGTGCTCAACTTCGATGGCAACGGGCAGAATTAACCGTGACGACATTATCCTGGATTCCGGGTGCTCGCGAACCACTTTCAACAACCTCAGTTGGTTCACCTCCTTCACCGAGGCAATACTGCCACCCATGGAAGTCGCCAACGGTCAGTACGCATCGCCAGCTGGTTACGGCACGGTTTACTTCACTGCCGTTGATCCAGATGACAGCAACAAGGTGGTCGACTGGTCAATTGAGGATGTACAGTACTGCCCTGACTGCCCAGTCAACCTGCTGAGTCAAGGCACACTCCGTCAGCAGGGCTACAAGGTCAGCGACGACACTATCCACATTGGAAACAACGTCGCGATCGCCAAACTCGATTGGCATAACAATGTTGCCGTTATCGTCACCAACAACTACGAAGGCCCGAAAATTAACGCGGCCCTTAACCTTGCTATGGTAAGCAAGAATAACAACAAAGTCACATTTGACCTTATGCACAAGCGACTTTGCCACGCGGGCAAGAGCAGGGTCGTTGAAGCCTGCCGTCGTGTGGGCATAACTTTTCCTCAACAAGAAATTGACACCTTTCACTGCGAGGCTTGCCACCTAGGCAAATCTCAACAACTCATCAGCAGAGAAACCCCCATTCGAGAGGCCCAGCCCGGTCATCTCATTCACATGGACTTGGTACAATTCGAACCCTTGTCCTATACAAAGTCACGTTATCTAATTCACATGATCGACGCGCGTACAGGCTTCCAGTGGCGATACTTGCTCAAGAGCAAGCGTGCTGACGAAGTGCTTGATCGTATCGAAGAATTCATCAACTTCTTCGAAAACCAGACCAACCTTTCGATTAAGGCGTTTCAAATAGACAACGGCACCGAGCTTTTCAATGCTCTTTCGCAGGAGCTGTACACCAAACGAGGCATTAAAGTCAAATTGACTGTTGCTGACACCCCAAGCATGAATGGAAAGGCAGAGCGAGCTGGCCGGACTTTTGCAGAGGCGGCCCGAACCATGCTGATTGACGCCAACCTTCCTGATTATCTCTGGGACTATGCCGTCACCACAGTCATCACGATTGCCAACCTGTTGCCCAAAGCAACCAATCCAGGCCATCTCAGCCCCCACGAGATGCTCGCGAAAGATCTCAATCTTGACGAAGCCCATCACGTACCGTATATCCACCATATCCGCACTTTCGGCTGCGTTGCCTATCTCCACCGCAAGGGGTCATTGCAACCAGCCCGCGCCAACAAGATGGAGACAAGAGCCATCAAGGGATATCTCGTTGGATACGACTCACTTCACGGCCATCTCTTCTACGTCTACGTACCTCAAAGCCACAAGGTATACCGCTGCCGCGATGTTCGTTTCTATGAACAGGGCAAGCACCAGGACGAAGACAATGACCCAACCATTGATCACGATGCCATTTTTGCTGATCCAGATACCAGCACCTCATCTGTTGAGTATGAAGGAGCACAGAAGTCGTCCAGCACTCCTGACCGCCAGGACGAAACCACTGACAACAAGTCTGCCGAAGAGGCAACTACCCAAAACCCTCTTCCAACCCCTGAACCAGACAGCCCTATTGATCAGCAGATGTCTGCTAACATAACTGTTCAACAGCACGATACTGATACATCTTTCGATAACGCTATCGAAGAAGCTATCCAACAGGATATAGATGAAGCAACTATAGTAGTTGCCACAGAAGATCACGATCTTCAACCTACAACACAACCAACTAGACGAACTCGTCAATCTCGCCCTCCTCCAAGCCAACCAAACAGAGCCTCAACACGTGAGCATGTCAGAAACTCACAGGGCACTTGGGTCAAGAAGAGGGGCGGTTTCAGCGGTTGCTCTCTCCGAGGCAACACGTATGCCAAGTCTGATGGTTATCAACAAGCCTATGTCAGCCTTGACACAGTTGTGTGGGAAGACAACCAGCCTCCAGTATTATCTGCCATCGCCGCTGCCGCACTCGCTGGTCCAACCGTACCTCGCACTTTCAAGCAGGCCAAAGAGGGTCCTGAGTGGGACAAGTGGCAACCTGCTTTTGATAAGCAAATCAAGGCGCTACAGCAAGCCGAAGCCTGGGAACTCGTTGACCCTCCAACCGGAGAAAAGATTCTTCCTGGCCAATGGATATGCGATATCAAGTCTGACGGCAGATATCGTGCCCGATGGGTTGTCTGTGGCAACCACGCGGTATCTGACTGGTCCGCTGAACAATTGTACGCAGCTGTCGCTAATGCAACCTCTATCCGTGTTTTCTTTGCTGTTGTTGCAACCAAGACCTACATCGCAGAGTTATTCGATTACGACACAGCTTTTCTTCACGCCTCTATCCCGGACGATACCAAGGTGTACGTCCAGCAGCCCCATGGCTATCGCCAAGGAGACAAAGTCTGCCTCCTCAAGCGTGCCCTTTACGGCCACCCCATGGCACCTGTATGGTGGTTCAACAAGATCAAAGGTCACATGACTGACCTCGGTTTTCGAGCTATTGAAGGCGAAGTCTGCCTTTTTATCCATGACGAGTACAACTGCATTGTTTTGATGTATGTTGATGACAACGTCATCGCTGCTCCAGACCGGAACACTATTCGCAAAGTCAAGGATCTCCTTAAGTCATTTGTCAGCATGAAAGAACTGGGAGACGTTCAGAGATTCCTAGGTTACGAAGTCTGTCGCAATGAGAGAGCCAAGACCCTCCACCTATCACAAGCCGAATTCTGTCGCAGGATGCTTCAGAAGTTCGGATACGTGGACCTCCATCCAGTCCGCACACCAATGGATCACAATATCGTCGCCAAGTGGCCAGTTGAGTATGAACCAGTTGAAACTGACCGTTGCAAGCTGTACTTGCAAATGACAGGCTCTATTAATTTCCTCTCGACCGGTACGCGCCCCGATATAACTTACGCAACTAGCAAACTCTGCGAAGCCAACAGCCGCCCTGGTGAGCACCACTTCGCAGCAATCAAGCACCTCATGAGATACCTCACTGGCACAGTCGACCTCGGCATCACCTTTGACGCTTCTATGCCTATTGATGACCTCGGACTCCATGCTGCCAGCGACGCGGCCTTTGGCGACTGTCGCCTTACCCGAGTGAGCACTGGAGGATACGTCGTTATCCTTGCCGGTGGCCCAGTGATATGGAAGTCGAAGAAACAGACTTACGTCACAACCAGCTCCACGGAAGCTGAATTCATTAACCTTACTCCAACGGGACTTTCGGTCCAATGGGTTCATAAGCTGCTGAGACTTCTCGGCTGCACTCAACCTCGTCCTACGGTCCTATTTACTGATTCCCGCAACGCGCTGATCAACGTAACGAATCCACTAAACCAGGCGCGAACCAGGAACATCGATCTACGATACAAGTGGATCATCGATCAAGTCAAAAACGGCTTGTTCAACCTCAAACTTATCCGAACACATGACATGCCTGCTGACGGACTCACGAAGCCGTTAAATCACGAGAAGCACGCCAACTTCGTCAAAATGCTTGGCCTTACGAAAATCGCTTGCAAATGAGCATATAGATATCCTTATACCCGACCGAACAAACAAGGGATAAAGGATTATTTGGCTCAGGCACAGGACGGAGGATATAGGCGGAGCATGGGATACAGCGGAGGACTAATTGGGATTGTCGGTATTTGAGCCTGCTTCTCACATGTACGATAGTTTTCACTGTGGCTGGCCTGAGGGGCGGTGTGGCAGGTGCAGGTGGGTCACGTGAGGCAGCTCCTTCACATCTCGGAGCTGCCCCACCTACACCTTGCCCAGATATCCAGCCCAGCCAGCGCTCAGCTTTTCCTATCATCATCATCAGATCCAATACAGTAGTATTGCCTCCACAGAAGGTGTTGGTATCACAGGCGTGATACATTTCCTCATGATGGTGTATCTTCGGCAACAATCACGTCGATGTCCGTGATAATTGCTGTAGTTGTTCTTGTTGTTACTTCCTATTTACATTGTGGGCAGGGGTCGGTCGAAGTAGGTGGTGACGGCCTGGGTGGTTGCCCCACCTTAACCGGCCGTGGTGACTAAGCCAGTTGTCCCACTTCGCCCAGGGCAGGCGCCAGCCAGCCCACGATACCTGCCCATTGCTCCTTATCAGCCTTGCCGTTCCGACAGAAGGTAATACTGATACTTGTCGCAAGCGTCATCAAAATTGATGAGTTTTGGCCAAGTGTTGAAGATTTGGGATCGTTTGTAGGGTTTTCTGACGCAAGACTGAATGTTTTCGGCTTGAGGTCGAATGGCTATGCTGTCAAACTGTCATTGCGTTTCGTACCGATCTCAATTTTTGTCCCTTTGACACTAGCATGTTTGATACCGCAAACATGGACCCAACGTCGCAAACATTCGGTTTATTCTATCTGCGTCAGGATTTATTCAGTAAGATAATGCACTCTGCCCTCCAGTTGGACAACTGAGTGAGCGATTGCGCGAGGGAACATGACTCCGCGAAAAGGCGTGGTAACTTAGTACTCAACATCATAGATACCAAGATATGCATGAATTTACTGCAACAATCCATGACTTCAGCCAGATAGATATCTCATCGATTTGCTCTCAGAAGGAAAGGTCAGATGCATAGTACCAGGCTTTGGGTCCCTGTGACTGCGGTAATTATGCTGGCTTGAGTTACTCGATTAGCGGTCTGGTCAACGCTAGCTCCCGAAACCACCCGCGGCGCTAGAGCAACCAAGTTTCGTTACAGTATTATCATCATGGTCGATAAATTCTTCATCAACAAGTGCTTCTATAACTACCGCGCCGCCTTCCCCGCGGGTTGCGTGAAGACCTCCATTGGGTGTGGGGCTGCTCAATCGGGCAACTTGATGCGGTACATGGATGATGGAGTAGTCCAAAGTCTGATCGGCCAAGAGATTGTGCCTATAATGTTACTCGATCAGGCCAAATGAGCGAGCGTATGGTAGCATTGCTCCTTGACTTCATGTAAGCGCGAACATATTCGTGTGCTCAACAGCGAGAGGGCCTCGTATAGTGTATTCGTTACGAGAAACATCGAAGACAAGTACGCCAATGGGACATCACCATTATCTGGTTGAACCTTGGAGATATTTAAGACTCATCCTGTGAAGCTGCAATATTAGATGGGTGAGTCTTTGCTATAAGAGTATGAAGATTCTCCTTCCTCGATTGGCATCGCCTTTCCAAAACGTCACACTCGCTCGGAAACTAGCACATTATTTTTCAACTTGATAGCGACTCTCTCGGAATTTCAGGATGAGGCTCATCATACCTTTTGCTCTATTTTTGGCTTCAAAATCCCTTGGACAAGATCCTGGCTTGCCCGTTGCCAATCCCACCATATCCTACTGGCAACTTCCTCCGTTGGAGGGAGTTGCAGATCATCAGTCCGAGCATCTACCAACGGACGTGGATGTTGTCATTATAGGCTCGGGCATGTCAGGTACAAGCATTGCCTGGCATCTTCTGAAGGAGAACAACAGTACTACGCCGCTGAGGGTTGCCATGATCGAAGCTCGCCAGGCTTGCTCCGGTGCCACAGGAAGAAACGGCGGTCATATCAGACCGTCTTCTTACGCCGAGTATGCTGGCGCTAAGTCGACAGTATCACAGTCGGAAGCAGCCAAGATCATTAGGCTTCGCTCTGCCCACGTGAACGCCCTCATCTCTGCGGCCAACTCTCTTCCAGAAGAGGGGAGATTAGCTGCAGAAGCTCGTGTTGTGGATAGTATCGACGCCTTTTTCGACGAGCAGAGATGGAAGACAGCTGTTGATCAGGTCAAGGCCCTAAAAGAGGAGGTTCCAGACGTTAGAGATGAATGGGCTATCTTTGAGAGTGAAGAAGCTCGCAATGTGAGTTAACACGGTCACCCAAGTTTGAGGTAATTGCTTACAAGATGATTAGATATCACTTCTCCCTGAGACTGTCGGAATTCTTACCGGAACTCCGAAGATGGCTGGTGCAATTTGGCCGTATCGCTTCATCACCCATGCGCTGAAATCACTTCTGGGTATCTACCCCGGCTTTACTCTGGACACTGACACAGCTGCCTTGAACATTTCTACCACCGCCGAAGCAGCCGATCCCTTCAACTTTGAGGTGCACACTTCCAGAGGAAGTATTCGGACCAAGCACGTGGTTTATGCGACCAACGCTTGGACACCACACCTTGTTCCCGGCTTACAAGGCGCCATTCGCGGAGGCCGGCTGCACATGAGTGAGTGCCCAACTTGGAGGCAGTGGCTTGCCCAAAGCTGGAGAGTGGCCATCGTATACTGGAAATGTAAGTTTAGCCACAGGACGTGCCTGGTCTCTGTATCGGAATGGCTTGGATTACATTGTCCAGATGCCCCGGAACGGAGAACTCATGTTTGGCGCCGATATTGACGGAGACGACGCGAATGCCAACACTTACGACGACAGCCGTCCTCCCCTTCACCTGTCTGCCTCATATCTCAACGGGGCTCTCCCAAACCACTTTGGGTACGACACTTGGGGTTCTGAGAGAACTGATTTTCCACCGCCCTCGGACACAAGGGTCTGGAATGGTCGCACGAAGCGCGTGTGGGTCGGCATTGAAGGGGGATCATTCGACTCTAGACCATTTGTAGGTCGTATCCCTCAGTCTATCACTGGTCGATCCGTGAAGAGCGCTTCAGTTGGGGGCGAGTGGGTGTCTGCGTCGTTTGACGGGGAAGGGATGTGTTTTTGTTGGAATAGGCCTACATTAGGCAGCAGGAGGTTGCTGCCGCGGTCCGTTCCAGCCACGGTGGTCCGTGTGGCTCAGCCACACGAGGGTGGTATACCCCAGACTTCCTGCCGCCGCTGGCACCTGGTTAGACTTCCACAGAAGAACAACAAGAACAAGCAATATCACCACTACAGTCGGTGATCGTTGCTACCCACGATACTCGAGTATTTTCCTTTTCCACCTGTGAATCCAACAGTGACAATGTGATTAGGCCGGGGATAGTCAAGTCAAATGGACAGAGTTCCAGAGATAAATGGCTGCTATAGCTCCCAAAAATGTATCTAATATCATTATCCACTTCATAGAGGCTTTACAGAGTATTGGTATACACTAGGGTTTGTATCCGAGGACCCCTATTTGAAGTGAAAGGTAACCTAATCCCAAGTCAAAACCTTGGCCATACGCGGGTGCATCCATCGGTGCACCTGCCTCTTGGTAACATTCTGTTGGGCAGCGATTATCAGGTAGGGGGTCAATGGGATGTATTGATGAGTATGAAGAACGAGTGGCTATGGGAATATCCCGACTATCTATATAGTGAGTGGAAGACCCTTTATACTGGCATATCCTTGGCAAACTTAGTCATGCTTGTGTAAGACCATATTGTTTCATAGGCATGGTGTGACAATCGTTGTAACGAGTGTACTGGGATGGGCCTGACACATTCCTTTTCGCTAAACGCTCTTCAGTGACCAATAACGACTGTGGAAACCATTTAGGAATCACTGCACTGTCGTTGTTAACAGTCGCTCCAGAGCCGGCGTTCGAAATCATTCGACTAAGCGCGCGGCCACAGAGCCAAGCAAAACTGTTGGATTCACAGGTGGAAAAGGAAAATACTCGAGTATCGTGGGTAGCAACGATCACCGACTGTAGTGGTGATATTGCTTGTTCTTGTTGTTCTTCTGTGGAAGTCTAACCAGGTGCCAGCGGCGGCAGGAAGTCTGGGGTATACCACCCTCGTGTGGCTGAGCCACACGGACCACCGTGGCTGGAACGGACCGCGGCAGCAACCTCCTGCTGCCTAATGTAGGCCTATTCCAACAGTCACACATCTCGCGCAGATTTTGGATGATACCAAATCGGAGTTCTTTGCTACAACTTCGCAAGATATGCACCTACACAACGCAACTAAGGTCCAGGGAGCATTTCTTGGCAGCTTATCGCTGTCAGTAGTTTGAAATTGACTAGCCAAATATCCACCAAACATCACAAAGGTAGCATTGACCTGAAGCTGGAAAGCAAAGAGAAGATATAAGTACTTTACCGACCTACTGGCTCGACGCTCGGTTGCTCAGTTGAGGTTATCAGGTAAGGTACTTTTATCATCACTTGTGGCCGGGCAAGCATTAGCTCTTATTTCATATTGCAGGTAGACGTAGACTATGTTCTCCCAGGTGCAATGCATTGCTCTTTACCAGGGTCTTGTCACGGCATAGACTATATCGACGAGGGACACATGCGGTCTGCTTTTTTCCACACGATCGGCAGAACATGATACGTAATGAGGGAGCATGTCTGCTTGCCTAGGACCAATTCTCTCAAGACCACACTCAAAATGGAATATTCTCCGTCGTGAGGTGAAGCACCTCGGCTGTTCTTCCAAACTATGACCAACAGAGTTCCGAATTGTGCTGAGTCAGCCAAATTTGCTAGCACGCCATGGGTGCCAAGTTGAGATCATAGAAGCTATCTGCACAACCCTCGTCGCTTCTTATCTGCATACGTACGCTGCTACCATATTATCTTGAGTTGACAGCGGAGGTCACCGGCAATTACCTCAGCTGTCACCCCCATCTACCAAAAGTCTGGAACCCTCTTGATGCGACAAACGCGGAGAGGAGAGCGATGCCTCCAATCAGGGTCGTAATTGCGTGCTCTGCCTGCAACGTCGCGCAGCACCCGGCCACGTGGGAGTGATGTTTCCCATAAATTCCTCCCGGCAATGTTCTGCAAGTTTCGAAACTCTTCACTACGGAGCTTCTTGTTTCGGCAATTCTTATTGACAACATACTTCTGTCAGCGAGTCAGCAATCCAAGTTGCCATATTCAGAGCATTGTCACCACTGCAAAGGCCAGGCTCTGCTCAAGATGGCGGAGAAAAGCTGACAGTGTATCTGATGCGGCGCAGCCCTTCGAGCATTCAGAAAGAGTCGAGGGTAAGGTGGTGCGGCACAATTCATCAACTTCATACACTGACGTCCAGCAGGAAAATGGTACCGCACACCCTTCTACAATGCCACGATTCTTGGCATGTGTAGTTTTGCAGCTCCCGGCCTTTGGGGTGCGATGAACTCTTTGGGTGCTGGTAAGTCACATCTCGGGATGGATGGCCCTCGTGTAGAGAGTATGAAGTATCTGACAATGCTGCAGGCGGTGCTCAGGAGCCGTACCTTGTTAATACCGGAAACGCGCTCACTTTCTGCCTTATGATCATCTCATGCTGGCTTACAAGCTCTGTTGTCAAATATGTTGGCATCAAGGGTGCCTTGGTTATTGGCACAATCGGTTTTGCTCCCTACAGCGCCGGGCTGTACCTGAATAACCGTTACGGTGTCGAGTGGCTCGTTATCGTCGGTGCTGCCTTCTGCGGCGTCTCTGCTGGTATCTTCTGGGGCTCCGAAGCTGCTATTGCCATTGCCTATCCTGAGCCTCATAACAGAGGGCGGATGATTGCTTACTGGCTCACTTGGACTCGAGTTGGGCAAATCCTCGGCGGCGTTATCAACCTTGGTCTGAATGCTGATCGCAGTGGAGCTGATAAGGTATCGTACAAAGTTTACCTCATCTTCATTGCCCTGCAAGCTTGCGGGCCTTTTGTTGCAATGCTTTTGAACAAGCCAGAAAAGGTCCAACGAGCCGACGGGAAGCCAGTCCAGCTGACCATTGCCGACAACCCATGGCAAGAAATCAAGGCTACAACGAAGACGTTACTCACTCCCAAGTTCCTGCTTCTCGTCTTGTGGATTGGCCAGGGCGTGTATTCTGAATCCATCTTCTTCACATACATCGCTCTTTGGTTCTCTGTCCGAGCTCGTGCCCTAGGATCACTTCTCTCTGGCATCGTTGCAGTTATCGCTGGTAACCTCCTCGGGTTATGGCTCGATCAGAACCCGATCGCTCTGAAGAAGAGGGCTCGCTGGGCCTTTGCGGTTATTATGACTCTCCAGGGTGCCTGGTGGCTATGGCTGACTATCAACGTCACCGAGTACCGTCGGACTCAGCCCACGCTCGACTGGAGTGACCCGGGATTCGGCAGAGGCTTCGGCGTCTTCATCTTCTTGGTCGCTGGCTTCCAACTGAACTACAACTTTGCATTCTTCATCATTGGACAAATTTCAGAAAGCCCCCATGAGACCATTCGTCTGTCAGCACTCCTACGAGGAACGGAGTCAGCATGGCAAGCTCTTAGTTATGGACTCAACGCAATCCCGATCTTCGCCTTATTCGGCGGGCCTTATATCAACTTTGGACTGTGGTTTCTCTCGATATACCCGGCTTGGCTGGTTGTCAGACACTTCGGCAATGATGCGAAGAAAACTGATACAGAGACAGTCGCTCAATCGGAGGCAGTTCACGAAATCAAAAGTTGAAGGAAAAGCCGGACCATCCTGAGCAACGATTCAAGTCGGAATGTATCATGAGGTACTGATCTAGATCTTGAACCAGTCCTCCGGCTATTGTTCAAATAGACATAGTAATACATCACATGAAATGCCCTTGAGTAATAACCATGCCCTTTGTACGACAGAGACCAAATGTTGCCTACCGGCACTTGTCCCATCATTCGAAATGGATAGAGCCTCGTGAAAATAGACAAAGAGGGTTTTGTACTGCCTTTATTTGTTCTTCAGGAGCAACCTCACATGCGCCGATGATAACGTGATGTTGGAAATTCCGTTGATCAGTACATCAACAAGGTAGTTGGAGCATCCAATCCGCTCATTGTGGCTGAGTTGGATCAAACGCATTTGTTCTTGCTTATTCCGTGAAAGAGCATGGTTCTATGTGCTGTTCTTCCACAAGTCGAATTGATACCATTCCCATGGACAGTCATCAGAAAGTATATTTCTCCAGGACATATAATTGCATATAGCTAAGGCCCAAGTACAGGCTTTGATTCGAATACTTGACCCAAGTTACATCGGCTCCTCAACTCATCGATACAAGAAGAAGAAAAGTAATACTTTTTTTTCAATCACTCTCAAAAGGTTGAAACCAATAGTAAAGCCCAAAGAACGAAAGCACCGACAACAAAGATGGGTGCATATACGCAACATTCCAAGCGAAGTGCTTTTCTTCAATTACCACGAGAGATACGCGACCGCATCTACGAGTTATCCGAGCTCGTGCCTTTGAGGTGTGAGCTAGATATTTGCGAGCCAGTTGGTAGTCTACCATGGGCTGCAGCATACCCACCATCACCTCTTTTCGAAGTCTGTTCCCAAGTAGAAGCCGAGGTCCTAGAGCTGTTTCAAAGTCGAAACCATTTCAGGTTCTGGCTCGGACAGCACAGTTGGGCTGGGAACCAATCCATGTATGGCTCTCTCAACTCCACATTTACAGAAGCGCAATTCAAGCCGTCGGACCTCTCTTCCCTCAGCGGCATCAAGCAGCTCTATCTGAACTTCTATAAAGGCACCGGACCAGGCCAAATAGTGGCGTCGGAACTAGCTGCATCAGCCAATCAAGTAGAGAGAATCACGATCTGTCCCAACAGACATAGCCAGTATCCAACTTCCGCCCAGTTTCAGTCTGCTCTTCTGAGGTTCATGAGAGACATTCTAGAGCACATCCCTTCGGTGCATACTGTCAGGTTCGCTCACCCGATTTCTGAAGAAATTGCTCGGAGAATAGCTGACGAGACTCCGCTTCAGATCGAGGCAATTTGTGCGGGAGAGATTCATGAAGGATGTGACAGAACGCTTCCATTGTCTCCAGAGCCGTTTTGCGAATCATCCGGGTCCATAGCAGCCTGGGGAAGTGTCCCAGACGACTATACGGCGTTCGCAAACATACAGGGATATATTTGGAATGTTAGGCAGTCGGTGGAGCGATGGCATCAACATTTCGTGTCAAGAGGAGACTCGGTTTGAAGCTTGGAGCTTGGCTGAGCGCAATGGCTTCAGCTGCTTTGTGCCTGGATTGTCCGAGCTGAGAATAAGTTCATTTTGACGAGGAAGGAAGTCAGCCAGGCATTGCATGTAGCAGTACGAATGATTTCCATCTCACCTACAACCTAATTGAATGAATAGTTATGGGTTTTTTTTTAGATTTACTTCTTTTTGGGGAGCGGCGTTAACCGTTGCCATTAAGCTCGTTTGAGTCGTCTCCGAGCCCAGGGAATGTGCTTCAAGCAGACCGCGGATGCTATGAGATTTGAGAGGTTTCCAACCCTGGTTTCGCTGCTGCGTAATCCTGAAGGCTTCTTTTGAGTTTTGAACGTTGCGTTTAGCTTACAATAAACATTGCTGTATACCATTGGCACTACTCTCTTACCTGTTGTGAATCTGGAGTAATTATCTTCATAGATGAAGTCTAGCAATTCTGGTGGTGCGGGACTAAGCGGCCGTTGTACTCATTGACGCAAAAGGCCGAACGGTTTACACTATGCTCTGTGTGAGTGTTGGGGCCCGAGGGCGACACGGTCTATCGGGTTCCCCGCTTCTGCAAGTTGAAGGCACCAAATATTCGTACATAGAGATGTGCGCTCATGCAGGCTGCCTGGTTAAGCTCCCAATGAAAGCTCGCAAAGTCCGAGGAAGCAGTGTTTTTTGCCGGTTCGAGCCGTCCTGCAGGGACTTGTACTCCGTACCTTTGTCAACCCATCTTGCCATCGGATGTAGAAGGATACCAAGTAATATCTGGAGTGGGCTGAGTGGGACGGAATGGATACATAGTCAACTAGGATTAGTTTCGATGCAAAAGCGTTACCGCCAAGACGGTGATGTAGTCGGTTGTACTTTCGGAATTGTTGTCCGTCAACGCCCGCCCCTCCAGGTGCTCGTCTGTACAACGTGCCATAACCACTGCGGGAGGCCTGCGGTTTTTGGTCTTGGGCTGGCAAAACCATCTTTGGGGCGACGTTGTGGGAGCACGTTCACTGTTTTCATCTGATGATACAGTTGCATACATAATCTGGGGAGAAGCACAATTTTCACGATTGAGTACTAAGTATCCTACACTTGAAGGTGCCCGCCCTCCTAGGGAATTTCAGGTTACAAAATGACTATATGAACATATATGTTTCGTCCACTGAACCCTGTGAAACGAACCATTTTACGCGACTCGCACTCGCACAAAACCCTCAACCAAACATTCGTCAGCGGCCCTACGAGCATACAGTGCACCCGTTGCAAGGCCCACGCTCTCGTCCCACAGAGCGTCTTGTTCTTCGATCCCTCATCTGACAGGTCGGGTTCATCCGTTTTCAACGGGAATGTGCCGGTGAGACGACATGACCGAAAGCGAGACCACAAGTCTGACAGCAAATAATCCTTGACAAAGCAACGTCGCCCTCGCCATGGATCTCATTCCTCCAATGGCCCCAGCCGGGGCCATCAGCCGTTGGAAATTTTGATCTTATCAATCTAAACCCCACACCGCGATCCTTCGAGTTGCTAGCGTGTGGCCCTTTGACAACCTCTCAGAATCATATTGGCCGAACGCACCCGGAAGCCGCCCCGCCGTTCTTCGATCAATGTGAACGACGTTACTTTCCATAAGTCAACATACCCACTTCCTGCCCCCCCCCCCCCCCCCCCCCCCCCCCTCCCCCTCCTGTTTCTGGCACTATAAAAACGATGGGATCACAGCCCAACCTCCTCATTACTATTAACTATTGATCCTCAACCTCACCCACTACAATACAGCTGCCAGCTTCACTAGGGCAATCAGACTCGCTGGGTTTAACTATAATAACCTCTTTTTTACCTACTTCGATCTAAGCCCGCTATATATTCTTAATATTAGCGAACTTTATATTAGGATCAACTTTAAGAACCTTTTACTTCCTCACTATAGCGTTAATAACTTAAGCCCTTAGAAGGTCTAGTTACTAAGCTTGCTCTATAAAGCCTTTTTTTACCTTCCTAAATAGTAGCCGCTAAGTATTAATATTATTATTAAGTTAAATATATAACGTGGTTCATTAGTCAGCCGGACGTTTTTTCTTAAATACACTTATGTCCAAACCACTTAAACCTTTGATGCGTAAAATCTCAATAACTATAATGCCAATTTATACTTAAGAAAATAAAGTTATTCTTGCGACTAAAGCGATCCAATCAATATGCGCTATAGGTGGTAATTTAAGTATTTTATATGCTATATAGGTCTAAAGACCTATAGTATCTTAAAGAGCACCTTAGCCGGTAGAATAAATAACCGACCATAATGTAAATAAACTTAACCCTAACGATATAAACTCGATCCGATCGAAGAAAAAATACTTCTCTAATATTGTTACGAGCAGGTCAAGGCAACCAACTGTGGCACAAAGCAAAAGCTTCGATAATGATGACTCCGCATCATTGTCCCTTGTTCTGCATATATAGCTACGCCATGACGGGACCAATCGTTTAGGCCGTAACAACTAGCTTTATAATGGGCATGATTACCGCGTTAATAATAGTAATATGCGCCGATCGATATAGTAAAGTAAAGTCTGTCTAGTTAGGTAACTATAAATGAGCTAGTTATAGTTATTAAATATATTAATTTAGGCGGGTGGTGTATCCCTCTATTCGTGATTGTTAAGGGCGTATATTACTTTACTAGTTAGACTACGAAATTATGTTTTCTAGGCAACTAGGTTATTAAGCCTACTACTAATAGATAGACGGATAATTATACGGGTCTTAATTATTTTAAATACATTAATAAATATATTAAGAACTGAACTAAGGGCGTTGACTGGATGCTTATTATCGACGGCTATAAGAGCCATTTATTAGCCGAATTTGACGATTATTATAAGTAGAATAATATTATTGTCACGGGCTGGAGCCCTGTGTGGGCTTAGGCTACGCCGTAAGCCTTACGAGCCGTGCACACGTACTTAAGTGCAGCAGAATGAACAGAGAGGGATCTGTTCATTACGTGCCTTTTGGCTGAATAAGCCCGGGTGCGCATTTAGCGCAATGGTTTGTTGTGTCTGCTGCCACATTTGCCCTTGTGGGGCCCACACCGTTACAGGCATGGTGTTGTAGTGGATTTTCGCGTTTTTGTGGGTGCCAGAAACAGGGGGGGCCAGGAAGTGGGTATGTTGACTTACTCAAAGCTACAGCATCAGGGAATCGGCGTGTAGGAAATGGCGCACTACCATGTGGATCCCACCTCTAATGCAGGCAGCAGGCTATCTCTTGGCGACTCTGACACTCGGGGCTCTTTTAAGAACCCTTTAGCTCTCCGTTGTCTATGCCGCATGAATGGTTCCTGGTCCCCGTTGCCTCATGTTTGGTTGAGACACTGTCTTGGAGCGAAGCCTTGGATTCAATTCCCTTCGATGAACCCCGAGGCCGGACTAACGATTGGATCCGACGACAACATGAAGTCCAATAACGAAGACACGGTGTCTCCGGAAATCGTCCCGGAGGCCCAGGTCAATCGAGAACACAACGATAAAGAGGCCGACATCGTCGACGAGAAGCCGTTTCGCGAGGAAATCGATCCCAATACTGGCGGCTTGGCTGGTGTCGAGAAGATCGAGGCACTAGCTCAGACCTGGACCAAGACATGGCTTATTGCTGCTTATATCTTGTATGTACGTTCTACTATAGATTGTTGATTCAAAGCTGACGGTGAAGGATTTGGGTTGTGTTCTTCATCGACTCCCTCCAGCAGCAGATTTCGAGCTCGCTCCTAGCTTATGTGGTTAGTGATTTTGGCCTGCACGGGCTAATGGCGGCGACGGGTATCATCTCGAATATCGTCGGTGGCGTTAGCAAGTTACCTCTTGCTCGCATCCTCGATGTTATCGGCCGCACTGCGGGCCTCTGCATCATGCTATCCTTCGTCGTTGTTTGTGAGTATTGATTCTACGAAGCCATCGCGGAACAGGATACTTCAGCGAGCTTTATGTCGAACTAACAAATTCATACAGCGTTAATCCTGATGGCTGTCTGCCAGAACGTTGAAACCTACGCTGCTGCACAAACCTTTTTTTGGACTGGTATGAATGGCATTGGCTATGTTCTCAATGTTTTCATGGCCGACACATCCACTCTCAAGAATCGTATGATTCTGTTTGGTTTTACCTCAACGCCTTACATCTCAAACACCTTCGCCGGGCCTGCCGCTGCCCAGTCATTTCTCGATACAAGCACTTGGAGATGGGGATACGGCGCGTTCACGATAATCATCCCGGCCGTTGTCGCACCCTTGATCATCATTTTCACTGTGCAAATGAGACGAGCCGTCAAGCAAGGACTTTATGTCAAGAAAAGGGAGAATCGAACCTTTTTGGACTCTGTCAAGTACTGGATTATTGAGCTTGATGTTGCAGGCATGTTGCTCGTCGTCGCTGGATTTTCACTGCTGTTGCTTCCTTTTAGTATGGCAGGATATCAAGCTCACCAGTGGCGCGAGCCGAGAATCATCGCCATGATCGTTCTGGGCGGCATCTTCTTAGTCGCTTTCCCCTTTTACGAGAAGCACATTGCGCTGAAGTCCTTTGTACCCTTTGAGCTCTTCAAGAACAAAACTGTTCTAGTCGCCTGTCTGCTAGGAGGAAACATGTGGATCAGCTTTTAGTAAGTTCAAAAGTCATAGACCCGTTGGTTCACAAACACTGTGTAAGCTGACCTGGGGTATGTTTAGCTGTTACAAGGTTCAGTTCTTGTCGTATCTACAAGTCGTCTACAACCTCAGCGTCTCTCGAGCTGGCTTCATCGGCAACATCTACAACATCGTTTCCTGTGCATGGGCCATTCCTGTTGGACTGTAAGTATCTCACACTCCGTATACGAACATGCAACGACAAACGACTTACAACATCGTAGCCTCATGCGTTTCACCAATCGTTACAAGTGGCTCGGTTTGGCCGCAGTCCCCCTTCAACTGCTTTCGACTGGCCTCATGATAAAATTCCGCATGCCCGATACTAGCGTCGGCCTTGTCATAATGTGCGAAGTCCTTGGTGCTTTGGCAGGAGGCACCATTGTCATGGTCGAGCAGATCGCTGTCATGTCCTCTGTTCCCCATCGTGACGTTGCCATCGGCCTTGCACTTCTTTCCATGGTTACCAGCGTCGGTGGCGCCATTGGGTCGTCCATTAGCGGAGCTATCTGGACTAACTTGATGCCCTCCAAGTTGGAGAAGTATCTTCCGAACGAGCTGAAGGGCGAAGCTCTCCTCATTTATGGGGATCTGACGAGACAGCTATCATACGAATGGGGGACTCCTGAGAGAGATGCAATCGTGCTTGCCTATGGCGAAACGCAGAAGATCATGATTATTGCGTCGTTGGTAGCATTGGCGGGCCCTATCCTTTGGGTTTCCTTGATGAAAAACCACAGATTAAGCGAGAAGTCACAGACGAAGGGTGTTCTCTTCTGAGCTTTTAGTCATTCAGTCACATCGACCAGAGCGAGTGGAGGACTTGGCTCTGTTATCATCGTATGCAAATAGGGGCACTCTTCCGACCAACCCAAACCCAAATTCAAGGAGGTTTCATCACACCCGCAGATCTTCACATAGCAATGAGCAATGCCCACAATTACTACATTGCCGTACATTCATCCAAGCTCCTTTGGTCGAAGATTCCAGGCATACCTCACAATTCAACAAACTTTGCTCTTGTAATTAAAAGCAGTCTGGCCGTACGAAGCCGATGAGAGCAGCGTATGAGCGCAAACTTAGTGGTCGCGTACTATTCAGGGTGGGTTAAGCGAAAAGGGTAAAGCTAAAAGAGGAGAAATGCTACTCCGTACATGGACTGGATTAACGGCCTGAATGCACATGATTTCTCGGCATCATCCGAAGAAAGTAGTCGCATCCATGGAGGCATTGCGAAGCTTGACTGCTGGTTCCCAGCTCGACTGTTCCGTATACTTGGAATTCAGCCAAGTCCGAGACATGCGGAGGAGTCCGGGGTAGAAGTGGAGCTCGGAGACGGAAGCCGGAACTCGGGAGGGCAGCCATTGCCGGAAAGGGCTACCTTATTCTGAACGGACAAGACCAGGAGGGTAAACATTACTTATTCTGGCGTCTTGCATGTTAATTCTTCCATTTAGAACAAGTGACGGGCCAAGTGTAGTCAGAAAGTGACATGAACTCAGGTTGATAGCCGTTGTTGGTTGATAGCGAAGGCGACCTCGACCGGCGACGTGCTCCGTGTCCTGGAATGCTCAGCGGCCCACCGATCAGGTTTAGTAGCCAATCTGCGTCTCCCGAAATCCCTGCGGTCACTCGATCTCTTAGACTCTCAGTCTTGGTGTCTGGTGTGACCTCCGCAAAATCACTGCACTCCAGTCTCCAGTTTCTAGCGCTACCCCGGAAGTACAGCCCCGCCCCCGGTCAACACGTCTTCCGAGTCATGCCCTCCACGTCCCAGTCTTGCCCAAGGAGGCAGTCTTTAGCATCTTCAGGCTATCGAGAGATGTCAGGTCCACGTGGAAAGTGCGGAGAACTGGGGAGTCCCCAAGTGCCCTCGTCGAGTGCCCATGGGGAAGCTTGCATCGCAGCCCTTTTGTGCTTTTCTCAGTCGAACATGCTTGGAGTATAAGACGCGTGAAGCTCCCACCACCTTCCGAGATAGCATGATCCGAGCAGTGTCAACCTCACAGGGGGACATCATTACGCGTTCCGAAGCCGACTCAAGCCTGCACAACAGCTAGCCGAGTGCCCTGTTGGAACAGTCGCCATCCACAATGGACAACAAGAACGAGCCGACGGCCCAGCATGACGACAAGTTGAGGGCCGAACAGCTTGAAGATGCAAACGTGGCCGCAACAGCTGCGCTGCCGACAACGCAGGCAAACGAGAAGCTCAGTTTCCGCGATTTGTGGGAGAACAAGCGTGTTTAAGGCTTCTGTCAGTTCATCTCGACCCGCTGATCCCTGCAAAGTTCTTTTCGCTAATGCGGTGTTGACAGGCTTGATGATCTACCTTTTGCCCATTAATTTTGGCTACGAAGTTTCGACCATCGGGAAACTCCTCGCCGTAACCCCTTTTGCTCAGCGTTTCGGCCACGAAATCAACGGAAAATGGCAGGTTGCCGCTCGAGACCAACAGATTCTCAATGCCGCGGGCACGATCGGAATCTTTGTCTCGGCATTCGCAACAGGCTTCATTAGCGACATCTTTGGCCGCAAAAAGACTATCGGCGTCGCTTGCTTGTTTTGCTGCGGTGGCACGATTCTACAATACTTTGCTTCAAGCATCATGATGCTTTTCGGCGGTAAGGTCGTTGCCACTTTTGGATTCGGTCTGGGCCATTCACTGGGACCTGTCTTTGTTGCCGAGCTCGCACCAGTCAAGATGCGCGGTGTATGCCTTGTCCTGGTCAACACAATGATTACTGTTGGCCAATGGCTCAACTCGGCGACGGTACTGGCGAGCGACCATTATCACAACGACCTTTCTTGGCGAATCCCGTTGATTACGCAACTCATCCCTCCTGGACTGCTCCTTTGCGGTTTGGCGTTCTTGCCCGAGTCTCCTAGTTGGCTTCTCATCAAGAGTCGTCGCGAGGAAGCTGCCAAATCATACAGAAGATTCAACGGGCCCAATTTTGACGTTGATGCTGCATTGGCAGTCGCCACTGTTGCCATTGCCAAAGAGCAGGAGGCCAAAAAGGAACAGGAGTCAGCTCGCTGGGTTGACTGTTTTAAGGGAGTCAACGGCAGGCGCACAGCAATCATCGTGATGGTCTACCTTTCCCAGCAAGCCATTGGTGTGAACTTCGTTTCAGGCTATCTCACGTAAAGCAGTCTCTTCACAATTCCATATCGACTACAACTGACAACTCACAGATACTATTTCCGGTTGGCTGGAATCAACAACCCGCTTGCAATCGGCCAGGCAGCCTACGCAATTCAGTTCGTCGGCAACATGAATTCCTGGCCACTTGTGGATCGATATGGAAGACGCCCGTTGATCGTTGGCGGCGTATTCACCATGACAGCACTTTTGCTTCTCATCGGCGGCGTCAGCACCATCGGCAACCAAGCTTCACTGACAGCGACAGTCGCCTTCATGGTCATCTGGGGGTACTTGTACCAAGCGACTTTGGGTGCTGTCGCGTATTCTGTCGGAGGAGAAACTGCCAGGTAAGTTATTCACATCTTGAAGTTACGTCTTGAGTCTTCGGGCTAGACTCGAACCCAAGTCGTCTTGGTAGTAGCACCGTTAGCACGTGGTGTTGCTCAGGAACACCGGCTTGTGGGCCTTCAACCCTGACTCGCAGGTAAGAAGAACAGGGGCATGCCTTGCTGACGAAATGACGAACAGTGTGCAATTGCGGCAAAAAACTTACAGCATCAACATTATGTGCTCGACCGCGGCATCCTGCTTAATATTGCAGGTGATGCCCTACCTGCTGAACACAGACCAGGCCAACTTGGGCGGCAAGATTTGCTTCATTTTCTTCGGCCTGTCATTGCCCATGTGCACATGGCTTTATCTCTACTTCCCCGAGATGAAGGGTCGCAACTACGCCGAGATTCAAGAAATGTTTAGCAATCGCGTGCCGGCCCGCAAGTTCAAGTCTTATGTTTGTGAGGTCAGCGCCGGGGGCCAGGAGGAGAAGAAACTGCAGGACGAAGCATGAAGGGGCAAGTGGTGGATACCAAGGATGCAATCTCTACGGATACCATAGGCTACAGCAATGAAAGACAGACCACGTTATCCTTACTCTGTAAAGGGTGTGAAGCGTTCGCAGAAAACCTGGAAGCCATAGGGCTATCGTTAAGAAGCTTAAATGAGGCACACAAACCGTTAATGAGCACACGATGCTCCGTGCAACCATTGGGTGGGCTGGTCTCCTTAGACTCGCCTTTGCGCATTTCGGTTGGCTCGCTGTCGAAACCCGGCCGAAATGACATGGGACTAATGCAGAGACGATGATTAGCGACGTTTAGGATAAAGCAAAATAACGCAGTGGGCCGGGATCATAATCGGAGATTAGAGTGATCCTGACTGGGACTCCTGCTTGTCAGAGTTCTTTGCTTGAGTCCTTGGACAATGTTGACATCGTTTTCAGTCTCCTAGGGCGCGTCCACATTTTTCTTTTAAAATCTCCGCTCTCCACGATGTTCTCCAGGTCAGCATTTTATTGGGGGGCAAAAACGTCTGGCACAGCCTCAGTTGACAGTTGTTGATCCGTCGATCGTGAACACTTCAACGTTACACTCATTTACAACCACACTCTTTTACCAATAACCATGTTGTCTCAGCGCCTCTTGTGGCTTGGTGCCACTCTTTTGGCCTCGTGCTCTCAGCTTGCGAGCGCCGAGTTGCCCGCCGACGCCATCGAGCTTGATCTTGTCTTCCCTCGCGGCGATGGCAAGTATGCCGAGACCACCAACGGCTACCCCGTCCTCCTCAATGTCCAGAACCCCGATGTTGCGTACAAGTACGGCTACAACTTTGTCTGGGACATCTACTCGAGAAACAAGAACTCGTACATGCGCACCGCCGCACACGGCATCATGGGCGCTTCCATCGGAAATGAGAGCACCTTTGGCAACGGCCCGCAACTCGAGGTTGGCAAGACCGGCCACCTCGCCGCCGGTGACTACACTTTCGCCTGGGTCTTTGGCATGGGAGCCCAATGCGAGTTCACCGAGCAACCCGACTACAGCGAGTTCAACCTGAACCCTCGCATCGCTAACGGTAGCTTTGACTTCACCGTTGAGACTAGCGGCAAGGAGCCGTCTTTCACCACTTGCCCGAGCGCCATTGGTAGCATGAGCTACGCTTCCACGACGACATACAACTCCGAGGCAACCAGTGTCTGTGCCGTCACCGCTTCCGTCACCCACGATACCCAACCCTGCTCGGCCACCGTCAGCAACGACCAGGCTACCAGCGTGTACAGCGAGCTGGGATATGCTCGCGCAACTGGATCTTCCGGAGCCGCATCCCTCAACTCGAACTTGCCCTCGTCTCATTTCGCCCTTATTGCCGGCGTAGTCGCAGCAGTTGTGATTTTGGCGTAAGCGCGGTAGACGACCTCCGTCGCAAATGCAATTCACAGAGATGCGCCAATGATGTTACGAAGAGCGGCAGCTGAATGCGACGGGCATTACGACCTGCCCGATTAGCAGCCCTAGGAACACTTGAATTCTTCCCTCTGCGAGGATGGGGGGCGGAGCAGTGGTCGCGCATGCAGGCTGCACCAACAGTGCCTTATCAAAGCTTGCTGTGCCGCTCACGGCTGCCTTGGACTGGTCCCATCGTGCAGATGGCAAGGTCCTAGTTCCCATCCACGTTGCTACCCCTCGCGGTACAGCACAGCAACCAAAAATAAGCCATAGATCTGCAATGGGCGCAGTTCGGGACGGATCTAGCCCTTCGGAAGAGGCTTCGGGTGGTCAGGCTTGATGCGGGCGAGGGACTGGAGCTCCTCAAGAGAGACATTCACCCAACCACCAACATCTTCGTGCAAGGGTTGGACGGGTTGGTTCAGCCCCCAAAGGCCCAGATCGCTTCCGCGTTGGGTATCTCGCATCCTCAGCCATCGATGCCGGCCAATGATGAAGCATGCCGGCTGACGTTAGCATTCAAAAACCTTGAAAAATATAACGGCATTCGTCCCACTCTTCCCAAAGTTCCCATGTATTGTATGTGATATGCGGCATCGCAGTTGGACCGCACATGTACATGTAAGCACTGCAGGCTTCCGACTCATGTAGGAAGGCACGCTGCAACGCCCAGGTTTCAATGATCTGTCAAGCTTTCTCGGCGTCGTTGCCAGTACTTGAGGCTCCCCGGTCCCAAGCCACCATGCAACTTTCCGTGTGTTTGCTTTTGTTTCCATATTCCTTTGTCTTCATGCACTGAGCCTTTCTGACAGCTGCGACCTCGATCGGGACCCGGCAAACGGCAAACATGTCGCACAGACAACACTCGCACAATGTGAGCACAAGCTCGGCTGACACGATTTACGTCGAGCAGCCAACAAGCCCTTTCATCCCTGGATCCGACAAGAGACAAAGCCTGGGATCGTACAAAGCGTACCAGTCAACGTTTGTTTCTGTCGATGACGTCCCTCCTAGCGAGCCTGCTTTGAGCAGCAACGGAGACTCCAGACGCTCTGTTCCTTCGCGCTGGAGCAGGATCTCCGAGAAATCACACATCAAGTCCGAAACGTTCTCGCCATCTGGTTCTTGGACTTTTGAGATTGTCAGTGTTTGTGTAACTATCCTTGCCGCAGCCGCCATCATTGGTGTTCTTGCAGCATACGACGGGAAGCCACTGGCATCATGGCACTTCCAAATCACCATCAACGCCGTTATCGCCTTGTTGGCCACCGTTGCAACTGCAACTATGGGAGTTGTTCTCTCTAGCGGTATCTCTCAGTTGAAATGGATCCATTTCAAGAGACGCCGTGAGCCGTTGTCGGACATGGAGGTTTTTGATGATGCCAGTCGAGGAACTTGGGGAGCTCTCATGATGCTTATTAAGTTTCGAGGAGGGTAAGACACGACCGTCAACGACTTTGAGCTTTTTGAACACCTTCAGCTGACCCCGAGTCCCCCATAGTCTTCTTGGATCTTTTGGCGCATTCATTGCTATCTTGACCCTTGCGTTCAGCCCCTTTGCCCAACAAATCGCCACGTTCCACGCGCGTACAACCAACTCCTCAGAAGGAGCCATCAACCTCCGGGCCGAGGAATACTTGATTGCTCTCAGTAGCCAAACTGCATCTGAAGGATTCATCCCTATCCTTCCTTTCAAGGCTGCTGTGTACAATGGTCTCTTCGCCGAGAACGGCAAGCCTTGGCTGAGTCTCCCTGTCAACTGTCAGACGGGTAACTGCACTTGGGAGCCTTTCGAGACCCTCGGTGTCTGCAACACATGCGTTGACATGTCCGAGTTCATGACCCGATCATGTGAGGATGGATCGACCCCTGAAGGCGACATGACGGAGTGCGGCTGGTCAGTCCCAGTCGGTGCCCGACTCAAAACGCACGCCGATGTGTTCAGCATGACACCCATCTTTCCTCAAGGACTCGGGGACATGTCTTACTCAACCATCATGAAGCTTGTTTTCATGGGCACTGAGAAACAAGGAGGCGTCGCTGGCGCCCTCGCACCCTGGGCTCGGCAGTGTACCCTCCAAGCCTGTGTTCAGACTCTGGACTCCGAGATCATCAACGGAGAGCTCAAAGAGACCATTGTCCATACCAGCACCAACGATTCAATCGCTACGGCAACTCAAGATACCCTTGAACCCATCTATATTTCGGGCCAGAGTGACAAGGAGTCCTATCCGATCGATATGAAAGTCATGATGGGCATACGTTCATGGTTCTCGGATCTGTTTCGCAGTGGGTCGGCGTCACGAAATGAAGAGGTCATCAACAAGAACATCACGACTCCAGACAATGTCATTGTCAATCTCACCGTCGGTATCTCAAGCGGTGAGACGTTCTTTGACACCGACATTGTCCAGGCTTTTTACTGGAACTACTACGAATACCCAACTGGAATTGATATGCTTATGAACGATCTTGCGACCAGTGTCACCGTCAGTTTCAGGAGTTTCAATGGCACCAAAGTCACAGGCATAGCGCACACTATTGAAAGCTACGTCCACGTTGAGTGGAGTTTCCTGGCCGTTCCGCTCCTTACTGTCTTGTTGACTACCCTGTTTCTGAGCGCCGCAATCTACCAGACGTACCGTCATAAAGCTAGTCTATGGAAGAGCAGTGTACTGGCCACCCTGGTTCACGGTCTAGACGGCAATGCCAGGGAAAGACTGGAGGACCTTGGAGGCTTAAGAGAGCAGCAGAAAGAGGCTAAGTCTGTAAAGGTACACCTTGATGACGGTGACGCTGGGCTTCTGAGGCTATACAAGTACGATGATATCTGAGTCCGCTTTTGGATGGTCACGCGTGTTTGGTATGTGAAGTGTTTTGGTACTTCGGAACCATTTGATCGCCAAGGTTGGGGCATTCACTTATACGCTCTTTACGACTTTAATGATAATGATAATGGTTGGAGAAGATATGAGATCCGTTCTGAAAGGTCTCGGATGAAATAAAAAATCGCTTTTGTTACTACTAATGCTCTACTTTGTACAAGTGAAAAATCTATGCATTCCTTCTCATGTCTGTCCATCCCAAGCGTAGGCTGGCAAAACCTTTACAAGCTTAGACGTACTCAGCGCAGATGAGGTCACCTCCAAGGTCCATAACCTCTCCAACAGTTGCGTTGGGCATGATATCGACCATCCACAGGTTGTGGTTCAGGGTGGTTTCGTTGCCACCATCGCCGAAGTAGTCGGTCAAAGCAGCGCTGGGGTACTCCATGCCGTTCTGGGTAAGGTAGCTGGTGAGAGGAATGTTACGACCTCCCATGTCAGTCAAGCGGGAGCTGTTGACCTGCTGCCACTCCCACCAGAGCCGGTCCAGGTTGGTGTGGTGCAGGAAGAAAAGCGGCTCGCCAGGGCTGCCAACGACATCGAGCATCTGAAGAATTTAAGTCAGCTTTGATGATCTTAACATCGGTCGGAAAGGGGGCAACTAACGGTTCCACCAACTGCAGAGTGGCCCGCGGTGTGAGGGTTGACCTGGTAGCATTCGAAAGCCGCCGTGTAGTTCTCGGAAGCGAAGCACTCGTCAATGTACTGCTGCTGTCCGGTCTGGAAGCCGTTGGAGTTGAATGAGCGGGTCAGGCAATCGCTGGCGTAGTTGGAGGTGGAGTTGATGTGGAGAGTCAAGTTGACGAAGGGGCCATCGGTGACACATCCACCGTCGCTATCACCGCCGAAGCCGGTGTCGGGGTCAAAGACAACGGAGCTGTTGAGCGAGGTCATGTCCAAGACCTCGTTCCAGTACGGCTGGCCGCCTTCGTAGCCGCACTCGGATTGGAGGAGGTACTCGTGGACACGCATGAAGTAGCGGTGCCAAGGAAGGAAAGATCCCTAGAGATTAAGTATTAGCCAAGCTTTTTTCTGTTGCATTGAACTTCATTGTGCATACAGTGTTATGAATGATGTTGGACTGAGTAATGTGTGCCCAGTCAAGCTCATCCCAGCGGTTAATGGCGCCTTCGATGGAGGTCTTGGCTGCAGTAGACTGGAGGCAGAGCTCGGCATCGATGTAAGCCTGCTTCTCAGTATCGGTCATGTTGTTCCTGTTTCTTTGCTTTAGCTCTACATCTCTTGGCCGACTTTGAGGGTCACGGAATTCTTACCATGCTTTTCTCTGAGACTTGCTTGTGCAAGTGGTGTTCCAGGATGCGGCGGCTGCCAAACCCGTGGTCGCGAGGAGCGAGACTAATGAACGAAGAGTGACAGTCATTGTGGCTGATGTTGAAAGAATGAAGTAAATCGGAATGTAAAGACTGGATTGCGATCCTCTGATTCTGGCTGAGATGCTGAGTGGTGAGCAGAAGAAAGTTTCATCATCGCGGCAGCCACCTCGATTTATAACGTTTCTTCACTCACGAACATCACCAACTCTGTTCTCCATCTTCTCAAGCAGAGCCGCGATGTTGGACATGGGGATGTTGGTGTGCACTGCGCAATCGGCCAATGCGCCTCACTTGGCAGACCGCGTCACCCTTGCTTCGTTCGGACGAACCGTACATTTTACCCACTTCCCGTCCTGTTTCTCCTATTTTGCGGAGTGACCACCACAGAATAGAACTGAGCTCCCCACAGATATTCGTAACGGTCTCCCTTACTTTTGAATGTGCGGTGCGCAATCCTTGACCGTGGCACCGTGCTGTGAACTCTGGCGAAGGCGATTACGTTGTCTCGGTTTGAGCGGCGCGGCGGCAGTCACATCGTGGGATTGCTCCCACGAGCTCCCTCTAAGACACATACTCAGCTCGGGGGGAGATGTATCCAGTAGATACCCTGTCTCTCATGCACGGCAGTTGAGAGAACGTAGCTATCCACTCGCCGCGTCAGTCCGGCGCAGTAAACAAGCATGGGTGAGTTATCCGATCAACATTTGTGGTGACATACAGTCGGTTGCCTCCACAATTACCTTGTGCGAAAAACATAACAGCTGGCATTGCTTCGTCTTACAAAGGTGGTGATCACTTTTGACATGCAGCTGGACCCAAACAGCGAAGAAGATTGGACCAAGGATAAGCAGGTTAAAGACAATTTCTGGACCAACTACGGAGTACTCCGTAGTCATCTGATTTTCAATGAAGGGGGATGCGACGACAGACAAGCTTCGTAGTAGCATCGCCAGGTCTTGGCAGGTTGGTTTGCTGAACGCAACCGGATCGTCCCATCTCTCCGGATCAGATAGCGATCACTCGCAGTCTGCGAGTGCACTTGGACTACGTCGACCACGTTACATTTAGACGACGCGTCCTTGTCGATATGAAGAGGCGCATCATCGGGCTGAGTAGGCACTCCAGGAGTCCAGTGGCTGGGTCGAAAATGGTTCAAGGGCCAGTCGAAACATGGACCTACCTTAGCGAGTAGGGTCCAGACCCAAACCTGACATGCACGTCTGCTAGCTATTTTTCAACGTGTATCCTACTGCTTGAGATGAATACTGTTGGCCCGGGTCGCTTATGGATTCTCGTTGCTGCACGTCATATGCATTCATTCAATTGATTGTGGCTGTCCGGAGACTGAGTGACAGAATTCGGAATTGTACCGTTGCGCCATATACAAAAGAGAGATCCCTCTACTGCATTTAGGTAGTTGTGGGTACATATAGTTTCCGTCACTGAGCAAGTTTTCCTCAACGTGCCTTAGGGAATGCCCCTAGTCAGGCACTCCACCACCTAAACACAACTATAACACCCAGACTCTAGCCATCTCGACTTTGCCTTCCTTTTGCATTTCATCCAGTGCTAAGAAAGAAGTTGACAAGGAAACATTAGTGTTTGATGGTTTGGCAATCCTCCCATACGAAAATTACCCCTGCTTACTAGGTAGGGAATGCCGGTCGGACTGCGCGTCAGGCCCACCGTGGTCCGGTGGGCGCATTGAGCCAACACTATTAAATAAGTAGCCGTAGACTTTCTCGTCAAGTGGGAGGCATGCCAAGATGCTAAAACCTTTATTTCCACACATGTGGGATACCCGATTGTCAATTGACGGGTCTTTCGGTTAACAAAAGCCTTTCGTGTTCTTGGCCCCTTGGCGAATACTTGTCCTTGCACTTTCAAGTCTGACAAGTTACGGCTATTTGGGAGACTGCGGTTAGGCCGAAACTTGCATTAAACATCTCGTGACTTCGGTTTCCGAGACTGACACCAGACTCCGGCGAATCGATCCGACATGGACTCGCTACTCACTCAAATATGAAGGTCAACCATCAATTTTCTACAGCAACGACTAAGCGAGAGTGGTAAGTACGGCATGGACACTCGGGAAAGTCTACCACAATATTGACAACAAGAGTTCAACAAGCCATTCTCTCATTTTTAATCACCACTTTTTTCGCGTTGATCTCTATGTGAGCGAAGCCTCGACCTGAAAATGCTCGCTCAAGCGTTTCGACTCTCGACTATAAATGGTCATATAAAGAAATAGTAGTCCTACTTGATCTCCGGAACAGTATCTGTTGGAATAGGCCTACATTAGGCAGCAGGAGGTTGCTGCCGCGGTCCGTTCCAGCCACGGTGGTCCGTGTGGCTCAGCCACACGAGGGTGGTATCCCATCGAGTGCTGCAAGGCGACAGTACATTGGCTCCACATAACGGGCCCCCTTTTACCCCGCACCGCATCTGGTACATCCACTGCTTGAGTTGCCCCTATGATTTCCACTCCGGTACATCTACCAAATCCATCATTACCAATACTCAATTAATGGATTCTGACGATTCTGACGGATCTGGCCGTTCCACGGGCTCGGCGAAGTCGTGTATCTTTGCCCTGCTGCCCGAGGACCTCGCCGCCGCCTGCACTGCCGACTGTACGCCGGAGCAATGTGATAATGCCACTGTTCGGCCCCGCGAGCCTCCGGAGGTTGAGCCCGGTATCCCTGGGAAGTACACGAGGATGGGCTGCCTCGAGTGCGATGTAGCTCTCTGTAACTCAGAAGATTGCTGGTACCGATTTCATACGCAGAATCTCTAGTAATTGGAAGTATCTATTATCAATTACGTTGGTTGGTTGGAAAAAGGGGCCCGAAGTGGCCAGATTGGCTGCTCCCCCGCATCTCAATGTACTGTCGCCTTGCAGCACTCGATGGGATACCCCAGACTTCCTGCCGCCGCTGGCACCTGGTTAGACTTCCACAAAAGAACAACAAGAACAAGCAATATCACCACTACAGTCGGTGATCGTTGCTACCCACGATACTCGAGTATTTTCCTTTTCCACCTGTGAATCCAACAGTATCCAAAGAGACGAATCTCATAACCCCAGTCACAGGCAAGCAGTTCAGGTACTCGAATGTTGCTTCTCCCCTCTTGAGCACCGAGACCTCGTGCCAGGTCCGAAACTTCCTTGATTCTCCCCAAGTCTTCGCGTGTTTGATGGCGCCGATGTAAATGGCTAGATGAGAGCGATGCTTTTTGGACCACTCTTCCAAAGAACTCAGGTCCGTGAATAACCCAGCACCGCAAGTCTCCTTCTTGGTGTGACCATTGGTGTCTCTGTTACCCAAGAATCGCAATCCCATGGCACCACCCTTTTCACGATTCTCCCACAGGTAACCCAAGCCCGCCTTCAAGGTTGGTTCCAGCTCTGTTTCGTACGACTCTGCCTCTTCGGGACAACAATTTCCCAAAATTGACCCGACCGGATATGAACCATGTTGTGGTAATTTGTTCCAGTCAAGTGCTTCCCTAGTCCATCAGGAATATCCCCTGGTCTTGTTATGTCAGCGTCTTCGTCTTTTTCGAAAAGATCATGAGCTGATGCTGGAATCCGATCCCTTGCCGCACTCCAGTATGCTGACAGTTGATGCTCTCTGGTACCAGTCTCTGGGAGCCTAGCTAGGCCAGGGAGGTAGTCAAGTCCAGAGTAATTTGTTTTAAGCCGTGAGATAGGTGTCTTGAAACTCTCCCTCCATAAGCCAACCAGCATTCGATTTTCTGGTGCGAGGTTGGCGTAAATAGACGTAAAGTCAAGTTTCTGCAAGTTTGTTTCTCCTTTGACAGGATCATTCCAATATAAGACCCAGATATGTGCATTCGGAGCATCATCCCCCTCTAAATGATTGAAACTCTCGGTTGAAAGGGGCCTATCCTCCGTATCTGTGCTGAGCCATGCTTCGACAGCATCGGTTGCCTGTTTTACTGCTGTTGAATTATCAATGGCGCTGCGATGAGGTTGTACGCCGACATATGCTGTGAATACTTTCTGTACGTCTTTGCCGAGGGTAAGTTGCCATCGCTGAACCGGCGGCCGATGACCCTCTGGTCGCCGAAGAGGGTAGGTTAGCATGCCTGGGGGCATTTCCTTCATTGTGTATTTCTTGACTGTTACAGAAGATGTACGCTTGAGTGAGAAAAAGGCACGATAAACCCCAGTGGCAGCTCGGTGCTGCGTCGTGCATTGGGGATCAGGATTCCAGAACGCAGGTCGATCTCATGGCCACAGTCCACTGTGAGCAAGCTATTACTAACACTAATTGTCACTGGCGGGAGCCCGGAGCTATTTCTGGCCCCGACGGTTGGGACAAGTCCGCGGGCTCAGCGAGGGTGCTCGTGACGCCAGGAAGCACCATCTTATGTAATCAGTAAGGCTTCTTCTAGTTGTAAGGATCATCTTGGTAAGTAGGTGTCCTTCGAAGAAACAAATGCAGATGCGACATGAGTGGTATCGGTATAAGTCCTATCCATAGCAATTAGATGCTCGATATATTGAGCCGGAAGTGTAGCAACATGAATTACCTAACATATTTGAGGCGGAGCAATAAAAGGTGGCTTAGTTGACCTAGGTAGACTAAAGAGAGATGCCAAATTTACTAATCCCCCTATGAGAGCAGGTTTGCGACAAATGCGATCCGCTTTGTAACTTTGTAGCATGCTGTTCGGAGGACATGTTAAATCTGCAAACGTTACGGTTTCTAACAAGATTGAACAGACCAAAGAAAGGCAGCGGCAATACGGCGGATGTTAGGTGTTGGCTTGAAACCAATGTGTACACAAAGCAATTTCCGATATTTCCTAGACAAAGACTTGAGAAGCATTTTGATCTATGCCTGGGTTGCATACTACTTAAGGCGCTTGTGATTCTGGACCACTTCCGTCCTCCTACAGCAGTTAGACTCACATACAAAAGACAGGGTAGCAGCGACTACCTACGACTCAAAATTCCCACTGCGATATCTCTACCTGATTTCTTCCTACGAGGCAACCATCAAATCCTTTACTCATAGAAATCCGAAGCAGCAATGTCTTCTACAAGCGCCAAAAAATCCATCCAGGGGCCTACTCGTTCAAGGCCGATCCTGAAGCTTGATATTGCTTCCGCTCTGAGGTCGGAAGACGCGAGTAGGCCGATTCTGATCAGAGAATATCAAAGTCCTGTCATGTCTCTGGCATCGGCAAAAAAAGAAGTATCCAATCATCCCCTTCCAGAATATCTGCCTGACATCGTGGAACAGCGTGAGAATTCAAGAGACAGACTTCACCGCTCTGGTGATGCAGGGACTCACGACTATCTTCATTGGGCATTAGAACACAATGGCAAGCAACCACGCAACTCTTGGGATAGTTGCAGTTGTGTGGGCGGCAGTTACGAAATTGACTCGGATGAATCTGAGCCGATGACGGAAGGCGAACTCGCCCAGAGACGAATCAGACTCCAGGAGACGTACAAAGACTTAGAAGCCTTGACACCAGGTCCGGTGAGCTCTCAACTATATGCTGGAGGTACGAATGATGAAGCCTCAGAGGCCATAGACAAGGACCTTTCCGATTTCCTATTCGTGGAAAATGGCCTCCACAGGGAAGATATCGCAGTCGAAAACCAAAACTTGAGCCAAACATTTGAAGATGCAGTCGGGGCAGTAGAACTCTCGGACGATCTGCAATCCGATCTGTGCAATGCTACATCTGTTATAGAACATGACCAAGAAAGTCAAACAAACGGTGGGACTAACAAGACAGTCGAAGAACCAGAGGTTGGTCGTCGCACTAGATTCCACGAACACTTTAATTCACTCGATGCACCAGAATTCCGTTTGAGCTTGGCCGGCCTTACTCCCCCTCAACAGTCTGCTCCAAGGGAAGACTCTAATAGTGCTATCGAGACGACTATTTCTCACAATGATTCCGAGCACGCTTCCACCGCTTCGCGGCACAAGGGAATATTCATTCCAGCTTGGCTGTGGTGCGTCTTATGGATCACTCTCATTGGCTTCTTGATAGGCTTCTTCATCATGATGAGCTTATTCATTGCCTTTAGACATGAGGGCATGCTTCACGTTGGAAAATTTTCGCCATGCAGTACCCCTCAGCCATGTGTGTGTGATATTTCGCCTTCGCCATTTAATGGTGCACATGGCATGGATGAAAGAACCTCGACTGATGAGAGATTTGCATGAGAAACGATCAGAAGTCTGAGAATCTGGGAGCCATCTCTCGGTCGATACGTTGTACAAAAACTACAGCTTTCTGTGAATATACTCAACTGGTAGGCTTTAATATCATTCACAAGCCTCGCAGCCTTATTATGAGAATGGAGTCGCGGGGGAAGACATTTTAGTAGTTCTTAGAGGTACCCTACCATTGAGTCTTTAGCTACTCTTGCTTTTTATAGGATCTCTTGAACATCTTCGAATCCGCGCGAATCGAGCCACGCTGTATAAGCAGAACTTTCTTGTCTGGGCATTAGCCTCGTGCATGTATTACGTTCTGATGTCGAATATCAATGATCTAGATCAGGACCTCTGTCGTTAACGACGCACGAGTTAGGCGCAATCACAACACGAAACAACAGTGTTCGTCTTTTCGGCCGAGAGTCTCTGACCTATCAGATTCCAAGCTTTACAGAAAAGATGCATGATTAAGCTCAAGCCTCCGGCTGTCGGTTTCTGATATAATCTACAAATTCAGACGAAACATGGTTCGGGAACGTTCATCAGCGTTTCATGCCGTTTCATAGCATATACAGCCCGGAATTAAAGACGTCGTAATCACTTGAAGACATCATGGCACTCAAAACTTGGCGTAGGTTCGCGGCAGCATTCAATAGCCACTGCATCCCGTGAGGCTACTATCCAAGACCCTCGTACCTTCATTCAAAATACCCCCCAACGTTTTGCCAGCCCCATCAACGAGTTGTTATGCTGCCCGTAAGATTTCGCAAATTCCCCGCATCTCAGTCAAATGGTTGGAGATTGTTGCTGATACGATGAAGGGTTTACTTCTGAGCTTCGCTGGCCTTGCCAGTGCCTGCGGGCTTTCCCGGCGTGATTCCATCGGTTCCTTCTCGCATCCAGGGTATGTTGGAGCAAGTCTTACGGAGGTGATCTATCTGACCCATATCCAGAATCGTAGGCAGGGCCAGAGGAGGCGACCCATTGCAGAGTCTCCGAATTCTTAATCCCTATCCAGGCATCTTTGCCTATTATGATGGGCGTACCGGAGAAAGGTTCGCCTCCGATCAACCCAATTGGCTTGATGACGGTGCATTCACGCTGGGAGTATCAACATACTCCATCATCGATGGCAACGAAGCTATCATATACGACTCTCACATCACTCCTGACCATGCAGGTGCTGTGATGCGACATGTCCAGAGTCAAGGTGTCACCAAGATGTCAGTAGTGATCAGCCACTTTCACAATGATCACATCGCTGGCACTGAAATTTTCTCCAAGGGGGGAGCTACGATTGTCGGACACGAAATTACGGCTCGAACAGTGAAGAGAAGGACTCAGGATCTTGCTGCTGACAGCCCAGCCATCGTTGCTGTGCCCCCTACCGAGCTTTACACTGGGAAGAAAGAGATGAAGGTTGGCAACCTGTCTGTTGAACTGCACAATTTTCAGGTTCACACACCTGATGGAACGATTCTTTACATTCCTTCGAAGCAACTGATCTTCGCTGGTGATACTGTAGAGGATACGGCAACCTTCATCGCTGATGCCAAGAGCTTGCCAACTCACCAGACAGAGCTTCAACGAATGGCGACTTTCCCCATCTCAAAGATCCTGCCTGCGCATGGAGAACCAAACAGAATTGCCGCAGGTGGCTACAATTCAACTTTCATCAACGCAACGCTTCGGTACATTGCTGCCATGACAGAAGATGTGCCGGAGCCAGCAGCTTGGAATCAACCTCTGTCCCAGGTTGTCGATGCAGATGTCAAGAGCGGGGACTTGATATACTTTGCGCAGTACGAGGAAGTGCATCAGAGTAACGCAGATACCATCCGGAGAAGCCGTGGAAGGGGCAATAATAATTGATGCGACTTGGTGTGGAACAATCCAAAGCATTGTGATATTTGAAGGTCGGGAGCTACGAACAAACGAGACTGCCTGAAAGAGAACAGAGGGATCAAATTTGGGATCAATGTCCTGGAAGTGTTGAATCGAGAGCACGCCTGCCTACTCGGGCAACAATACAATTACCAAGTGACGTTTTAGCCGACAGTTCCTTTCTCGAGGATTGAGAGAAGCACAATGCTGGATCCAATGGTATTGATTGCGATCCTGGCAGCAATCCCCAGGACAGTTGCTTTTAGGCAGATGGGACTGACTCCTAATTGGCGTGTACCATTGTAGAGCTCTATCGTTTGCAATATTTCGGCACGTCTCATTATTTGCTCTAAGACTATGTTCGCAGCTCAATGAGTAACTGCTGAGGCGTTTTCATACGAAGCAGAACTAAACACTGTACTTGAACAACCGAAATTCCACGGCCTTATATTCACAAAAGTCGAGACTCAATCTTATTGAGCGTCAATTGCAGAACAAATGTACATGAATAGGCTTGGTCAATCTGCGGCCTTCACGTTGGTTCCCCCCACTCTTGAAGTTGGAAAAGTTCCAATAATCTTGCGAGTCCGATGCATCACCCCTCATTCTGTCATGTATTAATCTTTATCTCCGGAACCTCGACTCTATCAAGGCAGACAGTGAGATAACGCCCACTTATGCAGCTACATGGAAATGTAACCAATTACAGCATCACACTGCGTGATAGACACTGTCTCACAAGGTACGTCAGCTATTTCTTACAAGGTGTCTGGTCTGTCTCACCATCTAAATATAGGATAGCAATCTCTCAGCACAGCCGCATTATCAATTTTTATCGCGGAACGGAACTTTAATCCCTGGCGGAACGTGCGACCTCTAATGTTCCGCAAGACGAATGTGTGACGTCGACGGTGAAAGCGAGGGGTAAATTGGCGCTACCACCAACAAAACAAGAAGTATCCCAACGGCGCCATCCAAGGGAGCTACCTACTCGTATGGACCAGTACAAAAGGCCAGTGAGTTGTACCATTCTGTTTAGCATTGGCTCAGATCTCGTACTGCCGGGGACCTAAAGAGACTTTCTGAATCGGTCTCTTGTCTACAATCAGCCGACTAGAACCGAGACCGAGAACCCCGAAACCAACTACCGGGACCCCATTCACCATGCCTTCAACTCGCAATACCGCCTCCGATGTTCCGGACATGAATCTCTACAAGCTCAACCGGGTTCACCGCACGCTTGACAAATTAAAGGAGAAGCAGGAATGGGAGGCAGAGGACACAAAGTCGTTTGACTGCATGCACTACCTGGGCGACGATGCGATTAAAAATGCTGCCAAGGAATTGGGCCTACAAGCTGGGGAGCGGGTGCTCGATATCGGATCCGGGTTCGGCGGCACGGGCAGATACCTCTACCGACACTTCGATGCTACGACAGCTGGCATTGAGCTGCAAAAGGAGATTCACGACATTGCTCAAACCATAAACGAAAAATCGGGTGCTGGGGCAAATGCGACATCCACTAACGACAACTTCCTCGAACTTGACCCAGCTAAAATGGGCGCGCCGTTTGACCACATCGTCTCATTCCTGTGCATCCTGCACATCCCGGAGCGGGAAGCCCTGTTCAAGAGAGCACACAGTGTCCTCAAGCCAGAAGGCAAGATGTACATTGAAGACTTCTTCGCTCGCACAACTCTGGATGCCAAGACCCTCGAAGTCTTGAGAAGCTCGGTTTCCTGTCCGGACTTGCCTGACAAAGAGCATTATATCGCAGAGCTCGAGAAGGCTGGATTCGAGGTGACTGGCTGGGTTGATATGTCGACCGTCTGGTCCGACTTTGTGCATGAGCGTGCAGAAGCCTACAAGAAAGATCCGTCGATAGATGCTGATCTCACGGCATTCTATGATGCTGTCGATGAAGTCTTCTCTGGAGGTCAGGTTGGAGGCACACGAATTACATGTCAGAGAAAGTAAAAGCTTCAGTTGCTTGTTTCTCTTTTCTACCTTGTGAAAGCTGGTTGATCACGATCCCACACAGAAAGAGGGAACTGTTACGGCTAGGACACAACCATGTGGACTATGTCTTCGTGATGTGGGCGTTGTTCTCTGACAGATGCATACAGTCTGGCATCTCATCATGCTCTAGAACTAGATTCTGAAACATAGCCACGGAGAATTTGCTTACAATGGTCAAAAGTGCGGTAGTTTTCTCGCGATAATCCATGCTGCAATTAAGCCTCGGTTTCTCCGTTGGGCACCATTCCTTACACCTTGGGTCATGATAGATAATCCGGTATTCCGAAAGTGTGCACATATTGGCGCAAGGATTAGCTGGGCCTTCGGGGCCGGGAAATATTTACGTGCCACCCAGTCGCGATCCACGCCCCCCGCGGGCAATCTTGGTAAATAAGACCCGAGCTTCCTGTTAGCCCAAGTCAAGAGCTTCTCGACTCTTTTCCTATGTGCATCTTGTTGCGGAGTATCCCTAAAGCGTCGGCGCAATGTCCAGAATAACTTTAAACTTTACTCATACACAACAGGCTACTCCCCTCTCCTATGAACACTCGGTACTCGTAGACACTGTACGCAACATGGGATGACTGGCGAGAACCTCGTGGCTCGGCCAGGGACACTGACACGGACACGGCTGCTGTGGGATTTCTTACTAAGGGGCACCCGCACTGCTCGGCATCCAGACACCACTCACTAGTTTGCGTTTGAGCCCCCTCTTTCCGGGGACTTAAGGCAGAAACAACAAGAAAACATACAACCTCGCAGGAAAGCAAAACGTAGTGAAGCTTTGGACACACGTCCTATCCCAGCGAATTCTCGGTATCGGTCCGAGTTTTCGTAAACCCTACCATACTATACGAATTTCTGTAAATGCACTTGCTATGCGTAGAGTTCGCCTCTTTAGTGATCAGCGTCTGTGTCATGTCAGCTATTAGTGATTACTGAGGAAGGTGATCCTTTACATCGCCCGCCCCTCGGTTGGACAGGGCGGATTTTTGATGGAGATTAGTGATCTGCGCCTAGTGAGACAGGGATTCAGGTTTGGGACTTTGGAACCTCGTCTATGGTCGGAGTGCTCCGCCATGCCATGGCCGACGGCAAGAAGCGTTCGGTGATGATATGGACGACGGGTGAAGTCGATGATGGGATTTGTGAGGTTCCAAATCACAACTGCCGTTTCATCAATTTGCTGATGAGAAGAGTAATCAACATGTTTGAGCAGCTATAGTGTATGGCGGGTGTTTCAACACAACTCTACGATTCAGATATCAAATCAGGTACGAAAATTGATACGACAGTCTCAATCTGGCACCCAGACAAGCAGGCTTAAGCATCTAAATGGCCCTCAACTTTCATTCATGTTGCACAAGAGGCGTAGAGCTCGCCAACCATACACTCTCACTGACTCAGACTCGCATGATGCGCAACTTGACAGGCCGATAGTGCGGCTGTAGGTGTCGATGGCGCAATGCAGACTGGGAAGCAGACGGCAAATCAGAGCTTCCTTCTATCCCAAGCTAGCAATAGCTTGTATCCCCGTATAGCCTATTGCTCTGCCGCCTGGCGGTAAGAAACAGGCACATGAGCTGCTATGAATGCAGAAGTGTGGCGGGCATCCTCTCCATTTACCGATTACATGCGTGGCGGACGGGGATTGGGCGGAAAAGGGAATAGTGCTCGTAAGACTTGGCCCTGCAGTTGATACACTGACGTTCATGGTTTCGTACGGATAGTCAAAGATGCCGAGAAAAGGAAGGAGTCGAAGGATTGATTGGCCCGGCGGTGATAACGGCCATTGAGGAACCATAAGGAGAATACGCAGGTAGTCAGTCAGTCTACCACGGCAGCGTAGGGCGTAAGGGTCTCATTAGTCATTCTGTGCCTGCCGCGCCCTTTCCAGAAGAAGGTTGTTACTGTTACAGTGTGGCATAAAACAATATGGGTTGCGGAGACGGCTGTGCGTGAGCGTGTGTGTGTGACCTTGCGTTGACAAGGTGTTAGAGAAATACTAGAGCCTAGAGGGGACTGGTTCGCCCCAAGCTTGTACAGTAGAGGCACGGGTCCCATCAAAGTTACAGAGTTGTTCGCTTTCGCAAAAAAGCATCCCTGATTGGGCCCCATATTGTGGGATGCCGATATTGAAGGGGATGGATTTGTACGACATTACGAAGTCTCGGCTACTATGGGGGTCCCTCCTTGCGGCCGAGGAACTTCAGGAGGCCGGGCAATCCGGACTTTCATTCCTCCACCTTTGGTTGCTTTCTGCCTCCGTGTTTCCTTTCATGATTGACCATGGATGTGTAATCCATGGTATGCATGGCGTCATTTGAGTCAAGCTCTGCATGCCAGCTGTAATAATATTTGGGTGAATGTATCCGTACGGATACGCCCTACACTTATCTCGGTATGCACGGCTCACTCAGGTCTCAGGAACGCAAATTGAAGCCACAGCCACAGATGTTGTAGTTTGTTGTCTGACAGGACGTCCACGGGCACACGGGTCCCGAATACCGAACGCTCGTTGGCTGCATTGAATAGAGGCACTGCGCAGCGCGCACGCTCTATCACTTAGTTGCATGAGTAATGGCGGGTGCGTATGGGTATATCGGACTGACCGTCCGCAGTAGGTATTAGAGTTGCACCAGATTGGGATTGAGTCACAGAAATAGACAGGAGTACGGATAACGGGGGACCAATATGGTTCAGCTGGACGAAGTTGCACTGGGCTGCACAGAGTTTTGAATGCGAACACCGAGCCAGGTACAGTAGGTGTGGGTATCGTGAGGCAGCGCCGAGAAGGTTCGGAAAGGCTAATGTGGTGACCTGTCAAGAGAGAGTTCATGACTGTGCGGAACGGAGTATGGAGTTTGAGGACTAATAAGTAATCATTGGGACGGACATTGGGACAGCGGAAGCAAATTAATGTTTGAGAGGGGCCAACAAGACAAGCAAACTGGACTATGAGTACAGAGTACGGGAGCATGTTGGAGAGGTTTGAAAAGATGCTTGCGTGCACAGAATATTGGTTTTGCGTGGTGGTGGATAGTGCGAATAGTTTCTTCATTCGGTAAGAATGTCAACAAGCATTGCAAGCATTGCAAGCATTGTGTGTTAGTTTCCTGCGAGTTGGTTGGGCGTTTGCGCCGCCGGTCCTCCTGAGAGTGCGTGTTCAGTGCGACGCCAAGAAGGGGGCAGCAAGTATCAGTTGATTTTGCCCATGTTGTGTGTGTTTGGCTCAGAATCCACGGCGAACGGGGGGGAGACCAGGATGCCATTAAAATCAGACGGTACGGATAGAGAAAGGCCCAAAAGTCAAATTACGCTCTACTGTGATAAGATAGCAGTAGAAAGGAAAAGCACGGCGACGATTCCGTTGTATAGATCTCTACGGTACGGCAGCCGGCAGCGCATGGTTTGGTCATGGTGCGTGCCTGCATTTCCGGAAAAGGGGGGGGGGGGGGGTTGGGGTTCAAGTTGTAAAGGGATCCACGGACAAGATCCCACGCTGGCCGCGGACACGGCGAGCGAGCGGTTTCGAGTGGAATAAATCATAAAAAAGGCATGTTTTGAGTTGGGCTACGCGGAATCATGGTTCGTCTTGGAATAGCGGCATCATCTAAGAATTTCGAATCCGCAACTCTCAACTTAACTGCGACATGGATGACGGATGTCGGATGTGTGCCACCGCCCCGTGCGTGCGCTGTACGAATAACTCGTAGCATGGTAACATTAGTACCTAAAGGCGAGGTGAAGACAGGCGGAGAGTGAAAACGTATACGGAACACTCCCGCCGTAATGGTGTACGCGGATCTCGGGAACTACTAAGAGGAATAAGGTAAGCTGTAAGCGGGCGGGAAACAAGGTGGAAGCAAGCCAATGTTCGTCGGCCCTGATCACGATGCCGATCGACCTAACGTCTCCCGGACTGTACAGGCTGATCCAATGTCCTGGTGAAAGTGCAAATGCGCCAGGGAAAGTAATAGTTTGGCAGGGGGTCCGTGATGAGTCGCGTGGGACGCCGGGCGAAAATTACCAAAAATGCTCAAAGGTGAACCAATGAAATACGCTACTATGAACTGTATGACGGCGCAATATACCCGTGCCCTGCCTCGCGAGTGGTGCCAAGTCACGGGTCCAGTTAGGCTGTAGAGTACGCGGAGAAACTGACGAGTGAGGGTCTGGTTGAGTCTGATTCACGTCCTGTCAGACCGGTGGGAGAGTCATGCCCAGACTTTGCCATGCAATCTTTTTGTCCAATGTGTTTGAGAAGAGTCGGAAGAAGATAAGTAAGGTACCTGCGTACCGATCCGAGGCTTGGGCTTCTTCGTAAGACCGGTAGCGTCAAGCGCGGCGCCGCGGCGGTGATTGACGTTGTCACACTTTGTGTGATGAGGTGAGCAGTGTGAGTGAGCGACTAGGGTGGTCACTCATAGCGGCATGGCATATTGTAGCATGGCAAGGCAAGGGTACGAATACCTAGTTGATGGTGCCAGTGGTGGTCAATGGTAAGCTGGTAAAGTACGGAGTACGGAGGACGGATACACTTCATAATCATGGGAGCATGGCGGCCAGGGGCGCGGGGCCCAGGGTGATACGTGGTTTGGCGCAAATCAGATGCCGTGCGGAATGCTCCCGTCTCCCTGGAGCCCATGGAACCCATGGAACCCATGGAGTCCCGTACCTAGTGATTAGTGAGAGGCAAGCAGCAGGTTCGCTTTCCCCCCTCTTTAAGGGATCAATGGTGTGGTGGTGGTGGTGGGTCCCCGGGTGTATGAGAGGGGAGAGCGAGAGGCTAGGGCTACGGGGATGATGGATCGATGGGCAATCTTGGTGTCTTTGAAAGTTTTTCTGCCTCGCCCTCACGAGAGCGAGAAGATGAACGGGGCCGGAGATAATCATTGAGGACTCGGGAGTCTGGGGTGGAACATGGAAGTGTGAGCCCGACGGCGTTTGAGAGCGGCGAATTGGCGTGTTTTGGCTGCCCTCGCGGAGGAGTTCACTAATGCGACGAGATACCCAATGGTGAGGACATGTTCGGCTAATCGGATACGTCCAATATTGCACACTACGAGTCGAAGCTCACGGTCCAATACTTTTTGAGATGGGATGGAAAAGATGGTGCTCAATGGGAGTTCAATGAATGCAATGACTGTGTGGATTTCTTTGGAGATGCGGGCTTGAACTGAGTGGGCGTGGCGCCGAGCTGAAGGAGAGCTTAGGTACGGATTCAGCCTACCGTGCCACGAGTGTAATAGGAACACTGTAGCTAAGGCTGTGGGCGTACGAATACTTCGTATGGTATAATAACGGATACGCGGTCGAAGGGATTGGCACGCCTTACCGTCCGTACTACGTACCTTATTACTGAGTGAGCGGGAGCCTGTGAAGTATGTACTCCGTACCTCTGGAGCTTCTGTGACGGGGGTACCCACACTTCGGAACGCTACGTCCATTTCTGAGTAGGGTTTCCGATGAGTGGTGGGCAGTGGCGGATGGCTCCATTGCGTGGGATAATAATCAGAGTGCGAGACCAAGAGAGAGTGTTTGAGAGAAAGACAGAACATGGAGTGAGAGTGAGAATGAGAGTGAGAGAGTGAGAGATGCGCGGACTTAAGATACGCGGTTAGCCAGTGTGTAGGTATCCATGGGTCCGTCCCTAGAGAAGTCTACGTACCCCGGTACCTTGCCGTGTCAGCAACTCAAAAACGGAAAGGGTTACCTACTAAAGTAGTCGTTACGTATCTAATGTTCCAAGACGCTTGGCCGTATGGCTGTCCAATCCCAGCCGGGTCCGAGAGAGAGCAATGTCTCTCTTTCCGTAAAGGCGAGCGAGCTGCGGAGGAGCAGGAAAAAAAACCAAAACCCCCCCCCCCCCCCCCAGACAATTAATCAATTTGCTGTATCCGTAAGAGGTACGAATACCCGTACGGGCGTTGGCGCTGATAAACCAAATCCCCCCCAGGAACAGCTTGCATGTGCTTGACACACACACAACCTAACACACACTCTCTGATTATCTCACCACTCATGCACACACTCCAGCCCAGTCAGACGTACTCCAGCTAGCTGTCTCTAGTCTAGCTTGGTCCGGTACAAGTAGCCACCAAATGAGCATTCTGCCTACGGATACGTCCGCACTCAGCACCGTAGGCCCTGGTCTTACCTTTTTTTCTTCTTAAAAGTATTCATCATTCTTCTCGGCCCATCCTCATTCCATTTGTCTTGCTACACACTTCTACTTAGACACCGTACACCCATCTCCCTCCCCCCTCCGAGTATCCAATCGTAGGAATAATTGGACATCTCGCTTCTTGTACTAGGATCATTTTTCAGTTGGCGTGGGCTCTGACTGTTTGCCAAATATCTCAAGGGATCAGTAGAATAGCAAGCATATCAGGTACGTACTTGGCGATGAGCGGTTCCATTCCAATTGCTTTACCTTGCCTTACCAGGTATCTACCTAGTAAAGTAGGCTCTTTCTTTACCTCACCTTACCTACGGATACTTCACCTTACTTCCCGGTCTGGTTGGTCCTTCCTCACCTTGTCTATGATGGCATGGTAAGAGGAAGGAACGGGCGGCAGAGGCGCACCTGCCATTCTTCTACCTTAGCTGGCGGTTATTATGTAGTAGTAATGCCATTCATTGGCAGACCCAATAGCATTTGCTCTTTCCCGAAACAATGGACTAATTTCCCTCCTTCCTTTCTTTCCACTCCTCGCCCTTCCATACCTTCCCATACCTTTCTTTACCTTACCTTAACCCATTTACCCAACATATTCGTCCCTCATTCATCATTCATCACCGGTCATCCTTGGCCATCTTCATCTTCCCATTCACTCACTGTTTGCATCTTCCTTCTTACTCTTTGTTGTTTGCCATTCTTCTACCGCCTTCTTACCGACCACGCGCCCCCATTTCTTTCAAATTTTTTATTTTTTTTTCCGCCTTTCACACCCACCTCTTCTTCACCTTCCCACACCCCCCGGTCCAAACAACTTCACCCTCCAAGTGGCAAGTACTGGCGCCCTTGACAGCTTCCAGTTCTATTTTCGACCACCACCATACGGATAGACGAGGGGTCCCGCATCTTTGCATCTGGGATCTGGATCTAATTCATTTTCACTCTATTTGTGCCTGGCACCTTATCCTAACCGGGACCGAGCAGGTAATCCGTACGAACTACAAGCAATCCCAATAGGCAGACGTCGTTGAGTTGCCACCTACACAACTCCACCCACGACCACACGTCTCACTACCACCGCCGCGCCTGCCTACGCCGCCTACCAAACCGAAAGTACCTTTCGTCTGGGCCGTCCTTAGGTACTTTGTTCCTGACGACTACACATCGAGGCCTCATCACTTTTTTTTTTCCTATACTTCTCATCGACTTTTCATCTCGCAACTCCCTTTGTCTAGGAGACATCGAGTCTTATCGCCAGGACCCCTTGCGTACCGCCTTACGCATCGCGTTCGTTCTGCCGTTGCCAAGGACATCGCATCTGATTGCGAGCTCTAGTCGAGAGTTACATCTCGACTAATTGACCAATCGTCGATATCGTCCGTCCCTCTCTTTGCGGACTACGAATCTCGCAGTAAACCCCCGAGTATCGAGCAGACTACTTGATTCTGGTCATTGAGTGAATAATACTTCATTCTGCCCTGATCCCCTTGAGGTACAGTCATTATCGATAGATCTCTCACTTTGGTTGCTATTTTGAGCCGCAAGGTTGAGATATCCTGGACTGCAGTATCTAATGCCATGTCTGAAATAGGTTCTTTCAGTGGCTGAGTCTTGGGCATGGGTCGTCCAAACTGAGTCAGTCAGTCGACTTACTATCAGCAGAGTCTTTGATCACAACTTCTGCCGGGCGAACAAGACAGACTCTCTTCCTCGTACAGCAGACTCGGTCTCGCCGCCATGACGAGCATCTCATCTTCTACTGCGACCATGTCGCAAAATGGTCAACCAGATCTAGACCAGGATCGCAAACGCTGGTTTGCAGAGTTCGAAGCGCTCAAAGCCCGCTTCGAGGCTGAAAAGGAGAACGTAAACGCCAAATTCACCCAACAGCAGCGTGACGCATGCCACGATCTCGACGACGAGGCCCGCTTCGCCGATACGTTAAATCTGCCCCAGAAAGCTCGCGAGCTTCTCCAAAAGTACCAGCACGAAATACGGTCCCATCGATATGCCGCCTGCCAACAAAGGCGTGATGCCGAGGAAAAAGACCGCGCGAGACGGGAAACGGACGCTCTTCGCGAACATCACATAGGGTTCCCTGTTCCCGGCAACTATCCTGTGCGCAACGCCGGTTACGCCCCGAACGCTGGCATGCTGGGACGTACGCCAACAACAAACCCGTCGGCTCAGATTGGTGGCGCACGCGTTGGTCCAGTTGGGCGCGGCTCGCCCTCAACCATGCCGATGAGCACACCTCCCCAACAGGCACGTCAGTCTTTGCCACAAGGTCCAATGATGCCAAATCAGCCCGTTCAGCAGCGACCAGCAAATGGGATGCCTGGGCAAGGTAGCTCAGCTCAGATGCCGTCTCAACTCGACCATCAAATTCGCCAGTCACAGCAGGTTAACCAGGGCCACCCAAATCAAGGACAGGCCTGGATTCACCATAATCAGGCTGGCCCGCAGCAGAGTTCGCCTCGCACCTCAGCCTTGTATCACTCGAATCGACCGGTGAACAACCCCGCGGCAAATGAGGCCCCGAGAGTGCTTCCTTCGCAACCTCATGTTCCTACGTTGGGAAGCAATCATTACGGCCCTCCAAGAGTCGGATCTGGACAGCCTGTCAATGGCTCTCAGCCTAATCTAGCCGATCGTAGCAACCGGGTACCTCTGCCGCCCATGAATGCTGGACCGATGGGCTCCCGTATGGGCCGACTACATGCGGAAGATGGGTTGAAACAGCCTGCAGACTCCCACCCTGACCGCCACAACAAGATGGCAAAGAGGAAGTCTGATGCTAGCGACATGTCATCTAGGGATGCAGATCCGAAGCGCGCGAGAACTGATACGCCACAGTCGATAGCCCCTAGGACGATCACATTCGCCGAAGTCTATCAGAACGGCAAAGCGGAGTACAAGCACAATATCGTCAAATTCGAGGATGTTTTCTACATTTTACGATGCGATGAGCACGGTGTGCATTTCAAGCAAAACGCACTGGCAGCCGCAGCCAAGCATCTCCACGGAGCTTCGCATGGTCATCAGAAGAAGGAGCACAAGTTGGCGGTTGAAACCATTGGATTTCACGTCGTGGACTGCACAGAGGAGCTTGCTGCAGTAAACAACGAATGCGTCCGCCTTGCTTTCGAAAACGGTTACAAGCCCCTGAACCAGCTGCACGGCCCGAAATCCGGCGGCAAACGACAGTCGGCCGCTCACACGATGGCTCCCGTCAGAGACCCGTCAGTCTCCGATTCATCGTTCCAGGCACCCCCTAACAGCGCCGGATCTTACCAAACGAAGTTGGATGCCAGGCCACAGGAGGAGAAACAGCAACGTGGTGCGGATCATATCATGAACCCAATCCCAGGTGACATTTACCACGCAAAATGGCCGAGGAGCAACAAGCTCTACATCGTTATGATTCTGGGCTGGACCTCTTTGAAGATGTGCGGATGGGATGGCTGGCTCAGTGACACGCAGCTTTGCGACAAGAAGATCCGACCTACATGCTACACATATAATGACGAAGGCATTGGTGGTTGGGCGCCTGGTTACGGAGACGGCGAGCCGCGTGAGTTGGACAGGGACGTTCCCGTTTTGTGGTTTGAGAAGAATGGAAACACTCGGCTTGGCTGGCTAGGCGTGAAGTTCATTCTGAAGCCTTTGCTACTTGACGACCCAGACCGATCTGCTGATCCTTTGGACCCGGCCAACAACGCGAGAAAGAAGTATGCTGAGATTCGTGGGTACGACTCGTTTGAGGCCATGCTGGCCCATGTGCAGGCAAGGAAATCACCAGGAGGAGCAGAAGTGGGGTCGACGACAGAGACGGCGACGACTGCGACGATTCCCGCGAAGCTGCCGTCGTTTACTTCGGCATCGGACTCGGATCCTGTACCAGATGTTGATATGTACGACTTTGGCGACAATCCTCCTCCAGCTGACGACTCGGACGACGAAGACTACGTGGAGCCGAAGCGTAGGAATGGCCAAGGTTCAGATGACGACATGGCGGATATCGAGGAAGGCCCAACAACACCTCAGCAGCCTCTCAGGCGCAGCACTCAAGAGGTGCGCCCTACGTCGCGGCTGAGCGAGAGTAGTTGGATGACGGGGAGATCTGGAGCTGCTGCTGGCACGCGTCTGTCAGCCAAGAAAGACAAGGCAGCAGTTGATAAGGAGGATGTGACAATGGACGATGGTGCCCAAGTTTCGCCGTCCAAGGATCGAGCTGTTAGCAGGGAGAGCGCGACTCCCATCCCCGCGAATACCAGTGGAGGACCCGTCACAGTCGCACTTGGAACCCCCGCGACTCCTCAGAAAGCATCTGCAGAGATCGCTGTGAACGGGCCATTTTCGATTCCCAATTCCACTCCTAGGACTGAGGGCAGCGCGCCTATGAGTACCGTATCACCGGACTCGAGTCAGCCAACAGTCGTAGCAGCAACCGAGCGGTCTGCGCTCACTGAGATTGCCGGGAGTAACGCTTCTCAGAGACAGAATGCTCAAGATAGTGCGCATTCGGCGGCGGAAACCACACGAGCCCCGCGAGACAGCGAGAACCAGTCTCAGATGGACCAAGCATCGATGGCAAGCTTGGCTCAGAGCGCGATGAAGGCTGCTTCCAAATCGCCGAGTCTACACAAGGAAGTCCCTCGTATAAGCCCCAAGCTGCAGATTGCAGACTTGGTCAACGACGCAGCCAGCTCTGAAAAGGCAGTCCGTCGACCTCTGTCATCCAAGCCGTCTCTAGACCTTGTTGAATCGGCGCCACTCCGACACCCATTGCCTCAAAAGCCCAGCCAAGGAATTCATCTCGATCAAATGACAAGGGCTAGCCAACAGCCGTCGCCCGCTCTGTCCACTAAGAGTATCAAGGAGGCAGCGTCGCCAGCGTTGAACAGCCCGTTTCCTCAGCCCCCGCGAAGTGCCAGCGCTGCCAGCGCCGAGAGCGCTGCTCGCCGACCCGATCCTCGCATGAGTATTGCTAGCATGAGCAGTAACAGTGCTCACGATGACCAGGAGCGAGGGACGATCAAACAGACGGTGGTGATCAGCACGAGCAACGGCACTGCCTCGGGTCGTAGTACTCCCAAGGTGTTGACACACGCCAGCTTGGTCAACAATGAGCAGTGGCGTGCAGTCCGGGCATCGGAGTCACCGCGGGTCACGCCTGCGGCGCTTCAATCGCCTCTCATCGACCGAAGTGCGGCGGCGTCTCCTGCTCTGGGAGGCAAGAGGGATGTTGGGAACTTTATCGACGTGTCAGAGTTTCACCAGGGCAGTCAGCACTGGGTGCAGCCGGGAAAATTCCTGCGATTCAACGCGGAGGACGAATCGAGCAGCATCATGCGAAGCAAGGAGGAGGACGGCATGGAGGCGGTTGTGGATGCCAGCATAGTCAAGGCAGCAAAGATGGCGGGAACGACAGTACAGCTGGAGCTCAAGACGGAGAAGGGCGAGAGGTTGGAGCAGAGACTGGTGTTTGAGGCCAACTCGGTGACGGGCAGCCAACGGGGAGCAAAGCTGCAAGCGACCAAGTTCTATCGATGGCTTTCGGCCAAGAACCCGGATATGCAGCACCTGTTTTGATATGAGATGTCACTGTGAGGGCGAGGGCGATGGAGGATGGAGGATCCAGGAGCAGTGTTGTGTATGAATGACTAAACGGCGTCAAGGGGGTTTCCTTTTTATCCTGAGACCGTGAATCCCAATTTGGGCTCGGTTATGCGTATATTACTGGGTAGACTGGCTTTCGCAAGAGACATGGGAGACTCCGGGGCGGAGTAGCGATGCTGCTCATACGCGCGGTGGACTGATTTAGGCGTTTTAGGGACAAGGAAAACATGGTGGATGTTACGAGAGTTTTCCCTTGCTATCGACATTGAGATATGGTATTAGTTGAGCGCTATCAGTTGCATGCCTGAATGAGCGTTGTAGCACAAATTGAAACTATATTGATCAAGAGTCTTATGAGAATCGTCGAATGGTTGTGAGTGAAGATGGTGGCAGTGAGATGAGAGTCTTGATCCAAAGTCCAGGCACGTCTAGCATCGGGCACTTGTTATCCGGACTTACTTCAGTCTTGGACTGGGGATCGGATCCATGCTCGTGACCAACTCTATCCGTACCCATACTCCGTACCTTATGCGGGATGAGTTGCAGCTGGGATGAATAGTGGATCGACAGCTTTCCCTTGGGTAACCTGGGGATGGATGGATGGGAGCTTTGGGCGTCTTGGTGGTGTGAATTTGCATGTGATTGCCGGGGTTGAAGTGAGAGCTCGGGTGAGATGTGAGAGGTGAGAGGCTGGGTGAAGATGAGAGGTTGGAGCCCGTGAGAGCAGCGGCCAGAGCTTACCCCAAATACCTTTTGCCAGCACAGGCAGGCACGTGGGGGATGACCAACGGGGAAAGCTGCCCTGTGGTATTAGGTACCTTACCTTACCGGCTTAGGGGCCTCGGAAGCTCCAGCTGGGTGCAGCAGCGCAGTTCTCGTCGCATTTCTTCAGCGCCCAACGTCCCGAACTTGTTCCCATTTCCCGAATCTTTTGCCATTTGCCATTCTCTTTGTGCTCTCTCCTCTTTACTTACCTTTACCTTGCTCATATCTTCCTCTCTGCTTCATCTTCCGGCTCCAAGTCAAGAGAAACCAAACTGCTGTTCAGAAGCCGAATCCTCTGCCTCGAGTGCAAAGAGAGAAAGAAACCGGACAAAGATCCAGCCAGTCCGATGCCGCGACGGACACTTTAAAGTGCGACCAGCGAGCAATTGCGACGACCGGATCCACGACTAACTACGACTGCCTGCCTACAACCTGCCTACAACCTGCGACCGAAACCGATGACGTTGCGATCCACAGAGTCGGACAATTGCGATCGAATTCGGCCTTTGGAGGCTATGCGCATGCCATCGCAGAGAGCCTCGTTTCCTCCGATCCTTTATCCCTTCTCTTCCATCATCCTGGGACAACCACCGCTGTGCCCTCTCTCTGGCAAATCCCACCTACCAAACACCAATACTTGATCCGAGTCAACCCTCGCATTCTCGAAGCATCGAGCACGACGACAACGACAACGACAACGACAACGACAACGACAACGACAACGCGCAGAAGCCGCAGCGGCCCCGAAAGTCTGCGGAAGCAGTGGAGGACCTCGGACATTGATGGCTGCCTTTGTGAGAGAGAGAGAGAGAGACCCTTCCCCGAATCACCCCCACCCCCGACCCTCGCCCATCATCCTTGCCCTGTAGTCTGTTCGTCATTACGGAGCAGCCTGCGGATACCCAGACCTTGAAGCGCACCGGCTCCGCCCTGTTCCGCCGTGGCCGAGAGACACAGGAATAGAGACGGAGGCGGCATGTTTGAATGTCTGCTTCCCGGTCTGTCTATCTGGCCTTGTTCAGGTTGTTGGAGCCGAGCTTGGGACAGCTGCTGGCAGCAGATGGGCACACAGACAAGACTGAAAGACACGGTCACGCTGTCACGGAGCTACCCCGGTTGCCTCTTGTCTCTGTTCTGTCTCTCTGTCTTTGCTGCTCAGCTGCCACTGCGCTTTGGCATCCTTCAACGCATCAGCCACGTCATAACCTTTCCGCTCGTCTGCCCTCTGTCCTTTGCCTCACATTTCTTTCCCATCCACACTCATCGCACATCGCATTCCACCCCAAATGGCATCCATTCTACACACCTCATCCCCCCTCCGGCTTCACTGACGGGCGGCTTGCCACGGCTGCATCCATCCATCTACCTACGCATCCATCCTTCTTCCAACCCACAAGCCAGGCTAACCATTCCGTCACCCGCTGCAGGATACGCCCTGGCTAGTCCACATGTCGACCCCAAAGGCCCACCGCGGCGCCGATGCCGACTCCGTAAACGATCCTTCCCAGGGCTCCGGCTTCGACGGCACACCCTCCGGCGCGCCTCCCACCTACGCGACCTTCTCCCCCGTCACCCTCGCCGCAACCACCCCGAGCCGCTCCTCCCGCCAGTCCACCATCATCGTTCATCAGAAGTCGCCCCTCCTCCTAGCGACGCCGCCGCAAATCACCCGCGCATTAGCATACTCGCATCCGTTTCTCCTACCCCTCAATAAGCTTGCCGGGTTGTTGACATGGACGACCGACGATCCGTGGGAGAGCTTCCTCCTGCTGGCGTCCTTCTGGGCCATCGTCCTCTATGGCGACATCGTCGTGCGCATGGCGGGACCGATTGTCGTTGTCCTGACTTTGATACTGGGAATGTATGGCAGGCGCTTCAGTCCGCTGAGCAGTAGTGGGTGGACAGAGCCAGCTTCCAAGGATCCCGGCGGCGCGCAGAATACCGGAAGCACGGCCGGGGGCAAGGCACAGAAGTCGACGCCCAAGGGCAATACAACCACGAACACGACCAAGGGTCATCAACGGGGCGAGTCAGAGGCGACGAATACAAGGCATCAGAAGACACTGGACGAGATTGTTGAGACCTTGAAGGAGTTCACTGGGCGATGTAACCTCTTGCTCGAGCCACTCCTTGAATTGACCGACTTCCTGAGTACGCAACGAACCCCTACGTCTGCGACGACACGACCAGCCTTGACGACGCTGTTCGTGCGGATTTTGTTTTGCACGCCTGTCTGGATGGCCCTGACGCTTCCACCACTACGAATCATCACGACTCGACGTGTGGCTCTGCTTTTCGGCACTCTGGTGCTGACATGGCATGCTAGATTCTTGCGAGTCGCCCGGACGCTCTTATGGCGGAGCGCCACGATCCGGAGGACAGCAGCCTTGGTCACGGGCTTGACATTTGAGAAGCCCGTCAAGGCTGTACCGGTCCAGATCACCGCGGCAGAAAATGGCAAAGTGCAGGCTAAGCCGGCAACATCGGAGCTCACCAAGGCGTTGCGCAAGCAGTCCCACAGGCATGGCAACAATGCCACGAGCAAGGACGCGGGTGTCAAGTTCACCTTTATTATATACGAGAACCAGCGACGGTGGGTCGGCCTCGGCTGGACACAGAGCATGTTTGCCTACGAACGGTCGGCATGGACTGATGAACATAATAATCCTGTGCCTTCACGAGATACATTTGAGCTGCCCGAAGTTGAAGATGGTAGCAACATGCGCTGGCGGTGGGTTGAAGCAAGCGAATGGAGGGTAGACGGGGTTCCGGATGACGGGACTGAACCTATCGACTATGACGGTGAACCTGGGAAGAATGGATGGATCTACTACGACAATAAGGTGAGCTCCGACTATTGTAGCCGAGTGCAACACCTACGTGACTAACACATGTGGACCAGTGGCAAAACGGACGCCGCGGCTCCGACGGATGGGGACGGTGGACACGACGGAGAAAGTGGTATCGTGACGCCGAGCTGGTGGAGGTTTCGGAGGATGAAATGGCACACGAACTTGACGCCTCACAAGCACCGAGCTCAGCCCGGCCCGGCTCGCCCACAACAGGACCCCCGGGTCCCGCCTTGACGACGCAGAGGTACAGCACGCTCGAAGAAAAGATGGTTTCCCCTACATACCCCGCGCAAGACCTGACCCTATCAGATAAGGACCTGGAAAGAGAAAAGGACGACACTGCATCAACTCTCTCGACGAGCTCCGGCGGACGATCATTCTTCAAAGCGCCGTCATTACGACGGAAAGTGACGGATAAGAGCGTCGCCAGCAAAGCCGACAAGGAGCAGGATCGCAGTCGTAGAGCAAGTGAGGCCAAGAGCGAAGAGGAAGCTGCGGCGCTGGGATTGAAGTTGAACCTCGCTTTACAGGGCAAGGAGGGCGGACAATGGGGAATCGGCGATGAGGCCAGAATGAGTTTGGAGTAATGGGCGCCAAAGTCCCGGGGTTGGCTCAAGATTACGAATGACTCTTACCTACTATTGAATCCTGATTGGGACGGTAAGGTACGGTACGGTACGGTACGGTACGGTACGGTACGGTACGGCACACTGCACGGGGGGTTTGGGCATGGACGGCGTTTGTCGGCTGTAGAGTATTCATGATTCGGCGAAGCAAGGCAAGGCAAGGCAAGGTAGTAAGTAGTGTATGATTTTGGGGCAATGAGACAGAAAACACGCACGTGTTGTGTGTGTAAGTCTACCAGACGCGGCAGGCCGCAGGCTGCATGCAGCAAGTCACTTCTTCTTTCTGGGCCTTGACATGTGGTTTGGTGGGAAGGGCGGATGGTGCTTCCTGGGGGTCCTGTGGGGCAAGGTACCTTGCGTACGGGTGTGACCACAAATATGCGTGATGAAGTGTGTTTATCCCCATCACCTCTGCCTTGAAAATGTAGTGGTCACTGGATGGATGTACGTGTGTCGGCTGGGCTGGGCTGGGCTGGTCGGGAACCGAAGAGAGTTCATCAAAGAGGGCGGACGACTGTGAGTGGTGCGCAGGCGAGCTGGGCATCGAGACACGGGGTCTTGCGGGTCCGGGGTAACGGGCCTTTGCTGCGGGGGGTCCGAGAAGGGCAACTTGCTTTGTGCCTTACTGTTGGCAGAGGGCAGGGCAAAAATAAATAGGTAAGAGTATTGTAATGAATGAAGGGAAAAGGGCTGAGGGGGCACGGAAGGGGGGGGGGGGGGTGTGGATGATGTGAGATGGATGGCTCAGGTGCGACGGCGGACGGGAATGGTGACGGGGTCAGGTGGTCCGTCGCATGTCGGAAGAAAGGGAGGCGCGGAAAGGGACACACTGACACAAGCCTCTGGGAAGGGAGAAACTGTGAGAGACTTGTGGGAGAGAGACAGGAGCCAGCTGAAAAAAGGGGATACACAGCCCAATGATACCAAGTTATCTAATTCAAGGGGTTCAGTCACATAATTTTCCATGATGCCTAAAGTTTTGGGGTCTGGTGGAATTTGTCAACGTGTTGTTCCTTTGGTTTGTCCACACGATTTCAAGTTTCTCTTCTTTCACCTTTACCTAACTTCTTGAAATGAGTTTCATACACATTTTTTTCTCGTCTGACTCTGCCCATGCTTCTTCTTGTTGTTGCAGTCATTCACTTACCATCGACTTGACGCAAACTTGATACTGAGTGGTATTATCGAGTATACTGTACCATACCGACTAGGTACTCCAAAACTCCAAATCCAGACGGCGGGCAATTCGCATGTCTACGCTGCGTATCCGTACGTTGTTAACCTCGGCACAATCGAACCGGATTGAGCTCGTCAGCCCACATTCACATTCACATCCATATCCACGTTCGCGATATCGATATCGATATCGATCCCGATGGAGGCCGCATCTCGCCTCGCCTTGATGGCCATTGTTACCCGGGCCGGGAGTCCGCAGCAGCAACTACGGCAACATCTCCACCAGCAGCGAACGCCGAAACAGTATCAACAACGAGACGAAAAGGCGGCGTGGAAACAGCATCATCATCCTCTCGTCACGGTCGTCGAGTGTGATCTCGAAGCGGGTCTAGGGGGAAGGGAAGTAGCAGCAGCAGCAGCAGCAGCAGCAGCAGCAGCAGGGGAGGGGAAGAGAATGTTGGGGAACCCGAACCACCAGATCCACCGTTCCTCGGGATGGGGACGTCGGGGCAGCGCGGGGAGTTCGAGCTCGCGGTCGAGTGAGGGGAGCGATGGGGGAGCGATGGCTGCCGGAGGCGGATTGGAGGCTGTTGCGTGGTGGATTCTGATGGGGTTGGAGTGTTGTGTCGCTGGCGGTGTTGAGGGCTGGATTATTTACATGGTGTACAATGGTGGTGATTTTGAGATTTGGAACTGGTGAGTCTCTTCTCCCTCTTTTCCCCCCCTCCATTCTTTCCCCCATGAGGTATCGAGTATCGCTCATCGAGATTGATCTCGTGTCATACAAACCAAACAGGCATAGCTAACGATGACGGCACCCGCAGGCTATCCGAGTTCGCGTCGCCGGCCCTGATGATCCTCCTCAGCGTCTCCCTCTCCGCGGCCCTCTTGCGCGGGGTCGGCTGTCTGAACAGGCTTGGGGATTTGGGGTTCCAGGCGACCGGTCTGGTGCTGGCCACGTTTTGCGCCGTCGTCGTGTGCGCTGGTGTGAGTGGTGTTGAGGAGGGGGAGGGGCAGGACGGCGACAGGTTGGAGAAGAAGGGGGTGCGGGTCGTTGTCGGGTTGGCTGTCAAGATGTGGTGAGTAATTTGTTCCTTTTTGTTCTTTTCTGTCATTTTCTTACTCCATCACGTGTCTCTTTACGACGATATCTCTGGTCCGGTCCCGTCCGTTGGGGGGGGGGGGAAGGGATGCATGTAGTTTTTTCGGCTTGGCTCAACCGGAATTGGGATGATTGACTAACGATGCGCCTTTTCTCTAGGTTCCTCTTCTTCATTGGCTTCCTATGTGCCGTGTTCCAGTGGTACAGCGAAGGCCGGCATACAACAACAACAACAACAACATCTACGACGAACCAGCAGCCGCTACTACAAAAGAAGGGGAAGAAGAAGGAGAGGGGCTACGGCACTACCACGGGCGGATTGGCGACCGTCGACGAGACGTATGAGGGAATTGTGAGCGACCTATGAGAGGCGCGCGGATGGTCTTCTCCCCTTTTTTCACTATTACTGATGATGATTTTACTGATGCATTCACGACGAGCATATGCATGATTGAGCGCGCGCCTACACTACAATGAGTTCCGCGACATTCCGATACCCCCTTTTAACCCGGTTCCTTTTTCACCCGGCTGCGACTCTTTGGAGTCTTTACGCGGCGCAAATTTCAGGCTAGATACTATGATTCTACCTACTGTACTAGAATACCCTTTTTACATGTTATATATAGCTAGCCTTCTCTTTGTCAACCTGATGAGATATGAGATTACTTATACCTATCTTACTGGCGACTTTGCTGGTTACCTCTGCTCGAGATCAATTGATGTTGGACAGATTATCCTGCCCGTACCTATGATAGCTACTCTGCCGTTACTCGACTACGCCTCATGCCACAACACATCCCGACAGCGAAACAATAGTCAGCGCCCTACCTTACTCGATACCAGCGATTGCACCGCATGTGCACCAATACCAAAGAGTGCAGTAAGCTCACGTCTATGTGGCGCGTTAGTATTGGACGACACTCCCTCGCCGATTTGGCTTTTGTAGTGGTTGAGGCTTTGAGACCTTTGGACAAGGGCATCGCTGCTCTCTGGGAGGATGAAACGGCAACTTTGAGTCTAACCGGACGGCAGGGTTCGGTTTCGCTGCCGGCGCTTCATAGACCACGAATTGCCCACATTGGTTGTATTTCTCGTTTCGTCGGGTTGTATTCTGCCGTCCAAACGTATGTATGTGTTATTGCATCCTCTCGTGATGGTTCGGGTCCCTTGAATTGTAGCTTCGCCGTCCATGGAGCCGTAGACAAAGATTGCTTAGTATTCTGCTTGTCGTACAGGTTGATTGCAACATGCAGAGCGAGTTGTGGTTTGTTAGCATTTGGCTTCCAAGTCCTGAGAGATCACCGTCTCGGTCAGTTGAGGTAGGTGCCGAACCCAGGAGGCGACACTCTGGCTTGGATGTCAGAGAACAAGGCAATTGCGCACTTTAAGAGACGCCAAGTCGTCCATGGAGTAAATCTGTGGAATCTTCTTGGGCCAGAATGTGGTGGTTCGGCAGAGCATTGAAGGTTGTCGAGTTAAACTTCGGCCGATGATGTTGCCCAAACATCAAAGACGACGTGAGCTTGACGCTACCCCTCTCCGAAACAATAATGTTGATAACGACTTGAAAATATGAGCCCCGCGTCAGGTATGGCCAGGCTGGCATGCCTTCCCACTGTAGACCGACTTCATCACAGACATCATGTTAATCTCGCTCTCCATCTCGTTCCCGTGGGCCATCTTAGTCACCGTGGCAAGTCCCATTATGCATACACGTCTAGAAGACAATGGCTAACGCTCCATCAACAGGTATGGGCATTTGGACAAGACGCCCCGAGCCCCGGCGCGCCCATCCCAGGCTACGGCATCTTCATCCCCCGCTGGGAGATCCCTTCCACCGACGGCAGCGGCAAGATGCTCTCCCTCCGAGGCACAGTCGAAGAGGTGGCCGCCCAGGTCCTCGACATGCACCCGACCTTTGACATTGACGACCAGTTTGGCAAGGTTGCGATGCCAGCTATCGGGAAAAGGGCCACCTTTGAGGATAAAGACCAGACGCTATGCAACAATTTCAGGGAGGGCAATAGGACGGCCGCGCATCTCAGTATCGATTATCTGAGGACGATTCAGGGGAAGCCTGAGAATGGGGCCGGACCTGCAAATTGCGGACGGGTTAGTTGTCGGAATAGTACGGGTATCTGGTGGTGCAACGATGTGAGTATCTTGCTCTTCTCCTCTTGATGGCCACACATGTAGTGTCTTGGTAAGGTGGAGTGGCTGACATTTCAATTGGTTCCACGCAGGCCAAAAGCTCCAAGCAGATCGATTCGTTTGGCGACATTGCCGACGGCGCCCAGCGCGTCTTGTCAAAGTGTAAGGACAAGTTGGATGCCAACCAAGGACAAGGCATGACTGTTAGCGGGCAGACTTTCCACATGGACGATTGGAATGTCGTTGTCAGAGGCGGAGACAACTGCGACGACGCTGGTGTCAATATGAATCCCAAAGGCTCTCGGAGATTTTTCAAAGCGTAAGCATCCTGATTTTAGCCACGTGTGGTAGTAATAGGAGCGAATAATATCTCCGGGTTGTCTGTGGTTTGTGGAGAGATTGCAGAAACAGAACGGTGAAGGTAAACATGTTTTCAGTTACTATCAAATGGTATTCATCGTCTTTTGATCCCCTGAAGAACCCAGTCCTCTCCACTTCTCCTCAGACCGCCAGTAATGCCCGAAGCCCTCAAATGCGGAAGCCTACTATCCTTGTTGTGCGTTTCCTCGATATGGTCCCCTAGTAGAGCATTCTTCTCATCTGGATGCACTGCCAGAAGTGCAGGGAGGGGAGAGCCCTTGACGATCTCAATATCTAGGCTGGCAGTCTCAATCATGATGATGACCAAAGTCAGGATGGAGAGCCCAACTTGAGCGGCCAGTAGCGTCAACCATGGCCACCGGATCGAGACGAATCTCTCCACTTGCCACGCAGTTCCGCTAACGTTGTCATTCAGAAGCCTGTATGGTGTTAGTTGGGATTCCTGGAGAACCAAACACGGAATTTCTCGACTGACGCGTTCGTGAGACCGCTAGCAATGTTTTCGGTGAGATTGCGAAGCGTCGTGAACAGGGCATCATCCAGCTTCTGAGACTCTGTGGTAACATTGATACCAATTTCGGCCCGCGATAGAGCTGTCCCATAGATTTGTGTTCCGTTCTGGAATCTGTATGTGCCGGCATTGATGTAAGTCCCCGATAGAGTCGAGTCGAGGATTTCAGCAATCGCCCCAGGACCCATTCCGTCGGCCACATATTTCTTGTTCGGGTTATCTGGCGATGTCAAGTATGTGGCGTTACGGGTCATGTTGTAGGTTTCTACAAACACTTCTCCTTCCTGTGGATTTGTGTAGGAAGCGACCTTTTGCGTGACGGGGATGTTGTCCTGGACCGTCACCCTGTATGTATTCACACACCAATGCAGCATGATTTCCGTGGCACGCAACCGGGGGCCGTAGATGACGAAAAAGTTCCAGATCTTGGCTCCCATTGCATCGGTACCATTGAATGACAGACTCGGGCCGCTGGAGATGTTCAGATTGTCGTACCCATAAGTTCTTTGCAAAGTCAGGCTGTTGGGGAGCGTGGAATTTGTGCCCATTTCGATGGGGTCGCCATCACTCGTGAGAAGGTCTGTAACGTCTAATGCAAATCAGTTAGACGAGCAACGGAGAAAATGGTGTGGTGACGGATCCTACTCTTCATATCAACGCATACGGCAAGCGAGGTGAAGTCATCCCAAGTGCAGTTGTTGGATCGGCAGCTAGCTTGATAATACGGCATCACTTCGGTGGGTGGGGTGTAGAGACTTCGGGGAATAATCTGGTTGATCGGGAACATGATATCTCCTGCGAGAAGGTCAACTTTGAGGGTCGATCTATCAATTGGGAAAGATGACCAACTTGTAGCAGGTCCGTTGGCAGTTGCCCAGAAATACTCGTTATTCCTTTGCGTGAGTGCGGTCTCGTTCCCAGCAATAGCAACTTGACGAGTAGGGTAAGTGACAACGGATTGTGTCAACGTTGAGGTCGCGATCCCAGAAACCAGGATAACAGATGAGAGAATTCCAACGAGCCTGTACCACATCGATTTATCAACTCTGCTTTTGAATTGTACTTGCTTGGCTTGAGGTGGTTTACATACCGGCCCTTCGTCCTGAGCAGCAGCTTCAAGCTGCCCCACGGGCCGCGGCTGGCTTCATCAAAGACCGCAAAATCGCCCAATGGCCTAGGCGACTTGTACCAGTTCCATTTGTACTGTGATAGACTTTCGACAACCGGGAGAACGAAGGATGTGCGGCAAAATGTTGAGATGAAGGCGACGACGGTATTGAGCGTCAGACCAAGGGGCCAGTTTGGCAGTGGCTGGTTGTCGTACGACCTCAGCACCGTGACGAGAACAATGATGCAGACAACACTGATCAAGCACCAAATGATCTCTGGCCACCACCCTTTCAGAATCTGCCATCTCCGTCGCGAGGGCCGTCGTGTGTTGTTCCCCGTCTTCTCGGCACTCGGTGTCCTCACCAGCTCGTATTCCGTCTCACCGCTCGCAAAGGTCGACTTTGAGGGCAAGTCTCTCCCAATCTCTGTACTTCGCGGTTCGTCGAAAGGGCGTGCCGTGGCTTCGGGCTCGTGATCCCAGTCGTAGACGTGGGTATGGGCGGATGAGAGCAGTAGGGCCTCGTCGTACCCAAGCGGCGGAACGTACGAGGGAACCGGCTTTCGGCGCACTTGTCGCGCATCGTCGTCCTGCTCTCTCGAATCCATCACAAAAGTTTACCTGCTGCTTTGCCGCTGTCACGCATGCGAATGGTGGGATTCTTGGTGCTGTCCTGCAAGCTTATCGGTGTACCAAGATCGATCTCTTCAGCCCCTCGTCAGAATTCGATGTGCCGGGGGGTCTTCCCTTTTTAAGATCCGATAGTTCATGAAAACCATGGTATTGTCACCGCCACGAAGGGGTGCCTAAGTGTGCATTTGTGTAATAAGCACTACCCCAAAGTCGGCGTAGATCACCCAAGCACGGCTTGATCCTTCATGCTGCGAAACCATCTTTAAAGTAGTTAGCTGACAGGCTAGGTCTTATTACCCGCCACTCGCTAATAAATAGCCCGACTAGCGCGGGATGAATGCCACTCAGAAATTGGATCGTTGTGAACGAGAACTCAAACTGCTTATTCCTATTCACTCTATGAGTCGTTCGAACTATTATCGTCTGTGGTGCTGTCGACGTCGCGTGTCCCTTGACTTGATACCTACCGCGTTCAACAGCAATCTGGTCGCTAGGAAGCCCATCAATCACGTGAAAGCAGTAGCGAGACTACTAATGCTTTCTTGCAGCACTCATTCAGCCCAGTTCCTCACGCCTCCCAGGCTACACCTCGCGAAACCTATGCGAATTTGACGCCGTTCTTTAGCGTCCCTATGTTGGTGATGGTGACTTCCATCTTGTTCCCAGGTGTAAGCCATTTTGGGGGTTTGAAGCCCGCCCCAACACCTTCCAAGGCCCTCAAGTCAGTTACAATAAACGATCAACGGGCGCATGTAGAGTTCTCACCTCCCGGGGTACCCGTCATGATGACTGACCCCTTCTGTAGCGTCGTCCCAGAGGAAAGGTAGGAAATGATGTAAGCACAGTCGAAGAGAAGATCATCGACACCTTCAGTTTGCCTCACTTCCCCGTCAACCTTTGTCTCAAGGCGAAGCGATTTGGGATCCCCAACAAGGTCGGGTCGTACGAGACAAGGTCCCAAAGGCGCAAATGTGTCGAATCCCTTGGAGAAACCCCACTGCGGTACATTTCCTGCAAATGCAGCATCGCGCTGGAGCTTTCTTGATGAGATGTCGTTGCCACAAGTGTACGCAGCAACATAATCCAGCGCATCGGACACAGATACATCCTTGGCATCTTTGCCGATGACAAGACATAATTCGCCTTCGTAATCGGCCTGGTCATCCTGGCAGATCTTGGGAACGATCACATCTGCGTCATGGTCCAAAACAGTTGTGTTTGGTTTGAAAAAGATGGAGGGGAACGGCGGTGGCTTGCGACCGGCCTCTCTGACTGAGTAGATGATAAGTATCAAAGTCTCCATGGTGTGCATCCAACTTACTATGGGTAGCATAGTTCAGCCCGACACATCGGAGAATGGGCACATCTGCCTGTGCCAAGGGGCCGAGAAGCTTCTTCACCACCACGATCTCATCGGTGACCTTGGTCTTCCCTGAGGTGTCATAGATGTCGGAACCGTCAATGACTTTTGCTTTTAAACTTGTCTCTTCGGTGGTGTTTCCCAAATCGAATCCCTCATGAGGAAGAATGGGCTCTCCTCGGAGAATCCTTCCGTCGCTTGCAACAAATCGAACAAGTCTTTGCCACGCTACCGACATTATGACGGTGAATAACAGGAAAGATGATGTCTAAAGACGCTTGAGTAGAGTACCTCCAAAATGATGCCGATATCTGAACTGGAAACGACTTTGTTTTGTCACCACGATATCACGTTATCAGTCAGGTCCTAGCTTTGTTGTCAGTGAGAACTGCCGTCACGCAAGCCACTCGATAATGGCATGGAATCGGGGATAGTGACATCTCCCCGCTTGGAATTGCACTTCTCTTATTTTCCATAGTGACGCTAGGATAACACATCCGTCTCACGGGATGATTCCGACAACTTCTCGACGGGGAGTCGCTGCAGCGCGGAGGTTTGTGGGGGAGGATCGCTGAATGCGGGGATCCGGGGAGTTAAGCCTTAGTTTAGTTTGCCAGGGTGTTCACCACCCTCGATCCACGGCAGTGGGCACGGGATGCGTCCGACTGCTGGCCGTGTAGGCTTGAAACAATGGGGGACCTCTTTCATATGAACCAACGACTTGGTCACGGATTCCCAATGAGGTAACAAGGCAACGCTTCGAGTTGAGAAAGATCTTCCCGTCTACCCTCAACGACAGTATTTCCCTCAGTTCAACCTATTGCAAAATGCCCGCTGCTACAGAAGTACTCCAGCCTGTCTCGCAGGACCCGTTTGTTCGGTCTCACAAGTCAGAGAACGGGACTGAACGGCCACAGAGTCATGTCGGCGAGGAGACGAGCAACAAACAGTACAATGGAAGCTCTGGCCACCGCAAGCCGTTGTTCACGTCCTATCCCTCCAATAGCCTCAACTTTCTTCGAGGCTTGAACACCACAAACGACGGAAAGACATCGGAAAACGCCCCGTCAGCATTGATATCTCTTGATATTCTCATCGTTGGGGCTGGTCTTGGGGGCCTTGCAACAGCAGTCGCTCTGGCAAGGAGTGGCCACAAGGTTACTGTCTTAGAACAAGCCGCTCAGTTATCAGAGGTACGCTTTGCTGCAGGCAGCCCTTGAAATGTCAATCTAAGCTTCTTGAAATATCTAACCACTGATTGTAGGTTGGTGCTGGAATCCAGATCCCACCAAACTCGAGCAAACTTCTTCAACGATGGGGGGTAATGGACATTATGTCAGAACAGGCAGTACGTCCCGACGGTATCTCGTTCCGTCGCTGGGAGAATGGCCACCGTATTGGCTTCACTGATCTCTCTGAATCTTTTATTGAGCTCTGCGGAGCACCATACTACGTCGCACATCGTGCTCACCTACACTCTGCGCTCTACCAGCGAGCCAAGGATCTTGGAGTTGCGGTTCGGTTGGATAGCAGGGTCGCCAGCTACAACCATCACCTCCCGTGTGCAACCCTGTCTAGCGGCGAGACCTTCTCGGCAGATCTGATTGTTGCTGCCGATGGTGAGTGACCCCTTCATGTTAGAGTTCGTGTGTTGATCTGGGCTAATGTATTCTTGCGGCAAAGGCGTCAAATCAGTAGCCAGGAATTTGCTGCCCTCCAACCAAGTTGGGGCAACGAATTACACGGGGTTTGCAGTCTACCGAGCCACGGTGGATGTCAGCAAGATGAGAAAGATCCCAGAAGTTGCCTGGATTCTTGAGAAGCCCGGACTGCATGTTTGGTAAGCTGATTGACGATCACATTCGTCGGAGATGGTGGTCTAATTTGCAGCACAGGATTGGCGAAGATCGTCACGTCATGACTTACACCATCGCTGCTGGCGAATCTTTCAACATTGTGTTGTCTCATAGGGACGTGAGGGATCCTTCCACCTGGGAACAAAAGACGCAAGCCGAAATTCTGGAAGAGATGAGAGCGGAATTCAGGGGTTGGGACTCACAGTATGATTCCGCGATCTCTCCAAAACGTGTTTGCTTGACTTGTTGACATGTTGCAGGCTCACAAAAATAATCGAGTTGATTGACACCACCGTCAAGTGGCCTCTGATGGCTGGCGTCCCGTTGGAACGATGGGTTGCGGATTCTGAACGTCTTGTCATCCTCGGTGATGCGGCACATGCAATGCTCCCCTACATGTCCCAGGGAGCGGCCATGGCAGTCGAGGACGGCGCCGCTTTGGCTGTGGCACTCAACAACATTGCAAGTCGTGAACAGCTTGGCCATGCGCTTCAGGTATTTCAAAAAGAAAGGAAGACACGAACCTCGATGATGCAGGAAGCCAGCATGGTGAATGCTCTGCTGTGGCACTTCAAGGATGGCCCCGAACAGAAGGCTCGAGATGAGGCGATGCGCCCCGAAGTCGAGGGTCGCAAATTTTCGAGCAGCCCAAACCAGTGGTCTGATCCCCTTACTCAGTCTTGGGCTTATGGTTATGACGCCGAGGATAAGATGTTGGAGCAATGGACGCGGGAAAGTGAGGCCTGAAGAGCTTAGTACCGACATGGTTTACAGGGTTGCGCAGTACAATAAATTGTGGGAAGAATCAGAGCGATTAGCTAGAGTGAGGGAGTGCTTTCATGCTAGAACCAATTGAAAGAACATGACTAGAGACATGGTCTTCCAGCTTTTCTTGTAGTCCATCATGGGTTGGTGACTAACTGACGTGGTGACTGACGACAAGCCGTTCATTGAAATGATTTACGGAGACAATCCATACTCACAGTGACGAAATCATATGTGGATACAGGACACCTTCTCAAGCGACTACTCGTTAGCTTTCGCCCACCGCCCTTGATGACTTGCTATTATTAACAAGGACTCTTATCTAGCGCTTGTGAAAAGTAGTTGGAGAGCTTTGATTATATGACAACAAGTTTCGAATATGTACATGCAGTGACCAAAGTCGAGTGACTAGAGCCTACCAAAACAAGTCCCCTGTAGCAAAATCGTCCATCAACTCGGACATCGAGAAGTTTGCGGCAGTGTTGGGGAAATCATTGAAGTTAGGTGGGAGGTAGTTCATCAAGTTTGAGAAGGCTTCATCCATTCCTCCATTCGACGCCATTTGCGTGGTCTGCGCATTCTCACCTCCGTCTAAAGGAATTGTCTGGCTGGGCACCATTCCTCCCACCTCGCGGGCGGCATCGTCACGGCCCGGAGCTATGTCGAAGTCAGTCTTTGCACGTACTTCACACTGACGCTATCGCCTACTCATATGCAAGCTCTGAACCATGAAGATCAAGGTTGCAGTAAACTTCGCGCACTTTTCCACCATGGGGTTCTGGATGTCCAGTCGCGCAATGCAACTCACTGCACTCTTCAGTATATCGTCAAGCCGTATAGCGGTGTTTGTGTAGCCTTGATCAAAGGGCATGGACCCATAACTGTCCTCGACCAGCTTAGTCGCAACAATAATTAAGGAGGCATTGAAGGCTGAAATGGAATTAGCTGGCATTCTTTCGGAAAGCGAGTCACACTCACTGAAGTATAAACTGAACCACCACGCCCCAAGGAAGGAGACCGTAGGCTGTACATCATTCGCAAGTTCACAGGCTTCAACTAAGCGGATGATAGCTTCAGCAGACCGCAGACATACTGTTCTACTGAGATGCCACGCCTGTTGCAGCGTGGCGGCTTCTTGGGGTGACTGAGGGCTTCCATCGAAAGATTGTAGACAGCGGTCTAGTATTGGGCGATGCGACAGTAGTTGCAGGTTGTGATACCGGAGCGTTAGTATCACACGGAACTTCAGTAACATCATCTTCCCTTCAGGGCTGGCGACTTCATTCGGCTCCACAAGCTGCATCGAGAGGGGTAAATATGCTTGCCAGTCAGCGAGTTTCTGTCCGATCTGTATCACACTAGCCACGGTGTTTGTTAACGGGATGGCCGATATTGATCCAATATTGCTTTCGTATAGTTCGTCGATTACGGCGGCGGTAACCCCGTACAGCGTTCTGGATAGCCAATTATCAGTAAACATCAGGCGGAGGAAGACTGTGTGGTGGACAAACATGGATGCATTCCAAAACGCAGTACTCTCTTCCTCGTTAGACCATCTCGAGATATCGGATGTTCTTTGATGAGAAATGAAGTGTTTTGGCAGAGGTGTTCGGATATAGTTTTGCGGAATGATGGGCGGCCGGCCGAAGGTCATGCTCAGCGTTCTGTATTCCCATGGTAACATAGGTAGTCAGACGCAATCCTTTGCTCAGCTAGCCGGCTAGATCATCTGGATATTCTACTTACCTGTCGAGTACCACACATCCATACCAAGTACGTATTCTGATTTCTCGTTCAAGTGGTTCGAATCTTTGAAGAGCCAATTCTGAATGGAAACCTAATTCGAGCGCGGCTTTCACAGCGAGTCCGTGGATGGCCCATGTCTGTATAGACCGTTGGCTGCCTTGAAGGTACTGTGACATGAGGAGCATAGCCTGGACTTTTAAAGAATTGGGGTCAGCTAAAGAAAATGTCGCTGGAAGAAGGAAGGAGTAGCAGTACCTGCTTCGACATTGGCTCCTATCATCATCTCCGTCATTGAAAGGGCTTTGGCTCGCCGGTAATGAACCTCTGATATCGCCTGGCGGTCGCCCAAACCTACCCCTGTAGCGTTCATGGTGCTCGTAGCCATGGCCAGAATCATGTGTAACAGTGCAAGCCATGCAGTTTTCACGTTCTGCATACCAGTTGCTCTGTACTGAGCGTACGTTTTCCAGAAGCTCTCTTCGTGGATATAGGGGAATAGAAGACCCGTGTCACGGAAGAATTGGCGCACAAGATTGACGACTTCTTCTTCAGGCGGCAGACGAGATGCCTCGGACGGTTTTTCGAGTTTCCTTGAGTCGAAGGAATCTGTGACTGGGGACTGAGATCTAGAAACGGCCAGAATGTGTTGTTGTGCTTGCTTTGCAGGTGTACAAGATGTCTCTCCCCGCTCATCTCTCTGGCTTTTGTTCAGTAAATGGTCGAGCGTGCGGCGGATGATTCTTGTGAACGCAATGTTGGATGAAGGCCCTGATTGATAACAATTGAGAATCAGCAGGTACTCAAGGAAATTGAGGATCATGACCGTGAAGTTAGTTTATTCTGTCATACCGAAGTACGCCCAAGACTCGTCTGTGGTAAATTCAATAGTACCAACACCATCTGTTGCGTCGGGGGTAATCCCCTGCGTAACGCTTCCATCCTCAACATTCAGCGACTCCTCGGGATATGTGGTTTCTGAGAGATCATCGGTACGACCAGAAATACTACGTGGGAAGAGAACATGTTGTTTTCCCCGTAGAAACGAGGCGGGTATAAGTCTCTTTAGCCGACTAATTTCTTCTTCGACATCAGCTAAGCGGTGTTCGACTTGCTCGAGATATCTAGCCACAGAGTGAGACAAGTTTTGCAAAGGTTTTCCAGGCAGATCCAACAAACATACTGTTTCGGTACCAGTGCGTTGCTTCCGCCAGAGTTGGCTGCGTAGATACATTCGATACCTTGTTCGACGCAAGCGGAGCACTGAGGCCTAACACCGTCGCACTATCATCCAAAGTTTTCTGATTAGTATTCAATGACATCCAGTAACATCCGGTGGGCGGGACGATTCCGTCCAGGCGAAATCTGCCAAATTGGCTGCCAACCGTGTGGTAGTCCGAAAACGTCGCACTCACCCTTGACTTCCGAGCTCGACATGAGCTGCAGGCAATCGGATTACGCTTCCGCTTCCGAGTCGACGCGCCTGTTGGCCCTGGAGTGCTGTTCTCCATTTCTCGGGGAAAGTCTTCATCCAGCTCACAAGTTGTATGGCACGATAGGGCAGAGACTGATAGAGGCGGGGATTTAGAGAGAAAGATGATCAAGTCCCCGGTGTAGTTGAAAAGGGAGGGCGGGGAGTTAGGGAAGAGGACCGAACTCTAAACGCTGTACACCTAACGCTTAGAGGCTGTGCTGCGCCGGATCGCGTACGGTTAGCGTAGTGGGTTGGTGTCTTTGCCAAAGCCTCCGACCATGCCGTTTCGGCTAAGACCTTAACTCCCCGGATACATCTGCGCTCGCTTTGTACCCTCGCCATCACGTTGACGGTACTGACAAAACGCGGTTGGCCTTCACACGGGATGAGAGTTCGGCAAACACTCGTAAATCATGTGTTTTCGATCAAGTCATAAACACATCTCTTCAACACTGAATCGTCGCTAACCGAAAAACCATTCAAGAAGAGTGAAAGCAATCAACACACCTTACCACTTGACTCAAGCAACTCAACGTCGTATCATACTGGGAATACGAAAGCTAGCCATGTCTTCAACAACCGTCACAGAGACTTCGCAACAACCCGAGCCGGCTGGAGATGGCACCGCGAAGATGCTGCGCGACGCTGAGGCTAACCACACAAAGCCTCTGTGGCTGCAAATGACCAGACTAAACCCTCCTCTGCCCAACCCACGGTGCACACCCCATCTTTGGAAGTATTCGGAAATTCAACCCACCCTTTTGCAAGCGGGTCAGCTTGTTACCGAAAAGCAAGCTGAGCGCAGGGTCTTAATGCTCGTCAACCCCTCCAGAGGTACGGATATGCAGCCCATGTCGATGGAGCTTTAGACCTCTGACTTCTGAATTCTGAATCCGTTCCTGACTTGAAAACCTAGATGCCCCTTTCACAACTGACACTCTCTACGCTGGGCTGCAGCTGGTCATGCCCAATGAGACAGCGCCGGCGCATCGACACACGGCTTTCGCCATGCGCTTCATCATTGAGGGCAATGGCGGCTTCACTGCCGTTCACGGAAAGCGCATCCAGATGACCCGGGGAGATGTAATCTTGACCCCCACTTGGAACTGGCATGATCATGGAAAGGATGGGTCTGGCCCGATGATCTGGCTTGATGGCTTAGATTTGCCCAACTTTACCCACTTCCCTGTTCATTTTGTCGAGCATTTCTCATCGCCACGATACCCAGCAGATAATGTTGATACATCCCAGTCGCCCATTGTCTTCCCGTGGAGTAGGATGAAAGCAGCACTTGACGCCGAGGAAGGGCACTATGCTACACAAAGCTATCTTCGTGCAGATGGATCTGAAGGTACTTGCTTGATATTCCGTCCCATCCAATGTTTTGACCATTGAACTGACTTGTGCAACGCTCCAGTCAGCAAGGTTTTAGGTGGCCGTGCAGCCCGCTTGGCCTCCGGTGCCAAGTCTCCTCTTATTCAGGAGACCGCGTCATCTGTTTACCATGTCGTGGAGGGATCAGGACGCTCTCGTATCGGTGATACAGATCTCATCTGGAAGAAGGGGGATACTTTCTGCATTCCTTCGTGGTACTCTTATCAGCATTTTGCGGACGAGGGCCTGGAGACAGACGTGTATCTGTACCGTTTTGATGACATGCCCATGCTGAAAAGTCTGGGGTTTTACCGCTCAGCTGATATGGACGTGGAACGTCTTGTATCGAACTAAGCGGTTGTATTTACTCACCTGTAGACTAAATGAAATAAGATGAATTCTATTATAACATTTGTACCTGTAGATAGGAACTGGGGTCTGAGATATAGTCTACGAGTTTACAGACGTTTAGTTTCACGCGCCAAAGCACCATTCGCGTGCAGACAACGTAGGCATCAAGACACTCGGTCGCTTCAATTCTACAAGTTTTCTTGTATCAAACAGGGGATTCTGCGTAACAATGCTGAGTCACAGCAAGGTATGGTTCCTTTCTTGTTCATATCAAAGTTTCAAATTCGAGGTAAATTGCAACAAAGCTACAACGGCCGACTTCCCGTTCGTTCCTTATCCCTATCCCGTCTGAAAGACTACTCTCCTAGCCTAAGCGAGAGCTGCAGTCTTACGAATGACTGTATCACTGAAAAAGTAAAGGGGGATCACCAGTAAGTACACCGCCCAGAGGATTCCCGCCATGGTACCAAATTGAGCAACGGGTCCTGCCTGTGCCATCCAGCTTGTAGCCGCGTAAGAGACTCCGAAACCGACGGAATTCTTGATCAAGTTCACCAAAACTCCGATATGGCTGGCTCGAGGTGGCATGGTGTCCACAGCATATGTTAGTAGCACGTTGGCCGAGCATGTCAAACCTGTGGCCAACATGCCATAGCCAACGCTGACTTGCGCCCACTTTTCGGGTGATGCAAGGCCATATCCAATGACCAGACATCCAGCTGGGCTGATTAGACCTCCAATAATCACAGCTGGCAATCTCGAAGCCGGATCTTGTCTCCCGCCGTTGCGACGTGTGGCTCGGTTGAAGAGGTAATCAGCCAACGCGCCGCCAACTGGGAGTCCAAGCAAAAGACCGATCAAGGGCCCGACGCTGAGCAGTCCGACATCTCGAGCTCCCCAGAGCAGTGGCGGGGGGCTGTACACCGCCGAGAGTAAGATGGATACCAGGACAGTCCAGCCAATGGTGAGACCGAATACCAAAGTTGTGACAATAACCTGTGGCGCGCCCAGAAGTTGGAGAGGCTGAAAGAGGCTCGATGCGGCGAGTTTCCAGTCCATGTCGATGTACGACGTCGAGAAGGAGCGCAGTCTCCATTGTTTTCCTAGTTCTCTAGATCCTGAATAGCCTTGCTGGTTGGCGTTTTCAACTTGGGCGTAGGTGGGGCTCATGGGCAGACCTTTTGGATTGTCTTCAGTAACGGGACTGAGCTCGACTTCCTCAGTCGTCTTTGGCGAGCCCGCACGAGTTTCCGGGAGCATGATCAATGATCCGACAAATGTAACGAAGATAAGCGCCGATAGAATACGGAAGTACCATCTCCAGTCGCCAGTCCCGTCCGCGACAACTCCTGAAATGATTGGTCCGATGGATGAGCCGGCAGCCAAGAGTCCAACGTAGACAACCATTGCGCTTGCTAGTTGATTGTTTGGGAATGTCTCTTCAACGAAGCTGGGTCCCAGCGCCTCGACAAGCCCGCCAGCGAGCCCGCCAAGAATTCTTGATGTTCTCAAGTCATTGAATGTAGATGCTTCCCCTGACCAAAGGCAGAAGACAAAAAAGATGACAAGAGATATGAGAATCGTGTATCGTTTGCCGATGAGGGATGCCGCGGGGAGGGCGAAGATGTTCTAGAGATGAAGGCAATTTAGTCCATGTCTCTCTACAACTACATTTGCAGAGCATTCGATGATCCTCTTTGAGTAAGCTTACCGAGAGTCCCATAGTCAAAAGCACCCAAGTAGAAAGCTGGGAAGCCTCTTCCGAAGTGCAATGAAGCTCCTCGATGATGCGCGAAAATAGCGGAGGGGCACCCGCCGCAAAGGCGTTTCCCAAAAGGTTGTAGAAGCTGACGTTCAGAAGGATCCAGATCCTCCACGAAAGCGGCCATCCCTATCGAATCGTTGATAGTTAGTTACCAAAGCCCATAATATGGTGAAATCTTTCTGCCCAAGGACACCGGCAACACTTACCAAGACGCTTGACTCCATCACTGAATTATTCGATGTTGACATGTTTGTTGATTTTGGATGTACGATATGAGTTGACTTTTTCCAAGTCTAGTTCGATAATTTAGATAAATGCTTACACGGGTTCTTGCAATTTCCGCTCAACACTGGCTCCGCCCTGTCCTATCTACTCCAGCCTTCCACTTTACAGACGACAGCTTTCATTAAAAGATCAAACTTACGAACGCGTAGCGTATCATTGGTCTGGCGAGTCATTCGGGGAGATAAACCTAAGGGTATGCATCCGCGGAGAACTGTCATAACCCCGGATACTACCCCGCATCCGCAGCGGCCCGCGTCCACACTGGAGACCGGGTGATGATAGTTTGCTTCCGTGATCTCGGGGTCAAGCGGGGGAGGCGGGTCTTGTTAGATACTTGCCGCGATGAGTGTGAAGCATATATCAAGGGTTCTATCTTGATTCAGGCTAGGCGAAGCAACACAGCCGTACTAGGCACGTCAGCCGATTGAGTCGGTTGGTTGTTTGTAAGCAAACTCAAACACCACCAAGGCTGTGCTCAACGATGACACGGTGTTAGAAAGATTGCTAACAATAAACCAGAAGTGGGGATATTGATTCATTCAAGTTCTCGTCGGCATGTTGTGCTGGAATAGGAGCCAAGGAAGAATCAGAACTTTCCTATCTCCGCGATGAATCATGAAGCGAAGGCACCGTTTGCATGTGACTTGGTCACAGCACTGACCAACTCATGCTTCGATAAGTCTCAGAGTCTCACTGACCCACTCATAGTATCGACTTAGGACGTAAACATTTCCTCATTTTCTCAACCCATCCGCCTCCATTAGAAAATGATAAGGGGACTCTTGGGATCCAATTTGTTCTCTTGGTCCAAGTGGAGAGAAACTCCTTAGTGTTCAAGGACCCATCGGCAGCACCGCAGCAGAAATGAACCCTTTAGGCGCTGGTTAGGTCCTTTTGCCTGTGAACTGCGAGCTTGATTTTACGATACGGTAGGGAAATCTTTCCGATATAGGGTACTCCAGACCCGATTTACGGAGCACGTGGCGAGGGAAAGATTTACTTGCATCGGTAAAGCATCTTGCTCTCGGTTGCGAATGTAGAACACGAAGAATAGCGGGCAAGATGACACGTCGTGTATTAAGAGAAACTAAGTAATCGTTGAGTATTTGGCCAACGACAGCCAAATGACAGGGCCTCATCGCAAAGGCAGTGATGGGGGGTATGACACAAGACCGCTGGCATCAGTTCCTGGAGGACTTGGAGGCATCTGAGCAACGAAGCTGCCATCGGCGATCGTTCAATACATCTCTTTTCCATGACAGTGATTCATTCATCTTTATTCGTTTTGAAAGGTGCTCCGGCTAAGGTACATGTATTCTACACATGCTGAGTCCATCTGAGGGTCGAGTGACAGTCTAAATGGGATGGTGAGTACCTATGTTGAGGAGACTTGGGAAATGGTAGCGAGCTTGGCGGAGAACTTCGACCAAGAAAATAATAGAAGAGAAGGCATGAAGACTGAGGGTAGCGATATCTCATAGTACCCAAGTTAGTATGAGCCGTGAAACATGAACGATGACAATGGTCTCTTGTGGCCCAATGATGTCAGTTCAAAAAGGGGGTGCGAGGCTCGTTTTCAGACAGAGGGAATGAATGTATCCCCTTACCAAAAGAAGACACTACCGTTTTCTCTCCATAGTCTTGACATCTGAAATATCGAAGTCGATCGCGATCCTCGTGGAATTCATCGGAATAGCTTGCTACTCGTGAGATTCTTGTTTACAGCCAATCGACTCGTTGCAACTCAGCAATCATTTGAACCATTCCAAGGCCTTTTCCGGGTTTCTGGGGAAAGCTTGGCCCAAAGCGCCAGCGCTAGCCTCTGATAACGAATTTTGAAATGATTTGTGCAATCAGAGTTTTCGTTACGTTTTCCTTCCGCTATGGTAGAAAATTGCCGGGGACCCTCTTTCGGGGCTTGTCTCGGCTAACCGCTAACGTTAAGACGAAGCGGGAGCTAGCAAGACCGAAGCGGGGCCCGACCGTGTAAGTTGAGCGGTGCCGAGAAGTGGGGCACCGGAGGCCACGACTCGGTATCGTGACCGTGTACGTTAGGAAGAGCCGGGTCGGCGTCAAAAACCAGCGCCGGACGAGAAAACTTTGCTGCCGCTAATTCTCGGGGCCCGGGCTGAATCAAGAAGACAATTACCGTTGCTACGCTGGCCGGTTTGGTGTATAAGTAGGCGCCTCCCCCCCTTGGGTGAATTTGGGGTTTCTCCCTGTTTTGTCCATCTGATCTTTGTCTTTCGAACACTTGATATCAACCTCAACATTATCTGTGCCACGAAAGTATATCAACCTCACATATTCTTTTACTACAACAGCAATCAAGACCACAATGTGGTCCCCCACTCCCAAGATGCCTCTCGACATCAAGATTGACGACCACTATTGTTCCAAGATCTACACTAGCGGCTCCCATATCACAGGCACGGTAGCTATCTGTCCAGAAAGCCGTACTCCATTCCATTGCATTCAAATAGCTCTCATGGGCATCTCTCATACCCGGGTCGATATGTTACCTGTCCCCAAAACCACCACCGACGTCTTCCTCAACCTGGACATGCCCATCACGAAGACTTCCTATCCGCAAGGACAAGTCTTTGCAGCAGGAGAAACCCACATTATCCCATTCAACTTCACCATACCACGAGAGCTTCACACAGATGCTTGTGAGACTGGCCAAGGCGAACATTCCCACGATCAACACATGCGGCTCCCTCCATCGATGGGCGGCTGGGAAAAGGACGACATGTCGCCAACAATGGCTCAAGTCGAGTACAAGATAGTCGCACGACTGCTGCGCAAAAGATCCTCCAGCCCAAAAGATACCATCGAGGCCAGCCAACGGATCATGGTCCTCCCAGCATTTGCTGAAGACCCGCCCTTGAGCATCAACAACCAAGATGCAAGGTACACGCTCTCCAGGATCAAGTCCGTCCGCAGGAGTCTTCTCTCCACGCAAAAAGATCGCATTGTCGTCAATGCGCTTCAGCCTGAAGCAGTCTACATCAGCATCGGCGGACACCAGCTCCCCGACTCTCACGCCTCCGTAACACTGGACCTGAGCTTTGAATCTACCTCCTCGTTTTCGTTTCCGCCGGAAGTGACACTGGGCCAGGTCAAGCTAGAGGCTCAGACGTGGTTCACAGGCACCCCGATGAAGATGTTGCCAGACCTAGGAGACCCCCGTGAGGCAGCAGGGCTGCGCCACGAGCTGCGATACTCTACCCAAACCAAGCTCTCTACAACAGATACGGGAGTCATCCTGTGGCACAAGGATGATCGGACAGAAGATCGCAAGGTGTTCTCGTGGAGTTCAAGGACCAAGGTTCCTATCCGTCTCACTACGGCACACAAGATGTTCCTGCCCACCTTCTTCAACTGTTTCATTGCTCGGAGCTACATATTGCGCATGTCTGTCAACTTCAACGGCTCCAAGACCAACCTCTCTGTCCCGCTGCAGATTGCGTCGCAGTCACTTTATCCCCAAGTGATGGAGCCAGAGGTGGAGGACCTGCCATCTTTTGAAGCATCTCTTGCTTGGAGATGAAGGAGAGTTGCCGAACCCTTTTCTCTTTTTTCATCTGTTTGTAACCTGTGTTCGAGAGGTTTAGGAGGCGCACATGACGTTTCCAGGGTTAATATGGAAGCTTATTTACGGAAGACTATGGCATGTTTGGAGGTGTGGCGTTACACATGGATGACGAAGGTTGCCTGTTTTTGTTCTTGTTTTTTCCTTATGATGGATTGGAGTCAGCTTGTGGCTGGATCTTTGCACGATTATCACCGTGTCGGTAGCGACTGGATTGATATTCATCGATCTCTATTAGGTGATTAAGTATGTTTAACCAGAGACCAACCGGGTATATGATCCGTGTTGCGTCCTTCTCGGTAGAGTCTTATTATCGTAACCACATCTACACCGCAGCCCTATCGTCGAAAGCCTTCTCCTTTTGACTCTGCTTGCTCTTGACACTGCCCGCAGTCCACTGGCGCATCTTCTTGCCCCAGAAGTAGAGAAGCGGCAACCCAAGAGACAAGACGATGATTGCCTCTGCGTACAGGGCAAATGTTTGGAGGGGCCCTTTCTCCGCGATCCAGACAGTCGCCTTGGAGGCGATGAAGAACGCGACGACAATGCGTAGAGATGAAACGTTGACGAGAACCGGTCTGTTATTATGTTAGTAACGCACTTCCACGAGGGTGGTCGGGCTTGAGCATACCCTGCCCATTGCGGGTAGCTCTCGACGATGAAGACGTTGAGAATGGTCATCGTCGTCAAAAAGGCAAAGACAATCAGGAAGGAGCCAACCAGTAGAACTGCCCAGTGCATGTTCTGCTCACCGGCGGTACCGAAGACGAAGCAGCCTGCCACTCCCGAAACGAGCGGCAAGATCAAGTTGGCGAGGTGATGCTCCGGCTCTCTGCTGCCGCCCTGCCACCTCGTCACAGCATTGGAAATCTTGTCGGCCACAGGGCCACCAAAGACGTAGACCAGAGCCGAGGCAGCGAAGAAGGGAAGCACAGTGAGACCGGTCCACTGGAACTGCCAGCCCTGAGCGAGGAGGGCAAAAGGCGTGATCTGCTGAGCGGCCTGGTTGATAACGATCATGGAACTGTTGGCGAGCACGCCCCAGATGATGGCGGGGAAGTAAGTGGATCTGAGGGCATCGAACATGGACTTGGCAGCGCGCTTGAACTCGAAGCCGTTTTGGAAGACACCGATGTTGGTCCAGACGGTGCGTGGCGTATAGTTCACGTAATCAAGCTCCGGGCGGTTCTGGCCTGGCAGAAGAGGGTAGGTATTCTGGCCACCTGTGACGGATTAGCTGTGCTCGAGTCTCTTGGAGTGAGGTGAGACATACTGAGATCCTCCTGAGAACGGGTCCAACGGGTCTCGGGCAGGAAAGCAATGAGAATGGCCCAAGCCAAGATACCCATGCCAGAAGTGATGTAGTACAACCACCTCCAGGTGTAGTTGGCGGATACCCACGGTGCTGCAATACCAAGACCAATGATGATGATACCTTGACTGGACACTACGGCCGACATGGCCTTGTTTCTCTGGTGGATGAAGACCATATCCTGAACAATCAGCGGAATCAGTGCCTCTACTGCACCAGCGCCCAGACCCATGAGTGCTCTGGCAAGCAAGTGCTGTTGCAGGCTCGTGCTGAAAGCAGCAAACAAGCCACCAGCCCAAGCACTAGTTGCAGCAAACAAGAGTACCGGTCGACGGCCGATCCAGATGGATGTGGGCACCAGAAAGTAGCTGGCGATACCGTTCGCCAAAAGGGGCATCGTGGCTAGAAGGGTGACTTCGTCGAGGGAAGCTGGCTTGACGCCAGGTGGCACGACGGACATGGGGTTGATGTTGAGACCGCTGCCGCCACTCTGGGCCTTGAAGTCGATGTTGTTGAGGATACGCGGGTCGACCCCGGAGTACTCGAGGATGAAGACGGGCAGAAGACCACCGATGACGACCTCTGCTGACAGGGCGAGGGCACCGACTGTGAGGACTGGTCAGTCTCGATTGGCACACCCTGTGGTAGATGGGAAGTCTTACAGAAGCAAAGGGCGCCGATTGCTGTCCATTTTCGCCATGCCGGGAGGTTCAGTGGATCTACATCGTTCCATATCAATACTCATTGCTCGTTGGTACTCCATGAGCGATGGCAGGACTCACCCTTGGGATCAGGCGTGGGCATCTACACATTGTCAGCAAGGCTCATGAATCAAGAAGATATGCCAGACTTACAGGAATCAGCCTCAGCTGCCCGTCCACGTAGAGATTTGTCGTACCGACGACCAGCGTCTCGTTCTTCACACTGACCCCATCGTCAAACTCCGATACCGCCACGGCGTGCGCACGCTTAGGACCAGCCTGCTCATCCTGGAGCGGCCAGCGGTTGTTCGTCGCCATCTTGTCGTTGTTGTGTATGCCGTGATGGAGTTTGAGCTGTAGCGCAATCCTACCGCTCCAAGATTCCGAGGGTCGAAGTCGTCTTCCCGCCGGACGCCAGCGCAGCCTTATACTAGACCTGACATGCCCCCCTGCGGGTGGGTGATCGGTAGCAAGGGGATGGGGATGATGAGTTACGGGTTCGGAACGCCCTCTAGATTCCGAGATGGGGTTAATTTAGCAGTGCTGGATCCAGTCTATATCAAACGGATAGAGGAAGGGAAGAAGAGTGGGATAGAAAAGCTGTGCGTTTGGATCTGTAGAAACCCCAGTCGCGTTTGGTCTTGTGTTACCTGTACTCGAATCGGAGACGTGCCTGGACGGATGCGTCGCATCAGGCGAACCGTCAATCGCACGACACCCGCGACGACGATCAACTACGCCAGTAACACTAGAGAGACATACTCAGACACGAGTGTACGATGCTGTCTCTGGGCAGAGTGGGTGTGTGTGTGTCTCCCTCCACTTCCCGCCCGCGGGGGCGGAAGAGGCCTCTCCCATGTTCGCCCATGTTCCCCTTTCTCCTCAAGCACGGGCGTGTCATGTTTCCACCTGACAAACGTTCGTCGCCGCGAGACCGGGAGCTAGGATATCGAACCTTGAAAAGCCCATGGTCTGTGATGTGTCTGCTTTCGGCAGTTGAAGAATTTCTGGATCGCCTGATGGGGCGTTGGGTGGGTGCGGGCCGGTGAGCTGGGGCGAGACTAATTCGTCGTCGAAGCAGAGTCCCACGCCTACCACGATGGGATTCGTGTAGGATATTTGGCATGACACAGCTGCGTCTTGCGCCTCGTAGGGATTGGGGCTCTTTGGGTGAGGTGGGATAAGGGGGTGTGACTTGGTCTGGGGTTGGAATGCGGCATGCGACGGTTTGATCGACGTTCTCGCGCGCGCGAGATAAACCCTTGCCAGTCGTTCTTCGACGTACTGAAATTCTTCACGCCTTCGATCATGCCTTACACATACAAAGTTGCCCCTTGCATTTGGAGACGTTGCGGAATGCAGATAGCATAGGGCTCCTAGCGTCCGGTCCATTCATCACATTGCACTTCAGACCGTTTCTTTCTTTCCGAACGAGTTGAGATGAAAAGCCGCAGAGACACAGAGCAACAAAACAAACTTTTCCAGCATGGCATTCATAATAAAAAGCGACTATACTAAGATGCAGATACAGGTCGCGGAGAAAGGTTCTTGAGTCAACGCATGAACACAGCACCACCACCCTGTTACAGAACCCCGGTCCGAGTGCCTCGTTCCAACACAAAATAAGACGTTTGGATCTTCGACAGCTTCGACTCTTTTCTTTTTTTAACCCGGCGCACGGATGGCGATGCAACGATATGCCGGGTTTGATACATCTCAACGTCCCAACCACAGAGTGAGTCGTCATTCACAAAAGCTGCACAATTGCATTACGGACAGGTCAATATCACCACGGCGATATTCCAACCTGCCAAGAAGGTTACAATCCTGATGATTTGACGGGAGAGTTGACGACGACTACAACAGCGATGGGCGGGTTGACAAACTGTCATCAGCCCACATCCAACTCCCCCTACAACATATTTCGTCTGAAATACATCGACTGGTTTGTCTGGTCTCTGGGCTTGGCCCTCCACCATGACTTCATGCCGACGTTACTCGTTTCGGTTTACCAATGAAGCAGGTATTGGCACACTCTAGTCTCTCCTGTACACGTCTGTTTCTCTCTGCCAAGCCTACAGAACGGCCGAAGCCCTCTTATCTGAGGCTCAGAGCTGGGTGCCCCCCATCGTGATCGTCGCCGCTCGGCGCTCCATGTGTCGAGTCTGATGTTTCCTTCAGATGATACCTATCCGTCGGCTTATTCGTTGTGTATGTTCACTCCTCGCCGTCCACTTTCCGGTGCAGCGACCCGACTTGCTGGTTTTGGCTGGGCACCGCGTCCACTTGTGACGAGCCAAGGGTTGCTTACGAATCCATACGCACGGAATGAAGTGATCGTCGAGCATGCCACTTGGACAGCAACCTCGAGTTTCGAGATGATGTTATGAAGAAAAGTCCACCAACTCAATACGACATAAAAGCTTCACTACTGCAGCTGCGCTATTGTCAACTTTGGCCGACCTCTTATTAAGCGGCATTCCCTCGGGTTTTCTCCAGCCCATGTCACATTTTCAAGTATTGGACGCGTATTCGATGGAGGCCCTCAACATGTGTCACCCCAATGCCTCTTCTGGCTTGGCCGAAGCCTGTTACATTTCTGTTCCAGAGCGAGAGAGCAGAAATGAACGGTTGTTCGAATATTGCTTCCAAAAGCCAATCCTTTGCTTGAGTCTAGAATACATTCGTCATTCAAGTTTTGCCAACCTATAATCGGCCGTCCAAGTCCCCTCTATTAGTAAGACTGTCGTGTTGTATATCACTCTGGTCCGTCATCAGAAAGCCCAAAAAAATAACGCCATGCTTAGCCCCGTCGTCCCTTGCACAAGATCTGACTCGCTTCTCGAGACGCAACGGTAATATCCAGCCAGAAATCGTTTCCTTGGAATCGCTTTAGTTGTCGCTCGCACCCAAGACTCTCGCAAGCAGTACGTAGAAGAATACGACACCACCAGCGACGAGCAGCTTGTTCTGGTTCAGCCAACCGCGGCCGGCATCTCGTTGTTGCACAACGGCATCGACAACAGCCTGGGCCTGATGACCGCTGCCATTCCCGATGCCAAGTTGGGGCCCACAAGAGGCCCCTGCTGCCGCTCCCGTCCTGCTACCTGTCGCCAGGTCGATTTTGGTCTCCTTCATCCACTCCCAGTTGGCCTTGTCAAGGTCGGGCCATTCGGATCGGAACTTGGCGCCACCGTCACCGGCCTTGACGTTGCCCTTTTGTGCCACATTCGCCTTTGCGTTTGATCCTCCGCCGGTCGAGTTCCACCACTTTGTTCGTGCTGCCAGCATCTTTCTCTCGACCTCAGTGCTGGATACGGAACCGGTAGTCATTTCCTCGCTGGTCATGAAAGAGAGCAAGCCTATCAGAATGGTGGATACCTCCCAGGCAGGATTGAAGGACTTGGGGTGGAAATCGGATATGGAGAGGCAGAGGCGGGTAGATGGCTGGAAGCGACCGGAAGGAGTGTGCATTCGGATGGCCGGGGGCGCGAAGGGGTAGTTCGGGGGGAAGACGAGAGTTCCCCAGTACTGGCCGCCATGGTACGGCGTGTTTTCGGGACCTGTGATGATATAGTGCCACCTGCCAACCTGTTAGCATGAATATATAACTTGAGTGCGATGGACGTCGACGTACTCGAGAATATTGGATTCGGAGGGGTGCGCCTCAATGTATGGTGGTGGGTTCTCGGCGATGGTCTTGTACTCGCGCGTCAACTGTGTAGGAGTCAGTTTAATGAGTCTTGTAGAAATAATATCAGTGACACCTACCCTCTTCTGTGCTGCTCTACTGGCGGCCATGGTTGTTGAGGATCGCCGACGAAACCCTGTGGTATCCGGATCGACGGTGGGCGGCGAACGATGTAATGGGGAATACGATCAGTGGGCGGTGGCAGGTAGCCGGGCTATCGAGAGAGCGAAGAGAAGAATATGAGTAATGTACAAAAGTCGGAAATCGAAACGACAGAATGAACGCTGTTGGTTGCAGATGCACAGCACTTTTTCGACTGTTGGTTGGAACGGCGTAGGGGTTGTTGTTGAAATAGGACAAGTGAATGGGTAACGGAGATGGAATGCGGCGAGGCTGTGACAAGTGCCGCCAATGCGTTGTCCAAGGTGCTTGGGGGGCGCTTGACGGGGGCCTCGGGGTGCGTCAAAACTCAGAGAGACGGGAGAGCGGGAAAAGATACGTATCTCCGGTGCCCGGTGAGTCCACGCCGAAGTTGCGCCACAGGATTATGTCACTGGTCAGGATAGTGGGTCTTCTCAAGCCACATGAGGCACCTAGCGCCACCGAATCTCCAAGAAGATGGAAGGAAGGCCCGGGCGTCATGCTCCGGACGCAGGCTTGAGGTGCGGCTGGAAACCAGTGGACAGAGCTTCCGGAATGTGGCTAGAGCTTCCTCTCACCTCTCCCCGAGTCCCCCAGAGGCCCCACCAAGAGTGACCTCGTCCCGATCCGTTCCCTTGCGCCCGTGCTGCATCTCGAAATTCAACCGAAGCTCCCCGGATCGTGTGATTTTTATCCACTTGCAAGCTGCAACTTCAAGCTCCCGTCTGTCGAAACTCCCACCAAGGCTCCAATGGCTTCCAAGACCAGTGCGAGCGGAAGCTCCGTAAAGTCTCCCCTCTCAATCGTCCTTGGACCATCGAACGAAAGCTAATAAAACTCACGCTTTTTTTTAGGCTTCAAACCCGATTGGCAAGCTCCAGGCCGGGCCCGACGCATTGCGCAAGGAGGCAGAGTCCTCGGCCGAGTACGAGAAGGCACAGGAAGAGGCGAAGATCAGAAGACTGCAACAATTGGCAAGCTACGGCCCGTCTTCTGCCAACGGTCTTCAGCCTTGCTAATGCGCCCAATAGCTGTCCGACCAAAACTCGCAGCCCATGACCATCAACCGTCTGCAGGTCCACGGCGCTACCAACACACGAAGAGGATTTCTCGACCCCATCTTCACGCCACTCCTGACCGAGGATGTCAACAGCTCCTCTACCCTTGGCGAAGTAGCAGCACGATTGGGCGACGCAAGAGGAAAGCTGGAGAGACTCGGTACGCGCAGCCTGGGCCCTTGAAGTGACGGCATGGTCTAACACTCTTAGGCATCTTCCACCCTGATGTCAAGGTCCACCTTAGCAACGCCAACAACACCGATGCCTCGTCCACCCCCACCGATGTCGATGTCGATGTGGTTGTCAAGGAGCTCTCCCGCTACAAGTTCAACGCCGGAACCGATGTCGGAAACAGCGAAGGCTCCGCTTATACCTCTTTGCTTTGGCGCAACATCTTTGGCGGTGCTGAGCAGCTCACCGTCAATGCCAGTGCTGGCACGAGAACCCGTTCCGCATACAGTGCGACCTTGAGCGCACCGGTCCAAAGTAACCCCGATACGAGAATCGCGCTCGAGGGCTTGGCATCTGCCACCGATAAGTCATGGGCAGCTCACGAGGAGGTTCTAAAGGGAGGAAACCTGCGCTTTTCATGGCTCTCTGGCCTGAAGGATATGCACACGGTCGAATACTCGGGCATATGGCGTCAAGTTACTGGCCTTCGTGACAGTGCCAGTCCCACCGTGCGCGCTGATGCCGGAGACTCCGTAAAGAGCTCCATCAAACACATATATCAGAGAGACGAGAGAGATAACCCGCAGCTTCCGCAAAGTGGCTACGTGCTGAAGTCGGTTTGGGAGCTGGCTGGTCTCGGGCCTCTCGGCGGTGACGTTGCCTTCTCCAAAAGTGAATGGGAGGTGGGCGGTGCGCTGCCCGTCCCCGTTCCCGGTGTAGAAGGATCGTCTGGTATCTCGATCGGAGGAGGACTCAGGTTCGGCATGCTGTACCCGCTTCCTCTTGGCTTTTCCTCCGAGGGCAAGGCCCAGCCGAGTCGCATCAACGACAGATTCCAGCTCGGTGGGCCCACCGACGTCCGCGGATTCCACTATGGTGGTCTCGGACCTCACGATGGATCGGACTCGGTCGGCGGCGACGTCTTCGCGGCTGGCAGCGTGAACATGCTGTTCCCTCTGCCTTACAAGGGCCCCGACTCCGCCCTTCGCTTCCAGGTCTTCGCCAACGGTGGCAGACTCGTCGCGATGAAGAACAAGAGCAAGACCGGTGCCTCAGCTAGCGCGGGTCTCGACGCTAAAAGTGTCGCAGGCAGCGCGTGGAGAGCGTTGAATGACCTGACGACTGGCCTGCCATCAACAGCCGCTGGTGTCGGTCTGGTTTACGCCCATCCTGTTGCCCGTTTTGAGCTCAACTTCAGTCTCCCATTAGTGCTGAGACGGGGCGAGCAGGGTACCAAGGGACTGCAGGTCGGAGTCGGTATCAACTTCTTGTAAAGGCCTCATTTCCGACATATGGATAAAGTTTGCGTGCCGGCATACAGCAGCACAGCCTGACTAGACCATATTGTACAACTATGTCATTGTAGATACTCTCTAATTGGAAGTTACAACCCAAATGTGCCTACAGAATTCCCAAACTCTTCGGGCCCGGGCGATTCATTCCACACCACTTTTGTCCGTGGCGCGATGTGAGGACCCTTACCAACTACCCTGGCCCGCCCAGTAAGCTTATTCAGCGTATTTTTGGTATTTAACAGTCGGCCTCCGATCGCCGGGACTCTTCCGTCTCACAAGGATGTCGTGGAACTTGGAAGCCATCGTGGCATTGTTGCAGCGCCGGCAGGAGGGTTCCAATAGTCAATCCGCACGAGAATCCTTCCAGAATATCCCATTCGCTGGATTTCGGGCTCCGGATGGTCGACTGCAGGGGTAGGACATCAGCCCCAGGATAGGAAGTTGAGCCAGCGCAGAAGCGACCTCAAGGTCTATAGACGATGTAACGTACAGTTCCCCCTCACCGCGGCCCTCGTATAAATGCGCGGCTGGTTCTCAACTTCTTGGTGGCTGGGGGCAGGGAAACCACAGCATTCTGGACGTTTTCTCCGTTGGTTCCAAATTGCACTTTCCAGGGGGACGATGTTCTTTAAGCTGATTATACCCTGCTGACAACTGCATCGCATGCGTGGTACAGGTTGACGATTCCAAGCTTGGCGAGTTCCATGACTCGTTGACTACTTCGCGAGCCAGGTCCCCGGATATAGGCTGCATGTAAGACAGCATCAATGGCACCACTGAGATGATATACTTAACTTAATAAGTAAGCATGTGCCGTCTGCTGTCGAAAGACTAGTGTGCTACACTTCTGCCACCTCCAGCGACTTTAATTCTACAACCAACAATGCGGCTGCTCCCTTCTCTGCCGTTGCTCGCCACGGCTGTTTCTGCCCTTACCGTGAGGGTCCCATCCGTCGCAGAGGACTTGAAGACGCTTGTAGCAGCATCGTCATCAGTAGCTGTTGACCTCCGTGCGAGATGGAGTACATACCATGCTCCTATTCCGTCGATCGTGGTGAATGTGACGACGGAGAAGGATGTTGGCGCCGTTGTGAGTTGTTCCATCAAAAGCCGTATCTTGAACGATGTTCTCTGACTTTTGAACCAGGTCAAGTACTGTGCGAGCCGCAAGATACCCTTCACGGCTCAGAACGGCGGTAACGGCTGGGGCAAGACGTCCAACCTCGGCAACAACGGCGTCATCATCAACTTGGCTGGTCTGAATGCCGTCACTTTCAGCAAGGCGAAGACGGAAGCCACCATCGGAGGCGGGGCCATCATTGGCGATACAATCAAAGCAGCTAATGCTGCTGGTGTCTTGGTCCAGACAGGCAACTGCAACTGTGTCGGCGCTCTGGGTGCCATCCTGGGAGGCGGCTACGGTACGTGGAGGACACTGACGATCCAAGACAAGACTCTAAACTAACAGCATGACAGGAAACCAAATGGGAGAAGTCGGCTTCGGCGTTGACAACGTGCTCTCGATGCGCGTCGCAGTCGCCAGCGGTGAGATCCTCACGGCCTCGCCAACATCCAACCCAGACCTCTTCTGGGCCCTCCGCGGCGCCGGACCCAACTTCGGCATCGTCATATCGGCGACAGTAAAGGCACGGCCCATGCCGGCCGAAGGCCGTAACGCATGGCTCATGAACCTCTTCTTCTCGCCAGACAAGCTCCCGCAAGTCGCGCAAGCCATCCAAAACCTCCCCCTGAAGCCGGAGCAGGTCGTCTACCTCGTCCTCACCAACTCGGGACCGCCATCCAATGCCCCCGCCGTCCTCGTCACTGGGTTCCTGCGACAAGGCAACGACGTAACTGGGCGTGCAGCCTTCGCGCCGCTGTACAAGCTGGGGCCGATCTCGAATAGCAGCAGTGTAGCAGGGTACGAAGGCTGGAACGCAGGAAACGACAACTTTTGCGCGCGCGAGGAGCGTAAGCCGGCATACAGCACGACCATCAACCACATGAAGCCCGAGACGTGGCCGGCGATCTGGGACTTGTACACCAAGTTCCAGGCAAAGGGGCCCAACTCTGCCGTGCTGATTGAGCGGTATAACCTGACCAAGGCGCAGTCTGTACCCAAGGGGTCTGCGGCGCTGCAGGAGGCCTTGAGGAGGGATGCCTTTGCGCAGGCGATTGTGATTCCTTGGTACACTGATGCCGCTCTGGATAGCGAGGCTGAGGCGTTTGCGGGCAAGGTTAGGGATATTTGGAGTTATTCGCCGAGTGCGGTGGCGAATCCGACGTATGTCAATTTTGCGCATGGCGATGAGACGCCTGAGGCGGTGTATGGGTCTAGTCTGGCGAGGTTGGGGGAGTTGAAGAAGAAATGGGATCCTTTGGGGGCTTTCAATCAGTGGTTCCCGGTTGGGGCATGAGATGCAGGGTCGTCACGAGTTTGAGTAGAAAAGCTTTTGAATTTTATGACTACACCTTCTGTGTAAAACCATGCTCTCCTCGCTTGCGCTCATCGGAGTTTGGTGTATCGAGGTATTAAAGTTGATGTTTATGACTTCTGAATGTAACTACGCCCTTCTCATTCACCTTCATCCGACCCTGGTGCATCGTGGTCATCGCAGGATGACCCCTCGATCAAGTTCTGCGCTTGTTCATCAATTTTCCTTTGGTTTTCAGTGGTTCTGGATCCGATTGTAGATGCAGTCGACTTTGTTCCTCCGACTGGCCTTGCTTCTGGAACTGGCAGCGCTGCAGCCACTGGCCTTGCTTCTGCGAGTAGCCTTGCTTCTGGAACTGGTCTTGCTTCTGGAATAAGCCTTGTTTCAACAAATGACCCTGCATCAGCAGCTGGCCTTGCTTCAACAGCTCTTGCTTCAGCAACTAGTCTTGCTGCTCCGGCTGGCCTTGCTTCAGCAACTGGTCTTGCTGCTCCGACTGTTCCGACTGTCCTTGCTTCAGCAACTGGCCTCTTCGGCCAAGGCCACCACCTAGACAGCGGCATATCACCGAAGATGGTGTTGAAGTTGGAGAGCGGATCGGCTTTATCGTACTGATAGACAGTTTTCCCAGCAGGATTATACGCAAGGGTCCGAACGATGTACTCTTCTTTGATCTCCTTCAGCTCAAAACGGGAAAGGGTAGGCATGTCCAAGGCGAAGATGTAGAGTTTGGCCGCCCAATATCCACGATGTTTGTCAAAAAGGTGATAGACGCGGGTAAATTTACTTTCTTTCGAGTTATAGACTGGATCTTCGATTCCGGTGGTGACGTAAGAGCTCAAGGGAACGAAGTTGTCTGGCCCTAGGTGGAAACCGCGTTCCATGAGTAAAGGGAGGCATTGTGTGCGTACGAGAAGGCCAGCGGTCCATTCTTTACTGTCTTCTGGAGAAGCAAAGCCCATGTTTATCGCCACGGAGACGTGCCTCCATTCGGGTGAGTCATATGGGGGCGTGGGAAAGAATGGGTGTGGCATTGTTGTGATGTAGATATGGGTAGGGTGTGTGTGGCGCAGGAGCTCCAAAGAAGTGATTGATCGTTGGTAAATGGAAGATTTGAGTTGATAATCTGGCGTGTGTGTGATGTAGAAGAGAGGAAAAGTGATCAAGTGAAGCTGTCTTCTCTGTTGGGAGTGCCAACCCTCTATATGGTTGTTGCGAGTGAGTTCGTTCTTTCTGGTGATTGAATATCTATCTTTGAATCGGGTAGTAGCCCCTCCCACACATACCACTTCGTGTACCTAGGTACATCATGGAAGATGGTGTTGATGTCAATTTGATGGCAAGCGCACCCCTTCCTCATATGTCTTGGCCCACTACGGTAAACTAGCAGAGCAACCTTCCTTGAATACTTATCTGAAGAGCAATTCCAGTAAAGACCCAAAGGCCTAGAGTGGAAGACTCGGACTGCGATATAATGACATACAAAATCTTCCATATTATCTTCGACACAAAGCGCCTCACTTTCCATTTAATTTGTGGAAAGCAACGTTGTGAAGAGCCATGAAAAGAGGGCCGAGGCCGTTTGCTGCTACCTACCTTAGGTAGGAACAGGGCAGTGTAGAAATGTGAGGTCATTCACAGTAAGTGCCAGTTCATGCAATTTATGAAGCTGGCGTATGAAGGACCTTCCTCAAGGTATCTCAGATCAGGCAGAAGGTGTGGTTGTGGATGGACATTTACCTCAAGGTGGAAGGATGCAAGCCCGAGCTTCATGAAATCGCGGCCCCACATCGGCGCCGGATGCAGGTGGACCGGGCCGGTAGTTCGCGTCCCGGATCTGGGTGATTTTTGTCAGCTGAGTGAGATCCCAGTAGGGGATGGAGGGGTCTGGATTTAAGTGGCCCTGTGTCTTGGACAAAGCAGTACTATGATGTCGTCTGACGTCGTCGGGAAAACAATGCTGACATAATCCATAATCGTACCTTGACAACCTACAACGGGACTGTTGCTGGGAGGTGCGCCCGAACGTGAGGTAGCTCCAACGGTGGTGTACCGGCCGCCGTGTGGCTTGGGAACACAGCTAAAGGTAACTATTTTTGTGACGACCTCGGACCGCAAAAGAAGCTCGGTCGGTCGGCCGGTCAGAGGTGCAGGCGCTAGGGATGGCGTCGAGTCTTTTGTCAGATTGTGGTGTGAGTTGCAGCGCACCAACTGTCAAAGACCCGGAGCTAAGGAGGAGTGATGATGATGATTTGTTTGTCAGGCAGGGCATGGGCGGGACAGATGAGGATGCAAACAAAACAACAAACGGATCTTGCCATGTCAATGACTCCTTCAAGGGGCGTCTTCCTGCATCCCTTGGTTTCTTTCCTGAGTCTGATTAAGCCTATTCCCAGGCTTATTGTCTATGTATTATCAGGTCAAAGAGGATGGATTCAAGCTCGTCTATCAACTCGATTCAGGGTCCCCTCCAAAGTTCAAGGTGATGAATTGAGCTTCCCGTTGCCCTTCACCTTGGATCGGTACGTGCCTTTTAAAGTGGACCGTGGCTGTAGCTCTCCGGGCCCAGCCAATCTTCAGCCAATGAGGTCGAGGGAGGGAAGCTCCAAGCTCGGAGTACGTACCGGGAGGATCGAATCGTTTTTTTATTTTTATTTCTTTTCTTCCCTTCTTGCGGGGGTAAAATTTTGTGACGCAGCCCCGGTTTTTGTCATCATCGGAATTTTTTTTTTCGAATTTTTTTTTCGGCCTCTGTTCTTTTTTTCCTTGGCCCAGGCACCGGCCCACGATCTGAGTCCCGGTCCTGAGTGAGTCCCGGTCCTGAGTGAGTCCTCATTATCCCAGCTCAGAGGCAACACCAAGACCTTGCTGCCGGGTAGGAGCAGGAGGCACCAACCCAACTGCAGTTCTTTCCTGAGGTGGCCTAAGGTAGCTGAGATGGATGCCTATCTGCTTATGGATACCTGATACTTCAGTGACTTTTCCGTTCAGTGACCAACATCCCAAGACAGAGACAGTCAAGCATGGCAGGAACGGAAGCTTGCTCGCACCTGCCTACCTTCCCGTCTTATTAATCGCTGGCTCTTGGACTTTATTTTTCCACCTACACCAACACCCAGAGACCTGTGACCCAACAGTCAACACCCCGTCATCCAAGGCGAAGGACGTCAAGACTCAAACGGCCCGTTTTCTTGTCTTCTTCTTCTTCTTTCTACCTTCTTGATCCTCTTCTCCTCCCCTTCATCCACTTTCTTCTGCTTGACATCCCATCGTCACGCCTCTTTCACCGCGCTTGGGGGACCCTCCACTCCACTCCCTCACTTCTCCCCTCTCTTCATCCGTCCGTACGGAACGGAGACCTTGCCTTACCTCATCACGCAGCACCCGCCTGAAGCTGCTCGCTCTTCTGCCTCGCTTTTGGCATAACTGCCTCCCACTTCCCTTCTCTCTCTCTCACTATTTTGCTTCCTGCTTCCTCTTGCATTCGCCATCTGGAGACACTGGTGGCACGCATCAGCACCCGCATATCCCCTCTATCATGCGCAGCCCCTACCCAAGAGAGGCTCCTCCCACCCTGCACGAAAAGAGTCACTAGCTCTGTTGGACAGTTGCCCCCCATCCGAGGCCACGACTTACAATTTACGATTCTTCCATCCAGCTCGACCGCCTTGTCCTTTTTTCCTTGGACATATCCACTTTCTCTTCGGAGTAGTGCAGTCCACTTTGAGAACCTGAGTCTGAGGTGTCCGTACTGCCGCTATCGCCGAACCGATCACAGCTGCTACCGCCTACCGCGAACCACCCCCGGCTCCTACTCCTTGTGTGGCCCCGGCACACACACACACACAGCAACCATCCACTTTCACTCTTGGGGCCCGTCCCGCCAAGTCAAAGACCGCTTCTCCTTGCGCTGCGGGCTCAACAGCAGCCTCCCAACATCACCACCACACAACCCTCCCGCCTAGCCCCGTCCACCATGGCTCCCAATGGCAATCCGAAGGCGAGGAACGGTGCTGGTGTCGCCCATGGAAGACTCAACGCTGCCAGGCGTGTCGTCCCCGTCATTCCCCTCCCCATGGACCGTCGCGTCAAGGCCAATGCTGCTGCGAAGCAGGCCGCCGCTGCTGCCCAAGCCGCCACTATTGCGACCCTTCCTCGACCCGCCATCACGAACGGCTCTTCTTTGAAAATCCAGCACGACGTCGACTCCGCCCCCAACACCCCCAAGACCATCGAGCTCGAGATTGCCACAGACGAAAACGACAAGGGAAAGCCCGTTGTTGCCAACAATGGTGCTGAGGAGACGGCTTCACCTGCCGACGCGGAAGGCGATGACACAAAGGATCGCGAAGGTACGCAGCAATTTTTGCCTGGCTTCAACGCACTCGGAGAACATCACACTCACTCTTCTCTACCAGCTACCGATTCTCAGGAGTCTTCTGCCGCCATCCCCACCCCGTCCACGACCGAAGAGTCCGAATCGACCGACAAGACCGCCGACCAAGACCTCCCCCGCTCTGCTGAAGACCCTGTTCGAGGTATGCCCGCCCTTGGCACTCGCAACTCCGGTCACCAATTCTCACATACCGCAGGCAATAGTCACGTCACCTCTCCGCCCGCGATCCGAGTTGCGAAGAAGGGTAGGAACCTTGAATCTTGCGATATCATCATGCCGCAAAGTCCTAATCACCATGCCACAGACAACGCTCACCAGCATCCGTCGACCTTCCGACCCCCTCCCGTCATCCCTCCGACGCGTTACAACATGCCACCCAATGGCCACAATGGCCACAATGGCTCGCGCCCTTCTCCCGTCGTCATCAACGGCACCTCTCACCGGGGCCCTCGATCAGTCCACAACGGTCCTCCACACATGCATGGCCCGCGTCCCAGCAACGGAAGCCTTCAGTTCGGCGGTTTTGCTTCCAACTCGTCTTCTCCGGCGCCTCCTCACTCGGGAGGCTTCATGCCCCCTCCCGGCATGCCTCTTCCCGACGGGCGTTCTTTCAGCGGTGCCGCCAACGGTTTCCACCGCCAGATGCCCTACGGTACCGAGTTTGTGCCTGGCACAGGTGTAGATGGATTCGGCCGACCTGTTCCAGGTTACGGAGGCATGGAGCAGTACCCTCATCTCAATGGTGGCTACGGACCTTCGACTCCTCATAGTTTCCAGGGGTCGCACTCTTCGGCCCATGCGGATGACACTAGTGCCTACAACCACTACCCCGCGCCTGGTGTCCCCAACGGTACAGCCCATGTCGATGACGCTCGTCCTCGCCCTCCTCCGGCCGGAGCTTTCGGCGGACCGCCCCAGCGAATGATGCCTGGGCCTATCCCGCCCCCGCACATGATGCACCCCGGTCATGAGCACCAGGGACTCGACGACATGGCCGCATACTTGCGATCGCAGTTCAGGGACCCTGCCTTTGCTGACTGCACTCTGGAGCTCCGATACCTCGACGACCGCGCTCCTCCCGTTCGCCTTCCAGGCCACCGTCTTGTTCTTGCCAGAAGCCAAGCCGTCCGCAACGTTCTAGAGGCCGACAACGTCGAATCCAGCTCGCCCGGCGCTAACCGCACCATCCTCCTGCAGTCCGATGATAGGTACCTCCGATCTGATGCCTTCTGGATGGCCGTTCAGCACTTGTACGCCTTCCCGCTCTTGGACATGCCTGAGCCAGCTTCCAATGGCAACTTCACCATGGCCGGCAACGCCGATGACCGCTTCGACTTTGCTCTCGGCTATGCTGCCGCCGGCCATATCCTGGCATGGCAGCCTATCGTCTTCCGTGGCATGGAGATAGCATCTCATTCCCTGAGCTGGTCGACTCTTGAGCGTGCTCTTGGCTTTGCCCTCGGCGATCTGCCCAGTCGCGCTTCAGCTGACAGACACAGCCAGTTCGTCTATGGCGAGCCTGTTCACGTTTTGATGAATGGTATAATCTCGTTCATCATCAACAACTTCCCGCCCGACTTTACTCTGGACACGTCTGTCGCTGATCCTGAGCGTTTTGCCCGTCTCCCTATTGCTTCGACATCACTCCCGCCCCGCGAAGGAACGCCCACTATTGCTCGCGGAACGGCTGGCCAAGATCGTCGAGCCCGCCCCATGCACATTCAGTTTGGTGACCTTGCTTTGGGCCCTGATAACACACCGAACGGCTCGGATTCGACCTCACAACCCTCTCAGCAACACCACATCCGATCGACTCTCTCTACCATTCTCATCAACCTCCCGTTTGCGTACTTGAAGCCGGCCCTCGAGTCCAGTGGCTATGGTAACGTCAATGGATGGGCGAACGTCGAGGCTCGGCACCACATTATGCGGGCCGTTGTCTCGGAGCGGGAGAATAGACGGTCCAGAGTTGTTGAGGCTGTCAGATCTGGTGCGGTGCCTCATGCCGAGTCCATCTTGTATAGCCTGCAGAGTGCCGATCCCCATCAGAATGAAGAATGGCATGCCCTTGGCTGGCGCGAGGACGTGGTCTCGTACGTTGACGGCGACGCGCCGTCTCTCGGCCGGCAGTGGGTTCCGTTGATGGCGCCGCCGCAGCAGAACGGCACCGACCATGTGGAGGCTACCAGCCGAGCGGCCTATCCTTGAGAGAGTGCAATGGTGCAGCAAGGATTACGATGTTACGACACGGGAACTAAAAAACAACAACAACAACAACAACAACAAATAGTGGACGGCCCGCAATGGACTGCAATCGCATTTGCATGATGGAGTACAAAAAGCGGCAGCAATTCCTTTTCTCAGGTTCATGGCGAAGGTTCGGCATTGCATATGGTGTTGGCAGTTTTCTCTTTTTTGGCAATGGAGCCAGAACATAAAAGCTTTGGGAAGCGCGCGGGCAGACTCGCTCAGCGCCTTTTCTGCTGGTAATGGGCGTTTACTGCGCCAGTTTCCTTTGTATGCGCGTGCAAACAATCTGACGAGGACTGTCCTGGTGGATGTTCGTCCCTTTTCGATGCCGACCGACCCTTTTCGGGACGCTTGGCAGGAATGGAAGGGCGTTTGGGTGATGAGAGGCCAGGGAGTCTACAACGATTCTCGGGTTATCTTGACTCAGAGAGGAACATATCCTCACTCTACCTCGGTGGCCACGAATGACGATGGCATATGACGATATGAGGGGAACCAAAAATTTGCGGCGACGGGGGGACAAAAAATAGGCCAGGACATACATGGCTGCCGGTTGTGGGGATGAAGGATACCCAGGATGAGTTGAGAGAGCAGAAGCTGCTCTGTTTTGCCGAGGAAGCAAAGGCAAAGACGCGGAGACTGACAAGGGCATGGGAAGTGGGTTTTTAGCAACGGAATGGCCGTAAATGCGTGCATTGCGAAAATGGGACACATTGAACATTGACAGAGATGAAGTGTGACTGGAAGATGAGACACTCATAATGAGACTCATCATGAGAGTCAGTGTGAAATTCTCAGTGAGATGATCATGTAAGTGAGGAAGAAGGTGATCCCTACGTGCCTCGGCCCATGTAAGGAAGACGATGAGTTTGAGATGAGTTTTGGCAGAAAACGCGACACCAAAAAAGCGCCTTCCTTGCCGATTGTAACGCCAACAGTCATAGTCAACATCCAAAGTCAACAAGACGAGAAATCAAGACGCGACTTTGTTTGTGTACGGTGTGAAGGTAGGTAAGTTTGTGAGTGTGGATGATGCATGAAGTAGTCATTAAACTTGGGTTGTCTGCAAGTGACGAGTGTGGGGGAGTCCCCTGCTGCGGGGGGGGGAACGATTAAGACGCCATTGGGAATTAGTTGCGTTGCATGGGCCTATGGGAGGCTCCCGTTTCCATTTGTTTCTGCCCTAGGGCCCCCGAACGGAGTCTAGGGGGGGTAGTGAGTACGGAGTATGTAGGTGCTGGACCCCGGAAAGGTAACTGGAGGGATGAGTGGGATTGGGTGGTCAATAATTACAGGTTGGGCCTGAGAGCCGAGGCATGTGCTTTTTGTGCTTTCGGCCGCCCAAGGAAATGTTTCCCGTGACACTTTCTGGACGGCCCCCCCCCCCCCCCGGACGGAACCTTGGGACCTTGGACCGTGGGACCTTGGCTCGAGGGGTTCCAGGTTGCTCCGTCCAGTCCGTTCGGTACTGTTTCTCAGTTCTGCATTCCTTCCTCCCATCACAACCACCACGCCCGGCAGCAACCACTTGGGTCTTGCTTTTTTCTTTGCTTTTTGTCTTTCTACGCTCTACACCATTTTAACTTCCTCTTGCTTCTTTCTCGCCTCACCTTCAGCAGTCGCTGTTCCAACTTAATTGCGTCTTCCACGACTCACACGCGCAACCCATCCCCTTTATCTCTGGTATCTCGACCACAGTAGGTTCGTCATTGAAGCCATCGCCGTGCACACGCACTCGGGCGATTGGCAGTCTAATCCAAGGTTTCGGCATTGGCAGGTGCTAACCAAGAGCTACTCCAGTTCGGACCAAGCACATTTCCAACCACCAACCACCGAGGGACACACACCACACACAAGCATACACCACTACGACTACGATATTACAACAAACTACCTCCCGTTGACGACTTCGAACCCAGTACCCGAGTCAATCTTCTTTTGGCGCCGCCCATCTCTCCCCGACATCTCATCGCCCTCATTCATCACCACCATCCCATCTCGCGATGATGGCCTCTGCCGCGACCTCGTCGTCGCGGCCAGGCCCGGCCGCAGCCTCCCGTCCCGCGCAAACCTCGAGCCCCCGACCCTCGGCAGGCGGTCCCTCGTCTCGCCCACCACCCTCACGCAATAGCATCACCGATCCCATCCTCCGAAACACCCTGCGATACACAATCTCCGCCAAGGAGTATGCGACCCTACACAAGTACGTCCTGTCGCGCTCGCGGCTGCTAAAGAGAGCTGCGCCGAGCGTCACTGCTGTCGAGCGCATCGTCGATGGTGAGAAGGCTGCCGCCGCAAGGCAAGGCAATGCCGTTGCCGCTGCTCCCGCTGGTACTGGTGCTGGGGCTGGTGCCGGGAGGGCTGTCGACGATTACAATGCTCGCGCCGTGCGTCATTCGCTCCGCGTCTTCGTGGGAACAGCCATGGCCTTGAAGGGTTGGGCTCTTATCTCGACCAAATTTCTAGGCGGAAAGCCAGAGTAAGTTGCTGCTCTGCTCAACCATACATGCGAGAAAGACCGTATGCTGACGTACGTGCCTTGCGCACTTCCAGTCCCAATGCCAAAAAGCAGCCCCTCCACAAGTCGCCCACCCTCCGACTCTCCCTCTCTCTTTCGGCAATCCTTCTTCTCTACCGCATCCTCTTCCGATTCCTCACCCGCCTACGAGCGCACCTCCTCGACCCGTCAGCGGCACCCTTCCGCCAGCGTAACCCGCGCACAACTGCGACCTTGACGTCGCCCTTCGCTCCGGCCATTGGCGCGTCTCTCGCTGGTGCATTCCTCGGCGTGTACCCCGCCCAGCAGCTGCGCGTTACCATTGCCATTTACACCTTGTTCAGAGCGCTCGAGTTCGGCTGGAACCTGTGTGAAGAGGAGGGTATGATTTGGGGCTTCAAGAACGGCGGAAAGATCAAGAGGGAGAGGCCTTGGTGGTGGGGCAGCTGGCTCATCCAACCTTTTGCCTTTGGACAGCTGCTTCATGCTGTTGTCTTTGACCGGGACTGCTTCCCCGAGGTAAGAGATGCTAGCAAACAAGGGTTGAATTGCAGAAGACTAACATCTGACCAGTCATACGGAAACTTCATTTTCAAAAACTCAACAGCATACATTCACGCCAGGCCAAACGACTACCCATCTCATCTCAAGTGGCCCAAGGCCATGGAGATTGTCGACAACCTTGCCCAGATGGCAAAGCTGAACTGGCCGTGAGTCTCCCGCAATCCTCCAATAATCACCCCTTTTCTAACAACAGCAGACCCTTTGTATCACCAACTCTCTTCCCCAACAAGGAGACACTGCCGCCAACACTCAGCGCTGTTGCTCCTCTTACTTCATCAGCACATCCCATCATCACTTCGCTATCATGTGCCACTCTTCATCCATCCGACCCATCCTGTCTACGGACCTACCTCAACTTTTGGCTCGGTTCATTCCCCGGCCTCACAAAGTTCTTCCTGGTCATTTACTCCGTCATGACCTTTGTCCCACGGTTCCGCTCGCTGTACAATGCTCCTGTCACAACATTGCAGCGCGTCATCGCCAAGTCGCTCCGCATGAGCACCTTCTTGACCGGCGCCATCTCCACTGCTTGGGCCAGCATCTGCTTCTTCCAACAGTGGTTCCCTCGCACATTCCTGCCGACCCAGAGATTCTTCTTTGGAGGCTTCGTCGCCGGTCTGTGGGCGTGGGTTGAGCGCAAGAGCGGACGCGGTGTCTTTTTGTACTCGGCTCGCGTGAGCGTCGACTCGCTGTGGAAGGTCGGCGTGAAGAGGAGGTGGTGGAAGGCCATGAAGGGCGGAGACGTGTGGGTCTTTATCATGGCGCTGATGCTGACTGGTGTCGTCTACGAAAGAGACGCGAGGGCTGTTAAGGAGGGCAGCTGGAGAAAGGGTATCAGCTGGGTCCGGGGCGAGGGCTTCAAGGACTGGAGCATCGAAGACGAGTCCGAGGACGAGGCACTGTTGGAGAAGACCGACTAGAGTGCGGCGAGCGATTCTGCGCTGCTGAAGGAGCTGCGCACGTTTTACGACTCCCTGGATGTGGAAGATCGAACAGCCCTTCAGATGCTAAATGAGACGATGATGTTCGGTCATGAATCGGACACCACGCCTCCGTCCGATCTGTCACCTTCAACGACCTCGAGCAATCTAAGCACAATTGAGGAGGAACTCGACATTGAGGATTGGCCTGGTAGCTGGTGAGCGCCCTCGTTGTTGTCAAATTCCACGGGAGCGAGTGTGAATGAGAGCATGGTGCTTTTGTAAATGAGCCCTGTACGTTTCGGTGTGGCTTTGGTCATGACTTCATGGCGAGTTTGTTGTCCTTGGCATTCATATTGTACCGCTGGCGACGAGTTCACGCTTGATGGCTGTTTATATAACTAGTAATGCAAACCTTGTAATTGTTCAGCTGTTCTTGTGTACCCGAGTTTAGTCACTTGCCGACCTACTCTTAGTGTAAGCGAACCAGATTTTTCATCTATTTCCGTTCACCTGTAAGCTAGTTTCTCGAATGAGATTGTTCTCAAAGGCTTATTGCAATAACGAATGTTCTGACTAAGTGTAGCTATGGTCTATATCCACTTACAAGCCCATTCTATTGCATTACCCCTGGCCGAGTTGTGAACGATTGACAAAACAACAACATCTGTCATCTGACAGCTCTCGATACCGCTTTACACCGCAGTCGAGGATACGCGCTCGTGTACTGCAAACGAGCCATACGTGCCACCTTTTACTCTTGAGCTGTCCGTCCCGGTGATGACAGTTCCCAGAGCACTCTGCTCCGACATTGGCACATAATCGCCAAACAGCTCATCCATCTGCTCGAGCGTGCGGCCCGACGTCTCGGGGTAAAAGAAGTAGTAACACAGCGCCGCTATGACGTTGAACACGAAAAATACGTAAAAGAACTTGAACCCGACGGCCGTGAGAGCCTGCGGCGAAAAGGAGACGAGGATAAGGTTGATGGTCCAGTTGGTAAACGTCGTGAGCGCGTTGCCGAGGGCGCGGATCTCGAGGGGGAAGATCTCGGCTGGGTAGACCCAGGATATGATCCCCAAGGGTGTGAAGAAGAAGCCAAAGACAAAGTTCATAGCGACCATGCTGCGTAGTTGGTCTGCGTTGGAGCGGTCTAGGTACTGGAATTGGACGGCGTTGACTAGGAGTGCGGCTGCTAGCCCCACGGCGGAGGCGATGAGCGGTCTTACGCGGCCGATGCGATCGAGCATCCAGAGACCGACTGTGTTGTATATGATGCCCAACGCGCCGTTGATGCCGATTATCATGAGGGAGGTCTGAGTTCCGATACCTAGGAGCTCGTAGATTCGGGGACCGAAGTAGTTGATTACATTAATACCAGAGAGCGGGGAGAAAGCCTGGACGCCGCAGCCCAGGAGGAGACGTTTCCGCCAGGAGGGCTTGGTGATGATGGCTTTCCAGAGGTTGCCGTTCTCGCGGAGGGCGGATTGGGTGCGGACGGCGTGGCGGATCTCGTTGTATTCTACGTCGACGGCCTTTTCGTCGACGCCGACGCGGAGTTTGTCTAGGCTGAGGCGGGCTTCGGCGTAGCGGCCCTTTTCGACGAGCCAGCGGGGGGATTCTTCGAGGAAGTAGATTCCTGTTGCGATGACTATGCCGGGGATGCATTGGAAGGCTAGTGGGAAGCGCCCTTTTGGTATGTTAGCCTCATACGCCCTGGTAGTTCACCAAACGGGTTCAACAAGCTGAAGCTTGAGGTAGAGAGAGAGGTATAGGAAGAGAAAAGAACCAAGGAAGAAAAGGCTCACATGAGAAATCATTCGTCACAAATGAACACCCATACCCCAACCACTGCGCAACCAGGAACCCCCAACTAAGCATCCATTGTAGTAGACCCGACAATTTCCCACGATGTCTCGCCTGCGCGAGTTCCGAGGCGTACATTGGAATCGTAGACGTCAGCATACCGACCGCAGTCCCGCCAACGAACCGCCCGACAATAAGAGCGACGAGGTTCTCTGACCCGGCCTGCAGCGCGGAGCCCATGATGGAGATGAGCGAGCCGAGGAACACGGTGTTGCGGCGGCCGAGCCAGTCGGAGCAAATCATGTTGATGATTGTGCCGAGGATGGCGCCGCCTTGGAAGGCGGAGACGATGCCGGCGGCGACGGCATCGGAGGGGTTGAAGTAGGATTTGAAGGTTTGGAGGGCGATTGTGGAGGTGATGATGCCCGAGTCGAAGCCGAAGAGGAAGCCGCCCGTGGCCAGGAATGCGGCTGACCAGAGGGTTACATGGCGGCCCATAGTAGCGCGGGACTATATGGGTGGTAGTAGTAGAGGAGGTAACACAATGCCTCACGTCTAGAGAGGAGTTGGTGTGTTGTCAGTTGGTCTCGATGTAACCGATTCCCTGAAATGGATAGCTTGTGTGGATGGGGGGCGAAGCGTTGTAAGTGAGTTGGTTTGTATCATACAAACGGCTCAAGTTGCCAACGTCGTATCTTGGCAACGGCTTGTCTTGTCTACTCTTCCCCACGAACAAGCAAAGAAAGAGGTGAAAGGAGAGAGAAAGAACCAAGAGGAAAGTAGACGTAGAAAGACGTATGAGAATTCGGATGCATTTCTAGAAAGGCCTGTGCGATAGCTGGGCATGTTCGGAACGCAACCTCCCAGCTATAAGGTAGGTGAATGACGGCGGGAAGTGGCGGGCGGGAGCTTATTGCGTAAGTCGTCCAGTCTTTTACTCCCTTGAGAAGAACGAAAAGGGAGGGCAGTAGAGAGGTAGGGGGGCAAGGAGAGAGAGAGAGAGAGAGAGAGAGAGAGAGAGAGAGAGAGAGAGAGACGGATAGAGGGTGAGGTGTGAAACTTTTCGCGATAGGATTTCCCAACATAGTACAACGTTGAACCGACGGCCGTTGAGAGAGCTGCGAGCTTTTGCTTCCGTTCTGCTTCACTCTTGCTCCATGCTTCCTTCTACGCGCACTCTGTAGCAGGACAAGGTTAGAGTTCCCGGTGCCTTTTCTTCTCTCCTCTAGAAAGCCCAGCGGCCGATATTCCTGCAACCGCACAAACGAAGACGCGCAACGCAAGTCTGTTTCCTGTACTTCCCGCCCCGGCTCCCCGCCGCTTGAAACCGTCACCAAAACGTAAATCTTGCGATGATTATCATATGCTTTTCCAACACACACCCCGTCTCCTGTCTCCCGTCCTCCGTCAGCCTGTCCATCTCTATTGTGTTCCGTGTTTCCTAACCTTTATAAACTCACATGTCTTCCCGACGTTGCGTTCCAAGGTTCTGGTAGCCAAGGTATGGACTACTTTCCGGCTCACAATGTTTGGGGCTGAGCCAGCCCAACCCAACCTGCTTCCCATCCGCCCGCTGCCCCCGGGGATGGATGGATTGTCAAATACTTTGGGCCGTCGCTGGCATGCCGCACCCTGTCTCGTTACCCCGGCTCGCCCAGTATTGCCCAGAACTCTACCCTGTCCTCCATGTGGTCTTTTCACACTAAAACATTGTACTAAAACATTGATGTTTCCTTGTCAAAAAGGCTGCCTTTTTCGGACGCATGGACTCGGGCGAAAGAACAGACGATGACGCACTTGGTTCCGGGCTTTTCCTCAAAGATGGAGGGGGGGGAGAGCTTCGCTGTCGCTGCTTCAACACAGACCATCATGTCCCGAAATAGGCGAAAAATGCAATACTCGCCCATTGGATTGGTAATCAGAGTTGGGGAGCATGACTCTTGTCATAGCTTCAAGTTCGGGCAGCTCCATGTTCTACTCGTCAAATCGTTGATTCATGTAACTAGCTTGAGGTAGGCGGGTTATATATACAGCCGAACCGGGACAATCCGCCCAACTATCCTCACAGCTACATCCTAGCCTCGCGGGTTTCCCAGCTCGCGTTTCCCCGTCTTCCCCCCCCCCCCCTCCAGCTCGCAACGTTTCTACGCGCTAGGCTCGGCCCACTCGTAAGTCGAAGCTTGCGGGACGCCAAAGTTGGGCGTGCCGTCCGCGTTGGCGGTGATGGGCTGGACCATGACATAGCGGCTGTCGTCACAGGCGCCGTTGGCATTCGCCGTGGCGTGGAAGGTGATGTACGTCTCCGTCTCGTCGGGGCTGCGGAAGAAGCTGTTGTGGCCCGTACCAAAGTTGCCGTTGGTCGCCGTCAGCTGGCACCCGTTGCTCTTTGTCCAGGCCGAGGGGGAGGACGGGTCCGTGACGCCGTCCCACTCAAGCAGGGCGACGCAGTAGTCGGGCGTCCAGCAGTAGTTGGCCGAGTAGGCGATGTACGTCTTGCCGCCAAAGTAGAGGCCGTAGAAGCCTTCCTGGACGGGGACCTCGCTCTGCTCCCAGGGTTGGTCGGGCTGGGAGATGATGGTGATGTTGGGCGAGGCGGAGATGTAGTCGTCGTTGAGCTTGCGGACGCAGGCGGACTGGTTCGGGACGCCTGTCATGCACGAGTAGACAAAGTAGTTGCCCCAGTCGTTGAAGCGGACGGCGGTACCGTCGAGGGACCAGTCGTCGGTGACACGGCCCGCGTAGGACCAGTCATCCCAAGGAGAGGCGCCGCCTAGAGTTCGATTGTAAGCATATGTTCCTTATGGTGACTACACGGCACTGTACTTACCCTGCAAGACATGCATCCTCTGGCCATCCAAGTTACCGTCGTTACCGGCGGTGTAGTAGAGGTACCATCTACCGTCAAAGTAGTGGATCTCGGGGGCCCAGACGCTGCAGCATCGCGTCGGGTTCGAGTCGGAATAGATGACCTTGGGCGTGGCCGTCTTCAGCCCTTCAATCGTCGTGGCACGCGCGAGCTGTAGGTTGGTCCACTCGGTCGAGATGAAGTAGTAGTACCCATCGAACCACGAGATCTGAGGATCACCGCCTCCGGGATTGCGGATGGGGTTGGTGTAAGCGGCCGCCGAGCCGAGGAGGCTGAAGAGCCCCAGTGAGGCGGAGACGATCTTAGAGAACAACATTGTGTGTTCCGTTGCTGGTCCTGACTGGAAGATGGTGCCTTGCTTCAGGATGCTACATGATGCCTTCCAATGGGGAGCTTCACGCGTCTATATAGTCCCTGAAGCCGTGACATTGACGGATATGAGGTCGCAGCGAGACTGCCGACATCATCACTTTCCCGAGCGTTCCTGGGGTAGATCCACGCGGGAAGACATATTGGTGGCATGGTGCCCCCCCCCAGTGGATGCTGTCAAGACAAGATGCTCGATTGTAACTGGAGCGCTTTCTGCCACAATGTCGAAAGATGCTCGAGTCAAGAGAAACAGCCAGGGACGATCCGGCAGCAACCCAAAGTAAACCCCATCAATCATTCCATCTCGGTGCTCGGTTCGGGCAAGACAATACTCAAACTGCGGAGAGGCCAAGACCAGCTAACGGGCGAGGGCACCCGATGTCGACGTTGACTACCGGTACCTTGCTCGAGAGAGGTCATACCGGATTGGCGCGCGAAAAGAACAGAGAGCAACGGCCGGCGGAGATGGCGGGGTAGTGAACGAAAGCTCGCACTAGCAGACGAGCCAAGATTTCTCTCCTCTCTCTCCAGTTTCTCCAGTTTCTCTCACTTGGGCCATCGTGTCCGGGGGTTGGTGCCACCGTTGTTACTTTAATCTGTGGGGTTCGTCCGGTCATTGTCACCTAGGAGGCCTGCGAGAATCCTAGCATCTCCCACGACATTGTTGTTGACCCGTATTCTGAGAGCCGGAGATATCAGCGTCAGACCAGCCTAAGGTTGAAGCAGTGTAATTTGACTGAAGTGATGTACGGCTAGCCTCCAATCAGATCCATAGAGTTGTCAGTAACACCATGTTGCACGCAACCTTCCACAAGAGTGCATTTGCTCAGATAACTCAACACTCGATCACTCTTTTCTCACATTGCATTGACGTCCTCATCTTCCCTGGGCGAACCATGATGGAGATCATATTCAAGTCATTGAGTAAAGTACCTTGAATATTCACCAGCTCGAACGCCAGACAATCACCAGGGCACGATTTGTGAAAATGACACCATTGATACAATCAGTCTCTCTGTGCATTAATACAATAGGCTGTGGTGATATTGCATGGGTCCGCTGCTGACCGCACAATTTAATCTCTTAAACAAGGTACTTAGTCAGATAGGACCTGGTCATCATTGCCTTCACGTCCGTTACGGTGCCTTTCCCGTATAACTAGAATTTACCGATGAGCCCAAGTTATTGATTCTGCTCCGTGTTTGACATGCGCAGCATTCGATTCTTCAATCTCGGTCTCAGCCCTGGAATCGGACCTTGCAGTCGGCTAGGGCCGGAGTCTCGTGGTGACTGCATGGAATTGGTGAGCTCACACGCTAAGCCACATGGGAAGGAATTAGATCTGAGACATTGATCAACAAGACTCCCTCAAGGCGCGATTATTGCCCCAAGCTCTGGTAATGATAGGAAACTCGCAGCAAGCGAGCTTCCGCTCCCGTCTCCCATGACATCACATAAAAACCCTTCAGCATGTGAGTATTGCTTGAATCCCTGGTTTGGGTGCGCCTTTTGAAAATCTGATGGGTTTCGGAATAGTAGGATTGCTGGTGTCGTCACTCGAGGTTCTCATTGGTCTCTTGGCGTTGGGGGATCTACGAGTCTACGACTTGTATGGAAGCGGTCCTTTGTTGTCGGCGGTAGATCAACGATCAAACACATTCGTCGATGACTGCGGGAGGAAGATTTGAAGAGTATTATGTCATGCTGTATTTTCAATCTCATCATAAAAGTTAATAATTGGCATCTTCCCGGATTATGAACTTGGGCGAAACTCAACGAATCCTACTAAGACTTACTGGCCATTCCATCAAACACTATGACATATCCGCACGCCAATCAAGAAGCTCTCAAGATCATTCTCACGAAGTCGAATCGTTTCAAGCTTCGTTTCAATGAAATCGACGACAGGCTAGGTGCTATCGAATGCTCTGTGGTATCTGACGCCAGCACCAGCCTTCCAAGCAGCCCATCGACCCGACAATCCGTATCAAGCTGCATATGTACACTCTGCGATATCCCTCGGCCGCTTTTCCAAGAAAGTGACACCCCTCGGCAATGCTCTGCTTCGACATACAGAGCCTCAGTTGAGACTACGCCGCCGCTTCGAATTCGACGCTTGCTCTGAGTTGGCTCCTAGAATCTCAGAGGAAGAAGTCATCTCTCACGAAACTGATGTGGAGGGGATAATTGACGACTATTGTGATGCTCAATCAGTATCAGTTTACCCTTCGCGTTCGGTATCACTCTTTTCTTTTACCCCTCGCGAAGCGAGGCCGAGCCGCGATGCCCCCGATATTCCCTCTCTGCGATACGAAGACTTGATGATTCATGCCGAGCAGATTTCGTACTCAGAATCAAGTAGGCGGAGCAGAAGGAGCTCGGCGACTGGAACCTTCTCAGAACCATACGACTTGCCTAGCACGGCTCGGACTTCATTCACTCAGGGATCATGGGCTGGCAGCAGGCGAAGCTCAACCACCGATATCTTTAGCAAAATGAGGGGGTCTCTTCGACGCGCAGGTTCTCTGAGACACAAGGAAGGCCTAAAGACAGAGAACAGAAATGCAGATGCTCTAACAGGGACGACACAAGACCCGTCTGTTGCTGCAAAAACAACTTTCATGAGTCCTGGGGAACGAGAAGACGTCTTGCGTGTATACCAAAAGGCACAGAGAAGTGCCAAAGCGTGCATCGCCTTTGGCCAAAGGTTCATGTACAGAGTACGAAAACGCATGGTGAACATGTCAGCAATCGAAAAAGCTTGATTATCTAACAAAAGTGTGCAAAGCATATGCATCAGTCACCCTTGGATCTTGGTCAGTGATCACTTTGAAGCGCAAGGGTCTGGTAAATGATTCGGACCTCGGCTCCCGGGCTCACCATTCTTGGTCTTCCCGGCAACGCCGTCGGAGCAGTGTGCCCTTTGAGGAATAGGAAGTTATCCTGATGATACTTGTTTGTACCAAGAAATGACTGTCAACTGCAGCACGTGGGCTCAGCCTTCCAGCGACTCCCATTCTCAGTGGACTCATTCTTGCATGTACTTTGTTACTGACTGGTCTGATCAGTCAGAGCAAGGTATGACAGTAAAAAATGGAAAATGGAAAATGGATTCCGTTTTCATTGTGATGTTCCATGGCCTGTCTCGACACAAACTTTAAATCGCGCTTGAGGTCTTTCCCCTCGGATGCCGCGGCAATCAACCAAGCAAAACCCAGCCTGCTTGTTGTCCCTGTCAAGCGCGATGAAATCTTCGCCCAAACAACCCGTCTGAGCGCAGAAAGAAGGTGGCATCTGCATGGTTGACACGAGGGTTTTTAGGCAGCAAAAGTGTAATCAGTCCAATGGGCCGTACAGAAGTGGTGGTGGGAAGTCTGAATGTACTCTGTCTTTCATTTCTGCGGGGATTTGGGCCATGGATTCGACCCCCTCAAGTAGCATAACCTGCTGCCCAGCCTAAAATAAGGTTAGTTACATCGGTGGTTCGCAATCTGCAAGAGGGCTTGATTGAACGTCGTTGCCTTACTGCAAAATGATGAATCATATGGCAATGAAGCATGCTGGCGGCAGGGAAAGCAATCTCGTATCGAATTACTGACCAGTCTCCGGTTCTATTTCCGAGCCTGCAACCGTCTCGATTGGGTGGATTGACAAGGTTGAAGTGCTTCGCCATGCCACCCTCGCGAATTGCATCCTCGACTGTTGGCCACGGGAACCCACCAGTACCAGTGCCGATGACGAAAGCTTTGTTGTTGTGCTTGTGGAATGGATGTTGAGATGTGACGTTGGCACCGTTCTCGAAGATGACGTCCACGACGGTGCCGTTCTGGAGCGCACCACCTTGGGTGTTGTCTCCGTAGGTTGTCTCGCCACGTGATTCCTCATCCCATAGCAAGGGTGGAAGCTGCTGACGGAAAGCCTGGTGAGGACCGATGTTCAATGCCCAGCTGCTAGGGCCCGTCATGTTGACGAAGAATCTCACGGTGTTGTCTGCCTTTGGTGGAGGAGGTCGTGCAGGATAGGGTGCAAGCTTGGTCTCACCCATGGCTACGGATGATGACGAGATAAGAGTTCCGTTGAGATGAACCCAAGACTTTGTGTTGGGGACCTCCTGCTTCACTTCGCTGCCTTGGTCAGGATAACGAAGGATTTCGAAGCCCTGAATGACTTGCTCTGGACGGAGCGATGTCAATCTGATGGCGTAGTCCCCAGGCTTCTGATCGAGACGTATAAGAATGCTACGTAAGTCTTGTTAGCAGTCCGTTGTGATGCAACGCGATTGTCAATCGAGTGTCTTCCTCCCCTGATGCGCTCTCCAAGGTTACAATTGGCAGCATGGACCTTCTGAGGGCGAACAAACTCTCTATCAGCAGCAATAACGTAGAACTCATGCTCGTCCACGCTGATTTGCAGCTCATGGTGCGCTCCAGAATGGATAAAGTTGATCCAGATTCATTCTTCGCCGCTCTCAGCTTCAAATATCTCCAGATCAGCAAAGGTCGCCTGGCAAGTCTGTTCGTTTGCGTATTCTTTCTGGCCATTTTGAGGTGAACAACCAAGAGAGTTTCTTCCTGGACCTCCCACCGCATCAATCAGTTCTCTTGGATTGCACACTGTCCTTCCCTTGCCATTGAGAACGATTGAGTTACTACACCACGGAACAATGCCAGTATCCCAGTACATGATCAGCAAGATGTCCATGGGTTCGGCATTCCAATCGCTGATGACAACATGCTTTGGATGTTTCTCAGCTCGCTTCATGCCCTCAATATCAACTGGCGATGATGATATCAGCTCGTAAGGTCTTGGCCTCCAAGCAGCAGGTGCGATCCATATTGGCCCTCGCATGCCATCGGCAAACGCAGGTCCAAAGTGGCCATGATAGAATTAGCTCCCGTATTGTTGCTGAACTGTAAAGCGGTATGTGTAGGTATCTCGAGGTTGAATGGAGTGTTGTGTTACGCCGAGGACTCCGTCATTCCTGGGTCGGTCGATTTGGTAGATGCCATGCCTGTTGTAGTAGTAGTAGTAGTAGTAGTGGTGTTTTACATCATCAGGGACAGGTGCCCAGCTATCTATGTAACTAAGCTCCGATCAACCAGAGCGCCCTTTGGGCATATGATGTGCCGTGCCGCCATTATAGCGTACGACAAGTCAGGCAGTCTATAATGTACACTTTTCTTCTCGTGCCTAGAGCAGTGGAGTTTAGTATCTAATCCCCAGGGTCCGTTCAGTTCCAAAAAATGCCATGCCTGTTTGTGTGTAAGTCTAGGTAGGATGAGAGATCACAATTGTGGATTGAATGGGGAACACATACCAGTGCATGGTCGTTTCAAAGGCCAGCTGGTTGTCCAAGAAGACCTCGACTTCGTCGCCTTCTTCCGCTTCGATGAGGGGCCCTGGTGTCTCATTGTTGATAGCAAAGACAGGTCGGCCATGTCCATCTCCAACGTCCCATTTGTTCGTGATGGTAAAACTATACCGTCTCGTCTGAGCTGCCAGGCTCACGCCGGCGAGCAAAGACAAGATTGCGCACTTCGCACTTCGTAAGAGCTGCCATGACTGTCTTCCTGGCCCGAAGAGAAGCAGAGGAAATCGCTCAAAAGACTACCCGGCACTCCTCTTTACGGTGCCCAAATTGACCTCTTTTACGGCGTTCTTCACGGGTCGGACTTCTGTCGTCCAGGTATCCCTACAACTATCCGATGCAACCGTTAGAATTTACCGAGTCAGGGGTACCAACCCGCTCTCCCGCAACCTAACGCAAAGGAAACCTGTTCGACATGCTTCCAATCGGTTGGAGTTTACGGAGTGCAGGCGGAGTGTCACTTTAGAGTTCAAGCAGCATATCTGCCCCGTTCTTCGAGGCCCCTACGCTCGGTCGAACCTCCCAATTATCGTGAGGCTCCATACAAATCGGTTGCAAACCCCTGGCAGACCTCAAAGTGCCGAATCATGATCAATGCAATGCTCTACGAAACAGGGTCGTGCCCCTTTGCCACAACACCTTCGGAAAAGCTACAACGTTGCAAACTCGCGGTCCGAAGGACAACGGCAAGACCTAGCGTTCTCGAAGGGGCGATTAGTAGTCAGAAAACTGACTACCGGATTACGAATCTGACTCAGGGCGGGAAGAACCCCATGAAATGTTGTATCCTAAGTCCGCGGCCGCCATGGTCCACGTGGTTGTTATTGTCGAGTTGCCCAGGCCAAACCCCCTTTGCCTTCTCTCAAGTCCCGCGAGTTAGAAATCTCCAAGGCCAACGCGAAAATGGAGTCAAAACAACACTTACTTGAGCCAGCACAACTCGGCGTTTCTCGAGGGAAGTCGAAGAACCGTTACACTCGGAGCATTTGGATCTCTGGCCTGTCCACGCTGTTTCTCCTTGCTCTTACTGGACCGTGGAGAAACGGGTACCCGCTCAGCGGGCTGCTCGATAGCTGGGGCCGCCACCAACCCCCCAGTGAACAAGACAGACTCACGAGAGAGTACACGCTTCAGTCCGGATTGAGATGGATGAACCCAGGTTTGAGCCAGGCTTACTAGCAGCCCTATGGCACTAACTGGCATGGAATTAGACGGTGGTCGATGGAGATTCATGTTTGTTTGCAACGGACAGACACCTTGTCCCACGCTGTACGCTGAGGAGGGTGATCTCGTCGCATTGACAGTCAAGAGCGACGTCTATGCTCAGTCTTCCATTCACTGGTTAGCATAACTCCCCAAGCTTCGCGCCATTCTCTGATCTGATATTGAATCATCCGAATAGGTCTGGCATTGGGCACAAGGCGTAAGTGTGAAGGCATCTCCAACAATGCTGTCTGGTCACAGCAACCAACTCATTCCTTCATAGAACCGGAAGCTGGAACGACGGCACCGCTGGAATATCGCAGGTTCGACCAAACTCACTGGCTCACATGGACAAAGCTTACATAAACATGATAGTATCTTATTCTTCCCCGTGGCAACTTCACAAGCGTAATTGACACGAATGGCTCTTGGGGCCTCAACTGGTACGCTGAGCACACAACTGCGGCGTCTGCTGATAGGTCCACGCCTCTTCCTACGTCGCACACTCGATCTCCCGGCTGCTTCATGTTTCTTCTGTTCTTCACGTGCTCTCTTTCCCCTTTTCTGTTTTCCTTTTCAGGCGAACTCTCCGCAAAAACATCATCTTACCTCGACCTGACATTGAACACTAGGGCTTGTATGGTATGGTCTATGTAGCGCCAAGCCCATCTCGACTTCGTCCCTACCGTCTCATCACCGAAGATGACATCGAGCTACGAAATATTATGGAGACCGAGAAGCAGGTGCGGCATCTCGCCATCAAGAACCACCAACATCGAGACACTGGCTGGAAAGTGCTTCGCATGCGCGCTGAAGGGTCAGAATTCTATTGCTATGATTCAATTCTCGTCAATGGTGAGCAAGTCAACTCCCATCACAGCTTTTCATCACTAACTTGGGCCGTGCCTTGAAGGTAAGGGCCGTGTGCACTGCCGCCAACCGGGATACGAGCAACTGGACGGACTTCGCCTCGATGAGACAGGTTGCATCCAACCACCTGGTCTCCCCGAAGAATCATGTACTCCAAGTGAAGCGGATTATGAGGTTCGTAGTGTCTGAATATCACAACACGCCAGCCATGATGATGCTGATTATAGTTCAAGATCATTGGAACGGAAGGCAGAGCTTACATCATGTTGAACTTGATCAACATTGGCTTCGAGCATTCCGTCATGGTTTCCATCGACAACCACAAGCTGACTGTAGTTGCGAACAACGGTGGCTTTGTAATTCCCGAAGAAGCCGATGTAAGTAATAACACATGACTTCGACAATCCATGCGCAAAAAGCTTACAACATATGATAGGTTGTTTACGTACCTAGCGCTGGAAGGCTTACCGTTCTGGTGAGACTCGAGGCAGAGCCCGGAGACTACGCCATGCGTATCTCGTCCACAAGCCAGATGCAGAACCTGCAAGCCTACTCAATTTTGAGATACCCAGTAAGTCTACCGTTCAACAACCCAAGTACAAGCTGACTCGGCGGACGTATTAGGCTAGCCGCAGACCTATCTACGGTGAGCCGATGAAGGTTCCACAGCCAGCTTCAGTCGACGACGTTTGTGTTTTGCCTGATGGTTCTACAAACCAGGGCTGCAAGGCTGTCCGTTCCATCTCGCTGCCGGTTCTCAAGCATCGCCCAAGGAGGCTCATGTGCCAGAGTTTTACCTCAATGAGAAGCCTTGGCAGCTATTCCGCTCGTCTTTGATGACTCTTCTATTCCAGGGAGCCAACGAGTCTGGTTCCCAGGAATCTCTTGGCAAGCCCATCATTGAAGGTATCCCACTGGGCTCCGTCGTTGATCTCATCATCGAGAACAACCTGAACGACACGGTACCACTCTACAAGCATGCAGATCCTGCCTGGTTACTCGGCGCACAGCCGAACGCGAGGTTCTCGCACAAGAGCGTGGAAGAGGCTCTCGTAGGTGGTAACCTCCTATCCAACAACCTCAACCTCAAGTACCCTGCCCTCGTAACAGTCCATGACCTCCCTCCTCTTGGATGGAGCGTCTTACGATTCAAGGTGACGGCAAAGGCCGCTACTATGATTCATGCTGTGAAGCTTAGATACTTTGCGGTAAGTAGTCTCTACTCCTGCATCACTGTTCGTGTTAACATCCAGACTGACAAAATCGTGAACCTTAGCTGGGCATGTCTGCGCCGATCATGGAGGGTATCCTGAGCAGTGACCCTGCAGAGTTTCCCGAATCGGCCATCAACCGCCCACATGTGGAATTCGAACCGAAGAACGATAGTGTATTCGGCTAGAGTATGCCTGAATGCTTGGAGATCGAAGAAACGCAAAGTCTGTCGCTTGTATCGTCTTGTTGGTCACTTTCCATTGCAGGTCTAAGCTGGCTACTTTCGGATCCCACCGAGTTGCCGTCCGGTCCGAACGTGGGATGGCAAGGATGGTGCGAAACATCGGCAAAAGTTGAAACGGCAACATGATCAAATTGGAGACAACAAGACACAAGAAGGAAACGGCGCAGCCGACGCTTTTAGACCATCTCTCTAGGCTGCCCTGGACTAGAGAAACTGTTGGTATCACAGGCGTGATACATTTCCTCATGAGGGTGTACTTCGGCAACAATCACGTCGATGTCCGTGATAATTGCTGTTGTTCTTCTTCTTCCTATTTACATTGTGGGCAGGGGCCGATCGAAGTAGGTGGGGACGGCCTGGGTGGTTGCCCCACCTTAACCGGCCGTGATGACTAAGCCGGTTGTCCCACTTTGCCCAGGGCAGGCGCCAGCCAGCCCACGATACCTGCCCATTGCTCCTTATCAGCCTTGCCGTTCCGACAGAAACACCTATTAAGCTTGCGCTGTTTACGGACAATTAGTGAACAAGGTAGTGACTTGCAGCTGTGTAATATTTAGCGTAAGACTTTTTGGTCTCAATTATTGTTGACCATGTGTCAACAGAGTTCGTCGGATCTCTAAGCGAACAGACCGAAACCGTTGTCGTCTGAAGTTCATCCCTGCTGGAACAACTAGCTCACATCACAACCGCAAATCTGCGATAGTGCCTTTGCGGAGTCATTACTATGCCCTCGTACAAATTACCTGTCTTGGCCTTCTGACGTTGCATCTAGATTCAGTAACCTACCTGTTTTCTGTTCTCAAAGGCTTCGTCGACCATATTTTCCTACTCTAGTTTGTCTTGGCAGGTCCAAGTAGATAAAACTCTAGTTATTCTTACTCTATCTAGTAACTCTACAGTCAGGAGCATAATCATCTTCCTCTCCACAAAACACATCAATTTTCTAAACAAACCCCACACTGTGTGAAGTCACATTCTCTTTAACACTGTATACACAAGAACTTTGGGCTAGGGACTTGTAAGCCAATAGTGGGGCTGGTGGAGTCTTCGTCGTTCCATGGCTGAACCTGCAACCTATGTTGGATTCCACAGATCTGGGCAGTTGCGTCATTTCGATCCGCACCTGATCGCAAAATAACATAAAAGAATCCAGCAGGAAGACGACGATGACTCTCAAGTCTAAACATTAGAGATAAAAGGGTTTGTCTTCCCAGACCCTTCATGTGCCACGCTATGAGGGAGTAAACTGGACCCTTATGGGAATGCATGCTGTTCATGATTATTGCACACTTATGCTATCATCACATCATTCTACAATCTGGATGACACGCCCCGATGAACAGCCGATGAACATTACCGAGCCTCTTGTAGCTGATGAAACTGGTCGGTACTCCCTTGGGAGCCAGACAACGCTCTCGTTCCCTTTCATGATCCATGTCTTGTCCAAATTCAGGCCAATTCCGTAGATAGCGGGTAATAACACTATTTCCTTAGGTGAAGGCAATCCACTTTCCTCGAAGTCTGTGAGCAGGTCTAATACTCCGAAATCAGTATATAGTTGCGTGTTGGATAACGGGTCAAAGGAAAGACTTTGAGTCCGCCCTTCAAGTGTCTGGCGGTGCGCCCCCGTGGCCGCGTCCCAAAGCCGTACCGTCGCATCGTCTGACGCCGACGCCACCACCTGGCCGTCCGGCGAGAAGGCCACGGCCCTGACCCAGTCGCTGTGGCCCTCAAGTGTCTGGCGGTGCGCCCCCGTGGCCGCGTCCCAAAGCCGTACCGTCGCATCGTCTGACGCCGACGCCACCACCTGGCCGTCCGGCGAGAAGGCCACGACCCTGACCCCCAGGCTGTGGCCCTCAAGTGTCTGGCGGTGCGCCCCCGTGGCCGCGTCCCAGAGCCGTACCGTCGCATCGTCTGACGCCGACGCCACCACCTGGCCGTCCGGCGAGAAGGCCACGGCCCTGACCCAGCCGCTGTGGCCCTCAAGTGTCTGGCGGTGCGCCCCCGTGGCCGCGTCCCAGAGCCGTACCGTCGCATCGTCTGACGCCGACGCCACCACCTGGCCGTCCGGCGAGAAGGCCACGGCCCAGACCCAGCCGCTGTGGCCCTCAAGTGTCTGGCGGTGCGCCCCCGTGGCCGCGTCCCAGAGCCGTACCGTCGCATCGTCTGACGCCGACGCCACCACCTGGCCGTCCGGCGAGAAGGCCACGGCCCAGACCCAGCCGCTGTGGCCCTCAAGTGTCTGGCGGTGCGCCCCCGGGCGGTGCGCCCCCGTGGCCGCGTCCCAGAGCCGTACCGTGTTGTCGCCCGACGCCGACGCCACCACCTGGCCGTCCGGCGAGAAGGCCACGGCCCTGACCCAGCCGCTGTGGCCCTCAAGTGTCTGGCGGTGCGCCCCCGTGGCCGCGTCCCAGAGCCGTACCGTCGCATCGTCTGACGCCGACGCCACCACCTGGCCGTCCGGCGAGAAGGCCACGGCCCTGACCCAGCCGCTGTGGCCCTCAAGTGTCTGGCGGTGCGCCCCCGGGCGGTGCGCCCCCGTGGCCGCGTCCCAGAGCCGTACCGTCGCATCGCCTGACGCCGACGCCACCACCTGGCCGTCCGGCGAGAAGGCCACGGCCCTGACCCAGCCGCTGTGGCCCTCAAGTGTCTGGCGGTGCGCCCCCGTGGCCGCGTCCCAGAGCCGTACCGTCGCATCATCTGACGCCGACGCCACCACCTGGCCGTCCGGCGAGAAGGCCACGGCCCTGACCCAGCCGCTGTGGCCCTCAAGTGTCTGGCGGTGCGCCCCCGTGGCCGCGTCCCAGAGCCGTACCGTCGCATCGCCTGACGCCGACGCCACCACCTGGCCGTCCGGCGAGAAGGCCACGGCCCAGACCCAGCCGCTGTGGCCCTCAAGTGTCTGGCGGTGCGCCCCCGGGCGGTGCGCCCCCGTGGCCGCGTCCCAGAGCCGTACCGTGTTGTCGCCCGACGCCGACGCCACCACCTGGCCGTCCGGCGAGAAGGCCACGGCCCTGACCCAGCCGCTGTGGCCCTCAAGTGTCTGGCGGTGCGCCCCCGTGGCCGCGTCCCAAAGCCGTACCGTCGCATCGTCTGACGCCGACGCCACCACCTGGCCGTCCGGCGAGAAGGCCACCGCGAAGACCGATTCCGTGTGGCCCTCGAGCGTCTGCCGCAGCGCATCCCAATCAGATTTCACGCCGTGAACATGAGGCAGATTCGGGAGGCATTGATTCCAAAATCTTTTCCGGACTTTACTTGCGACTGGACAGAATAGCATCAACGCTACATAAATTTGAAGTGGTGTCCGGTCAATCATAGATGCAAAATTAGCAACGACGTTGTTTGCATCTGTGATGAACTCCATCAGTTCTGCAGTTATATTAGGACACTGCTGAGAAGGGTTAGCCTAAATTGAAGATAAGAAAACCTTCACTCACCCGGCACATGCTGAGAAGCTGCTGAATTGCGGTAGCACCGTCCCAGATCTTACCCAGAAGTGCCAAGACTTCTAACCAATGGAGGAGGTGCGTGGTGAGGAATACGTAAACCTCATCTCCTAAAGACCCTTCGCTTTTTTGTAAGTGGTACACCCAGTAAAGGCAGGCATAGCGGAGATCGGCAGGGATATGTGTATTCATCACTTCCTTGTCGATCTCATCTCGTTGTACGTCTGGCTTTTGAGTACTGCAGATATCTCGCCTGAGTCCCTCTTTCATACGCTGAATGCATTTTGCCGCTAGCGTAGCGTGTGTTGGTGCAGCGAATACCCCGTAGTCACGATGACTTGAGCCCTCAGGGTTAAGCAGGAAGTCACTAAAAGACTTATGCAGGAGCGTTACGGGAGTATCATGGTCGCGAGGGACGCTGAGGACAGAACGTAGGTGATGGAGCCACGGAGTAACTCGACGTATAGGGATGCCAAGCAAGGCCGCAATCGCTTTAGAGGGCAGAGGAGAGGCGACCAGTACGAGAGCTCCCAACAGATTAAATAATTCCGTTCGGCGATCTTCAGCCAGCGGCTTTGGTTTTTCATCGGTGTTGTAGCTGCCGAATAAGACGTAGTGGAGAATTGGCCGGTAAATCTGATCGAGCTGGGGAGTGTCGCTGTCGCTTGGATGAAACCAGAGGTCTAATTGGTCGACTGGATCTTCTCGTTTATCTGGATCATCGATGAAGCGACATAGAGTTGCTGCATAAATGAATAGTGGTGAGGGCGTTGTTGATAGATGAATCAGACGACCGAGTTGTTCTTCAGCCGGCCAAGTCTCCTGGATCTCCCACTTAGCCTTGATACTCGCAAATCTCTGTTTGAGAAAGATAGCAACATCAGTCCGTGTTTCGACTTGATAGTCCGTCTCTAGATCAAGACTTCGAGGGCAAATGCCACGAAAGGCATCCGCTATATGGAGGGTAGACCTGCTTGTCACCAATACCCGCAGGCGCACCGTGCTGACGGTACCTAGTTTGGCAAGTAGGTTCAAAACCAGCCCTAGGTGACCAGGGCGCTCGCACTCGTCCAAAGCGTCAATGATGATAATCTTAGTCAGTCGGCTGGTATCGAGGGATAGATCTGCCAAGGGGCGCCACAGGAGTTGGCTGAACTGGTTTTCGAGGCTCTTGCTTTCCACTGCATCTCTGTTGAGACCGCTGAGAGACTTCCGAAGGCAGCCTCTAAAGGCAGGGATGCCCTCAGACAGCTGCGCGGCAAGGGTGGAAAATAGCCGGGTAGTGTCATTGCGGCCCTTTTCTCCCCTTTTGAAGAAGTAACCAGCAACAAGTCGTTTCTGCTTGGCCCAAGAGTCTGTGATTGTCCGCGCAATAGTGGACTTCCCGGTTCCTGCTGGACCCACAAGCCAGAGCAATGGTTCGCCAGAGTCATCGTCCGCCCAATTGTAAATCGTCTCCTGGATGCGTACTCGAGTCCCGCTCTCACATCTCGGGCCGTCTTGGAAGTCCCCACTGTCGTAGCGCGCTTCATTGACGACAGCAAGGTCTAGGGGGCGACTCTCGGATTCTTTACTACTGTACATCAGTGAAGGTTTGCATTCGAGGATAGCGTGACAAACATCAGGAGCTCAAGTTGCTCTTTCGATACATCGCGGTGTTCCCTCGAGACATTGAGATGATCGTTCGCGATCGAAAGCAGCGACTGCATATCGTTGTAGTGTTGTTGCGCTGCCTCGCTGATGGCTTTCAGTGTCTTCCCCGAGGCAATCAAGTGTAGACGGTTTGATTCCTCCCCAACAGCGTGCTCCTGTTGCTCGATCTTGCACAGCATTCCTTCCCATTCGTCGTGCTGAATCACGTCCCGAACCAGCGATTTAATCCACTCTCTGTAGAATCGGAGAACGGTTTTGATCTGGAACTCAAGAACGAATCGGTAGAGTTCGACGATATGGCCGTCGAATTCCGCCTTGAGCTTCGGTTTAACTATGTTTTCCGGCCACAGAAGACTTTCAAGTTCAACATAGTATCGTAGGCGACAGGTAACATATATTAAGCCATTGCGGTTGGAGTCCTCTGCCGCAATTGGATTGGTGAAGACTGGTAGCAAGACACACACACCAGCCCAGGCAAGGGATGCCTCAGGAGACACCTTGACAGCCTCATCAACAAGGCCCTTCATAGTCAGCACAAATTCAGCAGTCTTTTGAACCTGATCCCTCAAAACAAACTCGTGCCCGAATATGGTATACTTCGTTCGCTTGTCGTCGGCGCGTCGTAGGCCACGGTCGGTGATGGTCTTGAGTTGAGCACAACGCTTGTCAGGATCAGTGTCGATTCGGTTGTCGTGTCGGTATTCGCCATCGTACTGACGAAGTAGTCCTTGCATTTCGGGTGCGCTAGGCTCTGGATAAGAGTTAGGATATATGTGTAACGTCGCAGTAGTGTATCCGGGAGGCATACCTGGCTCCTCTAACTCTTGAGACAGAAGTATCTCGTATTGCTCCACCAACTGTGCATCTTCTTCCCGCAGAGCCTCGTAAGCACGACTCCATAGCGAAGGCACGTCTTCTGATGGTCGGGGTATTGTTTGTGGGAGCGATGTGATGGGACGCGCTGTTGGACTTGGGGCTCGACCAGGCGTCACGAAAGCTAGTGTTTCTGTAGTTTGAAGAGGTCGAGAGAACGAGCTTTGGGACACGGCAGCTACCGAGGCGCTGGCTTCTTCGAACGATGCTGGCGTCGAGGGGGATTGGTCGTTACGGGCGGTAGGCTCACCCGTTTTGCTGCTCCCATGGCGGAAGAAGCCCTTCAAACGCTGGAGGGGTTTTGAAGGGCTCATGACGGACCGTAGACTTATTGGGATCAATAGCAAAAAAACCTGATCAGGGGAGTATTGACTTTGTTTCCAGTAAGATCAGGAGTGCTTGTTCACGATGAGGGGTCGACCAGGCTGTGGTCATGCAGGCTGGCGCCTCTTGGTGCAATGGCACAGCCCATAGGCTGACATGGATACGTAACAACCCATGGCTGCGGCTATACGACTTTACTCTCTACAGAGTTCGACCCTTTTCAATAACTCAAAATCCTAGCGTTAAAGGGAAGCTAGGAAACAGCTCGCAGAGGTGATGCAAGACGTCGTGATATTAGACTTTGTAGCTTGAGATTTCAGAGACTTAGCCATTTTGATAAGGGCGGGGCGGGATCGACGGAAACGCACTGAGGCTTCGGAGTAATGTTCCTCCGCTCCGTGCCATATCTAGCGCGAGCTGGCGCACGTGGCAGTGGAGACTTTGACCAGAGAATGACTAAGCTAGATCACGTGTATGAATAGGTACTTCGATAACCCAGCTCAAGTAGCGCGTGAAGCGACTTACACTGTCGCTGTGGAGCATCAGACATGGATCTTGGCAAGGTACTTAGGCTACTTCCCGATACCTAAATCAAAACATAATCACAGCTAATGTTGGATTACTACAGCTGCTTTTGCGGCCAAAATTGGACTTTTTAACCCGTTTAAAGTATTTTACCGTAACGAAATGTCGCTTCCATATATCAAAGACTGATTGTTTGTGCTGAAAGCGGAAGAGACATTTGCACCAAACTGTATTACACCGCTCCACCAACGCCAAAATGTTAATCGCCAACGTCGCCTCGGTTTTCTTGCTTTTCTCCGGTCTTTCTGCCGCCGTACCAAGCCCCATACTTCCGCAGGCGAATGACAACACCCTGGAAATCCGTGCGTCGAAGGATGTCAATCCAGCAGCCGTCACTGGCACCACATGCACAGACAAGGCCGCGTAAGTCAGCATCCACCACATGCTGTACACTGAGATGCACTTAAAGTTCTGAAGCTAAAGAGTTCCTTTAGCAAGATTGATACCCACGACATGAACGTTGCTACACTAGCTATCTGCGGTGGCATAGCAGGGTCCATCCAGAAGTGCGGCGGCGCACCAAAGAGCACCACGGGGGTATCGGGAACCGCCAAATTTACCTTGAACCCAACTGCTTCTGGAGCCACCATCAACGTCTCTAAAGGCCGCTGGGAAGGGTGCATTCGAGCTGCGAGGGCCACTTGCCCTAGTGGTAGTTTCAAGTCAACCTGCAAAGGAGGCGCAAGCACGGGGGATGTCGCCTTCACGCTCACGAATCCATAGATATTGTTCTAATTAGATCATGAACTACCTCGCCTAGTTCCGAAGCAAATTGAAGCATTTAGTTCCGAGTCCTTACTTGCCTGGAAGATGTTGGGTCTCTCAGGTTATTGCAAACTTGTCCAAAATGTTGACCTGGTTTCTGCCGCTGTCGTTGGTGATGATGCTGTGGTGTTTCTGATCGTCGGGGCCGTGCTGTGTGGCGCCTACATAAGCCCAGCTTCTGCTTAGCGTTGTGTCATGTTGGCGATAATGAAAGGCTGGCCACTTGAGGCTGGGAATAGAGCCGAATGAGATTACATGTATGTTACACTGTGCCCTTGCCATCTGGCACCAACAGTATTCCGCTGGCTCCTGCCTCCATCTCACAGACTCAAATATAGGGAGAACTTGGGTCTGGGCTGAAGAGCTCTATCCAAATTCTAGATCCACTTGGTTTATGAGATTTCCACAACGCCTGCGTGAACGGAGCAGCAGCGAGAATAATCGCGACACAAGATCCTGTGGGATGCCGAAGAATCAAGCTGTATTTCGTGGCGATGTGTTAAGAGTGAGGCAGAGAACAAGTTCTGCCGTTCCACTAACTCGTGCATCCTGGGAACCAGAAGTCAAGTCTGAACAGGCGCCAGTAGGCTACAATCACTTATGGACCTCAAGGCTCAAAGATGTATCAATAATCATTTAGATTTAATGGCGAGGTACAAGTGAATGTTCCGACAGATTCTGAATGTATCAGCGCTATTTCTAGTGGACATGAACTTCACGTTGGCGGCTTTGGAGTGCGCCACGACCAAGATACTAAGGTAAGGATACTAGGAAAAAATGAAATACTACCAAAGCTCCGTGCTTGATGAGCCCCTAGAATTGTTGTTTGTGGTCAAAATTAGATCCTTGACCTAAGTAGTTGTGAGGAGTTCCAAATTTCAGTGAAGCTGCAAGCACTTGGCTTCATCACCGTAACTACGCAAGGTAATACTGAAAGCGAAAGTTACCGCCTTACCAATCTCTTGTCATTTACAAACAGGACTTGGCACAATAGACGTAAGGACCGAGGATTGGGGTCAATCAAGTTACGTTGCACCGTTATTTCCGACTTGGCAATCACTAAACATCAACAATCGCAATTAGCAAACAAGCATACTGACTTAGTCCAATATTTTTCTTACGTGAATCGATATGAGATCTCGTGAAGAACCACAACAATTCTCGCCATTCTAGATTTCCAGTCGAATGGAAAGAAACCGAGAAAAAAAGAACACTTTAACAAAGTTCCTTTGGTGAAGATCCTCTCCCACAACCCGTAGCAAATCTAGCCGACATTTGAGCGGCTTTGCTAGCTGACATGACTCGATAGAGTTTAAGTTGCCATCACTACTTAGAGTGTTCGCGATCAGTTGCCATTCTAGGTCCAGTTGTCCTTTGGCTCTTGGACCTGCGCATGTCAGGTATCGACTAGAATAACTCCATGCTCCCAATCTCGCTCCCGTGTCAAAAGTCAGTTTGTTGTTTACTGCGAAGGCTCTCTCATGCTCTCGATTGATATCGAGTTGCTGCTGATAGAAACTACTAGGGATATGGGCTTAAAAGGCAGATCAAAGTCACAGCGGTGCTCAGGGGCGCTGAGTGGCGCCGTGCCACAAACGGTCCGTCGTATTGCAATGCGATAGCGAAGGTGCGGAAAAATAGTCGCCTGTGTTACGGATACCATTACCCAAGAACTCGGGAGTATTGTGTAAACTACCTTAACCATAAAGGCTCAGGGGAAGTTTCCGAGTACTTTAAATCACTTTAAATCATTTGCGGATATATTGCCGCCAATCATGATGGAAGGGCGCAGGGAAGCGTGTCAGAGAATAATGGGGTCCATGTGGGATCTTTTGACTAACGCATTTTCTGTCAGCGTTTAGCGAGTGGCACGTTACGGAGTACGGGCACTATGGTTGAGTGGGATGAGGCCATCGTCTTTGGTACTTGTACTCCATAGTATCCAGACGCTGTTGGGAGGGGGCACCTTGACATTCGGAGAGAACGAGATCATCGTCATTTCGAGGTGTGGGATTTGGCGGAGAAATTCAATATCGCCGTCGTTGACATATCGACTCCCTCTTTGAAACACCTTTTGATCTTTGTCTTCCCTTGGAAAATGAGATACTACTCTGCTGCACAGCACACCAGCGCTCTACAGCAGCAAGACGCTCGACTAGACAGAAATGTATGATCATCTCGCGAGCTTCAAATCCATCAATCATGAGATTCCTACTAAACTTGTGCCTCCCGGGTCTAGGGGTAAGACTGGGGTATTCTTTTTGAGGTGATCGATGCAGGGAACAACACGAATAAGGCCAGCGAGGGGCCAATACGCAACAGCGTTGATTGGTGTATTCTGCCCGCCGTTTCATCGCAAATTGCCAGCACTTTCTAAACAACACTGAATCGAATCCGGCGTGGTGTAGTGGCATACACCTGGCAAGGCCTCTGGAGCCCAGAGGTCGCTGGTTCGATTCCAGCCGCCGGCAACTGCTTTAACTACCTGTGGGAAGGGTAGGGCAGAGCCCAATGCGGGGCCTAGGACCCTTTCCGGGCCCTCGCCAGGGTTTTCTCATATCCACACCCTCCGACCAAGAAAAAGTGGATATGCGGCGAGTACACGTCGTCAACCAAGTACTGGGGCAGGAATGGTCTTGTACAAATCAGAACATGTACGAGGGGCCTGTTTCGGCAGGCCGCCCTCTCCAGACATATCCGGCCTTAAGCCGCAAAAATTCAAGAATGGAACTGGGGCACCAGCGGGAACCAGGGACAGATAGAACGCATAGTAGCCATAAGGCACGATTTGGAGGACGATTTGAACTGTATCTAGCAATAGTTATAGGGCGACGGCTCTCCACGCCATATACCCTTCGGGAGGTCGGCCGCAAGGGCGGCTGCGCCCTTGCCGCCACGGCGTTAAATATAACAAACAAACAAACAAACACTGAATCGAACCCCCATGAACGGGCCCAGTCTCAACTAACATGGGCCAGCGCGATCCGCCTTCCAACACCAACTGCGAACGGAGAATACAGGATTCCGCCCTGTGGGCTCTGGCCAGGCGGGCTGTATCCGTAGATCACTTGGTCACTGTGTGTGTGTTTGCCAGCTTTGCATCATACGTCTTGGCTCGAAGAGGAAACTGTTGGAACAGCAAAGGCTGATAAGGAGTAATAGGCAGGTACCATGGGCTGGCTGGCACCTGCCCTGGGCGAAGTGGGACAACTGGCTTAGTCATCACGGCCGGATAAAGGTGGGGCAACCACCCAGGCCGTCACTACCTACTTCGACCGACTCCTGCCTACAATGTAAGATAGAACAACAACAAGAAGAACAAGCAATAGGATCACCAACAGACGAGTGATAATTGCTACCACTATTTGTCGTATACGACCCCGTGAACCAACAGAAACAATCCTTACCAGAGAGTCTTGGCGAAGTTGGCGAAGTTGGCGCCTCTACTTACAAAAGATGGCATCCCTCGAGCTCTTGGAACGAGGAAGAGGAGCTCTCCGATCAAGTTCTTTCACTCTTTTATTCAACGTACACATACAACAGGTTGCCCAAGATGGCCAGGTCAAACCAACTTCTCTTCACAATCTTCCTCGCCCTTACCACCGGCATCAATGCGGCTCCTCAGGTAGGCGCCTCTAAGGTAGTCGCGCGTGCTGAGCCCGCCGAGTTCGAGGCCCAGACCAAGGCCGGCCCCGGAGGCAGCGACTTCAAGGACTCGGCCCACTTCCGTGTCTACGCCGGCGCCAGCCCGAGGGCGCCTACGAGGGCTTCGTCAACACCCTCGGCTGGCGGTCCTCTGGACTCTCCTTCAACGAGGGCTCCAACAACGGCCCCTACTACAAGACCAACGTCTACTCCGTCTCCAAACTCGAAGGCGCCGCCGGCGTGATGCACTCGGAGCAGGAGTCCGGCGCCGGCTGGCTCGAGGTCGTCGACACCTACCTCGCCAGCCCAGGCGTCACCGTCCACGAGTACGGCCACGCTCTGCACTACCACCAGCGCACCTGGGTGGACCAGGAGCGCACCGGCGCCTGGTGGGAGACGGTCGCCAACTGGGTCGCCGACACCTACAACACCTCCCCCCTCTGCGCCGACGCCCGCACCAAGCACAAGTCCCCCGAGGGCCGCACCGAGTTCGAGGTGAACAAGGTCCTTGGTGACTCCTTCCAGGTCATTGTTGACGGCACCGTCGACTCTGGTAACTACTACCAGGCCTGGCCGTTCCTGACCTACCTCACCAACAACCCGGACAACATCGCCGGTCTCGGCAAGGACACTCTCCACCAGTTGATGCTCCAGTATGAGGCGAACAGCAACGAGACGCCTCTTCACACCCTCGACCGCGTTGCCAGCAACACCACCGCCGGCGAGATCGTCGGCAAGTACTGGGCTCACATGGCGTACGTCGATATCGGCTACGACCAGGCCCAGGAGATCTTCAACCAGGCCAAGGACAGCGTCAACTTTGCCAACGTTGACAAGTCCGGCGACGGCTACAAGGCCAAGTCTGCTCGCGCTCCCCGCTACATGGGCGCCAACATCATGCCCCTGACGACCTCCGGCGGCAAGGGTGACGTCAAGATCACCTCGGCCGGCGAGTTCACCGCCCACCTTGCCATCAAGGGCTCCAGCTCGGTCCGCTACGTCCAGCTCGCCAACGGTGCCGGCTCCGCTGAGGTCGCCAGCGGCGAAGAGGCCAGGCTTGGTTATTGCCAACACCCCCAAGACTCTGATCCTGTACAACGGCTTCCAGCTCGCTAGCAGCGATGCCAACAAGGGCCTGGACTACTCCTTCACTTTGACGGGCGCCACTGTCGCATAAGCGGCGAGTCCTAGCGCGTGCCTCGTGTATCATTTTATGTAACATATTCTCTTCTCTACATACTGTCAGCCACTGGATAAGGGCATGCATATACAGACTCCAAGATACCACATTCGGTCAAGCTCGCTCCCAACTCTATGTAACCTTTCGAATCTCGATTTTGACAATCCGAGCCGATCGAGAGTGCACGTACTGGACGAAATTTCACCGCCATGACACGATTGTAGCCCACGGCGAGGATTTGACGAAGTCCAGCTCTTTGAGAGTCAGTGCCGTAACAAGGACTGCGGCACCGACAACCAAGGCCATCGGACGTCGTATGAAGCTTGCGACCGAACTTTTTGGCTTCTCGAATTGGTCGGCCGCGGCATCCCTGGGAGCTAGGCTGAGTTTTCTGCCTGCCTTGGCGTTGATGTATCCCAGGGCCCCCAGCTGGACAAAGCTTAGCCGGCATATGTGAATGCAATAAGATGCGATCCCGCCGAGATAGTCTGCTCTTGTTTCCAGCATTGCCGCGCTGTGTGCGATGATTGGGAGAAGTCTGAGCAATACCATTGAAGCCACATTCGCGAGCAGGATCTTTCGCAGTATCGGCGAGCTTGACGGCGTCCGGCCGTGGAATCGCATTAACACGGCGCTGTCGGACAAGAGCTCCGTCACTAAACCAGCGTAGATCAGATAGAGAGGTCGCCTTGGGCCTTTGCCGATGAGGAAGAGACCGAGTGATGAGAGGGAGAGGACGTGGTGGGCGATGTATTCTGGAGAATAGCTGAGGAGTGGCAGCTCAGAGGTCCAGAGATTGGCTCGGGAGGCTAGGCAAATCTTGCCGTTGGTGGTGAAGGGGCGGTCGAGGCCAAAGAGGTCGGTGACGGAGGACGTATCATTGTATGCCGCGGTGCAGATCGGTGTTGTGAGCAACGTGAAGAGGAAGCCTAGTGGGAAGACAAAATAAGGAGCCAGCTTGCGATGCTTATCCGCTTTCAACGTCATGTAGAAGTCAGGGTTGATTCGTTTGACTATCTGATGCGCACATCGGTTCACGAGCTGATAGGCAACCAGGCCCGCGACGAAGAGTACCCAGTTTGGGGGAACCATCATGTTCGGAAATATTTGGTGTAAACTGTCACCAGGCTACGCTTGTTTTCGACAGCCAAGAGTATTTATATGACAATACATAATGCAGTGGTTGTGATAGCAAGACATCCAATATTGGGGGCATCAGCTCGCTGACCGATATCTCTTTATCGGGCCTTCATGCGTAAGTTGCCTAGTGCAGGTCAGCCAACACGCGTGTTTCTGCCTTCTGCAATAGCCGGCGAGCGTCGTTGATAGGAGACGATCGGCATCTCACGTAAGCCTCTAGATGAGCGGCTGATCTGCCTTGTAGATAATTTGCAACATTACCAGTCTGGATTAGTTAATCGTAAGCAGGATAGAAACAGCGTGCTGAGATTCATCGTCTTGAGTCACAATTAGTTGGCCACACACGAGGATATACATACTGAAGTTAGGTATTACCTAGGCAGGGGTAGAAAGATCGATGGCAAGGATAGAGACTTAGCGGTCGAAAGATCCCACACGCGCTGGCTCAGAATTATACTATATCAGCCGAAACGGCCCAAACCCCATGTGCTGAGACCAGAATCCGAGGCTCGGGGCCACGGCATGTCCAGGTCTCGGCATTTACATATGGCGGCCGTCCGATCCGGAGGTGGAGGCATGGAGCCGGCTGCCGCATTCCTGAAGGCAGGAGTCTGATGAGGATGTTGGAAGTTTGGGACACGAGAGCAGCACGAGTCGATCTTGGCTTGCGTGCCATGGTCCCGCGATGAGGCTCGTCTGTAAGGATCGCGGGAGTGTTGATCTCGGGGGATTCCTTCGCCAGCTGGACAAGGATGGCGCAGGGATGGTTCTTGAACCGCAGGCGATGCTTCAACCTTGAAGTGCCTGGAGAGAGGAAACAAAACAAAGAAGCCCTGGGCCTATCGACTTCCATATTTGATCGTATTCATATGGATACTCGTACAAACACATACTGCGCCTTGTTACTCCGTAAATGCGACGAGGTTCTGAAGATGGAAAGACGTCGTGCAAGGTACGTACTGATTACGCGCCGCCCGGGCATTTCGGGTGCAGTTGGGACGTTCCTTTTCAGGTTCCCGTTGTTCGGTGTCACTGTCAGGCAGGGCCCAGGGGAAAACCTGAGGTTGGTGGGCCGTGGTGCTAATTTAATGGGGTCTTGGCGGCTCAAAGCTGTCAGTGTTCGGAGCTGCACGTGATTGGATACTCCGTAAGGATCTGCACAGATAAGGTATCCACATTGGCCGTGTGCTGCACTGTCAGGCAGTCACTGTGCAGGTGCCCCCTATTTGAGGCAGGAAATTGAGAGTTCCATCCAAATTCCCGGTGGCCTTGGCACTGCGTAGTGACTGGCTTCGCTAGAAGGGTTGGTGGGACTGGTGGAGACACACACAGTGCGGATGGGGACTAAGGTTAATTGCGGTCGAGACCTTCCTTCCATGGAGTGCATGGGCAGGCCGCAGGTTCCTTCCTTCTCCAGCACAGCACTCCAGTCTCCAGGTGTTCTTTCCTTCTCCAGTTGCCTACCTTATCCCTCCCATCGGTGCTTTCCCAAGTTCCATTGCCCGCTGGCCCTCTGCTCTTTCCTCAGCTCACTTCAGTGGCCACAGGCAGGTGCACCCCACTCATTTCAACATCTCACTCACCCTCACTTTCACTCTCACTCTCAGTTTCGCGCACTTCTGACAAAGCTTTATGACAAAACTTCCCAAGACACCAAGCCAGCCAATGTCTGGGAAAACATGATCGCCAGTTTGACTTGTCATCGCCCAAACACACGCGTTGTGTTGGCAGCCCGACAGCTCACACGGCAACCGGTGGCACTCGCTCATATCCCCCCCCCGCGGCGTCCGGCTCTCTACCGTCGTGTGATCTGCCTTGGCCGAACCGATCGGTCCTTGGCGTACATAAATAACACAATGCCCAAGCATGCTGGTTATGCAGTCAAGGCCAAGCTTGAACTTTGAAGAGAGGGATGCGGGATGCCCTGTATTTTGATTTATTATCCTCTCGCTCGCATTCTATCTTCCCTCCCGCGTGTCTGGACCTGTAACTCGTATCACGGCCTCATAAATCGTATTCAACCCGGTCCGCTGCGGTCTGACAGCTTGCCTTGCGCACAAGGCGAGTGAGCTGAGCAGAGCTGACAGCCCAAAGTGACCTGAGCTGACATGCCATCCGAGGTGGTGCAGATGACTAACTTTCGTCTTGCCTATTGAGATGAGACGCAGACACGAACTCTCGCCTCTGAGTTTTTACCGACATACAAGTTGCATCTCTACCTGCTTCTGGCCTTGGTTCTGCTTTCGATTCCGTTTGTTTGCTTGGCATTCTCCGGCACTCAATCCCTTTCTATTCTGCTGCCACCTTTGTTGCCCTTCATTGTATCCGAATAACCCTTTCCTTAAAGTTCGCGTACCTGGCCTGGACCATCCCTCCAACGGCTCTTCCCATGTGTCGGACGGCCGATCGCTTCTCATCCCAAAACCGCGAGTCAACGATCAGCGGCCACTCAAGCACTCTGTCCGACGCTTCACAGAGCACCACCGGGCCTCAGCCTCTTAGTCGCACTCAACATCAATCTCCCTCGCCGGCCCTGAGACGCCATCGCCATCGCCAAGACGCTGCTGAGCCTTAGCTCTGGGCGACCCCTGAACCCATCGTGCCTCTGTTCCCGTTTTGTGCATTCGAGGCATCGGGCACATCCACATTGAAGGCTCTCTGTGAGATCCCCTTGCCTAACCCTTCGGAGCGCAAGACGCCCGTGAGTCGTGACAATCCCTCCTAATCCCCCTCGTAGCCTGTACAGATTGGATGACGGGCAGTAAGAAGACTCCCGAGTCCCCGCGTATTTGGCGAGGAATGAGTCTTGGCAATGTTCGTTGTCGGGTAGGGATGGCTGGTCCTGTTTGAGAGAGGCTTTTTGGCGTGCTTTCTCGCTGGGACTCGTCTTCTTGGGTTGTCCTCGAACCCAAAATGTGTCTGGTCAATCGCAGTTCGTCCCTATTCGTTTGCTCCCAGCCGCCAGTGACGATTGTCCATTGACATCAAGCGGTCAACCATGTCATACATACCCCATTTTCCCCAGCCCATCCATCTCTTCGGAGTACGCAGTATGGTTCTCTCCATAGGGGTTCAGTCGGTGGATGTGTTCCGAGTTTGCATTCAACGGCCTGTCTTCCTGGGTCTCTGCTGCGTGAGGCGATCCTTCGTGCTGCCCGCTACCCTTGCAGATGGCGGAAGAGGCAAACCATGGACCGTGGGACCGTAACCGCCCATGGATGATGGCACACCCGCCCTGTGAGCCTTGGATAGAATGGATAGTCCCGAGACTGGCGGCATCCCATGAAATCCATCTGGTCTATTTGGTCCAAAGGGGGGCCCTTGCTCCTGTCGAACCTTGTGAAGGGTGCTCGAGTGCTGCTCGGCAGCGTTTTCTCATTTGCTGCACAGCCCCGATGCCCAGAAGGCCAAGACTTTACCAAGAATACCAAGACTTTGGCGGCCACCAAGACTGATTTCTACCGCGTCATCCTGTGCCCTCCTGTGGTGTGTCTTCCGTGTGTCTGTTGATTCCCATTTCTGTGTTGCCAAAAAGCCCAGAGCTGCCGAGAAAAGGAAAAAATTGGTCTTGAAAGCCTGTTTCCCCCCTTTTCCTTCCGCATCCTGATCCTGAGCTGCGTGAAGACAAAGCTGTGTTGGTTACCTTACCTGCCACCATCCCCAACTCACACCCGGCCATCGTTTATTCCTCCACTGCACCCGAATAAACACACACACACAGCTCACATCACACTTCGACCTTCGCTTCATTTCTCACCACAGAGCTTGTTCTTTTCTCATACCGTTACGAAAGCCCACTCCGGGAAATCAATCGTAGTAAATAAAATCAACACTCGCTTCCGACGACGAACACGAATTTCCGACCGATCGATCGACCGACACCTTGACGGCAACACAACGCAGCCACGCCTTCTTTTACTGCTTCTCACTTTGAGCGCCGCCCGGCCATGAACAATCACTTCTCATAGACGAAACTTTTTTACTTTTTCAATCATCGCCACGGCTTTCATTCCTCGTCACAATCGATTGATCCGGTTTCATTCCAACTCACTCGTTCTCACCCCGAACCGCCCCGACCGACAAATCGATTTAACCGCCGCTTTCACCCGATTCTGAGGGATTTTGAATTACACCTCATCTACCTTGATTCCTCACTCAGCAGCGCTCTTCATCTTCGTTCGTAGACCGGCTCTTCGCCATGGTCACTTCACTCGCTTCAGCCGCTTCGGCGGCACTCTTGCTCGTCGGCAGCCTCCCCGCCGTCAACGCGCAGTACACCATCGACACAACTGGTAAGCAAGCGGAGCACCTCTCAACCACATGATCATCGTCGCGCTCCAGCACGCATGAGATGCAGCTCAATCATCCTACAACGTTCCCAGAACTGACACTAATTTTTTCCCCATGGTCCAGACAACATCAAAAAGTCAGCAAAAATGCTCGCATACGACCTCATCAAGCAGTACAAGGGTAACCAGACTGGCGAGATCCCTGGTATTCTACCCGGTCCGCCAACCGAGCACAAGGGCGACTACTACTGGTGGGAGGGAGGTGCCATGATGGGCACTTACATCGACTACTGGAAGCTGACGGGCGACTCGGCCTACAACGACCTCGTCATGGAGGGTATGCTGCACCAGACCGGCCCCAACGCCGACTACATGCCGCCGAACCACACCGCATCGCTGGGTAACGACGATCAGGGCTTCTGGGGTATGTCCGCCATGTTGGCCGCAGAGAACAAGTTCCCGAACCCGCCGGAAGAGAAGCCCCAGTGGCTCGCATTAGCGCAGGCCGTGTGGACGACGCAGGCGAGTCCCGACCGTCACGACGATACCTGCGGTGGAGGTTTGAGATGGCAGGTGCCTTTTTCCAATGCTGGATACAACTACAAGAACAGTATGCGAATTCCCGTCCGAGCGAAGTTAGAGATTATTGGAGGCTCCGGGACATAGAGGTAGCTAACACACGTCACAGCCATCGCAAACGGATGCTTCTTCAACATTGGCGCCCGCCTCGCCAGATACACCAACAACGACACGTACGCGCGGCATGCCGAGAAGACCTGGGACTGGCTCTGGGCCGTCAACTACATTGATCACGAGTCCTGGAACGTTTACGACGGCGGCCACGTCGAGCACAACTGCACCGACGTCAACAAGCAGCAATTCTCCTACAACGCGGCCATTCTCACGCAGGGCGCCGCATTCATGTACAACTACGTAGGTTTCACCGTCTTCTGGGGCATCTTCGAACCCTGGCCATGGACCCTCATACTGACCCATCATCTAGACCAACGGTTCCGACGTCTGGAAAGGCCGCATCGAAAAGATGACAGACTCCCTCTTCCTCAACTTCTTCCCCAACAACACCGCCTACGAGCTCGCCTGCGAGGGTCGCAAGGGCCAGTGCACTGCCGACATGTTGTCCTTCAAGGGCTACGTCCACCGCTGGATGTCCGTCGTCACGCAGGTCGCCCCCTTCATGAAGGACAAGATCATGCCCGTCCTCAAAGAGTCAACGCAGCACGCCGTCAACCAGTGCACGGGCGGCGCCGAGGGCCGCACCTGCGGCTTCTACTGGAACGAGCAAGTGTATGTCGACCCCGCCGTCGACAAGACCTCTGGTGCCGGTGAGGTCATGAATGTCTTGGCTGCTGTGTCGAGTCTGCTCATCGAGGATGCCTCGCCACCTGTGACGAATATGACGGGTGGTATCTCGGCGGGTGATCCTGATGCTGGAAGTAAGAGTAAGGATAACATTGAGCCGGAACCCATCACGACGGCGGATAAGGCTGGCGCGGGTATCCTGACGTTCATCGTCCTTGCTGGCGGTCTGGGAACATGGGGATGGATGAGTCTGGGTGATTGAGAAGATGGAGGAAAGTGAGAGAGCCCGAAGACGGCATGAGATACCTAAAGTAATGGGTTGTTTGATTTGTTGTACGGATTACATATCTGGATCGCATGGCATGGCGTTCTGGGCAAACACTGCAGGAGGGGAACTTGACTAACTACCACTGCCACGAATTACTTTTCTTACTTCAACCACTTTCAAGTGTTCCTACCTTGTGATCTATGGCCTCATCGATAGGACGACGCCATCAAAAAGCTGACGGGCGTGACTTGCAAGAACTTTAATGCTCGAGAGAGACGCCCAAGCCTCAGCTACTCCCGTGCTCCCTTAATGGGACCTGCATTGAACATCAGCCTCAGCTGTCAGGAAAGTTGGACCCTGCATCGTAGAAGTCCGCTCTCGGTTCGCCTCGCCATGTGGCGCGCGCCGTCTGATGTTGAGTGGGTGCTGCAAGGGTGCCGCCTGAGGGACGAAGTCTATCTGTGGCTAGTATTGGAAATGGCGGGGTGATTGCAGAATGCTGGAAAAGTCACTTTCGTTGTTGGTTCCAAATTGATTCGGGGCAGGTGGTTCGTTTTCTCACTCATATCGGTGGACGCATTGTACCACATATCAGATATTGATTCACTCGATGACAGAGTAGTGCTCTTGCTCCTATTGAGCCATCCCGAGGAGACGGGTCGGTTTAAGGCTATGTGAGTGTGCAACCTAGGTTTTAAGCTTATTCGGGGGTCCCCATAAACGTGCCGAATATCCGTCAGGATCGCTTCCCAGGGGCTGCTGTCCAGCGACGGCGAGGATGACAATTCCAGTATGTATCCACGTAAAGCCAAGGTCAACAAGCTCAAAACTGACAGCAATTAGAACTCCGTAAAAATTTGATTGGAGAGCCGAGCTGGTCAGGCAAGGGCTATGCTAAGAGAAGCTTCGCATCTCACTCCTGACTTCAACAGGATGCAATCAACTAATCATGTTACCTACATGTATCCTGAGGACCATACTCGAGTACTATAGAACCCGAAGAAGCCAGAGTCCGAGCAATACAAGAAGATGGGTATCTGAAGCCTGACCAGAGGAAGTAAAATACGGCGATAAACTATATCTCATGTCGTTCATGTCAAGCAAAGCCAGTTCGCAAACCTCCCAGTCAATCCCATTGGATTCTTGACCACGACCTGCTCAGGAAAATGCCATTACCAAGCAGCAAATTGCTCAAAAGTTGACCATTTGAACTACGACATGTGCTCTTCAAACACGTCCTCCTTCTTGCCATGGAAGTCGGTTCAGGTTAACTGTATCAAGGCCAAGGCAGAAGGACAAACAACTGTGAATATCTATCAACCGCGGGGGCTGCTAGCGATCGGTCGAAAATGCTATTGACATCTTGTAAAGCCCTAGAACAAAAGACGGGTGTTGGTAGACACATAAGACACAGCAGTCATGAGCTATCCTAGTGAGCAAATCGTCACTATCCTTCCCCCCGCAGTTCCTTCAAATGCTCCCGGCAACTTTTCTCTGAAGCATTGATGAGAACGCAGTGATAGGAAAGTTGGATTTGTGAAGCGGCTAGCTCCTCAGCATGTAATAGTTTATTCGGTGGTGTTGCTTTCCAGAATCTAAGCTTCTAAGCCAATTGCACTAGGCCACCAACAAAACGATAATTGTATATCTGCGACCTCATCACTCCGGACACTACCATCGTGTCTCAGTACCGCCAAAAAACGGTACACTGTATGATCATTGTTCGACTTTCCTTTAGCCAATCGTGACGTGCCCTGGTGTTGGTTGTGCCAAATGTCGATTGGCGGGGCAGGGGAGAAGGAAACGGTTACCTGAACCGGTTACTCTTAGCGACAATCGAAATTGCAGTTGAAGGCTTGCTTGTATGATACACAAAGACTTGCCAGCAAGACGAGAGCCAAGTGACTCAACCTCGAAAAGAGGATACTATTAAATAAGTAAAGTATGAAATCGGAAAAAATTTCAATAGGGCGAGAATTCCAGCTTGACATTTGTTGACAAATCGTCATCCAGGTTCAAGCGTAATTGGGCAGAATTTGAAGGTTCAGGGCTGCAGTGCCTCGCGATGATCTTGACATCAAAGTCAACTTAGCAGCTCAATCCCACCGGCAACCCAGATTAGTCGCAATCAGAGCTTTCGATCACCCGAGTCGCAAATAGACAGATACCCACGCTGACTTACCGCGGCTCTCAGTCTGAACGTGCTCAGGTATTAATGAGGTCTCTCGAAACAGCCGCTGAGAGTTGTGCCGATTTCCCGCCTAGCCAATCATGAATTGTCAACACGGCTAACCCAAGTAAACGAACATCGTATACTCGCAACGAAAACCCGCTGTAACCCAGTCGCAACCCCCTTCATTTGAATTCGGCGAGTATTGCCCGCGAAAAGTAATCGTCCAAACGACCAGGTTTGAGTCCCTGATAACTCCCTACTAAGTATGAAGAGTGCAGCCAGCTCTACTATAAGATGGATGTAACCTAGCGTCTTGGCTTCTTCTTGTCTCCTCGCACTCTGCAGCTGTACTGACCTATCATTCTGATTCATTCACTCTTTTCTCAAAACAGCCAAGATGCGTTCATTCTCTTCCATTGCCGCTCTCCCTCTCGCTGCGCGAATTGTCGCTGCCGGCCAGTACGATGCGTGGAAGTTTGGCAACATGTTCACCCTGGGCTCTGATACCAGTGTTATTACCAAGGCCACTTACTTCCTTCATTTCTCCGTCCACCCCCTGCGGCACCGTCATCGCCAACAAGAATGACTCGCGCTGGATGGCGATCTGGGTTGGCATCTCCCACTCTATCAGCGACCAGAGCAACAACCTTTACCAGCCTGTTATGAACTGGGCCCCGGATAACGTTGCTAAGTGAGATATCCGGGTTCCAGCCTTCTTTGAATCATCGACTAATGACATCTTTCACAGCGGATGCTCTGCCTCAAACAATGAGTGGTGCGTGTTTGCTAGCACCTTCACCGGTTGTGAGTTTAGAACAACCCGAGTTGCTTATCTGGAAGAGTATACTGAAAGACCACAGCCACCCAGATTGCCCAGGACCCCGTCGCCATTCCTCTCAAGTCCGACGTCGACTTTGAGCGTACGTTTGAGATGCCTGTCCCTCGAGTGTACTAATACCGAGAATTGACCGTGTTTTAGTCGTCTACGATGCTTCCAAGGGTGTGACCCAGAAGGTTTGGATCAATGGCGCCATGGTCTCGCAGCAGACCGACGGTAAGCACTTTCTTCGGCCTTCCCGATCAGCGAGTTCATACTGATACATGATTCCAGTCGACGCCAGCGGCAAGACCCCTACCTACATCTACTCCAGCAACGAGTGCTACCAAGGCACCTGCGGAACCCTCGCTGGCTACAGTAAATTGACAATTTTGAGCCTTGAAGTTCCCCTTCACGGAGTCTGTCTAAGAATCCACATGCTGACTGCGTGCTTCCAGGCTGGAGCAACGTCACCGCCACCCTCGAGAAGGCCGACAAGACCTTTGGTGGTTCTCTGCAGCTTACTGGCGCTACCTCGACCGGCATTAAGACGACCGACGACGGCAAGACCTGGCACGTTGATGCCATCAAGATCAACGAGGACTACTTCTACTCTGATGGCTCGAAGAAGCAGTGCTAAGTTGCCAACGATACACCAGGGAGGGAGATCTAGCTTAGACTATCTTCACTTTAGGGCTAAACAGCCACTCCTCGACCCTTCTTCAAGCCAACTTCATCGTTGACTTCGCTTGATACATTCAAAAATAAAACCCATCATTCCAATCAGGGTGTTGGTTCACGGGGTCGTATACGACAAATAGTGGTAGCAATTATCACTCGTCTGTTGGTGATCCTATTGCTTGTTCTTCTTGTTGTTGTTCTATCTTACATTGTAGGCAGGAGTCGGTCGAAGTAGGTAGTGACGGCCTGGGTGGTTACCCCACCTTTATCCGGCCGTGATGACTAAGCCAGTTGTCCCACTTCGCCCAGGGCAGGTGCCAGCCAGCCCATAGTACCTGCCTATTACTCCTTATCAGCCTTTGCTGTTCCAACACAGGGGTACCCATTGGAGATAGTTTCGACCCAAACAGCTTGGCACAGCCCATATCAATGATGACATGTCTGTCCTGTGAATCAATCATGATGTTTTCCGTATTCAGGTCATTGAGGGCAAATCCAAGTTGGTGCAGATGTTTTATACCAGCTTTGCTGCCTTCGAACAATGAAGCTGTGTGAACATGTGGCTGACCATAACCCTCCACCCGTGTTGAAAAAGTCATTATATAACGCTTCAACAGAGTCCTAACAATGCGATCATTCTTCAATCTTCTGTAGGCACTCCTTAAACTCCGCCAGGTCTGGGTGAGGATCTTGCTGAATGCGTTGACATACTCCGATCTCTTTAAGAAAGTCCTCGGCCATTACTCAGTTCCTGCTACTTATGAGTAGACAGCAATGTTGGGTAGTCTGATCCATACGCCATTGGCAGGAGCGAAGCTTGAAGCATCGACCGCAGACGTCTCAAGTAATTACATGTACCGAGAGCGGTAGATTTAAATTTTTGGAATGCGGCGAAGACAGTCGATAGCCTGTTCCGGATCGACTTTTTAGGGGATCTCGATGCTACCGATCCAGGAAGAATGCTTGTCTTTGTCGACAAATAGAATTTTGGTGCACTTGAACTTGGTTTCCCCATCCTTATCTTCCTGGAATAATTGTCTCAAGCCAGTGAAATCCGTAAGGCTGCGTATTGCCGGCAACTTAGGCTCCATAGCTAGAGGTTATTTGTCGGGCTTGTCAATCTCTGTCCCTAACATGTAGAATCGAGGCTATTCGGTGAGGTTGACACCAAGATTGAGTTGGTCTGGCTGGTGATGTTGGAATTGTCGTTTGTAGGTAGAAAGCAGAAAGTGACACGATACAACGTGATGACAAAGAAACCTCTTTAGGCAGCAACGGGGCTGCTGAATCTCATATCGCAACCAACCAGAAGAAGGCAGGCGAGGTCAGAAGTATACGTAGCCTGAGCCTATCCGTGGTAACTGTTCATAGACGTCCAGCCGAATTAGCGATGAGGAAGCACTCACAGTCGTAGGGTAGAACTTAGAATGAGGACACCACCTCCATCACCTCCCATTAGACAAGTTGACCGGTAAGGATCGTAAGTAACGTCTTTGTGCATCGTTAATCTAGATATCTCTGTGTGTTTGTAGACAGGCCAGAAGCTTTTGGACAGAATGATTACCAGCCTTCGGCCATTATATAGACCTCCCATGTCCCTTGGTGACCATGAGCATATCCCCAACAGTGTCCGGATTCAGCGAATTCTCGGCTTCTTTCAGAGCCTGAGCGACTGCAACAGAACCCCGCTCAACGACATCTGCACCGTATGCCGCCATGATGTCTTTGCGGCTAGTCGCCTCGCGGGAATCTCTTAGCTTCACCAGTGCGTTGATATAGTTTTGCACGTCAATGATTGCATGTTGAAGTCCTTGGCCTCTGACTGGACGAAGTGTTAGCTCCGCAAGGCCATCTTAACAAATGCATCCACAAGTCTGACTTACAAGGCAACATGGGATGAGCAGCATCCCCTGCTAGTGTCACTCTACCATCGTGTGTCTTCCACGGACTGGGAAGCCAGTACTTCATTTCGTCAAGATAACAGGAGCTTCCTTCGGGAGTCCACTCAAGAGCAGAGCTGAAAGGCTCGCAGATGCCTGATAAATCTTTCTTCGCAAAGTCGATGGCTTCTTGGCCATTCAGGCTGACCGAGTGGCCGCGCCATACTTTGACCCAGAATGTCTCCCAACTGGCAACATCATTCGGATCTTCCGCGGACATGACTACAATCTTAGTTTAGTGACTTCAGACCACTTGTTGAGTATCAACCAAATACTCACCACCACAACCAGCTAGGTTCGCCGTTCCAAGCATGAGCGCACACACAGAGTGTGCTTTCACGACAGCTTTGACTTTTTCCGCATCTCCATACTTGCAGACACAGTTGGCGATAGAGTATCCTGACGGCACCGGCCGGGCCTTCTCAACTCCCACCAGCAGCTCTCGGACTTTTGAGGAGACACCGTCTGTTCCTAAGACATAATCGGCTTCATATGTGTCTCCATCTCTGAACGCAAGCTCTACCGACGTGCTGTTGGACTCTATTCGATCGAGATACTTTCCCCATCGAACATCAAGCCCTTCAGCGAGGACTTTGCGAAGGCGACGTCTGCTGATCCGCCGAGCGCCGGGAGTTGAGTTTTGGAACATGACCTCACCGGTAGCGCCGTTGTATCCGATAATACTCTCGTCCCAATCGTTGAACTCTAGGTGTGGATTGCAAATACCTTGAGGAAAGTTCTTCACAATCTGTTCTGGTAAGAGCTCTCTGAGCGTGTTCATGCCCCAGCCGATGAGGATCGACCAGTCCCGCGGCCGAGCCGCGATGCTTTCGTCACGTTCAAACACGACTACGTTGAATCCATTCTGATATCTGTCAACATCTGACGCGGGTCGGTTCAATGCTCACCTACTTACATTTTTCAGGCCTTGTGCGGCGATCAATCCAGTCAACCCCGCGCCTATAATTGCGACCTTGGGGTTGTTGTCCCGGAGCTGGCCAGAGTTGCCGTTGGTGTTTTGGATTGCCATTGCGGATGCGATCAACATGCAGCTGAGTGACTAGTCCAGCAATATGATCATGAAGGTTAACGCAAGATGTCGAAAGCACGAGAAGGAATTTTCATGATTTCATCACATCCGATTCTACGACGGACTTCCGTACGGAGAGTTCGACACGTGATTTCGCTCGAGGTGTACGACTTAAGACGATCGCATCTTCGGATGAATACCACATAATACTTACACTTCGCGCGATGGTGACGTAGCACAGTAGCATTGTTACCCCCGTCGCAATGGTCGAGAATGCCCATGAAGGATTTGTTTGCAGGCCTCATCAGCACTACTAACCGATAACGGGTTACAAACACCGGGTCTAGCACCATCACGGGAATTTGGCGAGGGGGCCAGGCCTCGCTACTCATCTCGTCGAGGAACAGGAGGGGAATTATAGTAAACCACGTTGAAAATTGTCAGGCGTATCCGCAGTGCCGAAGGGATGTTCATGCTGGGCTCGATCAGTCGGCGTGGCCCCTTACCTGTGCCGATGATGATTACAGGTACTTAAGAGCCGAGAGATAGTAAGGTGCGGAGTTTCGATTCTGTCGAACTATAATGTACAGGCTTGAAAGAAGTAAAGTCTGGAATGATACAAATGGGGTTGCGGACGTTTAATGTGGTCTAATCCTCGCCGGAGCCCTCACTTATATGATGGCTTAAATGCGATAATATCCCTCAGGTCACTTCTGAACTTTTCGACAGGGGACTCTTTCCAAGTGCGCAGGATCTCCTTCAACTTATTGGCGTCATTTCTGACCTTGGTATCATCAGCCCGCTTCGTGAAATCCCTGGCCATTTCGACTCGCATGTAATCTGCCAGCGTGGGGCTTTCGATATTCACGTTTGAGAGATCGCCCAGAATGATGGCGAGGTAAACAAGGCGTGGCTTCCAATTGGGAAACTCACGTCCCAGCTGGTCCTTCAGATGTACCCAGTGGTTGTGGTAGAGGGCATGTTCGTTTGCCAACTCGTCAATCAATGCCGAAATCTCTTTGGCAAACAAAGCATCCATGTCAGCACCCCCAGGAGGGACGGCCAACATCGCCACCTTTAGGCGGAATGTGTCTGGCAGAGCCTTGGGCTCTCGCATCGGGTCGCGCTGCCCCGAAGGAGTGCGTAACTCCTTGACTCTCGCGATGATCGACCGTAGCACGGGCTGCGTTGTCGATTGCCAGCTCTTCAACGCCTCGGAATTGTTCTCCCTCATCATCGTAGCAGACAAATTTTCGAACAGCGATTCAACATAAGAAGGGTTCACATGGCTGATAAGCCTGTGTGCAAAGTCTTCCGCGAAACGTTGGAGCATGTCGACGGTGATGCGGTCGCTCGGGTCAGCGACTTCTTTGCTCATGTGGGGTAGATGCATATGCTTCAGACAGTCTGTCCAGCCATGCTGGACCATCTGTCGCTCATTTCTGCCAAAGAGCAGCAACCAGTGTTTTCCTGCATTCGAATCTTCCAGGGTAGGATTGCTCTCGATCTTCTTTGTGATGGCTGCCATGACGGGAGAAGGTTGAACATTAGCGAGAGCATATCGGCTTAGCATCTCAAGCATTGGTCGCGAGAAATACACCCGAGTTCTTGGGAAGATCTTGAGCATGGCGGGATCGACTGGCGAGAGTGGAAGGCTCTCTCCGGGAGGCAACGAGAACCCGTTCTTCCTGAGAAACAGCTCCAGCCACCATCTGTTGTTCTCTGCGGACTGCAATATCAATCGATCTGTGATACCGGCCAGCTTTGCTTGAGAAACAGGGTCGTTCCGGAGCTTCGTATCCAGATGATAGAACAGAAACCTGATTGGAGCTGCAGTTCTATCATTTGCCTTGACCACTTCGGGCAGCTCACCATCAGCTTCTGCTTGATTCCAATCAACTTCTGTCATCGGACGCAGCTCATCGAGAGATGCTGCGAGTGGCACAGCGAGGTCCTCAATGACCATGAGAATCCGGTTCTTCACATCGGACGAAGCTGTCTCAGCCTCCAGGGTGTCGAACATGGTCTGAATGATAGCCACCCGAATGTCAATGTGCTGAGCTTTGGTCAGAAGACCGGAGAGAATATCAACAGCTGATGTGATATCTAGGAACGGCGCATTGCTCAGAAGCTTTGCGAGCCTCTTGACCGTTGTAACTTTGACGGCGGGTGAAGACTGGGCTGCTAGCTCACCACCCTCCTCCTTGGCCTTCTTGTATCTGACATGCTGTTCCCCAAGCTTCTCCTGCATGCCGAGCGAGATCATGGAGAGAAGCTTTTTCGCCTCTTTTGGAGGGATGGCGTTGAAGAATCCTGTGGTAAGTAGTTGTCAGTGCCAGGCGCTATCGCCTGGTCTGTTGAGAACAACGTCTCTAATGAGGGGGAAGGCCAGAGAGGGCTGGTCGCTGTACGCTAGCACTTTGATAAATTTCATAGCCAGTTGAATGCGAGCATGCGTTGGAGACTCTGATTTCTCGTTGGCAGCTACGTTCTGGAGGATTTATTGCACAACCCGTACAAGCAGTGCTGGCGGGCCAGACTTGATGATGTGCTCTACCCAGGCCTCGTTGCCGCGTCGAAAGGCTTCGTCAACGGTCTCAAGAAAGTCCTGATCCAGGTAAATTGCCGGATATCGAACATCGACCTTTGATGGAAATGGGTGCTTCAAGACTGAGCTGTCGGAGCCATGAATGGCGTTGAGAGCGAGGAGAAGGGATGCGAAGTATGCATCTACACTTTTCCCGGGAAGAGGCTGTGAGAATTGGCTTGCGTCCCAGAAATTGGGGCCATCCATGGGCGGAACTTCCTTTGCATCTGTCCAAATAGACGTCATCCAAGCCGAATCATCACCCAAGCCAATGTCGGCACATCTCATCATCTCGTCCAAGATCGCCACCGGGATTTTCTTGCTACCTAGCTCTTCAAACTCCGTGTGACTGGGATCTGGATTCCATTCTGTTGGCTTTTCTGGATCCTCGGCTTTGGGAAGCGAAGGCTCGGTTCGTCGCGGGAATTCTGCTTTGATGTCCATGGGCAATGAGACGCCCGCGGACTCAAAACGTTGTTTCCAGAGCCGTGGAGCTTCAATCTTCGTCATTCTCGCTCCGCTGAGGCTGTCGACTGCATGACGCCAGGCTTTACGAGTGCGCTCTTCTTGCCGAGAGCTTTCTTCCCCTCCGTCGACGTATGATTTCAAGGCAAAGCTGTATTCGTCCACAAACCGACCTATGGCTTCCCCAGACTCTTTGTCCTTGGGATCTCCGAAGACAACCTTTTCGACCCTCTAGGACGTAAGGCATAGCATCGATGTTCTGCAGGCCTAAGAATTTGTCCGGTAAGAGGGACTGTACCGGCAACCCTTTCGGCCAGGGTTCGCCCCAAGTAAGGACCGATGGAAAACGCCGAGGGCGATGCTTTTGCCATAACTCGTCGCGTGCCTTGGCTAGCCTGTCCACGAACTTGTAGGCGTGAGACCGCTTGTCGCGTGCTTCAAAACAGTCCCCCACGGGGTACAGCCCATCTGTTCCGTCAGTGTAGAGCTCGTGATGGCTGGGATGAAGCACGAGAGTCTCTACTTCAACCAAGAAGTCCAAAGTTGGCTGCCAAACGATCTCATAGATCTCAGCATCGGTCAGCTTTCGAGCATCTTGGAACTTATTGACTAGTCGCAAACGTCTTTGAACCACAGCTGCAGGCAATTGAACGACGGCTTGCCAGTCGTAAGCCTGAAAGCTAGGTTCTCGAAGGGACATTGATGCGGTTTCCAGCAGCTGCATAATGATCTTGTTCGCAGACCGGACAGACTTCGCGGCATCGAAATATGGCTTGCCGGCATGAGAAGCCACTTCAATTCCGCTGAGTAAGTCTAAGCCCTCGGCAGTCTTCATGGCCCGCTCGGAGTAAAGATCCCTCACTGTAAACACGTCTTTGTTGAAGCGTCTCGCCCAAAGCAGGTTCTCTGCGTAGAGGTCCAATGAGCCCGCCGCGATGGCGAGGTTGAGTGTTGACCGAGCCCAAAAGGCTCTGCTTTCCCAATCGCGGCTTGATGATGCCTTTCTTCTGCGTCTCTCCAGATCTACGTCTATTTTGCTGTCAAGAAGTGTATCCGGGAGGCCTGGAGCCGGTAAACTCCGCAAAAGAAACGCTTCGAGTACTAATGCGTCACCGTTGACCGAGGAAAAGTCTTGATCATGTTCAAAGACTGAACTCTCCGTGGGCTCGCACGAAGACTTTAGGAAACGTCCGTCAGGGAAAGCAGTCATCAAGCGCGGAGGGACGCAAGCCGATCATCGCATCCGAGCGTTTTGACGAACAATCTTGCTGGCCATGGTCCCTTGATCTTCGAGAGAGAGCTGTTTTCGTTGACCATAGCGTCGTCGATGTCGAATTCGAAGGCAGGTAGATGTCGGAGCATACGTCGAAATAATCGATAGGATACGGCCGGCTTGACAGCACATAGATGCGGAACGATCTGTTTTGCCGATTGCCACCCTGTCTCCGGCGTAAGCCTCAAAAGCTCGATCAAGTGCTGCTCAACCTGCGGCCGCGTCGAACGGGTATGCTCCCAGAACTTGATGACATGGAACATGATACCAACAAGGCTATCATCCAGCATCCTCTGGAGATCGGAATGCCTGCTGATGAGCCGGACGAGAAGCTCAAGGATTTCGAACGGGAAATGCTGCTGAGTGGCTGTTCTACGTCGTCGCAATCGTCTTGCCAGGGGCAAAGCAATCTGATTGATGAGCACGTCTGGCGTGACGGGCAGCTCATCGCCGGCGTCGAGAAATTTGAGGAGCACCTCCTTGGCGAAGCTAAAGTTGTTATTGATGAGCTGTGTCCACGTGTCGGCATCGAATTTGGCAGTAGGAGATTCTTTGTTCGAAAAGATGGAGTCCAGGAACTTGGCTTCGTAGAATGTTGGGTGGTTGCGAAGTAAGTTAGAACGTTGTCTTGCTGTCCATTTGGGCGATGTCCCTTCATGCTCGGCTACTCGATCGATCGTGCAGGCCGGCAGGATTCTCCTGTAATGAGATAATAGCGGCCTTGCATCTGGATTTTCTTTGGAAATCGGCATTCCGGTGCCGAGGATGGCGACCAATTCTGTCAATTTTGCGTGTCTCTGCGATCGTCCACGTGGGAGGGAAGCTGTACTGGTGAGGCCGTTGCATAGCATTTTGACCTCCCTGACGCTGAGACCACTCATTTTTGCTGCAACCCCTTGAGCACCACTTGCGGCATCTCATACGGGAGTCATCGTTTCCTCTGATCGCATGGCCTTGAGGAATACCCGGATGGCCGCATGTCTTTCGTGCGTGCTCCCCGACTGACTGAGCGATGCTATGATCGACTTCGCATCGTCGGATATAGGGATCCAGATTGAGAAGATGCTGTGCGGGATGGAACCTCGCACGACTGCATCATGCAGGTTGAATGTGATGGATGTCGGATCGGCGACGTTGGCTCGAAGCTCTTTGAGGTATTCGGCAACCTCCTTCGGAGTGCCATTCCGAAGAGTAGTATGCCTGATGGACGCTGAGTCTGCCATCATTTTCGATCTATGAACAATTCGGGCTGTTGCTGTCGTATGTAAGTGACAGATGGTTGTGGCAATCCTTGAGAATCGCTGCGGTGAGAGCTTAGCACCAAGCCAAGGTGTCATGGTGGCGGGGTTGAGGGGGGAACAGAGCTTAAATCATATTGGAACTTCAGCTTGAGAAAGGTTTTCTTCGAGTATGGATCTACCTAAACTAAAGTCCCGTACTTAAGTATTTACTGATCCTCGCGTTGGTTCGAACAAGTGAGATTGAGGCCGAATTTGGCCTCATAGCCGAGGCCGCTTTGCCGTGAACTTGATGGGCCGTATCGATACGGCAAGGCATCAAGCAGTGGTTGATCCCCCAAGCTACTCCTGATGCGGGCTGATGGGACGATGGGACATGTTGGTGATTGTGAATCTAGGGACTTTGGCCTTGATTGGGCTGGCCCCGGTTGTTTGCGGAGGCGTAGCTGTGGCATTGCTTCTGCCTGTTTACTCACAATTGCTCTAGAGCTCTAAGAGGATTCGAGAGGTGTCGAGAGGTTGGTGATCGACAGTGAGTGATTCAAGTGCTCTTGTTGGTATTGAGGGCAAAGTGTGGCCAAGCCAAGTATTACGCAGTGTCCTTGGCATCAGCAGCAGCAGCACCAGCTCCCTGAAGATCAGACAGCTTTCGACTTCGACTTCGACTTTGGACATTATGTAATCTCTCTTTGAATTGCCAAGAGAGATGAGGGAATGACTAAGCTCCTTCAAGTCGGCAGACGGGTCCATAGCTGCATGCTGATTCGTGCCCTCATTCAACTTTCCCCAATGATTCCGGCTTCACGCGAGTCACAGGACGAGCTTCCCTCCTCCCTGATGGCTGGTGCTTGGCGGGGACCCTTCAATTAAGTAGACTTCTTGTCAGTGATTCGCAAGTTCCAATGTTTTAGCACTTCCATCTTCAGCAGAGCTGTCTGCTCTAGGGGTAGCGTGTTTGTATCGTCAAAAAGTCATCAGACCAGGCCGCTTTGATATTGGATCTCATCTCGACCCCAGCCCCAAAAGTCACTCCGTCGAGAAATAACGCGTGTTCCTCTGATTCAAAGTTTATCGCTTGCTGCTGTCCGTCCAGAGCACTTTAGCTCTTCACCGAGATCGCCAAAGTGCACCCGGGCTCCTCTCACCTTCCCCTCACCTGGATGGAGGATCCTCAATCGCTACGTCCAAAGCAGGCCGCCTGTCTGGTCTGCCGCCGAAGCAAGATCAAGTGCGACTATTCTCCGCATGAGAACAAATGCAAGAGGTGCATTCAGCTCGACACTGAGTGCATACGACCTACGTTCCACGCCGGAAGACAGAAGGGAATCAAGAAGTAAGGGCCCCCAGCTCCGCCCCCGTCTAATGGTGTTGAGACCAGATGGCCCCCCATGGCCGAGACAACCCCTCCGAGTTGCACCGCAACTCCCCCTCCACTCTCTGATGTCGTATTGACCATTGGTCGGACGTGTAATAGCAAGCGAAAGGGCCTAGATAAAGCTCTATATCAGATAGAGCAGGCCATCAAAAGAGCCAGAACCGGTGAACACAACTCGGAAGATGACAAGGCCATCGGCAGTCTCCAGGCGCTCCTGGAGGGCTCTCGAAATGCTCGGTCAACTACCGCCTCCTCTCACTTAAGGCGGGGTTCATCGCATTTCAACAGCCCCAACCAACCCGACCTCTCATCTGACGATGATGATGACCTGGATAACACCCCAGACAGCAACACTTATATGAGTTTGCATCATCACAATGAGGAGAGCCTGGCAATCGACGATGCCGAAAACCCACTTCAACTCCTGGCGCGCGCCTCGAACCTACAACTTTCGCCCAAGCCCATCAGCGGCCTGTCGCCAAAGCAGCCAGGTCCCCGCGCCGGTCGCAAGAAGCAGGTCGAACAACCCGACGGGGACTTGGAGATCCGATCCTTCTTCACCTCTGTTCGCGTCAACTTCGATGTCGGCGATGACATAGATCCCATCACTATGGGTCTTGTAACCGAAGAAGAGGCAGAATCACTATTTGCTTTGTAAGTGACATGCCTCCACCGTCGATGAGAGCCTTGTCAAGCTCACCATTTAGCTTCCATGGCAAGCTTGCCCACACCCGATGGGGGCTTGATCCCAAGATCTACACTCCATCCTTCACCCGTTCGCGCTCTGCCTTCCTGTGCACCTCTATCATGGCCGCATCGGCCCTGTTCCTTCCGTCCGCTGGTGCCTTGTCCAAGAGACTGTCAAACCATTGCAAGACCCTCGCACATAGAGTTATCGCGAACCGACACAAGTCTGTCGAGATTGTGCTTGCATTCATGGTCAACGTTCCGTGGATGTTTCCTGGCCAGCATAGCACTGATGATGAGACTTGCTGGTATGTCAACATGGCTGCCACTATCGCCATTGATCTGTCCTTGAATAAGCTCCTCATCCCAATGGAAGTTGTCGGTTCCGGCTTCAACATGGCATTGTCCCGTGGAGACTGTATTGATCCTCGGACTGCGCTGGCCATGGACGGCTTCAGCCACATAGAACATACCTCTGATCTCGGACAACGTCTCCTTCGTCGCCGCGAGCGCTGCTGGATCGCACTCTTCGTTCTCGAACGAGGCATGTCTCTCGCTCGCGGCCGGCCCTATACAGTACCCATCACCCGGGTCATCAAAGACTGCGACCAATGGCATCGGTCCAGCATTGCTGACCCCATGGATGGTCATCTAGTCTCGATGGCCGTTCTTCGCCGAGACCTCGACGGACTACTCAACACTGTCCGCGCGCTTTGCGACGGGTCGCAGGGAATATCCACCGACGGCGGTCTCATCGCCCAGTCTATTCAGAGTGCCATTGAAAGATTCTTCGATCAATGGCTGACCGAATGGGGCTATGCCATTGGCACAGGCCCCCAACGCCGATTGCCTCCGTACGTTGAGATTCTCGTCACCCACACGCGGCTCTCGACGTACGGAGGCGTCATCAACCACCCGACCGCCCCGATGGAAGTCCGACAATTCTTCCGCACGGCCGGGCTATCGTCTGCTGTGACGGTCATGCGAGCAGCGATCCAAGGAGAGTCGCAGCTCCAGTCGATCCCGAACAACACGACAATCATGGTCTCGTTTGCAGCCTGTTTCGCGCTGACTCTGAGCGCCTACGCCACAGGCAGCTCGAACTTGGCGCCTAGCATTCGAAACCTCATTGAAGAAACGGCAGATGTCTTGGAACGTATTGGCTCTGCTACGAAGCACAGAAATGGCTTGTCCACACTGTACGGAAAATATCTCAGACATATCGTCAAAAAGGCGGCCACGGCCATGGATGGCCAGCCTCAGACGAGTATGCATCCCGACCCAACTATCCCTCGCAGCGGTCCGCTCGAAACGCCCTCATCAGCCGTTGCAGCCTCGCCTCCCGTCAACATGGGACCACCAGTCTCGCAGCCACCCTATATGGAGTCGCAGCTATGGCCCGGGACTTTGCAGTTCTCTGCCATGTCTGACGATCAGATTGCCGAAGTTCTCAACCAGCCAGGCAACGAGTTTGATCCCTCATTCGCGGGCTTATCCTGGGATGACATGAATAACTTTGACTGGTTAAGCTGGCCTAACCTGACAGAATTTGGGTTCTAGAGGAACACCCTTTGGTTCACCATATTGCGCACATCATGCCTTCATGGTTTCGACCGGGGCGGCGAACTGCCACTGCGTCAGTTTTCGTAGCTGTTCCATAAACACAAAAGTCAGGACAGTATTCGGCCTGCAGTACACGACATCAGCAACATCATTAACATTTCCTTATGGATGCGACTTACGTCAATCTCAACCACGCTGGGGTCCATCCCTTCATCAAGAAGATTGCACCTTCTTCCCTCAGACCCGTTTGCACAATACGAAGTAAAGACTATGTTCGATTAGTCAAATGCCTTCGATGGACTGGAACTGAAACTCTCTACTCACGTTTGCGCCTGGGCCGCTCGCAACAGCACTCTGAATCCTGCTCTTGAGGACATCGGCTGGCGCGCAAATCGTTGTCGCCGCAGTCCCAGCAAAGAGGGATGCTACGGCATGTGTTTTGATATCGTCCTTCATTTCATTTTGCAGGAGGATGCGTTTCGCTGTCGAGTATCTGTTTCGTGCTTTCACATTAGTTTTCCTTGATTTCTGCAGTCCCTCACTCGTGGATGTCCACTCCTTTGGCACTTACGTGGCGATTTGTCCCACGTCTATCATTTGATATCAGCTTCAATTAAACATGTCAGTCGTTTCCGAGATTTGTGCTTGACTTACTCATGAGGATACTGCGCACCACGTTGGCAGAGATGCCTCGGGTGAATGCCCCAACACCCTCTTCGCGACCTATCCTGTAGAGGCCCTCGACAGCATTTGAATATGCGAATCGTTCGCCAACACTCTTTGCTCCGTCAGCGCACATACGGACGAGAACAACCTAAGTTTCTGTCAGCGGATGCGATGCACTATGGAGTAATGCCAGTAGTAGTACCTCAGCAGGATTTCCGACAAGTCCCGCCATGCCTCCGGCCAACCCAGCACACGATATCGTCATCGCCGTAGTCAACTTCTCTTGGCCCGTCCATTGCTTAGCCTGTTGCGCAAAGTAGTTGTAGAGACCGAACCGGGCGGTGGAATATGTGGTTTGTCGGAAGATGGACGCTGACAGTCCAGACCATAATGAAAAGAAGCCTGGCCAGTGTAAGTGACGACGACGCCAAAATTTGATTTCTGCCTCTCACCATCTCTGGCTGCGAAACGGTACATTGCTCGAAACATAGACTCTCTTGACTTGAGAACCTGTATTCGACTACTCAAATTAGTATCCGATCTGCGCAGTCTATAACTCGAGGAATGCTCTCGACCTACTATTTCGTTTGGTCCAAAGGATGTGCTACATTCGCGTGATTAGTAGCCAGACTGAATACTGTAGTGCCGCTCGAAGGCGAACGTACTGAAACAGACTGCCATTGAGGCTGCAGCACCTCTGCGACCATCAGTCAGCTCAAAGTGCAACCTCTAATTTCGACCTGGAATCGTGTTACTCACCCGAGCCAGAAAGGCTCCTTCTGCTTGCTAGTGCCGGACATCGTGTGCTGATGTTGCTGTGGGTATATGCAATGCTACATGCAACCAAGTGCCAAAGTGCCAAAGGGACTTCTCAACATCCATTTTCAGAAGCTCGATCTGTGGACATGCTCTTTTGATAAGTAATGCGGCATTGTTACCATCGATCCCTTGTCTGAGCTTATCCGCCCGCTGTCCGTTGATACGCGCTGGTCTCGTTCTCTTCCCACAATCCCTCGGACTCCAAATGTAGAGCCGGCGAGCTCTCGGCCGCTCGGCGCAATGTTGAAATAGTCGAGCTCCAGTTTCACCACGCTGATGTCACATGGGACTCGTCGCATCGGCACTTCTTTTTGAGTCCGAGACGCACGGCCGAGGGACCTTCTTTTGTCTTCCGACTTGCGGAACCCCTCCGGTCTCGTTCAATCGGGGAAACAAAACCACTTCTGCATCCCACCATCTTGCTTGAACGCACGCCTCCTGGTCCGATGGATGATGCGCCCGCAGAGAAAGAACTGAAGCAGAAGAGTTCCCACAGTGATCGAAAACCAGAGGAAACCATGTCGAAGCTCTCACCGTCGCTCAAGGCACTTATCAACGCGCCGTTTGCCCGCCCCGGCCAGACGGCTGCGCCGTCGCATATTCGCGAGGTCTACCAGGCCATCGCTAAGGATGCGGCGTCGAAGAATGTCGGCGCAAAGCCGTGGCTAACAATTTCGGTACGCCGTTGCTTTGTGACTTCGCAGCTTCCATTGTGTTGCTCAATTGACTACAATTGAGTTGTTGAGACAGTGGTACGGGCTCCGTCATTAACCTCGGTACATCTTAGGCCGCAGCAACCTTCACACTCAACTCCCCCGAATCTCTAGAGTCCCTCTACAGCGTCGCTTCCTCCTCCGGTCGTCCCGACAAGCGCGAGACGGCTGAGTTCATCCGAGAGATCGGCCTTAAGTGCATCAGCTTCAACGGCATCCCCCGCACTATCAACTGCCTCAACGCCTTCTACGCGAGCCTCCCCAATGACGTTACGGCACAACTGGAGACGAAGCCGACGCGGACACCAAACGCGCAGAATATTGACGCCATCACGGTTCGCGGTCAGGGACTCTGGGACTCGATCTATGCGCCCTTCGAGGTCAAGCTCTACGAGAAGCTGGCGCAATCGCACCCGGATCTTCCAGTGCACATTCTCCACAGCCACTATGCTGGCTTGCTATCGGAACCCAAGGAGCGGGGAGGTCTGGCCAGCGTCGGGAGAGTGCTGACTTCGATGATTGCTATTTCATGCTTGCGAGCACAAACCGGTGTTGGCCCGCAGGTTCTGTCGCACGTCTTTGGCTTGAGGAAGGGACTTGAGGACGGCACACACAAGTCGGACAACCAGGAGGACATCCAGGGCGCGGAGTGGCTTGCTAGCGACGAGGGCAGCGAGTGGATTTTGAAGTCAGTCGATACCATCACGGAGGCCATTGGCGGAGCTGCGAGGTCAAACTTCGCTCCAGGACGCGAGTCCAAGTTGTAGGTCGCGGGGACCTGTGGTTCTCGTCGAGATGCTGTACACTACCGGGCTCCAGGACCGGATCATTTAGCCCTTCATGAATCCAAGCTTTGTTTCACATCAACACTTCCATGCACCAGTCCATCGTATCGTCAAACGTGCTTGATTTCTTTCGGACACAACCCGTCACGATACCAAGTACTGATGTTGGTTGCCCTTACAGCGACATGCATTGGAACCCAGGGCGCCAAATTTCTGACTCCTTTAGATAAAATGTTGACTGATGACGTGCGCATGTTTGCGCTTGCTCTGATATTGATCTTGTATTGACATAGGGCGGTCTACGGGGCGTTTGGAAAGGCTAGGTCTAAGATATTGATGGAACGCAGGAAACTCCGTAACTCGATGAAAGAGAATATTATTCTACCATAAGATCTAGTATGTCCGTCAATTCTCGGCATCCACCTCTTACTTGGCCATCCCTACAGCACCATCATGAAGTGAGGTTCCCGGTCATCGCCTGTACCAACGAACTGGTCATACTTTCCGGCAGCCTTGTCGCGGTTAATTTTGGCGCACCAAAGAACATTGATAAGGGTTCTGGGAAATCTGTTAGTTTTATCTCCAGGCATGAATTGCAGAAAGGTTTACTCACGCCACCCACGCATAACACAGCAGGCCCAGAATGACAGTGTGGCCCTTGTGGTACAACGGGCCATCAGTGCTAGGGTAGATGAAAGCTGCGGACAAAGTCAGTCGTAGTCTGAGGCGGAGACAGGTCAACAACTTACTGGCTACGAAACCACCGCAATTGGCAATGGCAAGCTGTAGTGCGGACGTTGTCGCGCGCTTGTAGTGACCGGCTGAGTTGTTGGAGTTCCAGACCAAGACGCACGGGACGGCGCTGTACATGCCAATAGCCATCAGGCACGTCATGGCGAATCTCGTCTGTGGCGCCGTGACATTGGCGATGGCTGCGTAGCCCGCGATGGAGATAGGCAGGACAAAGAGCATCAGTGTACCACGCAGACGGAGGCGATCGGATAAGAAGGCCACGAGAACTATGGTGGAAGTTAGCTTCGATTCGGATCAGTCTAGTCTTATGCTGCCATTGCTTACCTGTGACTGGGGTCGCAACCGCGTACGGGATCACGGACCAGAGTTGGACCTGGTTGGAGTTGGAAGCGATGTGCATGTCGCTGATGATCGTTGGAAGCTTTGTGTTTTCGTTAGCCATACGAGCACAACCTTCAAGCTTTTCGATTGACTAACAAATAGTCCAAAAGAGTACAGTCCAGACAGAATAGCAAAGTATGCGGTTGCGCTGAGCCAGATCTGGAGGTTGAAAACGCCACGACCAACTTCGGACCAACGAAACTTCTCTTCCCTTTCGCGTGATGAGCTGCGAAAGAGTCAGTATCAAACAGACGTTCGGCGTCAAGTGTGCAGCTTACTCAAATCTATCTCCAGCATGACCTTGGAGCCTGAGCAGTGCCCATACCCGCTCTTCTTCGGTAAGGATCTTCGCTGTCGCCAAATTGTTGGGCAACCCGATGGCAGCAATGATCCCGCACACGACGGTCTTAAATTACATGTTAGAATCAGATGAAACAGGCAGGTCGGGTTTCAAGACACTCACAAGGATGCCCTCGATGATGAAGATCCATCTCCAGCCTTCAAGGCCGGCTGCAGGACCAATCGCGGACAAGCCTCTCGCGAGGAGACCTCCAAATGCACCCGAGAGAGATGCAGCTGTATAGAAGATGCCGATGCGTAGGGCAAGTTCTCCACGGGTGTACAAGCCGGATAGATACAGCACCATACCGGGAAGCAGTCCGCCCTCAGTCAAGCCCAGGATTGCTCGGACTGCGACGAAGCTGCCGTAGCTCGGGACGAAGCCGAGGCACATGGCTTTATAAAGTCGGCAATCTTAATCATTGGGACCACCTTCGTTAAGAGACTTGACTTACTAACAATGCCCCAAGCACAGGTAAGAAAGGGCAGCCATATCCGCGGTGAGACCTTCTTCAAGACGAGGTTGCTTGGCAGTTCGCTGGGCGTGCATTAGCGACCGGACGACTGTGGGGAACCACATGGGACGAGAGCACGTTGACAGCGCCAAGATCAGCTGAGAACGGACGGAAAGATGTTACCTCGCGATGTATGTCGCATAGAAAACAGCCAAGCCTTGGTTGTATTGGTTGTTACTGATGCCAAGGTCCTCTACTAGGCCAATAATCTTTGCGTTGCCGACGTTGGTTCGGTCGAGAAAGGAACAGAGGAATAGTAGAGCCAAGAGTGGTAGGACCCTGTCAATCGTTGCGCGTTAGTTGAAGTGAGCCCTCAAAATGATCACTTACAGTTCAAGACTTGGGTAAAGCGCTCACCTAGTGTCAACTTTGAAGAGCAGAGTCTTTGTGAGATGCCGTTGACGTTCTGCTTCAACCTCTAGGTGGCTCTCGTCATGCTCAACCTTGGGGTCCATGTCAAAGTCCTTCGATGTCATATCGAATTTGGGTAAAGTTTGGCAGTGTAACCTTGGGAAACTATGAGAAGAGACTGAAAAGACGAGAACAACAGTCGAAGACAAGACAACAACAAGACCTGAGTTTCTATCTGCCAAGCAAGGGCAAAGCTTGGGGGTCCCTCCCCCGTTTTGAAGCCCGTCTTCCCCAGACCCTAAATCTGCGGGGGAGGACGAACCCACGGCGGGTAGTATCTTAGACCATCCCCGGATCGTCTCTCTGACTTTGCCGTCATCCCGTCCAGACCAATGACAAGCCTTTGTTTACTGTACGCCAGGAAGCTGACTCGGAATCTACTTTTGGTCTCCGAGAGCTACTGCAGAAGAAACTCCGAGTTCCCACAACTCCCGGTGCCCCGCCATGAAGACGTCAGAGACTCCCCTGTCTTTGCCTGCGTCTTCCCCCTCATGCCGAAGCCACTGCTGGACCGCGGGAGCGGAGGGACCTCTTCGCAGTCGGCGTGCAAAAGAACGGCCGAGGCGTCCCGCGCAGGAACCCGTTCAAAAAGATGAGGTCGCGCCCACCTAAGCCGAACGTAGATTTGCTCCCCGACTTATCGGCCTTCCTTTTTCTTTTACTTGTGCTTAATCTATGGTCTCTCGTCACAATTGACTGAAACCTTCCCTTTTGTGTTTTGTGGATAAGCCTGCCTCTCCTCCAGAAAAGGACCGAACAAATGTCTTCCATTACGCGCCAGTTGCGCCCGCGGGTGCTGGTCCGCGCATCCTTCAGAGCTGTGCCCGCAGTGTGTGCGCAACCTCAACGTTTCCCCCGCGCAAAGGTCCTTGGTGTTGCGACATGCCGGGGCATAACGACGACACCGGTCCGCAGATCACAGAAGGCGACTGTTACGAAGAGAGGTAGCTCAAAGCTGTATGCATCCGCCGACGAGGCTGTTGCAGACATCAAGAGCGGATCAACTATTCTGAGTTCGGGATTCGGACTGTGTGGTGTTGCTGGTAAGTCCGATGATGCTCTGTCTTGCAAGGCCAGAGAATTGGGAAGTGCCTGACATGTTTGACAACAGACACAATCATCGGTGCACTAAACCGCAGAGGCTCAGAGAACCTGCACTCCTTGACAGCAGTTTCAAACAATGCCGGCCAAGAAGGCAAGGGTGGTCTGGCTGTCCTCACCAAGGCTGGCCAGGTGAACCGCCTGATCCTGTCATTCCTTGGAAACAACAAGGCATTGGAGAAGAAGTATCTCACTGGAGAGATCGGCATTGAGCTGTGCCCTCAGGGAACGCTCGCTGAGAGGATCCGTGCCGGCGGTGCTGGAATTCCCGCCTTCTTTACCCCTACTGGAGCTCGTAGGTAACTCTTTTTGGAGATATGGGGAGCTTAGCTGACCCTTTGGTAGACTCATTGGTTCAAAGTGGCGACATCCCCGTTAAGCTCGATGCTTCTGGTGCGGTGAAGGAACGCGGTCGCACGAGGGAAACGAGAGAGTTTAACGGCAAGACATATCTCATGGAGACTGCTCTGACTGGCGATGTTGCTATCCTGAGAGCATGGAAGGTAGACACAGCTGGAAACTGCGTGTTCAGGTATGTGCAGCACTCACGAATAGCTTCGACACGTTGAGAAAGCTTGCTGACTGTATGTTCGCGCAGGTACACCACCAAAGCATTCGGACCCATCATGGCCAAGGCCGCGACAGTCACCATCGTCGAAGCGGAGAACATTGTCGAGGCGGGCGCAATTGACCCCAACGACGTCGACTTGCCCGGCATTTTCGTGGACCGAATCGTGCCCTCGACCGCCGAGAAGAACATCGAGATCCTCAAGACGAGGGCGGAGGATGGCGAGGGTGAGGACTTGAATGCGCCCAAGAACGACGCGCAGGCGAGGCGCAATCGCATCGCGAGACGTGCGGCAAAGGAGTTGCAAGAGGGTTTCTATGTGAACCTTGGCGTTGGTGAGTAGGCTCAGGCTCAAACTCAGGCCCCACGAAGTTTGAAGACAGATGTTGACGATAATAGGTATCCCGACTCTTGCTCCCTCATTCCTCCCGGCCGAGCGAAACGTTTGGATTCAGTCAGAGAACGGAATCTTGGGCATGGGTCCCTACCCAACCAAGGACCAGGTCGATGCGTAAGTATACCTTTGAGAGGAAGTGAGATGCGCGAGCTGACATGTCCAACTCTAGCGACATCGTCAATGCTGGCAAGGAGACCGTCACCCTCGTCCCCGGCGCTTCAACATTCGATAGTGCCGAGTCCTTTGGCATGATCCGTGGCGGCCACGTCGACGTCTCTATCCTCGGTGCGTTGCAGGTCAGCGCCACGGGCGACTTGGCCAACTATATGATTCCCGGCAAGGTGTTTAAGGGCATGGGTGGTGCTATGGACTTGGTGTCTAACCCCGACAACACCAAGATCGTTGTCGCGACTGAGCATGTTGCCAAGGACGGCTCTTCCAAGATTGTGCAGGACTGCAGTCTGCCGTTGACTGGTGCTCGTGTTGTCAGCACGATCATTACTGATCTGGTATGTGGCATGTGGCGATCGATTGAGAGATTCGTTGCTAACATGACGATAGTGTGTCTTTGAGGTCGACCGCAAGAATGGCGGCCTGACACTGACTGAGGTCGCGCCCGGTGTTAACATTGAAGAAGTGAAGTCGAAGACGGACGCAACATTTGAGGTCGCAAAGGATCTCAAGACGATGGAGTGAGATGGTGCTGTAATTGTAAAGCCTGTGTTTAAGATACCAATAGTGAAAGCAATGCAGTAAGCGATTCATTCATTTGTGTTTGTTCAATTCAAGTGTTATCATTCGTGGCTAATAATACATTAACATCTATTGTGTGGAAGTCCAAGCATTCATCGGCAGTCGTTCTCCCGGTGCGCTTGACAGAGATTGAATCGGGGCGGGGGGGTATCATCCAAGTTTGGGCACCAAAAGTGTTTAGGAAATTAAAGCAGAGCCTCCTTAGTCGCTGCTGGAGCTGGAGCTGCTGCTACCGCTGCGCTTGCGGTACGGGTCCTTCTTATGCTTGTCCTTCTTCTCCTTCTTATGCTTCTTCCCTGCCCTAAAGTTGGTTCATGTTAGTCGTGTGCTTGAAAAATCGAATTGAACAGTAGTCACTCACTTCTCCAACATGTTTGCACCAACAGCGCCAGCAATTGCACCGCCGAGGGTTCCGAGGAGACCGCCACCGGCCTTGTGCGCCGCCCATCCGGCCGCTCCGCCACCGACTAATGTTGCACCGAGGCCCTTATCCTGATCGGGACCGCCGGGACCAGCACCGTATTGAGGCTGTCCGCCGTATTGAGACTGTCCGCCGTGCTGAGACTGTCCGCCGTGCTGAGGTGCGCCATATTGCAATTGCTGGTTGTGAGCATAGCTGTCTCGGTTATCGTAGCTTTGCTGGTGTTGGTTGCCCTGAGCGTAGGTTGGTTGTTGGGGTCCGCCGTATCCGTGCTGCTGCTGCTGCTGCTGGGGAGGGGCGTTGTAGCCACCGCCCTGCTGGTACGGAGAGTGCGACTGCTGAGGGTAGCCGCCGCCACCGTGGTGTTGCTGGCCCTTTGAGAGGTGTTAGTATTGCTGACCTCGATGTTGCTTCTCGTTAACTTGAGGACTGTCTTGAAGGTCCTACCTGTGCATAGGTGGGCTGCTGAGGTGCGTAACCGCCCTGGTTGTATCCTTGCTGGCCTCCGTATCCCTGGTTCTGGTTGTGGCCGCCGCCGCCGCCGCCGCCGTAGTAGTCGTTCGCGGACATGTTGATGATTGAGGGTTGGTGAGTTGAGAGTTGAGATAGGTGGGTAACGATGTGTAGCAGACGTAGTATCGATTGAAGTCTGATATATTATTGAGTGAGCTGATCAACAGCCGAGAAAGAGGGGAATGCTGAAGCTTTATAAAAAGGCGTCAGACTTGCTTACTGCTGAGTCTCGAAGGAACGCTAATCACCTAGTCAGACGGAGCTTGCGGAAATTAGCAGGGACGGGCACAACATGCATACCGCAAGCAGCCCACCGCGGGACGGGGATTGAATCTCTCCCGACTTGTTCCCAGTCAAGCTAAGTTTCTTCCCCCGCTATCCATCTATGGAGCATGGCCCATAAGCCATAGAACCACCAGCGTTTTGCCCGCGCCCCTCGGCTCAGCTTCTATCCAGTCGTCATGTCGCCGTGGCGCAGTCACTGCGCGGGGTGGTTGTCAGCCCTGCTGCAACTTGCAAGCCACAGGCCGTGAGCTGATGGACAAGCCACCAATGACGCGACCCCATCCAGTCTGCTGCTGTCTGCTGTTGGGTAATTCGCATTCGGTTCCTCGGGTGTACACGTAGAGGGGTTGATGGCGAATCAATGACTAAAAGCTCGTGTTCCGTGGATTGCCAACTTGCCAAACGCGGAAATTCCAAGTTTCATGAAGCCATCGCGATATTACCAATAATAGTTTCTGTCATTATCTACTTATCTTGCAATCGTCAAAGGCAGTTACCAACATTTAGCGGCCCGACTTGTTGGTATGGGTCATCATGTTTCGCCGAGTACATCTGTGATCGGCTGAGCTCGTTTCAAGAACTGGATCGGACGAACTCTCATTCTGGCATTCTCTAGCGGTGCGACCACAGCCACTCACTTGCTGTGCTGCTGCACGCCATTAGCTATTGCATGCCCCCGGGGAGCACGGCCAAGATCCATCATCCAGCTTCGCGTAGTGGCCCCAGAATAAGATGCAGGGGAATGCCGTTGAGGGGAGTGGAGTTGGGCCGCAGCAGCTGACCTCGGCGTCTCCGGTCGCGGCGCGGGTGGGGCCGATTGGCCGACCTGGTCCCGGGGGAAAGGTCCAAATTGCCACGGCGGATTGGCGTCACAGCTCCGAGAGTTGGACGTCCCCGAGTCCGTTGGTATCGTCGCTCAATCGTCTCTCTTCCATTGTCTAGTCCGTATACTAGCACTCAGTGTACTGAGCTGAATGAGCATAAGATAAGGTACTCCGTAAAAGTAGATCAGACTTGACCCCGATCATAGCCGTGTGCACCCGCTGCTCTCTGCGACGTACCTACCTAGACAACACAGGAACCGCGTCATGCCAACCGACTACCTTGACAGTGATCTCTCATTTGAGAGATGGCCAGGCTCATCCAGAGACCTTCGACCGTTGATCCGGATGAAAGGATTGCAAAAGGCATTCCCTGATTGGCATCCAGGATTTGGAAGAGTGTCTCACAAGCTTCTACAACAGAGCGGTTGTTGCGGGGTATTCGACGCCGTCGCCGTGTAGCGCCATCGGATGATACATAGCGCTTGGGTTAGCATGAGCCAACACGTTCTACCCGAATATCAATGAGGCGATCTTGCAACACTTACACTGGTCGCGTGGAGGAACGGCAATGCTGCTGTGTATGACAAGTCTGGAAGCATTAATACCTAGCATATTCCTATTTCCAGGATTTTACATGTCTATTTGATAGATATTTCCATCCTGAACATACAGCTTTCAAGCAGCAAAAGATATCACGCCAAGACGTCATGACTACCATCATCAACAGCGTCCTTCCAGCCGGAGACCTCTCCACCCGTGCCTATGTGCGGTGGGACGCCAAAGGGGTTGAAGAAGTGCCTCCAAACGAAGCAGAGGACATCCAAGCCGTTGCTGATATGATCAACGAGGGACAGCGCAGAACTTGGAACTCGACACGGCATGGGTACAGCGGTACTCATGCCAGAACACAAGGGATCGTCAAAGGCACGTTTATCGTCCCTGATGACTTGCCTCCCCACTTGAAGCAGACGGAACTATTCCAACACGGCGGCGAGTACCCTGCAGCCTGTCGGTACAGCTCAGAGCCCGGTGACCCGGGTCTTGATGTGGGTATTCGCTGATTTACATCGTCCAATACAGTGTACATAGCTAACTCGTTGCAGGATCGCATCCCCCAACCCCGGGGCTTTGCCATGAAGCTGTTCAACGTCAAAGGAGAAATGTTTGAAGCAGGCAAGGATACTCCAACCCAGGACATTGAATTCAACAGTACCCCGGCCATTGACCTCGCCGATGCAAAGACGACAAAGGAAATTATCGGGCTTCGGCTCAAGCATGCTGGCAACAAAGAAGAATTGAACAAACATCTCAACGCTCGCCAAGACGCCCAGCTCCAACTCGCTCGAGACCAGGTCCGAAACACTCACCTTGAATCCACGCGACAGTATTCACAGACAGCGTACCGGTTCGGAGACTACGTCATCAAGTACTCCCTCGTTCCATCCACCGAGACGCAGAGGAAGCTCTACGACGAGACTGTGAAGCCAGAGCATGACGAGGCCATCCTGCAAAAGTGGTTGCAGAATTTTCATGCGCACCACGATGCGGAATATCTCTTCCAAGTGCAGCTGTTAGAGAATATCGATGACCAGCCTGTCGAGTACTCAGGTGCCGTGTGGGATGAGTCGAAGTACCCCTGGCAGACTGTCGGCAAGCTTGTGATTCCACAACAGGACAGTTTCGATTACAAGAGGAAGAGATTTTGGGAAGACTATGCTCGTGTTGACCCATGGCATGGGTTGAAGAGTCTCCAACCATTGGGTAGCTCGAACAGGCTTCGGCGGGCAGGTAAGTCGTCCATCTTACAATACTGGTGTTAGAACGCCCTGATACTTCGGATTTTAACACTTTCAGTCTACGCTGCGAGCAGCAGTATGCGCCGCAAGCTCAACGGCGTAAAAGAGGTTCAAGTCAAAAGTCTCGATGAGATACCTAATTGAAGATCTTTCCAGGCATCTGAGCAGGTCAAAGACCAGCGGCGGGCCAAAGGACACCGTCGGATGTCAACTTATGTCTGAGCAATGTCAAATTTTATACGACGAACCATCTAGTATTCATCCGCTGTAATATAAATTGCTGCTTCCTGTTTTCCATTTCAGCGAGTGTATTTATCTAATACTTGACGCATACTTCGATGCCTCCATGGCGGGCAAGGCATTGAGGTGACACCTTAAACAACATGTTCAAAACCCTACGATCTCTCAATAGTCAAAAACGCCGGTAGAAAAATACCCACTTTGCCTCTCCAGAACGGTAACTCAGGGCCAGGCAGGAGTTCGCTCTTCCAACCTCCCAAACGAGCGTCCAAACGTTTGTTTCGCAAAATACCGGGATCCACCTATTTACAAGCAGCACACATGCGGAGCCCTTGTCCTCAATCGTCAAAGTCCGGCATTTGTAAGTTTCTTTCAGAAACACAAATACCTCTCTCGAGATACTGCTCGTAGCTCAGGTGTATAACCGCCAGCAGCCCTGTTCGGAGTTTTTCCTCAGCGTCGCTTTTGTCCTGATGTCTTTGGCTCTTGACTCAATTCCCAATGAGGAAGAACATCGACAGCTGGGTGTTTTCTGAGCATTTTTTCAATATCCCCTATATCTTGGGCTGAAGCGTATTTCCCCAGACAGCCAAGTCGAATCAGAAAAGCAACCATAACGAGTGCGCAGTTCGGCTTGAATTGATCTTTGAGAAGGAGATTTACGATTTCATCCACTAGAAATGACGTGACACCTGAGACTTCGTTTAGGTTGAGTTTTTTGAATTCGGGGTTCTCACCCGATTTGAGTTCGAGGTCGTACGCAATCTTCACACCGAGTTCAGGAAAACCATCAAGGTGTTCCCCCGATCTATCGTCCCGGATGTAAGCAAACTGAATCGCATGGGGACCCTCAACTCTTGTGATCCAATTTTCGGGTAGACCTTGCCTTAGCTCCTCTTTAACCTCCCGTTCAATACAGGCCTTTGTAGACACGTCGTTTGACTCGCCATAATCCTCGGTTTTCGGCTGCTTGGGTTTGGCCTTGGCTTTCGGCTGAGTGAGTTGGTACTGATAGCCCCCGGCTGCACACTGATCGTACATGCGAGGAAAGTTTTTCTTTTCCGAACGTTGCGCGACCCAAATGCGGAAGGTGGCGCCTTCGCGCTTGTAGACGTTCAGATGAACACCAGTTGTTACGATACCGAAGATGGGGGACAAGCCACAGAGGAAACCGGTTAGGAAACCGAAACCATACAACGGCCACATCTCGTCGTTGTCTTCCCAGAGGCCTGTGCCAAAGTTGCCTTCATGCTTCTCTCCTGTCTTAGGAAGTTGAGAAAGAATAACTCTTATTGCTTTGATTGCCTCGACAACAGTGGCCGAGTCCTGCACATGAATCGAGTCTAGTTGAATATGCTTCTGTTGCGTGTCGAACGAAAGATATCCCCCCAACTGCGATTTGTAGCCTTGTAGACGCTGGGCCTCTTGAGGGCGAATAAACCCCAGTTTAATCCAAGCATTCTTATTCTTGGCAAGATAGTAGCCAAATTCCCAGTAATCGGATGTTCTCTGGAAGTTGTTATAGGCTTTGACAAGCTCAAGTAGTTTGTTGAATTTGTAGGGTGGCTTTGGAGTTGACATGGAGATTGCCGGAAAACTTGCGGTTGATTTGAAAGTGTTTTCTTCTTGTATTACAGTATTGCTTTTGGACGATTCTGGGAAGATATGTCTACAGATGGCATACAGAGTTTGGTGTTTTGGTTTGCTCAGTCAAAGTATCGACGGTTTGCTGCAACGTTTTGCCAACGACTCTACAGCACATGGTCGTCGCCATGGCCGATTTAAATCAATTCGTCCCGTAGGAGAGATGAAAGACCTTGATGAGTCTATTCAGGATCGGTTTCTTCGACAAAGCCGCAGCTTCGTTCGCTTACCGGTGTGCATATTGGGGGCAAAGCCGATGCTTAGCAGCTCACTAGCTCCCATTGGAGTGTCTCCCAACAAACGCAATGTTTTTCAAAGTGAAGTGTGAACATACCTGCTTTTATTGGAGGAGGCCTGGATGTAAAAGCACAATATCGGCATGAGACGACGTTGGAGAGCTAGTCTCCTTCCGAGGACAGACACATTGCCTTCTCTGCGTTAAATTAAGGAACACATCATTCATTCAACACCCTTGACCGTCAAGGCATCACGGTGTTGGAAGAAGTGTACAGCTGCCATTGGACACCGTGTAGAGACTGATTAAAGATTGCTAGGCTTCAAGTATGGGCTATCCTCTGCTCCTGCGCTAATGCACGTGGGTAAATTTCTTTCCAGCTTCTGCTTCGGCGACGATGACTACTTCACCATTTAGTGCTTTGACGAAGTCCGTTTTGGGCTAGGGTTAGTATTGAGAGCTCACCATATCAAATGCGGACATACATTGTATTGTATCCTTGGCTGCATTTACCATAGATCTTGGTAAACAACACAGTGGGAGTCAACTCGGACTTTGAATTATCAAATACCTCGTGGCCATGAGTATGTGTAACGAGAGCTTAAAAGGTGTTCAAGGTGAAAGAAGCTCATTGTTCAAGTCTTTTCAAGGTCGACATCTGGTGTTACACCAAGTTGAGTGTAGATGGTGACTTAGTACTGTGTGACACTTGGAGTTTTGGCCGATGATGGCCTCATGCCCAAATGGGATAGCCAGGGGCCGTTCTCGGTAAACGTCGGTGTATCCCGGTATATCTCGGTGTAGGTGCCGACTCAACTGCCGGTTGAACGTTTAGCCCCGGAACCGAGCTCAGAGCTCTGCGTGTGGTTGCCGAACCCAATTGCCATGGTATGCGGGTCCCCCCCCACCTCGGCTTTGGGGATCAAGCTGGGGAAATCGAGTGGAGGAAGGGGAAGAGCTATTCTCCCTGGCTAGCAGTACATCGCTCAAGCTCTCCCGGTTACCAAGCGACATCGCTCACGTTTACCCGACTCTTTTTCGGAACAGCCTTGGCCGAGGGCTACTTTCTAAACTTTGTTTCCTTTTCTCTGTACAACAAGTCTGGTTTCCTGTCAACATTTCTAGTCAATCGACGGCCGTAGCTCCGAGAAACACCACAAACATGTCTATCCCCAAAGGAATCTCGTCCGTCCTGAAGAAGGCGCCCTCCGACGTCGTCATTCTATCGTCGCTGCGAACGCCCGTGTGCCGATCGAACCGTGGACAGCTCAAGGACGCATACCCCGAAGAACTATTGTCGACCGTCCTCAAGGCCACCCTCGAGGCCAACCCGAACCTAGACCCCAAGAAGATTGAAGATGTCGCCGTCGGTGTCGTTCTCTCGGAGCTCGGCGGCTCCAAGGCGGCGCGCATGGCCATGAACCACGTCGGCTACTCCAACGACACCTCCCTGTACACCGTCAACCGTGCTTGCTCGTCATCGCTGCAGTCAATTGCCCTCATCGCATCGCAGATCAGGACCGAAACGATATCAGTGGGAATTGGCGCCGGAATGGAGAGCATGACCCGCAACTACGGCAGCCGTGCGATCCCCGTGGACGTGTGGCCCGCCCTCAAGGGTTCGCCGGTCAAGGACGCGAGAGACTGCATCATGGCGATGGGTCTCACATCCGAGAACGTCGCTGAGCGCTATGGCGTCTCGCGTGCGGACCAGGATGCGTTCGCGCTGCGCAGTCACCACAACGCCTCAAGGGCGAGAGAGGACGGTTCCTTCGCCAAGGAGATTGTCCCCGTCACAACAAGATTCCAGGAGACGGACAAGCAGGGCAACAAGGTCGGAGAGGAGCAGACAATCACAGTCACCAAGGACGACGGCATTCGCGCCAACATGGCCATCGAGGCCCTCCAGAAGCTGAAGCCGGCGTTCAAGGCCGACGGTGCCAGCACGGCGGGCAACTCGTCACAGGTTTCCGATGGCGCCGCCGCGACGCTGCTGATGCGCCGAAGCACCGCCACAGAGCTGGGCCTCACCGACAGCATCATCGGCAAGTTCGTTGGAGCCACCACCGTCGGATGCGCTCCCGATGAGATGGGTATCGGCCCCGCCCTGGCGATCCCCAAGCTCCTGGGTCAATTCGGCCTGGAGAACAAGGACGTGAACCGCTGGGAGATCAACGAGGCCTTCGCCAGTCAGGCGATTTACTGCCTGAGGGCGCTTGAGCTGGAACAGGCTTACGAGGATGGCAAGGTCAACCCCGACGGTGGTGCCATTGCCCTGGGTCATCCTCTGGGTGCCACCGGTGCGCGCATGACGAGCACCCTGCTCCACGGTCTCGGAAGATCTGGAGGCGAGGTCGGTGTTGTGAGCATGTGCGTCGGCACCGGCATGGGCATGGCTGGCCTGTTTGTAAGAGAGTAGAGTGTTAGTATAAAATTGAAGTTACCAGCATATATCTGTACCGCGCGCCGATCGTTCGGAAATTCCGAACCTATGGCTTCCAACTCCTCGCTCCTCCGGTACTCGCAGCGCCAAGTCTCAACGATCGTCCCCGGTGAATTCTTTTCACCATGGCCGGTTGCAACCCACCTTGCTGTAAGGTATTCTATGTAGGGTCATATCTTTGATTAGGCGCCGTGACTCTTCGGTAATCCGGCGAGATCAGTAGCAATACTCGCCGGCCTTCGCCATTCGGCATCGCCTCACCACGTGGGCCTAGTGCATTTTGGTGTGATCGACGCATAGATACATAGTAGGTATTATGGCAGTCTAAATGGCCCTACTACCTCCTGCCTTGCAGTATCTTTCCACTTCTTTGTTAAGACTCTATTGAATGGGCAGACGCGTTGATTCAGTGCAGAGAACGTGTACCATGGAACTGAGAACCAGTTCCCCCCCCTCCAAAAGGGCCTTGCTTCATCATCACCAAGTGGTTGCAGGATAAGCCCCGTTTTCCAACAATGCCACAAGGCAGATTGCATTACCATAGCCAATCACCAACGGACAAGACATGTAGGCAATCAACCCATCGAGGCGTTATGTCCGGCTACATGTGACATTCGTGTAGAACGATCATTGGTTCATTTCCCATCGATTGAAAGATGACTGCAGCGGCGCAGATAGGTACTCGCATCTCGAAAACCAGGCTGTGAGCAAGTCTGCGCAAGTGCCGTGGCGAAGCCTTTTCCCTTCTTCCCCCTACAACCCTGCGAACCATCCTTCCAGAGAAATCGTAACCTCGGTCTGAAAACTCGCACAATACTCCTCGAGCAAACGAAAAGAAATGGAAGTTATTGGGGCAGTCGCAAGCTTCATAGCCATAGGTCAAGCTTTAGGCACCGCTCGCCATGTCGTCCACATTGCCCGAGCAATCCCAGAGGTAGAGAACGAGGTCTGTGGCAACAATATTATATCAACCTAATCACTAGAGATCTCAAGCAGGAGAAAGTTCGTGTGCTGACGCTTAACATGATATTGTAGGTCGAAGCTTTGAGATTGGTCCACGAGGAACTCGCCAGGGTGGGAGTCATTACCAATGATTCAAAATTCGAATCACCGATCCTAGAAAATCCCATGCTCCAGCTTACAGAATCCACGAGAAGGCTCGAAGAAATTCGAAAACGCTGCACACGATCACCGAGTGCCGGAGGCAAAGACAAGGTCAAAAAGACAGCATGGTTCTGGCTGCAAGGCGAGCTGTCCGAGTGTCGAAGTAAAGCGCGAGACGCTAGAGAGAACCTCCAACTTGCGCTCCAAATAACCAATACTCAAATCATCACGTAAGTTTCATGCCGTCAATAGGTAAACAGTGTAGCCTTTTTAAGCTGATAAAATCGCCTTGTGCTCTAGGAAGCTCGCTTTGCGCATTGAGAGCATGCAGATCGTTCCGAATGTGCAACTGCTTGAAAATTCTACAGGAACTGGAGACGCTGAGGACAGCTCAATAAACATGGATCAGAAGTCATCCTGTCGTATTGAAGACATGGAAACACTCCAGGATGACGAAACTCTACAAGCTGTAGCTGGGAAACCAGCTCAACAACTTTTACCGAATCCCCAATCATCGGCAACCACTGGCTTATCAACTACCGAGTCTTCGAGTGTTGTTGTCCAGACGTCAAGCTTTCTGCTCAATCGATGCCCAATTCCATGTTGTTGTCAATGCCACGCTTCGAAGCGAATCTCGTACACTCCCACGAGATGGGCTCGAAGCTTGGTGTGCAGTCTTAATCTCAGCTTCAACGGTCATTTGACTTTCCGAAACAGCATAAAATGCACCGAGGACAGCTGCAGAAACAGAGCAGGGACATCAATGACAGTCGAGTATCAATTCCCGATTTTGGCTATGTTCCAGAGCAGTTCAAATGCAAACCTTAGTGGGCGTTACGACTGGGCTGCGAGTGTCACTTAGGCCTGCCAGGATTCTCCCCTTTGATTCGCGGTTTTGGCATTCCACTGATGTTGATTCTCCTTCGAGTTCGAGAGTGGCAGTTCAACAGTGGATGCTACACAATGGAAAGGTGTTTCCAGGTGACGCAAGCCCTGACGGCGGCACTGCCTTAGAGGTAGGCCTTCCATCATTTGTTCCTGCTGGCACACGCATGATTAATGAAACAACCAGTGGGTTATACTAAAGGGATCAACTGAAGTAGTCCTCTATTTATACCAGATCTGGGAAGACCAAATACTGAAAGGAAGCTATGATGAGTAAGTTTGTCAAAGTTTCGAAACCAGTAGGTTCTGAGGAGTAGCTACAGATTGACCATCTTTGTGATAGCTGTTGGTTCTACGAGGCGCACCGTATAATTGCAAACAATCCTTCTCTACCCGAACAGGAGATGCAAGTCCTTTGCCGAATTTCGTCTGCTGGAGAATCGATGGTGAATGCCAGCCAAACCCCGCTGCATGATGCCCTTTTCAAGGGCGATTTCGACGCTGCTATTCGAGCTGCAGAAAACTTCAGTTGGGCCATAGATCAGCGGAACTATGAAGGCAATACTCCGTTACATATCGCTGCAACACAGGGCCATCTTGAAAGCGTCAAGCACCTCGTGCATCTAGGATGCGATATCAACGAGGTCAACTGGATGGGTCGCACTGCTCTAACGCTTGCTTCCATGAACGGCCATATTCTCACGGTGCAATACCTGATTGATGCTGGTAGCTGGGTGAATGCCACTGACAGAGAGGGCCTCGCCGCGATGGCTGCTGCTGCCGTACAGGGGCACAAAAATCTTGCAAAAGTCATTCAAGCCCTAATCTGTGCGGGGGCATTGGTAAATGCTACTGACAGCCAGAACAAAAGCGCCCTACATCACCTAACGTCGCTTCGCCACGACCTCTATACCATCCAAGAGTGCTTGAGAATCCTTCTGGAAGCCGGCGCTGACATCGAATTACAAGGCCTCGATGGAAAAACTCCGCTTTTGGTTTCGATTGAGAAAGGAGATCACGCTGGCACACAGTGCCTCATTGAGGCAGGAGCTAAAACAACATGCTTAACACGCCAAGGCCAGGGCTTGCTTCACGAAGCAGCGTGGTTTGGAACCACTGAGCTGCTTCGATACCTTTCAACCCTGAATTTAACGGCCGCAAACACGGACTTGCTTGACGAATACGAAGATACGCCTTGGGATTCCTGGATTTACTCCTTGCATGTGCGGGATTGGGAACGTGGAGGAATCTTAAAACCAAACCCAGAGCGACAAGAAGCTTTTGTTTCATTGTTCATATCAATCAGAGACAGGAACTTGACTGCTGATATAGAGCGACTGCTCTGGCTACTCCAATACGTGAGAGACAAGGACCAACGAGGCGCTACGGCTGCTCTAAGCCCTCTGATCAAGCAAAAAGAAGAGTGGAAGCAATGGGAGATCCTCGGTACATACAAAACCATTGGTTTGCAGATCCGAGAACAGGTGTGGGAGGCAGCTGTGGAGTCAGTTGAAGAGGTTGTTGACATGTTACGAGAGAAAATGGCCGCTTCTCCGTGGGACACCAAATCGCGCTGGGATCTCTGGAGTGATACAGAGTCAGAAGACGAGGATGAATTTCAGACTGAATCCACTGGATCTGAAGATGAGGAGTGGGACGACGCTGCTGGTGACGACGATGACGAAGAATGAGGTGACACAGTTGAATTGAAAAAGCAGAAGGGAGTTTCGGGAGGCAGGAAATTAGTACATATGGATAGTTTGAGAGTTCTCCCAATACACATTACATTTAAGCTCTAAAGATACAGCCGAGTTGAAGGCATGTCAAGGAACACAAATCAAGTAACCTGTCTCGAACGGAAACTAACCAACTTCTTTGCTAAGTGCAATCTTTGGCAAACCAGCGCTTTATCCCACCGGGTGTTCTACACAATATTCTGTGTGAAACGAAAAGCCATCCCCAACACAACATACCTGCATTTCATCTTGAGTAGATCCATATCAATCGCGTTCTCGATATTGCTCATCTATATGGAGGTACAGTTGCTGAGTCGATTCAGGGTTGTTCAGTGTCCCCGAGAGCTCGCACGTTAACGGCAATGCCCGAGATAGCAGGCCATCAATCGCGAGTCTAACCACATGTCCACCTCCCATTAAACAACCAGAGCCATGACGCTCAGAAACGCGGAGGGTCATGCAGTCCCTGACTACCATGGCATCGACCGTACTTAAGCTCCAAGCACCCACTCAGATGTTCACCTCCCATTATCCATGCCTCCGTCCTCGCACCACCGTAGGTAGTCCAAGATGCAGCAGTGATCCACACGACACGTTTCCGAACGAACCAGATTTCTCTCTTTGACACACCTCCTCCATATCCCCGGTCCCATAGTCCCAACACAATAGGCCCTAATGCCACTAACCCCAACCTAAACCCAGCACTTTCCATTCCCTCGGGCCTTGGCACGCGGGGCTCCATTTCCCCATTTCCACAGTTTGGGTGCTGTGGGTTGCTGCTCTCGCTCCAGTTGCAGTGGCTGACCAACTCCAACCTCTCCAGTGGCGGCGGATGTCGGTGGTGGTGGTGGTGGTGGTGTTGGTGGTGTTTCGTGGTCTCGACTGACTCTTGTCTTCGCACGCTATCTCCTGCTTATCCTCCATACGGCTTGTCTCATCGAACCCCCCTTGCCCTTATCCATTCCCATCGACCGCCTCTTTCTTTCTTCTCCCTTCGGATCCTAAATCTAACCCCCGAGAACCCCGCTTTTGCTGCCCAGACATGCGGCTCCGACTTATTGGAATCCGTCGCAATCTGGTCCCTTCCCCATGGGTTCTTCCCCAGAACGCACCGGATCTCAAATGTTGCCCATGCTGATCCAGTTACCCCGGATTCGGGGATCAGTCGTAGACATGACCTTTTGCGTGGGGTATCAACGATGCAACAGTCTTGAAAAGTTCATAAATACCACGTTTCTGCTGATTGTCCAGCATTTTGGGTTGGTTTTGACAAAACGAAGTAAGCGGCTGTGACTCCATCCTCGGTTATGCTTATTTCTTAGACCGCAACTCTCTTCACCGCAGAGTTTAGCCCCGCCGATCCCTCTTGATTTTGACAACCCCCCCTTTCCCCGAAAAACAGACTTTGCTAGGTGCACAATCCGGTCCGCGCACGATATCAATATCACCAAATTTACAATGGCCGCGAGCGAGAAGCGTTCTCCTTCGGTGGAGCGCGAGGAGCATGCCATCCATACCGTCGATAGTGTGATCATGGACGAGAAGCCCATTCCTCAGGATGAGGAGAACCGCGACTGGACCGGGTCTGCGAAGAAGACCGATCCGGAGGAGATCAAGTTGGTGCGGAAGCTAGATTGGCGGATCATGGTAAGCCCTCTAATACCCCTAGATATCACAAATGCTCGTTTGGAATCTAACGACTCTTTTGAACAGCCGACACTCTGCATCATGTACTTCTTGAGTACGATTCCCCCGCTCGATGTCTCATTGTCACAACATATGAACTGACCAATCAGACTACGTCGATCGCAATGCCATTGCCCAAGCACGACTGAACAACCTGGAGAAGGACTTGGGCATGTCGGGAACACAGTTCAACACCACAGTTTCGATGTAAGAATCAACACTCTCCAGAGCATAAGTGGTACAGGGGAAAAAGGAAGGGTTGCGACTAACAACCTACAGTCTCTTTGTGGGTTATGTCCTGATGCAGATTCCATCCAACATGTTGATTACCAGGATTCAACCTGGCATGTACATGAGCGCGTGGATGTTGATCTGGGCTGTGGTCTCAGGTAAGGAAACTATCAGACAACAAAGTTCTCGTCGAGTCTAACAGACGTCTAGGTTGCACGGCACTAGTCCAGAACTACGGAGGTCTTGTCGCTTGCAGATTCTTCCTCGGTATCACCGAAGCTCCCGTAAGTTACGACAATTAGCATCGAGCTATGAGATCTCTAACTTACACGGCATAGTTCTACCCAGGCGCGACTTACATGCTATCAATCTTCTACACCCGTAAAGGTCAGCATCCCCTCCCCTCTCCAGACTCCATCCAACCCCTAAACCCATCAACTAACACCCCCCAAAGAGGTCGCCTCCCGCATAGCCCTCCTCTACTGCGCCCAAATCCTCGCAACAGGCCTCTCCTCCCTCATCGCAGCCGGCATCTTCGCCGGCATGGACGGTCTCAACGGCATCGCAGGCTGGCGCTGGCTCTTCATCGTCGAGGGCGCCGCCACGGGCCTCGTCGCCCTCTTTGGCTTCTGGCTCCTCCCCAACACGCCCCTGACGACGCGCTGGCTCAACGACCGCGAGCGCGAGCTCGCGCACTCCCGCATGGAGAAGGATAAGCTGTCCGACTCGGATGATAAGAAGGCTTCTGCTATGGATGGATTGAAGCAGGCTGTGAGGGACAAGAGGACGTGGTTGTTCTGCTTGATGCAGAATTTCCATTTGAGTGCTTGCAGCTTCAACTCTTTCTTCCCTGTGCGTTTTAATCCTCGTATCGCGGTTGGTTGAAGGTGCATGGCTAATATAGAACAGACTGTTGTCAAGACTCTCGGTTTCAACACGACCGTCACCCTCGTCATGACCTGCCCGCCATTCATCTTCGCCGGTGCCGCGGGTATCTTGTTCGGCTGGAGTTCCGGCAGACTTCACGAGAGAACATGGCACATCACAGTAGGCCTCGGTGTCGCAATTCTCGGCTTCGTGGTGGCGGCCTCAACACTCAACACAGCGGCCCGTTACGTTGCCTGCTTCATCTTCCCCATGGGAGCTTATGCCGGTTAGTCCTTGTCTTTACCCTTTGATCTATGGACAGTTTGCTGAAGTTTCGTGTAGTGAACTCCGTCATCATCGGCTGGGCATCTTCGACGCTGTCACAAACCAAGGAGAAAAAGGCAGTCGTCCTCGCCATGACCAACGTCGGCGGCCAGATTGGCTACATCTACGGCGCCTATCTCTGGCCCAAGAGCGACGAGCCCCGCTATGCCATTGGTTTTGGCGCGTCCGCTGGCTTCGCCTTGCTATCGATTCTCTGCGCGTGGTGGATCCGTGTCTTGCTTGTCAGAGAGAACCGGAGGATTCGGGCTTCCACATCGGAGAATGTGAACTTGTATGGATACTAGGTGACATAGCAAGAGCTTGTTGTTGTAGAAATTCGATGTCAGCTGTGTCATTATAGCTCCTTTGCACAGAGATATAGACCTGTTTAGCTGCTGGGACTGCAGGGAGCTACGCTGCCATCGTGAGCGAGGCATACGAGCGTCAAACATTCAACATGAACCCAAAGAACTCATCTTGATCTCGATGAAGGAGTTTTTTCGGTATCCGTATGCGACTCATAAATCATACAGCTAGCACGTTCCGTCAAATACTCTGACTGACTATATATGATAGGGGCTGGGAGCTGTGGAATGGTTATCCCTTTCCAATGATAGCATGTGCCGCAGTATACTCGTTAATACAGCGAGATAAATTATTGTCGTCATCAAACTTCAACTGACAGAGTCCTCCAACTTTCCCGGTGTTATCAAATCTCCTTCTGAAGAAGACTACAAAGCTGTGGAGGGAACGTGAGGGAGATGCACTTGAAAGGTGTCGGATTGGAAGTCCAATTCGGCCGCGAGTAGGGGCAGAGCATGGGCCACCTCGAGGTGGTACACTTAGACCTCGACTACCCACCCAACCTCCGGTTGGAATCTCCCTTCTACTCCTTACGCAGAATCAATCAATACAGAGATATTGATACTTCGTCACCCCCAGGACCCTACGGTTCGAACCAAATTCCCTGTGAAAGGAATACCAACAAAAGGTTCATTCACTCCAGCTATCTCGCACGCCTTTTTTTGCCTACCTGCCAGTCCTATGGCCCTGGACGGAAGATGATGTCGCTTCAATGTCAGGAGTCAATAGAATCGACAGGTGATGGAGCCTAGAGATCTACTCTGTTCTGAATACCGTCTGCAATACAGCGATGACGAAATGTGATTCGATGCGAGCTCCCTCCACACTCAACCATGTTGAACCAAATGCGCAACATCACGTACACGAAACATTGAATCGATCACTTGGATTGAGCAACACGAGGTGTAGCTATCGATCTCACCTTCTGGCCGATTATGATCGGAGATCCTGGCACTATCATACGGCAGATACGTTTCGCTGTCACAGAAATCAAGAAATCAGCATTGCCATCGAGCTACTCTCATGACACACCATCCGCAAACATTGAATGAAAGCCGCCGTGACGTGTTGATAGATGCAGTAACTTCGAAAGATAACTAGCCTAGAAAAATCGAGACGACGCGATAACTCCGATCAACGTATCATGCGAATGCTCGACAGTCTGAACTTGAATTATGCGTGGCATCATCTGCCACAGTTGATTCAGGGGTCCCGCCACACTGATCAAATCGACTTGTCGGCTGCAGTTCACTGCCCGCTGACGACTAGGACAACCGTAATCTTGGTCCGTTTCAAGCCTGAAATGCAAAAATGCCAATGGTTGAGTTGTCAAGCATCGGGACAAAACGTTAACTGGTATGACGTTGAACCTTGGTATCCTCCCTCGGGGTTATCAGGGACGACACAACTCATGCTATGGAACGAACCCGCCGGTAAGGCCAACGCGTCTTCGCGTTTAAAGTGTGCTTGAGTGGGCGGCCTAAACCAATCATCCATACAGATACCATTCGCCTTACGGGGCGGGCCGGACGTGATCTGGAGAAATGCATCACCTTATTCTTGTGCTTTAAAACCAGGCTTTTAGCGGCACTCGCAGCGTTTTGCCACGAATAATACACAGGCCGAGGTTTCCGGGCACATGCACGACCAGTCATCACACGACTCGATCGTCCCCCATTGAGACAGCATCAGCCTTGACCCATCTGAACAGCTTGCCGTTACCAAGTTGCGGGGGCGGAGCTCGACCGGTTCGGATGGTCCTTGCTTGTCCTTAGACCCGTGGCGAGGCCTATGTCCGATCAGGTACGGGTCCGGGAGAACCATGTCTTAGCTCCGGATCGTTCAATGGGGCCGTAAATGAGCATTCTACCTGCCGCGGGCTTACCGACATCAACATGACTTGTGTAGAGTTGGGCGTCTACCTACATGAAGATGAAGAAAGTTGAGTCCAAGGCAAGACCAAAAAGTCTGCACGTGAATTCCGAGGCTGTCGATGCAGTTGACTGATTGTCAAACAAAACAGAAACTTAATGGTCATTCTGCCAAGACCGTGCTGCTGCTGGTGCGCAGTCACGCAGCAGTGCAGACCCTTCTCCAGGTTCATCATCCGTTGTCAACGGTGGGGAGAAGCTTCTGCCGAAGGGAAGAGACCTGAGATGGTTGCGCTATTCCCATTAGGGTAGTACTTTTGGCTGTGAGTCCGGGTCATCGTCGGATCTCATCATGGATAGAACTGGAGCGGTTGTGACTTTGTCAGACGGGTGCTTATTACTGATGCCGGAAAAAGACGGAGGTCGGCAGTGTCTTCCTCTCCCAGCGATAGCAGCCCGCAGCTATGTGAACTTGTGGAGGGATGGGCGTGCCATCGGGGCGATCCCGGAGTCCGACTGAATGCTATAAAAATGAATTGGTCCGACTGGATGCTAAATCACCAAGACCCGGGGTTTTCAGGCTCAGGCTGACGCACAGCTCTGAGAGGGAGCGGGTGTGGTGCGGGTTGCAGGGCCGAGCAGAGTTGGCTGGATGTGGTGGACTGTGGCTGGGCCGGGTGTGGGTTTTACGGGCGGTGCGTTTCTCGCGTTGCGCTGCGTCTGCTTGGCTGCGTGAAGGGCGGTAGGTAAGATTGACTGTGGGGGTTGATTCTAATGCTGGTGAGCGTTGCCCGGTTGGGTAACGTGATTTGACGAGTCACGTTGTTGAGTGCTTCCTGTCCCGTTTTCGAATTCGCGTTCGTATTATGGATACGGCAGACATATTAGTAGAGAAGCCGGCGCAATCTGGACAATTCTGGTTTTATACAGTAATAGGTATGCGGGCTCGAGGCAAAAACAGGCATCGAAAAGACCATGTGCCATGTCGCCCGTTATCCAGCAACTCTGATAAAGGGACTGCTGTCGCTGTAGGGTGATTACGTCTTGCGTTTGGAGGTATGTCGCATCTTTGCATCGATACTTGGCGAAAATTGAGGAAGAACAGGATGGATGCCATCATCCTTGTGTCTCCCCGAAGTTGCTGCCGCCTGCCGCCTGTGAATAGCCGCCACTCGGGGTGGTCGCATCGCTGTGATGATGCGCCAAGTTTGGCACTTGGGGTTGCTAATGGAACACATGGCGGACAGTAGCGACGGATCCGGAGAACCGGTATTGGGCCGTGATCGCGTGTTCCCTGGTAGGAATTCAAGCGTCACCACACGCATCGGGGAATCAAAAGCCTCGGTCCATCGTGATCCAACACTGCGAATGTCGATCTCAGCCGCCGACATCTATCGATAATTCGATATCGGCCAAAGTTCCGACGGGTAGTGGAACCCCGAGACCACGGAGCCGTCATGAATTCCTCGGGAAGAGGCACCCGTGACGATATGGATGATGTAGGTAGGGCAAGGCCGCAAGTGGCGGGGTCGGACTCGGTGTTCGTCCCTGATGGTGGGATATTGGTTGCTACTGAAGCCTCAACGTGAGGGCTGTTCCTAGAGAGCTTTCTAGACCACTTGGTGGTTTCCTATTTGGCTCGTCTGGTGTGAGGACGGGAGGCTTTTTTGCGAATGAAGGCCCTGGCTTGTGACTAGACTTTACGTGGTACGCCGTCAAACGTCGCTTAGGACGAAGGTTAGATCGTCTTGGTGTTGGGACGAGTCAGCAGACAGACGGTGGTCTCTGAGCTCTGAAGGGCAACTCTAGGGTCAGAAAGTCGGTTGTTTACTCCTTCAGTGGTGAGACTGCGCTATGACGTTGTCTCGCGGCGACTGCTGTTGATAGTCTGGCGTTGCTGTGCTGCCATCATGCCATGTGGATTGCGTGACCCGGCGAATACTACAAGGGGAAGAATGTGCCGTGAATCTCGGAGTACTGATGCAACCCGTCCGGTACGCCATCACGGTCGGAGTGGATGACTCCAGTCGGAACCGGAAGACAGATCTCGGACGAAGCTGATTGATTAATCTAGACGGGTTTACTGTAGTAGTTTGTCGAACCCGTACTCTACGTAGTAGGAAGTATTGCTCAAAGTGTGCGATGTTGAAGCGCCAAACGGGTCAAATGCGCCGTGACCCTTGGGCCCTGGGCCGGTGGGCGAGGCATGTGGGAATCCGTGTGATGCAGATCTGGCGGACAGGTCTGCGGTATGGCGGCGGGCCAGGGGTGGGTGCGTTTGCCGTAAATCGTCGTATATCGGCTGCGCTGATCGCCCAGTTGGAACGGGCTGCGACGTGGCCAGGATCGGGTCAAGACGCACGTTTACCGAAGAGAGCGTGAAGACATTTACGGCCTTGTATTTGAACACTCTGTCTGTCTTTCTGCTGTTTTGATGAGGTTAGAGATATTCACAGCATTGGTCTCTCGTACCATCAGGTCAATACACAGAGATCGGCTTGAAAGACAAAATGCTTACCGCGAACTTCAAGCTCCATGGTCATTTGTCGCGGGCAGGACGCCTAGCTGGCGTAAGATTGGACTGGTGAGGATGAATTGGTGAGACGAATTTCTCCCGTCGAGACTCGAGAGTGCGAGGTGTCAAGCGGCAGCCCAACCGTGAGCCGTCAAGCGTTTTCGGTGGCCGGTGACGGATGGCGAGTCCCGGCAGGCGCAGGTGTGGGGCCCGTCGGGGGAAAGCAGGAGCCACCATTGCCAGGCTCACCTGGCACCTGCCGCCTGCCTGGGCCGCTGCGGGTTGTCGGGGTGCTCGAAGAACCCGAGACAGGTAAGCACCACGCTGCTGTGGCTGCCTCGCTTGCGGCTCGTTTGGTGTCCACCCCTTTTTTTTGTGGTCAAGCGAGCGGTAGTGTCGACGAGTGGCTGCCTTCTAGCTCCATGTCAAATTTCCAATTGGACGCCGAGCGGGTCTTGCTGCTTCTTCAATGGGCCACTAAGGTACGGGGATACGTACTCTGTGAGTGGGGCCGCCCGAGGGAGCGGGAACTTGTGAACTCTGGCAATCTGGGAAAGAAGACACTTTGCGGGCGAGGAAGGAAGGTGCTCGTCCAATTGGCAACCACGATTCACGAATGAACCGAATGAGAAGAGAAAGTTACGAACGTCGCAGGAGCCAACAGGGGACGCTCCCTCCTTTCCTGGTGGAGATCATTTTGCTGGTGCTCCGTTCGTACTACGTAGTGTATGTACTACGTATGAACATCCGTAAATCGAAGCAGGGCCAAGACTCATATTGCTGCAATGCTGACTGTCTGCGAACTGCAAATTGTTTGCTTTGCTAAGATTTCATGTACGTACCTCAACCAGATGGAAAAAGGAGTCTTGATCACACCCGATAGCAGGGCTGTGCCGGCCTTTCGTGCCATCCATGTCACCTGTCGGGGATAAACACACCCTCAATCAACCTTCTTTCACCTAGTTGCCGATACAGTTTGAGCAGCCTCATTGGATGGTCGTCGGGCTGATAGGGCATCTCGAGGGGCAACCCAAGTCAATTACGTTGTGCCTGCCATGATGTTGGGATATGGAGGGGAGAACAAGCTCAAGCTGATGCTTACTTGTACACAATAGGTACTTGTGATAGGTACTCCAAGAGTTCACGGCGACAGGGTGGGCAGTCTTACACGGAGAGTTGGCGTTTCGAGAGTGCGAAATGGCACATGCGAGCGAATACACCTGTGCCTCGTTATTCATTGCCTGATCTGAATTTGCGCCATGGATAACCGTAATGAGTTGAGATTGGCAAGCCCACAGCCTTATTGTGTTGCTGGCATTGGGTTGCTGCTGTTGGTGTTCCTATTATCCGACTTGAGATGCCAATTGTCCCCTGGGATTGGATGTAGCCTGCAGCTGCGTCCGTATGCAACTGCACGCAAACGGTAACCCGTTGACGACGTGTTACGAGGGCTAGACTCCCTGGCGTCTCTGTCTCTCGATCTGCTACCCAAATGGTATGGCTTGCGCCGGGACGGGCAGTTGGTATCATGGCCTCGGGAATTGACAAGATGCCGATAGGGACCAAAGATTCAAGGATTTAACCACTGGCGCGGCGCAGTCTACTGTCTCGCAGGGCATTGTTCCGGGCCCCTGCTACGATTTGATTGTTGGATCTTGGGGTGACAGAGAGACATGCAGCAGACGTTTCTTTCTCTCTCTCTCCCTTTTTTGTCTGGGTTGGTGAGACGGAGTACTGAGTACCAAGACCCTGTGTTTCCTGTAGGTGCTCCATCTACCTTAGTCTAGAGTGGATCGAAAAATCAATCTGTGTACCATCGTAATATCGGACTTGATTTGTCTTACGGTCGACTTTGTGGTGTTGTATCCGGACGACTTTCAATGTCCGCAATCTGCTCTATAGAAACTATAGAAATTGTGGACTGCATGTGGCGGTAAACCTTTGTGAATATGGTTAAGGTATGGTTGTTTGCTGGTTCCGTTCGAGAAAACCCCCCCCGCATATCAGGTGGACGGGGCGACTACGAGTCAATGAGCATAGAGTTCGTCATTAACTCTGCGCCGTACAGGCTGGTCCCTGACTCTGGGTGATGGGCGATGAAGTCTCGTGGTGTAAGTCCAGTGCTGCAGACCTTCCAGAGCAACTAGGTGCTGAGAGGTGGGAGTGTGATGTTTTCTCAGCACCGGCTATATTCGACCGAATACACGTGGCAGTGGACCAATTTCGACGTAGCTTACGCCCTTGCCCGCGGAGTTTGGACTCTGGTAAATGTGCTCAAACGGTCAGAGTCATCTGCCAAGTCGAGGCTGAAGTGGCGATCTCCAGCCAAAGTCCGCAAGTCTTTGCGCAAGAAAGCATCCGCACCTGCTCGAAATACACCTGACACAGGGTGCCGACCGTCGATTCGGCGGACGTGGTGGGTTCTTCCCGGCGGGTTAGCACCTTCCATGGAACTTTACCTACCTTAGGTACGGAGTGCCTGCCCGCCCATTTCAATTTTCAACAGAGTGAGAAATGGAAGAGAAAGAACGAAGAGCTAGAGGAAGGAGCTAGGGGTTCTGGAGACTTTGTGGGCCCCGTCGAGAGTGAGGTACGGCGATACTTCAGTACTGTAGTACGTACCTCGTATCTATGAGCTGCAGGCAGCATATCTTTTGCTCTGTTGCCGCGTGGGAAGGTACATCACCCATCGTACTTTTACTTCCATCTGCATATCCCTGCCTGATACGTACTGGCAAATACACGCCAGCGGACATCCATTTCGGGACGTTTCGATTTTCTGACCTTGGCCCCATTGGATCTGGAGACTTTTCGGTGCTTTCTGCGGAGGGTATTCAGTCTTTTTTGCCTTGCGGAGGACCCAAGTACCTACCTTCTGTGAGTGTGTGGTGGGTATTTTTATTATTATTATTATTATTATTATTATTATTATCTGATTTTATTCCAACTGCTTTGTTTTGCTATTTTATTTATTCTTCTGGTTAAACTAGAAGGTACACACACACTACGAAGTACTCATTTGCCTGCCCCATGCTCGCAGCTCACCCTCCCGGCCCAGCTCCATTCCGTCCCATCTTTCCCACCGTGCTCCTTGACGCCGTCAATTGTGTGTACCTTTCATCCTGGTCACCCCGAACTGCTGGGATCTTCTTTCTTAATTCTCGCAGCCCTCCCACCATTACTTTCTTCATCTGAGGTGCTTCTTTTACCCCTTCCTCTTCCGTCACTTTCGACATCTTCTCTCCCCTCTCCTCCTCACTTCCCATTTTTCGCGTCGGTCCTTTAATCGATACCCTTCCCGCCAGTGTATCTTCCTGGCTGGACTCTTAGTACCTAATACCGAAGATAATCAAGTGACGGCGCCGTCGTTGAATCGACGTTGCGACGAGAGCAAGAAGCAGCACCCTCGAATCTGTGCCGTGCGGGTGGTGACTTGTACACCCAGCAACACCAACGGCACTACCGACGAACAAGCGCAACTTCTCGACAATTTGGGATCGCGGTTGAGTCCGTTCCCTACGAATATCCGCCAACATGGCTTTCGCCGGGATGGCTTCTATTCCCAACTACGACAGCACGGCACAGACGTCTGGTGTTCCCATCAGCTCGGCCCGCAGCAACCACCACGAAGAGGAGGATATCGCTGCCGCCAACCAGAACACCGTCGACACGGCCGCCACATCCATCACCGAGGTCGCAGGGAGCGACAAGGCCCCCAAGAAGTCCTCAACCCCTTTCGACAGCGATAAGATCTCTGCCGAGGGTGAAGATGAGGATTCCGAGATGGAACGCCGCCACTCGCTGGTGCAGTCGCTCGCACGCAAGTACTCTCACGCCTCGGCTACCGGCACCGTGAGAGGAAACCCCTTCTTCGCCGATGAGTCCTCGCCTCTGAATCCGAACTCGCCCGACTTTAATGGCCGCGCTTGGGCCCGCGCCATGGTCGACCTCGTCCAGCAAAACGGCGCCTCCTTCCGTACCTCTGGTGTCGCTTACCAGAACCTCAACGTCTTCGGCTTCGGCCAGGCCACTGACTACCAGAAGGATGTTGGAAACATCTGGTTGGGTGTGGCTGATATCGCCCGTAAGCTTACCGGTGGAGGTGGAAAGACCAGAATCGACATTCTTCGCAACTTTGACGGTCTCGTTCGCAAGGGTGAGATGTTGGTTGTCCTAGGTCCTCCCGGTTCTGGTTGCTCGACTTTCTTGAAGACCATCGCGGGTGAGACTAATGGTCTCTACACCGACGATACCTCCTACTTCAACTACCAAGGTAAGTGGCGGAAACGTCCTAAACTAAGCTTGCAGGGGTTCACCGTGCATGGCGTCGAGTTTCCTCTCACGCAAGACATCACGACCGCCACTTGGTGTAGCATCGTGTAAAGCGTTCGGTGCTAACAGGGCCTAGGAATGACTTCCAAGGAGATGCACACCCAGCACCGTGGTGAGGCCATCTACACCGCCGAAGTGGACGTCCACTTCCCTCAACTGTCTGTGGGCGACACCTTGACTTTCGCCGCCCGCGCCCGTCAACCCCGCCAGCTTCCCAAGGGTATTAGCAGCAACGACTTCGCCCAGCACCTGAGAGATGTCGTTATGGCCATGTTCGGTATCTCGCATACCGTCAACACCCGCGTAGGAAACGAGTATATTCGTGGTGTGTCCGGTGGTGAACGCAAGCGTGTCACCATCGCCGAGGCTGCCCTCTCCGGCGCTCCTCTGCAGTGCTGGGACAACAGTACCCGTGGTCTGGATTCCGCCAATGCCATCGAGTTCTGCAAGACCCTCCGCCTCCAAACCGAGCTCTTTGACAGCACGGCCTGTGTATCCATTTACCAAGCTCCCCAAAGCGCCTACGACCTCTTCGACAAGGTTGCCGTCTTGTATGAGGGTCGCCAGATCTTCTTCGGCAAGGCCACCGATGCCAGGCAATATTTCATTGACCTTGGATACGACTGCCCTGCCCGTGCCACTACCCCCGATTTCCTGACTTCCATGACGAGTCCCCAGGAGCGTCACGTCCGCCCCGGTTGGGAGAACAAGGCACCCCGTACCCCTGACGAATTCGCTCTCGCGTGGAAGAACAGCGCCAACTACACTGCCCTGCAGGCTGAGATCGAGGAGTACAAGCAGACGCACCCTCTCAACGGTCCCGACGCCGTGGCTTTCCGTGCCTCGAAGAAGGCCCAGCAGGCCAAGGGTCAGCGTGCCAAATCTCCCTTCACCCTGTCCTACGCTCAGCAGGTCAAGCTTTGCTTGTGGCGTGGATTCAGACGTCTGATCGGTGATCCCAGTATCACTGTCGGTTCGCTCATCGGAAACATTGTTATGGGTCTCATCATCGGAAGTGTCTTCTTCAACTTGCAGCAGGACACCCAGAGTTTCTTCCAACGTGGTGCCCTCCTTTTCTTCGCCTTGCTCATGAACGCCTTCTCCAGTGCCCTCGAGGTAGGTTTTCAACCCGCTGATTAACAACAAGTGATTCGTGAGCTAACCTGACATTAGATTCTGACCCTGTACGCCCAACGTCCCATTGTCGAAAAGCACTCCCGTTACGCCCTGTACCACCCGTCCGCCGAAGCCGTTGCATCCATGTTGTGTGACATGCCGTACAAGGTCATGAACACAATCGTCTTCAACCTGGTCCTCTACTTCATGACGAATCTGCGACGCGAGCCTGGAGCATTCTTCTTCTTCCTTTTAATGTCCTTCTTCACGGTCTTGACCATGTCAATGATTTTCCGAACCATTGCTTCATCCTCTCGAACCCTGTCGCAAGCCATGGTGCCTGCCGCCATTCTCATCCTGGACCTCGTCATCTTTACTGGTTTCGTCATTCCCATCGACTACATGTTGGACTGGTGCAGATGGCTCAACTACCTCGATCCCCTGGCATACTCTTTCGAATCCCTCATCGTCAACGAATTCCATGGTCGCAACTTTGCTTGTTCGGAAAGCCAATTTGTACCCAGATCTATCGTGTCTGGATACGAAAACCTCCCATCCGCCCAGCGTGTGTGTAGTGCTGTCGGCTCTGTCGCAGGTCTCGATTACGTGAGCGGCGACGACTACGTTGGTTCTGGTTTCCGCTACTCGTATGCCAACCGCTGGCGCAACTTTGGTATCCTCATCGCTTTCATGCTTTTCTTCCTGATGACCTACATGGTTACGGCTGAGTTGGTCTCGGAGAAGAAGTCCAAGGGAGAAGTTCTCGTGTTCCGCCGCGGACACAAGCCCGCTGCCCTCAACGAGAAGCACTCTGACGACCCTGAGGACATCCGTGTCGGACCCGTTACCACTGCCGACCGTGCCCGCATCAACGAGAAGAACGATGGTCTCATCGAGGAGCAAAGGTCCACCTTCCACTGGAACGACGTCTGCTACGAGGTCCAAATCAAGAACGAAACGAGGCGCATTTTGGATCACGTTGACGGATGGGTCAAGCCTGGTACTCTGACTGCCCTCATGGGTGTGTCAGGCGCTGGCAAGACGACGCTTCTGGACTGCTTGGCTGATCGTACCTCCATGGGTGTTATCACTGGTGAAATGCTGGTTGATGGTTACCATCGCGATGCTTCTTTCCAACGCAAGACCGGTTATGTCCAGCAGCAAGATTTGCACTTGCAGACTACCACTGTCCGCGAGGCTCTCAACTTCTCTGCCCTCCTTCGTCAACCCGAACACGTCCCGAGACAAGAGAAACTCGACTACGTTGAGGAGGTTATTAAGCTGTTGGATATGGAAGAGTACGCTGATGCCGTTGTCGGTGTTCCTGGAGAAGGTCTCAACGTCGAGCAACGTAAGCGTTTGACTATTGGTGTCGAGCTGGTTGCGAAGCCTCCTTTGTTGCTCTTCGTTGATGAGCCGACTTCCGGTCTTGACTCGCAGACTTCCTGGGCTATTCTCGACCTCTTGGAGAAGTTGACCAAGAGTGGTCAGGCCATTCTCTGCACTATCCACCAGCCTTCCGCCATGCTTTTCCAGCGTTTCGATCGTCTTCTTTTCCTTGCCAAGGGTGGCCGTACTGTCTACTTCGGTGACATTGGTGAGAACTCCAAGGTCATGACCTCGTACTTTGAGCGTATGAGTGGCATGACTTGCCCTCACGATGCCAACCCGGCTGAGTGGATGTTGGAAGTTATTGGCGCCGCTCCTGGATCCCACACCGATGTCGACTGGCACCAGGCTTGGCGCAAGTCTGAGGAATTCCAAAGCGTTCAGGCCGAATTGCAGAGACTGAAGGACGAGCGTGGTGTTCAGACCCCTGCTACCCACGACAAGGGCAGCTACCGCGAATTCGCTGCCCCCTTCTTCGCCCAGCTCAAGGAGGTCACCCACCGCGTCTTCCAACAGTACTGGAGAACCCCCTCATACATCTACGCCAAGGCTGCGCTTTGCACTCTAGTCGCTGCATTCATCGGCTTCGTTTTCTTCAAAGCTCCCAACACTCAGCAGGGTCTCCAGAACCAAATGTTTGCCATCTTCAACCTGCTTACCGTCTTTGGCCAGCTCGTCCAGCAGACTATGCCTCACTTTGTTATTCAGCGGTCCTTGTACGAAGTGCGAGAGCGGCCCTCCAAGGTCTATGGCTGGAAGGTCTTTATGCTCAGCCAGATTATCGTCGAACTTCCCTGGAACACCCTCATGGCTGCTATCATGTACTTCTGTTGGTACTACCCCGTCGGCCTGTACCAGAACGCCATCCCCGCCGACCAGGTTACTGAGCGTGGCGCATTGATGTTCCTGTACCTGCTCGTCTTCCTGCTGTTCACATCGACCTTTACCGACTTCATCATCGCTGGATTTGAGACCGCCGAGGCTGGTGGCAACATTGCCAACTTGCTCTTCATGCTTTGCCTCATCTTCTGCGGTGTGCTCGCTAGCCCCGATACTATTCCCCGCTTCTGGATCTTCATGTATCGTGTATCGCCATTCACGTACATTGTTTCAGGCATGCTATCCACGGCTGTCGCCAACACAGAGGTTGTCTGTGCTGCCAACGAGTTCCTCCACTTTGATCCTCCTTCGGGACAAACCTGTGGAGCCTTCCTCCAGGGCTACATCATGGCTGCCGGCGGCTACCTCCGCGAGCCCAACGCCACCACTGACTGCCAGTTCTGCACCATTCAGGACACCAACGTCTTCCTGGCCAGCGTCAAGAGCGATTACAACGACCGCTGGAGGAACTTTGGCATTGCCTGGGTCTACATCATCTTCAACATCTTCGCCGCCCTGGGCTTGTACTGGTTGGCGAGAGTGCCAAAGAAGGGTGGCCTCTTTGGGAAGAAGAAGACCGAGTAAGGAGGTTATCACAGCAAGAGTTTTTCTTGATACGAAAAGGATGAGAAGAGAATGAGAGAAAATGACACAAATATTGGAGGGACCATGTGTGTATGAGCGAGCTGATTAGAGAGGAGAGCTCGGGTGCAAACCTGGAGGACGTTTTGTGAAGTCCATTGCAGATTGATGTATCTGTGTGGCATTTGTCCACTATTCGGATGGATGGCTTAAATATCCATGTCATCTGTACTTTGTTGATATCCTGCAGGTGGGGGATACTGTAGAGATGGTATATCCCCAATTCTCCTTATTGTTACTCTTAATAGATACCCAGAAGCAAGATTCTTGATCAAACGAGACTGTGCCTGACCTGTGTTTAGACACGGATTGTGCATTCGCGGTGATTGCCTGGGGAGGTGTCGAAAGTGCAGTGAAGGTGTATTAAAGGAGAGGGGAGATGCTCGCTTTTAGGATTGATTCCAAAATCTGCCTCGCGCTGCTTCCTAGGCATGAGTTAGAAATGCAGTGCACTTCATGCAGTCAGCACATCAGGCAGCTCAAGCACAGCCTGCTTTCCTGGGCGTACATTTCATGCCTTGATTGTTTCTGGGCTTTCTGTGAGGCAGAATCAGAGTAAGGCGGAGCTGAAGAAGTCTTTGCGGGATTGAGTGGAAGTTGAGAGTGGGCTGGAGAGCCTAGTGTGCCAGTGTAAGGTACTTACTAGATAGGTACTCACACGCGAACTCCCTCCCCCTTCTCCTTCGCCCCCACTTGCGACGCGTTCAGCTCTGACCGTGAGCATGGCACATCTTCCTATAATTTATGATATTAACGGCATGGCAGACATGTCGTGATGAGTCATATACTAATGCTATGTTACGTGCTTCCTCTGACTACCTTACAAAAGTAACCCTTTAACTGTTGCGAACATGAGGTGTCGGCTCGACGTAAGCTATGAGGATCCCGTTTGCAAGAGGTTATAAACAAGCTAGATTGACGGGTGTTCAAGAGCTCTCCGGGGCGGATTAAAATGCAGTGAAGAATGACCTCTCTTGCCTGATCTGGTCTGGTGGCATTGCAACCTGCACTCTTCTCGTCATGTCTCACTTCATCCGCTTGAGCACGCGGTAACTCGAGGGATGGCCTCTTTTAATTTCTCGAATCGTCTTGTTAACTCCCTAATGAGCTCTGCGTCGTGGAACGCTTCATATCCACAACATCCCCAATTCACTTGCTACACCCACCCTGCGCCCCAATAGTATACGTAGCCCCCCGATTATCATTCGACCCCGCAGTCCCTTTATCTTGGCCGCGAGCATCCTCAATAGTAAACGTACCCGCGAGGAAATCATTGAGGTTCGCCGAGGTGTTGATGCCGTTGACACGGTCGATGACGTGGCATTGCTCGTCTTGGCAGCAGCATTGCGGTGTGCCTACGAAACTGGGCGTGCCGCCTTCGATGGCGTCTGGGTCTCTGAAGATTTGGAAGGTTTTGCACTTTTTGGCTTGTCTTTCGGCTGGAGGATTGGTTAGTCTTTGGGTTGAGGAGTGAAGGAGGGTGGGCTGTGTACTTAGGTCTCTGCTTGGGAGGACTGATGAGGCGACTAGGGTTGCGGTAATGAAAGGGAGGATGTAAGTGCACTTTATTTTTTTCGAAATGTAATGAGTTTAGACTGCAAAAGAATGGCTTGAAATGGCTACAAAGCTTGGAATGGCCTGAAAGATAGACTTGAGACTGAGAGATAGACTTGAGAGGTGAGCATTCCTTTCATCGTGAATAGGCCAGTATGAAGCTTGTCTATATAGTCGCCAGGCTCAAATCCCGAGTTCTACCTCCTCCTCTTGGCTTGTAAGTCCGACGGTGTTCATCGTCTGAAATTGTCATTTCACCCCAGTCCGCCTCAAAAGCTCGGATGATAGATCTGGATCCGAGTCAGTCAACCAGGGGCTGTTCAGCCAAAAAATCTACTGAACTGGTCTTCAAAAGCTTAATTCTCGGAAAACCGGAAGCGAATGCTTAGTTAAAGTTCAAGGTACTATCAAGGAGAAGTTTGAAGGCAATACCATACAAGAAAAAATTGCTCTGCCCGCCACGTTCCTGGGGTATAGCTTAAACGCGCACGTTTGCCAGACTATCCGGTTCTAGAACCCCGATGAGAATGACCCCATGGAGCAGAGCCACGATGGTTCCAGGTTGATGATAACTAACTTTTGACTATCGTTGCAGATTCTAATGTACGCGTATGAATCTCACCATTCTGAGAGCACGACACGGGGCGTTCCGGTCGGGGTTGACTACTTTACCTCGACTGACTTAGACTTCTTCCAGAAGATCTGCCCACGGTACTAGGAGATAGGCCATAACCTATCCTCCAAACGACAAACTACCTCTATTAGGAAACCAGATGGTTATAACGGACCTAGGGCACCAGTGGGAACTAGGGATGGATAGAACACATAGTAGCTCACGAGCAAGACTTGGAGGACGCCAGGATACGGCGTGTACTGTATAGTATATAGCTGGAGCCTACGACCCTCCACGCCACATACCCTTCGGGAGGTCTGCCGCAAGGGCGACTGCGCCTTTGCCGCCATGGCGTTAAATATAAAACAAACAAACAAACAAACAGTAGAAGATCGAACACCCTTTAGGTTTGACATGTGTTATGTGATGCCATTGGTGCAAAAAGTGAGGAAATGTGCTCGTGTTCATCTGGTCTTTCTTCGTGTCATAGAGACACAGGACTGGACACCATGTTACACGTAAATGTTCTCAACCTTTGAGTTTCTGGCATCTCAGCCTACTCGGTTGTAGCCGCCGTGGCCAGAAGCTTAAGCAATTTCATTTAAGAGAAAATAGTTGCCGTTCATCCGTAGGGGCTATTGCGGGAAGTTGTCAGAGATGAAAGTACATGCCGCCTTGTTCGATAGCAAATGGATGATTATGTGCGTCCCGTGGAAGCTACGACAACATTGCAGAGGACTTTTTGATCGCTGCGGATACGCGAGGTTCAGGGTTGACACTGGGAAGACTTCTCAAGCCGGTATTGCCATGAGTCGTCCGTAGCAAAGCGTCTTCGTAACGAGTGGGTCTGAAGTCTTGACTCGCAAGTCCGACATTCCGACCTAATTAGCCCGCGAAAGCCCTGGAATATTCTGAAAACTAGTGCGTCGCAAGTTGACTTGTTTCTGAGTCGGCCTCAATAAGGGAATACCGGAACATGTCGTCTTGGGTTGAGATGCGATGCGGGCAAAGAGCTTAACGCATACTTACATGTAGGTAGTTTGGTCTCTACGCAATTGTGGTGTTGAAGCCCTGAGGCGGGGTAAGAACGCAGTGAAAGTGAAACAGGGCAGAGGCGCTCACGACACCACTGACATTGGCAATGACACTACGCAGATCCTTAATGCAATGCCCCTCAACCACTGTGATCCCCTCCTTGAAGGTCAGAAAATCGCGGTGAAGGGAGTTTTCGCCACACTTCGTTGCCATGGTGGTGGGGGGTCGGAGAGTATCCCCCAAAAGGAGACATTGACTGAATGAAGTCCTTGGGGGGGTTAAAGTTGCAGTGAACCCAAAAAGATTTGCACCACCAGAGATTAGCGCCATCGCGGCGGGACTCCGCCACGCTCACACATGTCCCAGCCAGAAAGGCATCATGCTCTAGACGATGTCGTGGGTAGGGTTGAGTGTCTGAGTCTGGATCAGGTCTGCTGCTTGTGAGCAACCTGAAGTATGGTCAGCCTGTTCTTGTTCTCTGTCCTGGTGTTCTGGACAAGGATTCAGCCAAACACAAATGCGTTGTTACGAGTAGACGAGACTTCGTTGCCAGCTATTCATACTGCGTTTATTTGAATTGGGTAGCGGGAAGATACCGAGATATTCTTCATCAAATATTGATATTTTCGTCCTATCTAAAGATTCAACGAGTCGTGGCTAAGCCCGATTATTTGCTCGTTCGTCAATGGTAGACTCTCCGGATTAATCAGCTCCACTCGGTCTTAAGGATGGTAAGTCAACATACCCACTTCCTGGCCCCCCCCCCTGTTTCTGGCACCACAAAAACGATGGGATCACAACCCAACCTCCTCATTACTAATAACTATTGATCCTCAACCTCACCCACTACAATACAACTGCCAGCCTCACTAGGGCAATCAGATTCGCTGGATTCAGCCGTGATCACCTCCTTTTCACCCGCTTCGATTTGAGCTCGGTGGATATCCCTGATGTTCGCGAACTTCGTATTAGGATCAACTTGAACAACCTTCCTCTTCCTCACTGCAGCGTTGGTAACTTGAGCCCTCAGAAGGGCCAGTTGCTGGTGGGCAGTTGCCAGTTGCCAGGCCTGCTCTGTGAAGCCTTTTTTCATCTTCCTGAACAGCAGCCGTTGGGTGCTGGTATCATTGTCGAGTTGAGTGTATAAGTGTAGTTGACCGCTGAGCTCTGCCAGCTTCCTGGGTGTCGACCAGGCCACTACAGAGGTGGCAGAATCCCATGACTCAACTGGGGTAGTTGGTTGACCATTGTGGCATCTCTTTCTGCCCTGGCTGGCTGGTTTGGGGGTGGTATGTTTGGTAGGAGGGGTGGGTAGTAGTAGGGGGTTCATCAGGGGCTTAACCATAGCCACAGGGTGTAGACCAGTCCATTTCTAACCACTTTTAATATTTAAGACTGATAGACTAGCAAGCCGAGCCTTCTGGTAACAGTCCAGGAAGTTCCTTTTGCCTATAATGGTAGAGTCGTTTCATTGAGATAGGTAACCGAGCTCCTTCCGATAGGCTGCCTTAACTGGGCTGAAGACAGACTGGTCAAGAGGTTGGAGGACGTGAGAGGAGTGAGGTGGTAAGAACACTAAATGGATGTTGTTCATATAGCAATTCCACATGAAGTCTGTCGTCGTATGACTCCCATGCCCATCCACAACAAGCAGTCGAGCCTCCCCCTCAGTCTCAGGGATAGTCTGGGGGATAAACACCTTCTCCAACCACTCAATGGGAGTTAAGTCTGTAGTCCAGCCATTATCTGTTGCTGTGAACTCCCACCCATCGTATGGATCCAGATGTAATGGAAACCACTGCTGTTGGATTGTCTTCCCCTTGAAAATGATAAGAGGACGAAGTGCCCTGCCCAGGGCTGAGATACACTCAATGATAGACACCCATGCCCTCGACCCAGGCTGTTTCTTGCGAACAGACGTCGTCTCAGCCATGCCCAACACTAACCCATTAGCTCCCTGGCCCTCGAGGATGCCAGTCTCATCCATATTATACCTGTTGGCTGGTTTGATGTCCTTGATCTCAGGGATAGCAAGGAACTTAAACCAGTTCCTAATGACCTCAGTGGATGCCCCATTAACGCGTCTAGAATCGATAGAACGACTTCTCTGAACCTTAATGATAGGGTTCCTTTTAATAAAGGCATGGATCCAGCCTTTTCCCAGTGGTCTGGTATCCCCAGCAGCAAGCAGGACTCGTTCGGCGAATTCCTTTACCTGTTGGTGCGTTGGTGCGAGGCCCAGCGAAGCCTGAATACGAACCCATTATGCCAGCTTGCTCTCTTGGTCAGGAGACAGCCTCTGCAGGTCAGAAAATGCCTGTTTCCTAGTCTGACCACCTTGGAGACGTAGTTGGAGGGTTGATCGTGGTATCCCATACTCCAATGAGGCTCTCTTTTGACTCTTGCCGTTTGAGATGTCCTCGAGAGCCTGACGAAACTGATCTTCGGTATATTGAGGCATTAGATATAGAAGAAGTTATGTGCAAAAGATGAGCCCATTTGGACGCGAATTGAAAATGTTGTGATAGAAGGAGGTTGGGGGTGGGCATTGTGTTGTGGTGGATTTTCGCGTTTTTGTGGATGCCAGAAACAGGGCGGAGGGGGGGGCCAGGAAGTGGGTATGTTGACTTAATTTAAACCGTAATTTCAACACTCGAGATGAACAGGTTGAATCACTTCCTGTACAAGAGCTGTATGTATACTTGTGCTGTATTCTTGAATTCCCAAAAGTCACTCCAACTACTTCCACCAGTGTGCTGACCTCAATTCTATCCCCAGTGTAACTTCAATGCTCTCTCTGGCGTGATCTTCCTTGTGCAGATGGCGATTCCACGGCGCGCATAAGGAGATGCTACCAAGTTCCAGGATGCAATGGTCTTCTTGCTAAGAGAGAGCTGCTGAGTGGATATCACACAAAGCTGTGCCGAGCCATTTAGAACCTTGTAGCTGAAGGCCCAGCTCTTACCTTCGGAACCTCGCGACAATATTTGCATCTTTTCTAGTAACGGCATACGCAAAGCAGCTCGGCTTGCTTCGAAGAGGAGGTGGTCAAAAGTTGATAGATTGGGGTCCAGGCCACCAAAGTCCGTTGATAATTCCAGCCATTTGAGGGTTTTCCAGGTATGGAAGCCAGTCGATGCTCCAGCAAGATTTTCCGGCACCTCCCTTGACGCGTGTCGAAAGAAGTCCTTGGCGTCGATAGCGTTGAATATCAATAATTCTTCGAGCTTATAGCTTGCATCTACCGCAGATGAGACGAAAGCGTCATTAATGGGTTTGGAGGTGTGAGGCCCCCAATGTATAGGCAACGGCTTTTCCCAAATGTGCACTCGTTTGCCCGAAGTAGCATATCCCGCGCATTCGAGCAAACTCCGCATTGCTTCGTCGCGATCAAAGTCTTGATTCCGTGGACCAACAGCTCGCAATGGGACGTAGTGGATCCTTTCGAGACAACATAGGCTTGAGAAAACTCTCGCTAACGCGGCTCTTGAAAGACTCCTGAGACCAAGATGCCATACATGGAAAGTTTTAACAATGGGAGCCCGTGGGGGCTTGAGAGCCCCAGAAATAAGGTGTAGCAAGTTGCCGAGTAGACGTCGTTTGGACCTTAGAGATAAAACACGGGGTGTACGTTGAACCCCTCCTCTGGGACGGACCTTTCGTGCAGGGTGATCTGCATCGCTTGGGGAGCCGGCGCCGAACCCGAGCTTGATGCCGCCTGTAGACACGTCACTCGTCCATTTAGAAAGGGAGCTGAAATTTTTTATCCAGCGCTTGGGAAAAGATCTTGTTGTTTCCTTTGATCGTTTTCTTGGTCTCCTGTTTGTCAAATTTGTTGATAGCGTCATATTTCTCAAGACATACATAGAGCCGAATTTCTTTGACGAAATTTCTGCGGTATCCATATACGATTCGATCCATTTCATCTACATCGGGGCCGGGGAGTGAAACTTTAATGCGGCTAAAGTTTTCACGTTCGAAGAAACCTTGCCATTCCCAGGAAACACTTGCCCACATGGAGTAGTCATGCTTCTCTTTCACCCTCTCGAGCTGTTCCAGAATCATCAGGCGAATCTCAGGCGGCAAGACTGTCCACATACAATGGTGATTGATTTCATTGGCGTACAGGGTGTACCTCGTATTGGAACGCAGCTTCATCCTTGCGTCGTTGGTTGATCAACAGGTCAGCTTGTCGAGATAACGGTGGGACGCGGGGAGTGGTTTCGTGGTGGATATCGTGCAATATCTGTCGACAGTGTTGGAAAATATGTATGTTGCATGCAAATTACGAAGCGCGTGGTACGTTAAGACCCAGGTCGTTCTTTCATGTACGATCGAGGAGATCAATCTCCTAAAGTCTTCGTTACTAATACTTGCCGCCTAATGTGGCGAAAACTGCCAAGGTAGGTCTCTAGGCAAACCTAGAATCTAGGGGCTTAATCTTTGCAAAACTAACCGGTAAGCATTGTTCAACCACAGTTACTTTCTACTACTTCATCTATGCGAAGGAGGGCACCGTGTTGCTGGAGCTGATAGCCGAACTCAAAATGCCAAGGTAATCCACCAACACATCGTCATCCTTGTGTAAATCCTGCTGAACCCAAATGGACTGTATCGTGTTCTTGACCGCCTGTATACTTCGTATCCGGACATCCCTTTGGGTTCTCTCGATTAAGTTGATGATGCCAATTCTCTGTTCATCACGTTGTGCCTCACAAGCAAGAATCAACAAAGGAAAGAAGTGCTCGCAGCTGCATGACTGAACAGGTCCCGCGAAAGCTGCCTCCACCAGAGTATCAAGGTTCGCAGGGGGTTCCCATGGGCTCTGCGAGGCCCGCACGAGATATATCTGTGTTGCCATCTGGTACAGCTCCACAGCGAATGCGGCGTCAGGGTCTGCTGTCGATGGGATAGCTGTTTTAACGGAAATATCCCGCACCCTTCCACCAAGGTCCTTTAGGCGATTTTGGTAACTTTCGTTCTGACTTCGGGGGTCTCGTTGGTCCACCAGGGTATCACAAACCTCGGAAAGCAAGTTGAGAATTGCATAAGTCGGATTTACAGGGGGTATGTTCTACACATTCAACGATTAGGAGGAAGCTATTGATGGTCATGATGGCGGAGCGACATACGGGTCTGTACCTCGTCAAAGGGGGATACTGGAGACCTTGCAGTCTTGAATGCTGCTTTGTCGACGTCGATGGAATCAAAGATTTGTGGCGCCAATGATGCAAAGCGAACCGAGATTGGGTTTCATGATAGTAAGCCCAGTCCAACAAATGGCCAACGCCGCTGTCGTGCGGTTCGTCCTTTAGTTGTGTGGCGTGGATCATGTCCACAGCCCCCCATGTGTGCCAAAGCCATTCGCCTGAGCCCTCCGAAGGTTGCATGATCTATTAAGTGAATATTGAGCAACGAGGTCTAATGCAATAGGGACTAACCCTTTACTTACCTCGAAAGCACCGAGAACCATAGATGCGGCTACATGCTGCGCCGCTTTCCCGACATGCAAGACCAAGGCCTCGCTCGTTACTGAGGCTGACAGATAATGAATCGCCTGTATTTTCAGCTTAACAGCTTGCTCATTGAGCCCATGCCGGTGTAGTGAAGCATAGGCAAGTAACGCATGGAATAGAGCAAGTCCGGAAGTTGTGTCTCGTGCCAGTGCCATGCTCATCAGTGCGTTTCGAATTTTTCCCGTATTTTGACCAAATGTAACTAATGACCTGTAGGCAAAGTTTTGAACTGAGACTGTTGTCAATCTCAAAGACCGGGGCCAAATGTCTCTTGTTCTTAAGCTTACAGTGATGAAACAGGTCTGGGTCCATATGAACGACTCCAAGTTGAGGCTGCCTCAGGAGTCTCGGGAACGACGGAGTTGTATGGCATTGCTGATTCTGCAGGGAGGAGTAGCCATACAATTCCATGTCATGCGAAGTTGCGTTTACGAAAAAGGGATTGACAGTAATCTTGTTCGATGTGCCAATGGTCATCATTGCCGGTGCATCAATACCCTTGAGTGCTCGTTTCTTATCGCCTTCCCTCGGCCACGACAATCGAAGTTCGTACCCCTCGCATTCTCGCTGGGATCTGGCACATTTCATGCAGGTTGGTAGAGCTCCATCACATTGAATCTTACGAGCTGAAGAGGCGTCGTCAGCAAAGTCTCACATGGCTTCCCGCGTCACTGACCTGTACACGTCCAGCAGCACTTTCGTGTCTTCATCGTGGTAACGGATTGGCCAGCATCTTCTGGCAAGACTTCACTGGTCACCGTTGTCGGGTCAAGTCGGTAGACGATGCAGTTTGTGATGTGCCATGTCAACCCCCTGGATTTGGGCTCGGAGAAAGTTGCTCTCGATGGGTCGCTGACATTTAAGTAGTCGCATGTATGATGTGGGCAGGTAAGACCAGCCATTTGTAAGCTATCCCCTAAGCCTCTTCAAGATGCATTACGAAAGGATCCTCGAATCCTTTCCATCTATCACTTACCCCACAGGAAGCAACTTTTATCGAGGCTAAGAGCTTTGTGCATCTTGCCGCTTGTCCGTTTTGGGCGATATGCTTACTTCGGACTTCACTCTCATCCGTCAACTATTGCGAGAAACGCAAAGGTTGGGCGACGGCAAAGCCTCAGTATGCGTAAGTCACTGGGCATTATGAATCAAGGGAAGAGGCGTCCCGGCTGTTATAGAAGCAAGTCAACATGGCTGGCACTTGGATATAAAATAATCGCTTCGTCCTCGCATTGTTGAGCAGTAATTCACTACACAGACACATCCAAACAACAACACCATCATCTATCTGCTCCCACAATAGCTTCATATTCAGCCGATCATCTTTCAGCTACAGACAACATGACTACCTATCTCATCACTCAGGCAACTGGACAGCAGAGCCGCTCGGTCATCTCACACCTCCTTCAAGCTGGCGCCAAAATCCATGCTGTTGTTCGCGATCTTCAGAAAGTCCCACCCAGCTTGCAACACCCCAGCATCACCCTCTTCCAAGGTGAAAGCAGGAACTTGGATGATATCCTCCAGGCAGCCCAAGGTTGCACGGGAGCTTTCCTGAACACGTTCCCATACCCAGGCCTGGAGGCCTTGCAGGCCAAGACCATCGTCGAAGCATGCCAGAAAGCCGGCGTCGAAAATGTTGTCGCAGCTACAACCCACGGCACAGGAAGCAAAGACTTCTGGGATGACGGCATCATCAGGGAAATCCAGCTACACCAGTACTTTTCCTCCAAGGCAGAAGTTGAGGAAATCGTCCGGGCCGGAGGATTCAAGTCGTACACTATCCTCCGCCCGGCTGTCCTCCATTTCGACTTCTTCGTGCCGGGTGCTTATGGAAACTACCCTCGACTCCCTACACATGGAGAGATCGACGACGTTCTTGTCAATGGTGCTCGAGTGCCTTACACGGACGCGAACGACGTCGGCAAGTACGCTGCGGCAGCCCTGCAAGACCCGACCAAGTTCAATGGTGAAGAGATCAACATGGGCAATGAACTCTACACCATGGAGGAAGTGCGTGACATCCTTGTCAAGGTTAGCGGCAGAAAGGTAGGAGTGACTAAGAGAACTGCCGAAGAGCTGGAAAAGCTGGGCATCAGCGTGTTTGGCCAGAAGTTCCATATAATGTCCAACGTCAAGGATCTCAGCTGGACCACTCAGTCTTCCAAGGATGTTGGGGAGAAGTTTGGCATGCCCTTGGGGTCAATCGAGGAGGCCTTGCAGAGAGACAAGGCTCTACTCCTGGAGTGTTTGCCTGAGAACTAGTCTCATGAAGAGGTTAGTGTTGGAATAGGCCTACATTAGGCAGCAAGAGGTTGCTGCCGCGGTCCGTTCCAGCCACGGTGGTCCGTGTGGCTCAGCCACACGAGGGTGGTATACCCCAGACTTCCTGCCGCCGCTGGCACCTGGTTAGACTTCCACTCAACAACAACAAGAACAAGCAATATCACCACTACAGTCGGTGATCGTTGCTACCCACGATACTCGAGTATTTTCCTTTTCCACCTGTGAATCCAACAGTTAGATTTGCCGAGTGGGTAGTCTGTGGACAGTAGAGTATTTGTAGTCGTCAACTTGTGTGAATTTGAGAATTAGTATGTTCTGCTTAGTTAAATACTTTACTTTACATTTTAGGTTGAACTTGATATTACAAAATTGATGGTCTCGTAACTGCCGTGTATGACATGAAGTTCTATGTTTGCAAACACCTCGACAGCTTTCCGTGAATATATTCATAAGTTTCTCTTTAGATCAATAGTCGTTCATCCCAACTTCCCAAGCCGGCAAGCACCAAAATGCCCCGATCCCTCTTTCAAGTTTGTTGGTTGCATCATCGCCATTAAAATAACTAGTGTAGCGGGGTCCGGCAGCGGCGCAGCCCCGCAAATACGGGTCCGTGGATAAATCAAGTGATTTACTTTGAATTTAACCGTAAACTCAGAAAGCACATCATGACTAGTAGCACTGAGACAGTTGAACAAGCTCTTTGCAGTGCCCATTGGCCAAACAGAAAGAATCGGATGAGAGGTAAGTTGATCGTATTTTTCTGTGGTATTACTACCAGGCACTTTCAAATGCTACAACAAAGGTCTCAAGCTTCGCCAAACCAATCGAGAAATCACTCCATCATCCAAAATGCGGCGGGCCTGCCAAGGAGGGGGGATACCAAAACATGCTGCGATAATCTAACGATGCCGGCGTACTAACCAATCCAAGTATCGTCTGCCGGCACTTCCCCATCATGTTTGTCGTTGTATGCGGGGAAAGTGGATATAAACAGCTTCCAAGGTTGTAGATCACCACTCCGAAATCCAACGCTTCGGGTCAATGCTACCCGCCAAAATGTAATAAGAAGCGGCTACCTGCATCAGCCGGTGGGATTGGGGTACTCGGTGCTCTTAGTTCAGCTGTCCAATCTGAACATCATGGGAGTGCTTCAGAAGTTCGCCATTGGCCTCAGCGGCGCCGTGAACCAATGTCTGTACTAATCTCGCCGAATCTTTGCCACAAGTAGACACGGTTGGGCAGAGTGTCATCTGGTCACCTAAACTTTATCTTGACCATCTCGCAATGCTGCTGTTCGCTTTGGATGAGGAATGATCTGCGATATCTCCTCGCTTTTGCTTAGAACTCACATCTCGGGCTCAAAACTAATTGGGTAGACATGATTTACCTGATTGAGTCCACTTAATGCGGAACCACATATTCAAGCGAGCTTGCATTTAGACGTGTCATCAATGTGATCTAATCAGGTACCGTGGGTCGCATATGTAGCTGTTGAGTCCCCAACAGGCAAGTCACAATGGCGAATGAGACCCTCGAAACACAACGTCTTCATCTTAATCCGCGCGTTCGCTTTCGCAATGTTTCACAGGGATTCTCGTAAACGGCCCGTCACGCCGAAGTTGATCTTAGATTCGGTGGGGAAAGTCTCGAGCTGCAGGGCTCAGAAACACAATGTGACGACCTCAATCATCAATGGACTGCCTGCCTCAGGCTGATCTATCTACTAGGCAGAGAAAAACGGCCGAGCAAATGGGCACCTCTTGATGAAGTCTGATTCTGGCGTAACAGTTTTGTTGTGTGTCTTGGCAGGAAGGAACCAACAAGTTGCGATGTAATTGCAAATTATTCGAGAACGCTCCCGCCTCATCCTCATGGTCAAGATGATGTTATCACTGAGCAGCCTGGACATTGTAAAGTTGAGCAAAATCTACATTGTTTTGGACCGGCGGTATGAACTAAGATATATGAATACTATTCGTGGCTAATAAGAGATACGCCTAAAATGCCTGAGAGCTATGTAACTTGTAGTCTATGTGTAGAACTTATATGGAAGTGTCGTATCGAGTATGGGGAGATGGAGATTTGCTGGGCAATGATTCCTGGCTCGCGTTCCGTGCAATGTCTGAGGAATAGATTCAACGCCTGGCCGGCTTCAGGTAGGCATTCAGAGGACCCTTCTCCCAGAGCAGGTAGATCTTTTGCCTGCTAGCCCAGTCGCGACTGTCGTCGGCAATCTTGAGGTCAAAGTTCCACAACATGCGGGCGACAATGAGGCGCATTTCGACGTATGCCAAGCTGAGTGGATAATTCATGTCAGCAATCGTCCACCAAAGTCCGGAGGTTGAACTCTAAGGAAAACTCACTTTCTTCCAATACAGTTGCGAGGTCCAACATGGAACGGCTGGAAGGCCTCCTTGTCATCGCTGGCGAACACGGGATCCTGCATCCATCTCTCGGGGTGGAATCCAAAGGGATCGCGGAAGTTCTTCTCAGAGTGATACATGGCCCACTGGTAGACGGAAACAGTTGTCTGCGAAGACCGATTGTCAGTTTCGGTCACATTACGTTAGAATGCTGTCAGTTCTACTTACGTCTTCGGGCACGAAGTGATCCGCGATAGTCGCGCCTCCCTTGGGAACAATGCGAGGCAGACCGATAGGCACAGGAGGGTACAAGCGGAGCGCCTCCTCGAGGCATGCGAGGAGGTAGGGGAGGTTGCTGACGGAAGTGAAGTCGATCTCGCTCTCTTCCTTGAATGTGGAGCGAATCTCGTCGGTCAACTTCTTGTGCGCATCGGGGTTCGTGAGCAAGTAGTATGTTACACCGGAAAGTAGTGTCGCCGTAGTCTCGGAACCGCCAATGATGAGAATGCTGCTGTTGGCCTTGAGCTTCTCAAAAGTCATGTTCTGTCAAACAGTGTCAGTCTTTACACATCCCTGAAGTCTTGAGGACTTTTCGCAACGTACCCAGTCTTCCTTCTTCTTCAAGAGACCCTCAATGAGGTCAGGACGCGAGCCCAAATCCATGCGACGTCTGAGCTTTGCCTCGGTAAACCCCTCGTGATGTGCTCTTTCGCGCTTGGCCTTCTCAGGGACCATAGCCATCATCAACTCCATGACAAAGGGGTAGTGCTTTCCAGTCTGCAAGACAGTGCCCAACCGCGCCATCTGGAAAATTGCGGCAACCCAAGGATGGTAATCTGAGCCGTCAAGACAGCCAAACGATTCACCAAAGGCAAGATCACCGATAATGTCGAAAGTGGTGTAGTTGTACCATGCCGCAAGATCCAAGGGCTTCGCGCCGTCATCGCCGTGCTGGTGAAGTCTCTGGATGAGCAGGTCGACGTATCCCTTGATCATGGGCTGCTGGTCGCGCATGCTCCTCTCGCTGAAGCCGTGGGCCAGGGATCTGCGCAGAACAGTGTGCTCCTCGCGGTCTGAGCTGACAATATCGGCGGGAGCGCCGGGGACGGAGCGGTAGAACTTGAGCGACTTCTCCATCTCGGCGCCGCCCTGGGTCTTGTGGCCCATGATCTCCTTCCAGGCGCGGGAGTCGTGGAAGGCGAGCTCATCGGGGGCGATGCGCACGACTGGACCGTACCGCCTGTGCAGGTCGAGCATGTCCAAGGGAAGCGTGCCGGTGAGGAGCTTGTAGCAGTACGGGATGCGGGATGTGCGCATCCATATCGGGCCGGGAAACTTTCGGAGAGGGTGGAGAAAGAGGCAGTAGAATGCTTGGGCGAGCTGGTAGGCGACGTACTGTGCATCGGAGAGAAAGTTTGTTAGATTGCGGTGTTCGGTTGTGTAGTGTAGCCTCACGGAGCTGAAAGAATCAAGCTTTCAAGTGCCGGCCGGGGTAGAGCGGGAGACGGGGGACTTACAACGCCTACTACCAAGCCAAGAGTATTGACGAAACCAAGTTCTAGTAACTTCATGTTTGCGAATGGATTCGGTTCTCTGCAAAAGCCAAGATGCCAAAGAGATGGGAAGGGGAATGGTTGAAAGATGCAGAGTTCGAGAATGAGTTGGCAACCAGACCTCGAATATCAGCTCATGGCAGGGCGTTCCATCGAGCTGGTTTTATTCTCAAGTTCAGACGAAAGCGAGTTACGAGTACGATAAAGAAGATGTCTAAGCCTTAAAGGCGGGGAGGGGGTTTGTGTCTTGCTCTCTTTTCCCCATGGCATCATGGCAAGGCGGCGGACTTTTGGGCAGCGTTTGAACTTGGTCTTGGACGGTTTCTCTCAGGTCCCATCTTTTTTTTTGCAAAGGAATGGCGTGTGACAAGCGACCCTCCATCTCCATCCCATGGTTGTCCCGCCCCCAGTATGCCATGCTTTGGATTCCTTCTCTATCCCTTCTGCGGAAGAAACTCGAACCCCACTCATGGCGTTTCACTACAATTACCGACATGTCGAACAAATGGTAACCGTCCTGGGCGTGGATCCTCAAGGGCAGCCATAGGGCAAGTCTTGCAACGTTGTCGTGTAAAGAAAAGGGATCGGTCTCGTGTTCGGTCTCGCACTGGGGGCCCTTCCATCGCGGTCGTCGATCGTTTGGCACCGTGGACGGGGTGCTCCGTGCCATGCGTGCTGCGTGCATAAGGGGGTGGTGAAAGAGGAACCGGGAACACTGCAACGGTTCAGTTGCCATCAAAATGTCTTGGGATGTGCCAAGTTGCATTCTGGTGGATTTGACGAATCACAAAGCCATAATTACGATGCCGCGGCAGCTTTACTGCTTTTACGCGGGGATCTTGGCCGTTGAGTGGGTTGTTTTGGGGTCCGTCTTGGCTTAAGCTAACCTCGAAGTTCGAACCCTTCCCTCCACCGAGTGCCCATCCGAGGATTCATTACTCGTGCTTTTTGTGGTGTGTGTGACTGTGTGTGGTGTGTGGGGGGAACAACCATGACGAAAGTCGAGACGCAGGCGGACTTGTCATTGGAGACCTGGCGAGTTTGCTGGTTCGAGAGATGGCCGCAGATCAGTACGACGTCCCGTCAAGCTGGATGAACCCCCAATCTCTGCGACGGGTTTTTGGATGACATCGACATCCCGAGACCGACCCCGAGATGGGCTTCCCAAAGATCGCCACAGGCAAGTCGGTCGTGGCAGTGAATGAGACATCGCAGAATGGCAATAACGCATTGCTGACTTGCTAAGTCCGACGAAACACCTGATGAGCGGAGTTTCTCTCTACCATGTTAAAGTAGTTGAAGAGTGGCTGGATGAGACGCATAGCACTAGTTGACGATGACCATTGACATCTGATGATGATGATGATGATGTATTTAACGGCTGGTAACAAAAGGACGTGCCGGGCGCTATGCCGACATGGTCTATGCTAATCTAAACTATGTTACAGGCTACCGTCTTCACCTAACGTTCCTGTTCAATGACTCGGGCAAATTTCGGAAAAGAAATTGGTCTCCTCTATCCATTCGCATAGAAGAGAGGCTCCCTTAGCAGAACCTAACAAGAAATCAATGCTTGCTTTGGCCATACGTTGGCGGAGGTAGCGCGGTGTAGCCTTGCGTCCACGCTTGCAGAAGTAGGAATGGACTGGTGTCTTGGGTTTCCCACAGCTGCAGTTGAGCAACGCATCTTGATGAGCGAATCTCTCGTGGTATGCTGCAAAGTCTCCATGATGGGATCTTGCTGCGTATAGCTTTCCTAGTAAGTGCCGAGGGAGGCGGAGTTCGGGCGGCTTGGGGTGAAGAATTATCTCGAGGTCGGCATATTGCCGAGGGCATTGGGACAGCCATTTTCTGGCAAAGGCTTGGAAGGCAGCTGCTTTAGCTTGCCTTTCTAGGTGCGCTAATGAGGGCTGTGGTTGTGATTTTGGGATTAGTTTGCAGGCTTCCTTGGCTAGAGCATCCGCTTCTTCATTTCCTGGTACTCCCGTGTGCCCAGGGCACCACCAAACATAAACCCTGCCGGGGGTTGTCCAGCTCTCTCTTTGTCTCCGAGTCCAGGAGGAAGAGAGCCTATTGAAGGCCCTAAATCTAGCCTGGCTGCTTCCTGTGCTCTGGGAGTATAGTCTAGCCGCGACTGCGAGGTTGTCGAGGCAGATGTGGACGTTATCTGCCATACGAGCCGTAGGAGCCCGGGTGGCTTCCATCAGGCCGTGATACGCAGCATGTGCCTCCGCGTCATACACCTCAGTTTGGGAGCCGAGTGGTTCGGATCCGCGGAAGATCTGCCGTGTAGCTTGGTACCCTACCCCCATTGACATCGCTTGGAGTACGAAAATTCACAACCTTTACGCAGCGCGGGAGTCGGGAGTGATTAGTTAGTACGACCCACAAACTTTCGGGAATTAAGCAACGCCTCGGAGGACAGAACGAATCCGGGATTGAATGATGCTCGGCTTTACCCCTTGCGGTTACCTCTGTATTGGTATCACAGGCGTGATACATTTCCTCATGAGGGTGTATCTTCGGCAACAATCACGTCGATGTCCGTGATAATTGCTGTTGTTCTTGTTCTTCCTGTTGGGCAGCGATTATCAGGTAGGGGGTCAATGGGATGTATTGATGAGTATGAAGAACGAGTGGCTATGGGAATATCCCGACTATCTATATAGTGAGTGGAAGACCCTTTATACTGGCATATCCTTGGCAAACTTAGTCATGCTTGTGTAAGACCATATTGTTTCATAGGCATAGTGTGACAATCGTTGTAACGAGTGTACTGGGATGGGCCTGACACTTCCTATTTACATTGTGGGCAGGGGTCGGTCGAAGTAGGTGGTGACGGCCTGGGTGGTTGCCCCACCTTAACCGGCCGTGGTGACTAAGCCAGTTGTCCCACTTCGCCCAGGGCAGGCGCCAGCCAGCCCACGATACCTGCCCATTGCTCCTTATCACCCTTGCCGTTCCGACACTCTGGGATTGTTAGCTGTGCCAAGTCGGGGGATTGACGAGCCTGATCTTCCGCATCAAGATATTCTGCCCAAACAATTGGCCAACGGATTTCTGCTGGGGGTCCCGTGGAGTTTCGCCTGATCTGCAAGCAAACAGCAGGGTCCCGGCCAGGACTTCCCCACGATCGGTCCGGTCCGAAGACCTTCGGCCGACGGGCCCTCTTTTGCAGCAGATACAGGCCCTCGATACTGATAGTGAGAGAAAGTCTTGGCGCAATTCATGATGGGCAGGAAACTTTAGTTTCAAGAGCTGAAAATGAGGCTTTCAAGGCGCCATCGAGTGTTTGGCATTATTGCAGCATTTACAGCTGTCAACTCCCCATTCGAATTGCACACCGTGCTGACCAGAATCCGCTGCTTGTCTGACCGCAAAATATTCCCCCAACGATGGATCGAGTGGCTTGCAGATTGCTTGCCGGCTATCGACGCCAGTCCGTGAGACAATATCTGAGCTGCAACATAAGACGACGCCTCCTGCTGCATACCTACAGTTAGGTTATGCTCCTGTAAACACTTGATAAAGTCCGGCGTTCGTCCACTCGGGAGCATGCGACTACCCCTCCTTTTCTCAACTTTTGTCTCCAGCTTCACCTTCCGTAGCCGCTGGTAAGCCCCTGCGAAAATACGAACCAAACGTTGAGCGACTCGCTGTGTTGATTGAGGGCGTCTGCCTCTAGCACGCAATAGAGTCATCATGCTGGACATTGCAATTGTTGGCGCCGGACTCGCGGGGCTTACGGCAGCAATCGCGCTCCGGCGAGCAGGCCACTCGGTGACGATATACGAGAAATCATCCCTGAACAACGAGATCGGTGCCGCGATCAACGTGCAGACGAATGCTTCGCGTCCGCTGGTGGCGCTGGGTATGGATCCGGTCAGGGCGAGGTTCGTGATGGCCACGGACAGCCGACTCATGCGGGGGGATACCTTGGAGGTGACCCACGAACTCAACCTAGGGTCCATTGCGAATAGTTACGGGTCGCCGTGGTACTTTGCACACAGGGTCGATTTGCATGAGGAACTGAAGCGGATGGTGACTGCAGCTGATGGCGGCCCGCCTGTGACATTCAAGTTGCGGAGTGAGGTGACGAGTTATGTGAGTTTGTGTCACCTAGGAATCTGACTCTATGCAGAGACATCGACGTGCTGACGGTGTTTCCAGAATCCCGAAGCTGCCAGCTTTACTCTTCGAGACGGGACAGTCATTTCTGCGGACCTCGTGGTAGTGGCGGATGGTATCCACAGTGGCGGCGTCGAGGCAATTCTGGGGTCACCCAATCCCGCGTTCCCAGCGGCACAAGACAACTTTTGCTACCGGTTCTTAATCCCCATGGATTATGTGCTTTCGGACCCCATCACCTCCAAGCTATATAAAGACGCAGCTGGAGGCTTCAGACTATTTCTGGGGGACGGGAAGAGAATCGTCACCTACCCGTGCAGAGAGTATGTTGATCAGCCGGCATTGCCCACCGAATCTGCGACTGACGTGATCTAGTGGTGAGGTGCTCAATTGCATTGCTATCTTCCACAACGAAGCTGATTCTTCTAGCAAAGAAGGTAAATATGTTTTCATAAGCATTATGGTGGCATGCAGGTCGAGGCCACCAGGGGCAGCTGTGCTCCGATTTGCTGGCTGGAAAGAAACGAAGAGCTAACCTTCATTCTCAGACTGGCACAACTCTGTTGACAAATCCCACTTACTGAAGCTTTTTGACGACTTTCACCCCAGTGTGTTGGCTCTTCTTCGGTAAGTGAGGACCTCAAGCAACGCAAGTCTTGGCGGCTGACGGGTTTAACAGCAAGGCAAACGAGGTGAAGCAATGGCCTTTACTTTATAGAGCCCCTATACCCAAATGGAGAAAAGGTCGAATGATTCTCATTGGGGATGCAGCACATCCCATGCTTCCGCGTAAGAGATTCATTTCCGGTCTTCTTTTGCCCATTTTGTCGCGCCTTTACTCACATACTGCTTGTAGACCAGGGGCAAGGAGGCGCGCAAGGCATCGAGGACGGTGTTGCCCTCGGCGTGTGTCTATACAACACAACTGCAAAAGACCATGTAAGAGAGAGACTGGAAGTATTCGAAAAGATTCGCAGAAATAGGGCTAGCGTGGTCACCATCTTCAGCAACGCAGGACAAGACGAGGCGCAGAAGATCAAGGAGGCTGCGTCAGAGTTCATACCTGTCGAGCGTATTCCTAGTGAGTCACGGCCTAATTCCTCGATGTCGTCGATGCAAATACACACATCTAATCGAATTGAGCAGAAAATCCACGTGGATTTTATGATTTTCATTTCAGTTACGACATCATGGAAGACGCGGCTGAACACATGCGGAAGCTCGATCCCAACTTCAAGCTTCCCGATGCGTTCCTGCGGAACGAGCCAGGAAATCGAGCGTTCTTGTGAGCGTAGAGGAAGCAAGAGATGGGATCCATCAGGGGATTCAGTCGTGGATGGACGCGGCCTGTTTTGTGAGGTTAAAGCTATTGATAATTTTGTTCACGGGGTACTTCCTTCCACTTACTCAACGCACGCTAGTCAAGGTACCTTGGGATGTTGGATATTGAAGGAAGGCAGGACGGTAGTAGGTACTACTTGATAAATCCCAGAAAAGAACCAGCTTCATTTTTGACAAAGCAGGAGAGGTTTGCATCGCTCATGCCAATTCTGAAAGTCGTCGTGGTGGTGGTGGTGGTGGTGGTGTTGGGTGCAGCCTCGGGTTCTTCCTCCGTTTCTTTGCCCCCCTTTGTCGCATCAACGTCCGGGCAACATTCATATTCCTGTATATCCTTAACTCTGGCTCTTCCTAGGGCTGGCCGTATTTTCTGACTGAAGCATCGCAGTCGGTAACTTTCCACGCCATCACCAGATATCTCAGCGAGAGCGGCAAGCTTCTCGAGCTCTTCCATTTCGGATCACGAATGAGGGCGGGTGACCTGACGACCTGTTACCATCATGGATCGCACAGCCGACAGATGGAACGAAATTTCACCGTTGCTCCGGTTTCTTATTGTCATCGGAGTGGTCGAGACACTTGCCACCATCCTATATTTCGGCGTCACACTGTGGTACCTGGCTAGACACAAAAAGCCGATCGATGACGAGAGCGTACGTCGCGTTGCTTGTCCATTCCTCCCACTACATTACTGACCCAAGTACCTTTTCTCTTAGCAGCCCCGTACCAGCACCAAAAGGCTACGCTCTGCCCGCGGCATCGTCGTGGCAATGGACAAGGTGAAGGAACAAGCCCCGCTAGCTCGTGTCGTCCTGGCCCCCGAGCGAAGAGGAGGTCCTAGGGAAGAAGCTTGGAAACCGATCGACCTTCCATCTACACCCTCCATTACAGCAGCTACCCCGTGGTATGCCGTTCCAGAGGCAAGTCGCAGCAGATACTCGCTCTCAATGATGGCACTCCAATCGTACGATCGGTCTTGACTGTAGGCGATACAACTGCGGTGGGAACGCACATGATGGATGGGAGGGACCCTGACGAAGGACGGACTTTCTTCACTGGCAGTGGCAGGCCTACTGATACACTCTACGACTTAGTAGTATACACTCTCCACCACTTTAGCTCCTGTCTTCCGCCCGTGACTGTTGTTCCGGTGCGTAGACGCGCTGAACTGCGCGGTCGTGGGCCGCCTTGAGCAGCACCAGCTCGCGTTCGTGTCTGCTCCGCATCTCCCTAGCATCGGGAGGCAGCATCGTCTTGTACAGAGTTTCTCTCGCCTTGACCTCGGTACAGCGTGCCAACACGATCACGCTTGCCAGCCATGCAGCAAGGAACGCGAGGAATGCTTTCTGTCCCATCAGCCAAGAGTCCAGGCCGAAGAAGTGCACCAACAGCAGCGTCACACTCAGCAGGCATTGAGCGATGGGCAACGCCAAATCCACAATGGGCCACACATTGGGACCAAAGGCGCCTCTATCCTTCATCTTTTCTTCGTAATTCATCAGTTCGTTTTTCCACTTGAACTCGCATTCGTGAGCTGATTTCATGTCTACGAGGCGCAGATGGTATGCCTCCGTCGCGTATACGATACGCGAGTGCCGTTCTTCGTACGAGTTCTTTGGCTCAGCCCATTCGGAGAAGAGGGCATCGAGCTCTGCTTTTGCCTCGCGGACCAGTCGAGCTCGCCGGCGAGGCGTATCGGGAGCCTCGACTCGGATCCCTGCGGGTACTACTTGAGTTGGTGTTGATGACCTCGTCCTTGATCCTGATAGAGGAGGCAAGGTTTTGTCGGTTTCGATGGTTGGAGATTTCCCTAAAAAGTCTCCTGATTCGTACTCGGTCGGGTCCGAATCTATTGGGTGTGCTTCATAATCGTCGTCGGACCCATAATCGCTTTCACCGTCACTCTCACTCCCGCCATCCTCTTCCTCGTCCTCGCCCTCGTACTCAACATCGTCATCCTCACTCTCCTCGGCCATGAAGCTAGAGCCAAACCGATAGGGGTCCTGGTCAGCGCTCTGACGCGCAAACATTTCGCAGATTTGGATCAGCGCGTCAACGCATCTCCTGTCCAGCTGCGAATCATTCTGCACCTCCTGCTCCCTCTCGCATACCCTGCCGATCGTGTCGATGCACTTGTTCACAACGGCAAACTTTGCATTCTGCTCGGTCGCGCTCGCCGAGGTTGACGCAATCGCCGCGCCGGCCTGTTGCTTAGCCAAGTCCCTCAGCTCCTCCAGCGTCTCCTCGACCTTGTCCAGCCGCTCCACCACATTGGAAAAGCTCCCCACCGATTCTGTGGGACTATCAGGCTCCTCCTGCTCCGGGACAGCCTGCGGGAATGACGCGAAGCACATTTGAGGCGCGTACATGGGCGAAGGCGCTGTATGCGGTCTCTTTGGCGAGTTTATCGTGCCCGGCGATATTGCGCTCGCCGGCGACATGGGCGATATGGTGGTGCTTACTGATGACCGCCTTTGAATCTCTGTCCAACCTGCCACCATGCGCTTCATAAACGCTGCCTGTTCGGGCATGAGCTTGACGACCTCATCGGCTGCACTGGAAATAAAGTCGTCCGGCAGGAGAACGGGGCAGGTTGATGAGCGGCGGAATGGCGGCATGGAGACCGCCGTGGATGGGCGGCTGCTGTAAGTCGCCGTGGACGGACGGCTGTCATTCTTTTTTTCGGTGCGTTCTGACTCGGAGGTTGTGTCCTGGAGCTGCTGTTGCTTGTAGGCGTCCACCTCGTCAAAGTAGCCGTCCAGGCTTTGTGAAGATTTGCGCGATGAGGCGGGCGTCTCGATACCGTCGTGGCTCTCGTCTTCCTCATCCCCCTCTTCCTCGTCGTCGTACTCGTCGCTGGAGAACATGAAGTCACCGAGTTCCTCTGAGAGTCGTCTTGGTGCGAGGGCGGGGGACCCTTGTCGGGGACTGGCTGGGAGATCCCTCATTGTGCTGTTGTGTTTTGATCTGTTATGTGTGTAGAGTTGATGAGATGTTCAAAGGTCTCAAGTGAGGCTCCGGTTTTGAGAATTATGGATGGGTGAGTTGTTGCTTTGCGTGGATGAACGCTGTTTGAAGTGTTGGTCTTGGTCAGCTCCCAAGTGGGCGCTGGTTGGGATGAGGGATTGCGGATTGGCGGCAAGGGGTGTGTGTGGTGTGAGTGAGGGAGGGGAGGGACCCTTGGCGCGGGGTGAGTGGGCTGGGGGGCTGGCGGTGAGTGAAAAAAAGAAAAAGGCCGCACGATGGTCAGTTTGCGTTGCTGCTAAAGGCTGAAATGGAAAGTTGCCTCTCCCAAGGACCCAAAGCACGATCCTTTTTCAAGATCTCGGGGACATTTGTTACGATGAAGGAAAGGAAAAAGATGAGATGGAGCGATCTATAGAGCTAGGATGAAACCTTTCGGAGACGGCTTGCCGTGGTGTGTGGTTGGGTGCAGTTTTAAGAAAAGCTGCAGCCGGAAAAAGACTAAAAGACCCAAAAGACCAAAAGGAAAAGAGCAAATGTAGTTAGTTAGTATGTAAGGTAAGGTGAAAAGGTATGTATGCAAGTCTTGCAGATGCGCAGAAGAAGGTGTTTCCGATCGGCGGTCAAGATAAACTTCGGTCAAGACCTAGGCACGGACGGGACGTCCATCCACGAACATGTGGGTACGGAGTATGGTTGACGAGACTGAGAGGTCAAAGGTATGAATGGATGTATGAGTAAGTGAGTGAGTGGATGGGGTAGGTACAGTAAGTAGACCAGAGAGGGAGGCAAAAGAGTGGGATCCAACGCAAGAGAGAGACGAATGATACAAAAGAAGAGCGAGAATGAGGGATAGCGCGCCTCTCGAAAGGGGATATATCCCAAGTCGAATCACGCGAACGAAAGGTAAGGAAGGGAAGGTGAAGATGGGCGGGTTGCAAAGAGAAGGGCAAATCGGCCGTTGGCACATGCGAGTTTGTTTGTGTGTGTGCGCGCATATGGATTCTGCAGCACGTTAGCTGGGGAGGGGGGTTCGTTCCAATTCGTAGGTTTGGGTGGTTCAATTCGTTCTGGATCTGGCCCAGAGTGCGAAAGAACTGACAGGGGTTTGTTTCCGCATCACTTTGGGAGACTTTCGAGAGTCTGGGCTGGACATTGCAGTGTCTGTCGGTCTACCCGCCGTCCATCGGTCGAGACCCCTCCGGCCGGTCACCAAGTTTTCCGGATCGGAAAAGGGAGATTCAGATTCAAATTCAAATGCGTCAAGTATGGTTGCCCGAAGAGAGACTTCAGTGTTGTCGTCAAATGTCGTTACCCACTGATGTATAAATGCAATATCGTATTGTACAGACTTTTTGTCCAACCCTTGGAACCCTGCCTGATAAAAACCCAAAAAAACCAAACGACGGCCAGCGATGGCCAGTGGTATCATAATCTTCGTTGATGCAATTTTTGGCCATCTTCCATCCTTCTCTCTCCCTTTTGTCGGCGTCCCTCTGATCGGTGACTCTCCCTCCTCAAAAAAAAATAAAAAATAAAATAATTTGTCTCCATAAAGCGCGGCCCAAAGCCCACCTGCATGATGCCACGTCAAATATCCCCTGTAGCTGCAGCAAAAGGGCAGCAAAAAAAAAAAATTTACACTGTAGACAAAAGCCATGGACCCCTCCTCGGCTAGGAAACAACGCCGCAGCCGCCGTGCTATCCCCCCCCACACACCGCTCTCTGCCTCCCAAACCCAGCCACCTCACCGGACGAACCATCCGCGGCGGGGATCGCTTGTGCGCTTGCACACGCGTGGGCGTGGGCGTGGTACGGTCAGGGCCTGGCAGAGAGGCACTACGGAGTACGCACGCGATGCCTTACGTCGGGTTTCAACTGTAACCGTACTGGATCCCAAGACCAACTTTTGGGTTGTCGCCGCCAAGGGGGCCGCCCACCCGCATCTTCTTGGTCGGGCTCACCATATCCGATCGTGCCTCTTGACCATGACCGTTAGACCCACCCCCATTGAACTTGCGCTTGTCCGCACCACTCTTAGTGATGCCAGAGAACAGCTTCGCCTGGAGTCTGGCGCTCTTCTCTGCCGGTGCCGGTGTGCCGTCGCGAGAGCCAACGGAGCTGGCCACCTCGAAGCTCTCACGGGGATCGCGGCGCAACATCTCTGACGCCGCCTGGCTTGCTTGGCTCTCGTAGACGTCCTCGTCCTCTTTGCCACTGCCGCCGGGGAGGGGACGACGAGCACCACGTGAGTTGCGAGACGCTTGCGAGAGGAACGAGGCCGATTTGGCGACAGACTCGAGGGCCTGACGGGCAAGCTCCTCATTGTCGTCGGCTGAAATGGTGCTCTCGCGGCTCTTGCGTGCGCGCTCTTGAACCCGCTCCTGGATGGCCGGTGGCGGCGTGCCGGGAATCATGGACGAGTTGGTGTACCTATACCGAGGCTCGCTCTGGGGGACCAGATTCACAGAGGGCAAGAGGCCAGACTGCTGCTCATGGCGCTGGGTGCGGGAGAGCGGCGTCGTTGGCAGGGCAGACAGAGACTGTGCGTTTCGAGTGTGCTTGGGAGGCATGCGGGGCGCGGGTCTGACCGCGGTTGTGGGCGTCGAGGGCGCGCTGTTGTTGTCCTGGCTAAGAGCCTGCAGCAGAGCCGCAATGGGCTCGGGGCCGTGGTCGCGGTTGACCACCCTGGCCTCACGGGTTGCCGACCGAGGCGTCTGCTGCTTGGGAGTCGCTCGATGAGGCTGCTGCGGAGTTGAGACGGTGGCCTGCTTGGGTGTCATGGCACCGTGAAAGATTCCGCCTGGGCTGCACAGCATGTGAAAGTGTTCCCGATTCTCCCGGATACGGTTTAGGAGCATGTCGCGCTCCTCTGTAAGACCGATGATCTCTTCTTCCTTGTGTGAAATGACCTTCTTGGCCATCTTGACCCGTCGAATGAGACCTTCGTTCTCGTCGGTGGCCTCTTCATACCACATCTTCATCTGGAGATACTTCATCTGCGCCGACTCTGATGCGGCGCTGAGTTCGCGGACGGCGTGGCGGGAGTATTCTGCTGTTCTGAGGGCCTCGATCTCTCGCCTGGTCATCTCGTGCTCAACGGCTGCCCTCTTCGCATCCTCATCGGCCTGGAGACTCAGCAAGTTGTACTGCAGCTTGTGGTGTGCGGCCTCCATCTTCAACTTGGCGTGTTCTGCGATGCTAGCCTGCATCATGGCTCGAAGTTCGTCTGCGGTGGCTTCGACGACCTGCTGGGGGGTGGGTGGCATGTATTCGGTGCCGAGCCCTCCATCTCGTCGTACAGTCGTGTTGTGGCCTGTGGCAGGCGGGGAGAAGAGAGCAGATCGTTGGGAGGCGCCGTATGCGGTCTGTAGGGCGCCGTTGCCCGTATGCGCGAGCAATTGTGACGAGGGCGGCGGGGTCAAGGACGAGGGAATCACGGCGGAAGAGCTCAGACGATCGTCGTTGACTTCGGTCTTGAATGATTGATTGGATTCGGCGGGCGATGCGGGAACCTCAGTCGAGGGGAGTGTTACTTGTGACGAGTTCAATGCGAGGACGTCGTTGTCCTGAGGTGTTGTGGGAACGGTCGTGGTGTCTTTGGGCTGCTGGGCCGCAGCATCGGGGGCGGTGGCCATGATGGAAGTGGGAGCGATAGTTCGAAGCGAGCGAGCTATGCTTGAAATGCGATCGGGAAGATGTGTATGTTGGGTAATTGATTGAAGCAACAAGAGCGCGGGGTAACTGTATGTGCGACTCTAGTAGAGTAGTGCCGGTTTGGGAGCCGGAGGTGGATGAGTGCGGAGAGGAGGCGTCGCGTTGAGAACCACGTCAGCGGTGGAAACAAGGCAGCGTGGATTGGTTCAGAGAAGCCGGCGATGACAGAACCACAGAAAGACGATGGATGGAGCGTTGGGTTCGATGCAGAGATATAGAGACGAGGAGGCGGGGGGAGGAAAAGGAGAAAAGAGAGCAAAGACTCCTTGGTGGTGTCTCTGTGCTCAACCGAACGCTCTTTGTCTGCCGCACGGGTTGACTGTGGAGGTGTGTAGTGTAGTGTGTGTATGTATGTGTGTGTGGTGTGGTGGTGTATTGGCGATGGTTGGTGGGCGGTTGCTGTGGGAGTAGATGGAAACGGAACGGCGCACCCAGAGCACGAGCCAGCGGAACACCAAAAAAGAGACACAATCAGCGGACGGCCGGGGCTGGGAAGACGACGGCTCGTAGACGGGAAGACGAAGGGGGACGGGAGCTGGGCCGCGAAGGGAAAAACCAGGGAAAAAAGGAAGGCTGGCGGTGGGAGGCTGAGTCGGCGCTAGTCCCAGACAAGGTCCAAGGTGGGCTCGGTGACTGGAAGGTGAGCAAGGTCAGGAGCATGGGCCAGGCCAAGGTGGACGGTAAGTAATTTAATTGGTTGCTTCACCGAGACGCTAATCCCCCCCCCCCCCCGTCTTTGTGCTCCCAGGACTGCCCCTTTTCTGTTAATTCATTTCACAAAAGCCACCAAAGCGACCAGAGGCTGGGAACGGAAGCCGATTGCAATAGCTTCATCAACTCCAACCTCCAATGCCCAAATGGAGTAAGGATGATGGTGATGATTTTTTTTCTTCGTTTCCTCCTAGGGTATCCATTGACTCGCGACTACCTTGGGTAGGTAGGTTGATTGATCACGCCTTGAGGTAGCCCAGAATCACCTCCTTAAACTGCTCAAAGTTGTCGACAAACGGGACGTGACCCGCGTTCTTAATCACCTTGAGCTCAATCTTGTTGTCCTTGCCAGCCGCCCTGAATCCCTTCTCCACGCTGTCCCGCATCCCCTGCATCGCCTGCGGTAGATTCGCGTCCTTCTCACCAACAACCAACAGTGCCTCGTCAACACCAGACCCAATCCTCTCAAACAGAGGTCGAATATCGAAGCTGTCGCTCTGCAGCGCAAAGCAGCACGTCTGGAATCCCTCCACGGTAGTCTGGTTCATGATCGTGCGTGCGCGGGCCGCCTCTTCAGGGTTGGCCTTGATCCATTCGGCGCCGAACCAGCGGTCCATCGTCTGGTCGACCTGGGCTTCCATGTTGCCGGCCTCGCCCGCTGCCTTGGCCCGCGGGCCGAACAAGTCCTCCACCCCGGCGTGCTTGGGCGACGAGCTGATGGTATCGCAGATGGCTACCTTTTGGATGATGCCAGGGTACTTTGTCGCAAAGTAGAAGCTCGTCGCCGCGCCCATGGATACTCCAATCCACCCAAAGAGCTTCTCAATCTTGAGCGACTTGACCAGAGAGTGCACGTCGTCGGCTATCGTCTCGAACTCGGTGTCGAGCTTCTTTGGTGCCGACGACTTGCCGTGGCCCGGCTGGTCAAAGCGCAGCGTACGGAAGCCGTTGGCGTGGAGAACCTTGACAACATGATCCCAGAGCGTAAAGGGCGCCGCAAGTGAGTTGGCTAATAGGACGATGGGCTTCGAGTCCGGGCCTGAGAGTTCGTATGAGAGAATACGGCCGTCAGGCAGGTTGAGTTGCTGTGCAGCTGCCATTGTGAATCCCACTCTTCCAGTGCTCAGATGGTGATGTGATGTTTGGTGGTGCTCGACGATTTTACTCAACGTACGTACGTACGTACGGTACCCACGTGAAGAATGAGTGTTGTGAAAGAGGCAATGGATCAGAATATGAATCTACGGAATGAAGTAACGGACCTTCCGCGATTAATATCAGGGAGACGACAACCTCAACCTTTTGTGACTTTCACGTCATCGTCATGTGACGGCCGCGGGGTCGGATCGGGGTGGCAGCTTTCGGAAACTGGCAATGGTGGGGTTGCCTCCTGCCCGGCACCCGATGGACTTCAACGTTATCTAATCACGATACGTACCTGAGGACCGACCCTGTGCCATCACATGGGCCACACCAGCTTGAGGTGCCGTGGTCGTGCGTGGGTACGTACCTACAGCCTATCTATCCCACTACTTGTTAGGTATCCAAATTGTCCCATCACACAACCAGCTCAACAATGCTCCAAAGCAAAAACTGAGTTGGCCATCAACAAGAGCGAGAGCAGCGGATGACGATGCATGAGAGGCAAAAGTGCAAAAGACAAGATGCGTCAAGGACAGGATTCGAACCTGCGCGACCGAAGCCACTGCCTAATCTGGAATCAAGGTTTGATAGCAGGGCAGCCCATTAACCACTCTGGCACCTTGACTAGTGACTGTTGTTGAAATTCGAAGCCTTCCGACGTGCTCAGTAGGGTCGAGCCGTAGCATGTCCGCTCTGCCCACCTGGGGCGACCGCAGCATCTGTCGTCCCGTCTCGAGGGGCAGAAACTCTAATTCGTGCTTGCACGAGGATTGAATTCAGGTGTTGTCGGCGAACGCTAGCAAGCTGTTTGAGAATTTTTCTGGAAAGGTGACGGACGAGTAGGAGAGAAGGAAGAAACTAGATTGAAAGCAAAATGTCAGAGAGAAAAATCTTTCAGAGCTAGCTATTCACATTACTCGGTCGGTCGCAATGGCCACTTGCTGCCCCTGGTTCGCTGCAACCTCGAGGTGTGGTGGCGGCAACAGTGCAACGAATAACCGTGCTCCATGGTGTTACTGTCATACCCAAAGTCTGAGTTCAGTCATCAGAGCACCAAAGAGAAGCACATTTCTAAAGTCAATTGAGGTAATTGACGGAGATAACGTTCTCCTCATGGACTATGCAGCAAGGATGTCAATTTCTTGGATCAGTGTTACCTGGCACGGATTCAGGGAGATGGTAATTATGAGAAATACAGCATCGATTCTTAAATCTCATAGTAGCATTTTGGCATTCGAAGCTTGCTACGACCGTAGAAAATTTCCAACACACGAATAGACAAGAGGTAAACAACAAGGTTATACGGTGAGATCACAGCTACGATGTAGTCTTGTCAGCGTATGCCTCCCATCAACCCAGCCAGGGCACGGAGCAATACTCACAAGTCTCAACGTAGATGGCTGCGAAAGTCGAGTCCTATTCAACAACGCCCGACTCTTCTTCGGTCTCCCCTGCAATTGCTGGAACGCCATCCGGACATGCCTCACGTCAACCGCCTTCCTAAGACCCTCCGGTTCAGCGAATAACCCACCCAAGCCCGCCACCAAGCCCCTCTCTTCCCCAGCTACCGCCGTCCCCTTGCCGAGAAGGAGGAGGGCCTCTTGCTTTTGGACCCTGAGTGCCTGCGCAGTCAAGTTTTGCACCATTTCACTCGTCAAGAACCCCAGAATATCCATCACATCGTCACTGGGCTTATTCTCTGCAATCACGCCTAGCCCGCACCATTCTCGAAACCTCTTGGCCTTGCGGTAGGTCAGCGACGCGTGACGGTACTCTGACCACGTCGCGTACTCCGCAACGGTCATATCCCTCGTCCGGTCATCATTCCTCCTCAGCTTCTCCAGCGCCCGCCTCGCTGCTGGTGATATCCACCAGATCCTCCTGGCTCGCCTCGGTGACTTGTTCGGAAAAGTAGGATGCCGCGTCCCATGGGAGTGTGACGGTAGGTAGCCTGGCCTTGCCGCCGGCGGGTGCATCGTCTGTGGGAGCGGCGACATTTTCTTCCATATCGACTTCGTCGACGAAGCCTTCTTTTTCGTCAGAGTCTTTGACGGTTCTGCGGATGGCTTTCCAGATAAGGAAGATGCGGAGACGTTCGGCGCGGGCTTTGTCATGGCGCACTTGGAAGATTAGGCCGTTATTGGAGAAGACGCGGGAGCTGCGGCGGGCGGCGAGGTCGCTGGCTGTTTTGAGCTAGGAGACGTTGATGAGCATACACTTTGTATCTTGCGGTGGTGGACGGGTGTGAACTATGGGTGCGTAGGAGGCTTACCATGTGGATGACTTGTTCTCGGATGATGTCCTCAATGAGCTTGGTGGTCTGTACGGAGACATCTTGTGATTCTTGGTTATGTCTTTTATGAATAACACACTGTTATTTAGAGTATAGAAGTTCATTTCAAGCATCCCGAATGAATCTTTCACTTTTCTCGAGAATAGCTGTCAAGTCAACTACAGATCATGCAACAAGTGGTACCATCATCTTTCCAGTCATGACAACTATCCCATCAAGGTTTCGTATCCCTTCTCCATCATGACATCCATCCAACACACATCCTGCTGTTTCTCATCCATACAATTCCACGTCTCTTTCGCAAGAATGATCATCTGCCGTATTGGCTTGGCTGCCAGGATACCCTCAAAAGATGCAAGACGTGAGAGGACCAGCCGTCTAGCGTGCAATATGTCGGTCGTGGTTGGTAGTACTTTCAACCTGGGACTAGAAGCAATGCTTGCCACAGGTGTGTCTACCACAGAATCCAAAGAAGCAAACTCACGATTCATAGAAAGCTCGCTGCAGATGCTTACCAGAAGCAGTGGTTGGATGGATCGAGACCGCGACGTGATTGGAATATCGTGCAAAAGATCGAGGATGTGTAAGGCAAGACAAGTCAGCCACGTTTCATGGACAATTTCCGAGTCGTCGGAAAGGCTGTGTTCCATGTCTCCTGGTATATCCAGCCATGCGGACGGACTGGCGGACGCCGCATCTTGCAAGAGTAGATCAGGAAAATTGCGATAGAGCTGCAGCAGTCCGGTGCACCTGTATGCCTCTGCAGCTTTCAAGAGATGGTCGGTTGGCGTCATGTCATCGCCCGAGTCCATGACTGTAACCTCTTTTGGAAGGTCAATCTTGCAAAGCTGCGAGTGAAGCTGCTCCGCCGTCTGGATGGCGGCAACGGACTGCTCAATGTCGTGCCTCGACGAGCGCTGGCGGCTACGAATCCGTTTTCGCTCTTTTCTGACCAGGGTCCCAACTTGGCCTACAATCTCTAATACCTCTACTCCAATTCCTGTCTGCGGATGTGGCATCCTCGCGTCATTGCGACTCGGAAAGCGAGGTGGCTGTGGCTGAATGGCTCCAGTGGACGCCGGTGAAGGCAGCTCCTGGTCGGTTACGAAGGAAAGCAGCATCTTCCAGTAGACAAGAGAATTATAGAAGAAGAAGCGCTTCTGCTTGTCCGCCATTGCCAAGTTGCTTTCTTGGGCTTCAAGGTGGAGCAGAGTCTCAGCCAGTAACTCAAACTCGGATTGGCCTAGTTTGCTCGGATCGTGCCAACAGAGACTGAAGCCCAGCATGACCAGCGCCAATAGTGATGATGTATCCGTCGGACCTGCTTTGCTTTCTTTCCATAGAGAATTGACAGCCTGATCTCGAAGCCGGCCACTCGCTATCGAAAGACCAGGCGAGACCTCGGCCAAGCAGGCTGCTGCCATGCTTTGCGTGACGTAGTAGAGAGACGGCGAGTTGCCCCAGAGATTGGAAATGGTCGTTCTGTATGGATTCAAGTTGCTATCGTAGCAAGACATCATTCCGCAAACTTCTTTGAAGTAGTACTCCACTAGCACTGATGTATTGTCTTGTAAGGAGGGTGATAGTGGTGTTTCGTAGCGAGCTACGCGCCATGGAGCCGGATCGTTTCGCTTCTCAATAGCGAAAAGGCCATTGTCCGGACTATTGGGAGTAATATTCGGCCACAAGTCATCGGTCCCGAGTTCTGGCAACCCGGCAGGACATGATGTCTCGAGAATAGTAAAAGGAGTTGGCGGTTGAGCCGGCAGGTCCGAGAAAGGAAATGCATGGTCTAGATGGTTGCCATCTTGAAAGTCCATGCTTGACGAAGTGTTGATATTTGCAAACTGACTGAACAACTCCACGTCACAGAGATCATTGTCAGATGAATCAAGGGATTGTAGAGTTCGACATGGGTCTTTAATCCTTTGCTGCCGGCTTTCTGGTTCGCTATTTGTCGGAGTCGTGATGTCGATCCTAGGTGATCTTGAGGTTGGCGGCCATCTGAGAGGCTTTTGGTAGCCGGGGCAAGGTATCCCGAGCCTCTTACATCTTGAGCAATGTGGCTTCAGTTCGTCGCATTTCAACTAATAGAAAGCGTATTAGGAATCAACACAGTGAAGGGTAAATAATGTTGGTGATTAGTCTCATACTCGTTTAGACTTGCATACTGCGCATCCATTGCGGGATCTGGTGATCGTTTTTTGAGACGTTGACTGCATCTAGTCATACTGAGATAGTCACGATCGATGAAAAATGAGATAGCAGCACAATTCAGTGAGGCACTCATTCAAACTTGCGATTCCTGTGTGTGAAGCTTTCCAAGTGCTTGAGCGACGATTGTCTCGGTGGATGAACTGACTCGCGTCCGGATGCGGGGAGCTTATCGGCAGTGGACCGCTCGGGGGATTGCATGACCCAGCGAAGATGAGCGCATGCCCCCATCCGCTAAGCCGAATCAGGTTTCTCGAGGCGAAGGAAAATGATGCTGAAATGGGTAATGATTGATGAGGAGACAGACGATGGAGCCAGTCTCTTCTCTTATTCAAAGTTTGTTTGATAAGACTTACTGGAAGCACTAAGCCACGCTCAAGCTATATCAAATCCCAGTGCTATCAGTTCTGATCTCATTATCTTTCAACATGGCAGCCGTCTCAGGAAATCAGTCTTTCAAGGTCGCACTGATACAAACCAGTCCAAAGGTGAGCCCACTATCGACGTCACTCAAACACGAACACGAACACGAACCATCGCCAACTCTCACCTTCGCAGGTTCTGGATGCCGAGCACAACTTTGCCCATGCTTCCAAACAAATTCGGCTTGCTGCAACTCAAGGAGCATCGCTTGCCGTTCTACCAGAATATCATATGACAGGATGGATGCCGGACGAACCCTCATTCGCACTCAGCTATGAGGAAGCTCAAAGTTTCCAACGCCGATATCAGCAACTCGCAGCCGAAGTGCACATCAACATCTGTGCCGGCACAATCGCCTACCGCGCACCAGACGACCAACACACGAAGTCCAAGCCAACTCTTCTCAACACCTCGTACTTTATCGACCATGATGGACACCTTTTGGGCGCTTACACCAAGACCAACCTCTGGATTCCTGAACGCAATCACCTAACTTCAAGCATCGACTATGCGCACAAGATGCAAGTCGACGAAGGCACGCCGAAACCTCATCAGGTCTTCGATACGCCGTTGGGTCCCGTGGGAATACTGGTGTGCTGGGATTTGGCCTTCCCAGAAGCGTTCCGCCAGCTCGTTCTTGCAGGGGCAAAGATCATCATCATGCCCTCGTTTTGGACCTTATCGGATATGAGCAAGGAGGGTCTTGAGTATAACGCGACTTGCGAAAAGATGTTTGTGGAGTCTACGCTTACTACGAGGGCATTCGAAAACACTGCTGCCATCATCTACTGCAATGCAGGAGGACCTTCGGAGCAGGGCTTTTTTGGTTGCAGCCAAGTTGCACTACCCATCGTCGGCAAGGTTCCAGGGAGTTTCACAGACGGTGAGGATGGCATGCGGGTAGTGGATGTGGATATGCGAGTTGTTGAGATCGCTGAGCGGAATTATCAGATCAGACAGGATTTGGGACGCGTTGATTGGCATTATGGGTATGTCAAAGGGGCCAAGTTGTAGTTTAATGAAAGAAAACGCTACCTATGCCTGACTCCATAATATCATCTATGATCTATTTGAGATGCGCTGAATGTCAGCACTTGTAAGTCTAGATTCTTGTTTGTCCCTGATCATCAGTCTTGTCCGCTGCGGATGATGCCTCAAATAATCTCAAGTTGATCTTCCAGGACAGTCGGGTTATAGGGTACGAACAAACTGAAACCAATAGGCCGTCGAAACAGTTATTTCTACGCGGGTTGTGTATAGAAAGGAACACATTAAAATGCGTTCCTGGCGGGGAAAACAGTCCTTGCTGACTCTCTCTACCTAAATATGGAGTAATTGGGCTCATGGCAAAATTTATTTCTATTTGACTGAGAACTATGTAAAGGTTCACAACTTATTATGTGGTGAGACGACTATTCCTTTTGCATAGTCTTGATCTTCGATAGGGTTTGCTGTCGGCAACTCCTCCCCGAGGATCAGCTCAAACCTAGGACCATTGTAAGTTTTTCTCTTGATCACCCAGAGTGCAACCGCGTAGACGATGAAAACTCCAATGACGGCGGTTACGTAGTCTGTGGCATGTTAGATCTAAGATGCATGGGCATGGTACTAGTAGATGGAGACTTACTCATGGTCGAAAGATCAATGGGGATTGCTGGTGGGAAGCAAAAGAACTATTGCAGTCTACGTCAGCAACCTCTCATAATCTGAATGCATCTTTGTACTTACGACAGACGTTACAACTACAAAGAGAACCGATGTCCAATTCGTGAGATAGCCCATGAAGCCTCCACCCAAGGAGAAAACAGGTGGGTTATCCGTAACTAGTTTGCGCCCCCTGATCAGCAGAATCATGACGGGCATTGCATAAGAAAGATTCAAGAACAATGTGCAGCTTGCGATGTACGCATTGAACGCCACTTCAGGACCTAGACGACGTCAGATATCGAGTCTCATGCACGGATGAGGAGACTTACCGAGGTAAAGAAGACCGAAAAGGATGTTGAAGATGGCTTGCACAACAATTGCGCGTACAGGGACATTTAGCTTGGGGTGAAGGTGTGAGAGGCTGCGCAAGAGCAAGGTTAGACAGAGTTTTTATGTGGTGGTGAGGTCAACGTGTGCTTACTATTTCGAAAATGGAGTTCCATTGTCTCGAGCCATAGACCAGACCAAGCGACTGCCCGACGTAACGCAACCGTTGGCGCCATTGACGAAACACAGGGCAACTGCGACGCTCAAAACAGTCGCGGCTGCTTTGCTCTTTGTAGCTTGCAATATCATCTCTGTCAGAGGACTTTGGGTGGGCGAGGAGAGCAGTACATCGATATCAACGGCACAGAAGAGCATCACGAGGATGAACGCAATTCCCCTACATTAACTGTCAGAATAACGACACTACAGTCCTTGGTAGGTCTGTACTTACGTCGTTCCACCAACGATCACAGCACCGACCATGGCTTGGGGGGCATCTTTAGATGGGCTAGGCATCTCCTCAACCATGTGCGCGACAGCATCAAACCTGCAGCAATATTAGCCTCGCTGCTGTAATGCAACAGTGAAGTCCATGACCAACCCAATCAGGCTGAGGGCAGACTGAAGAAGCCCAAGCATCCAAGCGGTACCATCGCTCCATCCGGTTGTATTGGAGAAATTCGTGAAGACAAACTCGGCGTCTGTCTTTGGGGAGGTTGCAAGGAGCACGATGCTGATCACGACGACACTGAGCAAAGACCAGTACACTTGAAAAGATTAGCAATCCGTCAAATGTAGTCTCTAGTCATTGGTTACTTACGCGCTCCTTCGTTCCAGCGGTTGAGGATTGGATATGCAAAAATGTTCAGGAAGACCCCAATGATGGACACAGCAACGAACATCAAGTACGTGCTCCATTGCGTGATCTCGTAGGAGCCGCCAGAAGCCGCGACAGCTGCTGCGGCGAGGAATCGAGCTGTAGCGGGAGTAAGCAAAGCCATTCAGATCGTTGATGATAACCAGTTCGCACCTCCAAAATACGCCGCTGTAGTATTAAGTGTAAGCCAGCCAGCGATGTTGACCCATCCAACGAAGAAGCTCTGGTGCATGTTAGCATTTGATCTCCAGCTAGGCTGTGAGAAAGAGGGTTTTCACCGTCAGCTTCCTCCACTTCTTCGTCGAAAGTGCATAAGCGTAGTGATACTGTCCACCAGCTGTCGGATAGAGCGATGCAAGCTCTCCAACGCTGGCACTAAGAGCGACGTTGCAAATGACACAGAAGATGAAGCCGTACACAAATGACACTGACCCACCCGAGGGCATCACCAAACCAATGGACCCAGCTAGAGAAATCCAAGTACTTTGAGAGTTAGTACCAGGATTAGAAAGTGTGGAATGACAAGTTAATGACTAACTTGAGGATAGCAAAGGCCATGCCAATCATGGTGATTTTGGAGAACCGCTTCTGCAGGTGGCCATCTTGGCCATCCGCTGGTGATGTGGCCATGGTGACAGCGGAGTTTCAATGTTGTGAACTGGAGGTAGAAACAAGGATGTTCGCAAAAGAAGGTGATACTCTCATGTCCTCTTATGGTCGTTGAAGGCTGTTTCACTTGTACATCTCAGTGTCGCACTGATGATAACAATGCAGGTGATAAGGAGAGACGTCTTTACGCTTAATAACAAGCCAACAAACAGCAACGGGATTATCCTCTCGGGTAGCTGCGAAGCTGCGAGTAATGACGGTGGTCTATCAACACGCTATCCCCGAAGTGGTAGTCTTAAGCAAAGGAAAAGATGAACCCCACGGCCGGCTGTGGATCGAAGACGCAGCTGTGGAGGTCTATCAGCCGATCACCCCGCATACGATGACAACGAATCCAAGTTGCGTCAATGCCGGCACCTGTTTCCGCTGCGAACTGTGGACTTGGCCATCGAAGAATGGTGTTATTCCCTGAGCACACTTTCTCTGGCTTGGTGCCTCTCGTTCGATAAAGCTTCATTGCGATCCCTAGACGTGAGACACATTATTAACTAGGTAGAGCTGCTGCTCTCCATGACTTGGTAGGCTGTTCTACTATCCGGGCTCTGAAGTCAAGTGCGTGCATAGAGCGATTGGTACCTGGTCAAGTTTCCTCGATCGCACAGCGCCCCATCGGCCTTGGACGACGGCCGCTCTTCAGTTTAACGAAATAGACTCGAATCAATTGAATGCCTTAGTTCGCTTGATTGGATTTTGATTCAGAGCAACTTCTTATACACCTCATTGCATTCGATCTCCTGAACCCACAAGTTCCACGGTCGCATCAATGACCACTGTGTCGTCTTGTCAGAAGCCATGCACTCTTCGTGACTTAGACTCCTCACGCCGCCAGTAACTCCAGTAACACCTTGAAGCATCAAAGCAGTAGTTTGTATACTTGCGTTCTTCTGCGTATACACTGCCCGCATCACAGCTAGCTCGATGGCCTCGGCAACGACCGTAAAACCATGCCCGCGCATCAACGCCACATTATTACCATCATCAAAGTGCTTTGCCAAGTGGGCGCCCATGTTCTCGCTGCGTACAAGTAGGTCATGAACGTCGCCGTCCTCCATGTGGTCTGCAGTATCAAACACCGGCAAGCCTTTGGCGCCTAAGAATCCACACATGTGGCTCACAGCTCTAAGCGGAACACCGGATATCGTGTAGGGTACCACAGCCTCGGAGTGGCTGTGGACCACCGCGTTGATCTTCGGGTGCCGCTTGTAAATTTCCGAGTGGATTCGCCGCTCCGCAAAGCCCGGAGGTGACTCCGCGGCGTGGGGCTCGGCATCGCCGACTCTGTAGGCGACAAGATCTCCGATGTCTAACACCTGAGCTGGGGCAACGTTGCGAGACATGACGAAGATGTCGGGATCTAGCGGATAGCGGAAAGACAGGTGACCGTAGGCATCAACGACTTGATGGAAGTGAAGGATGTGAGAGCCATCGATCAGTTTGCTGAACAGCTTTCGTAGGTCATCGGTGCGAGGCAGAGAAGCCATTCCAGCGAGATGTGTGGTTTTGCCAACGATTGCACAGGAACGTGACAGGTTGCGAAGCGTTATCTTGATTTCTTGATGACCGCTGGATTTGAGAAAGGCCGGAAATGTCGCGAGTGCCGGGTGCTCAGACAGAAGCAGCTGATTGACGGGCCGATGACGGGATTCCAAATCTGGCGGGGTACGAGCACCAACTTGATGCGGGGTCATCGAGGGGGTAGTTTCTTGGGCCTTTTTCGGTCTATGCACGTAGGATCTTGATGTTATTTATTTCTTATTTACGTGAATCTGCTGGGCTGATTTTAGTTGCAATACTTGACTTGATGAAACTGACTTTTCCTTCCTTTTCAGTCTCACGATGTCTCTGCTGGCCTTTTGGTAACTAGACCTAGCTCAACCAAAAGGCGTTCTAAGCCCTCTCTGCCTTGAAAGGCTTCTGAATCAAGGCATCAAACCCAAGACTGCGTGTCCTCTCCATGTCTAGCGCCATCGATATGCCAGCAGCCATCACTGCAATGTAGCATGGTTTCAGACTGTTCTCGGTTCCGAATGCGCGAATGAGTCTTGTGGCATACAAACCATCTATGACGGGCATCGAGGGCTGCATCAAGATGCACTGATATGTCTGGTACCCTTTCTTGTATGCTTCGAAAGCTTCCTGGCCGTTGCATGCGAAATCGTACACGCAATTGAGACCTAATGTGTCTATCTGCCTGGCGATGACCTTTCCCATGACTTGATTGTGCTCGGCTACAAGGATGTTGATTGATGGCATGGCTGTTGCTGCTGCTGTGATGGGAACGCTATCCCATCGACTGCTGAATGACTACAGTACATCTATGTCTGAGCTGAGCTTGAGAGATCCGATTGCTCTGTGCTCGATTCTTCCAGTGGAAGTGTTCCATTCTGTGGTAGGGATTCTTCGCTAAGGGATGCCATGTCGGCAAAGCCATTACTCCAATGACTTGCAGCAACTCAACTCTCTTCGGTGGTAAGCAAAATGGTGAGAACGGGTAGGTTGGGAAGTGCCGCAATCGTGTTCCAACATCAGGAAAACACCGACGGAGCAAAAGGCCACTACTGAATTCTTCTCAAAACTAGATTATGTGCGGTGAGAAGCCTGCTGCCTGCTTGGCTTCTCGCCTCTCGCTTACTCGAGGCGCAGCATTTCCAGCCTACTGATGTGGATGCGAGTTCACAAGAGCTCATACAGTGAAGTTTACGTAGCTATCGTGATACGGCTCCAAGCAATGATCATAGCAATCGTATGCTCACAGGCCCGTACTGCCGGGAACCGTCAAGACGGGTATATCAACTTGAGCCAGGCGCGCCCGATGCCGACTCCGTTGGAGGTGTGCAACTGCGCAATTATGGGGCCGTCTTACGGGATCGGGTTGCAAATCGCGGCAAGGGCTCCGAAACCAACGAAGTCTGGTGTCAAGGAATGACGAGGTTTTTTGCCGGCTTCGAACTCAAGTCATCTCTCACGGACTCTCCGCGCGGACTTCGAGGTTCGGCTATTCCGTCCTGCCTCCTCGTTCTCGCAACATTCCAGAAGCTCTATCCTTGAAGCTCAGACTCGTGTTGAGATGCGTCTCCCAATCAGACCGTCGTAAACACGAGACACGTCCAAACTCTGTTCAACTTACCTTGCCGTCTCGCAAGGCAGTGTGCCGGACCTCTTCTGCTCTCTCTCAGTTGAGTGGAATGCGAATGGCTGGGCACCTCGAACAAATGAACTCTGCCAAATTAAAAACCCCGGAGCCACTTCCCCGCGTCCCTCTTCTCCAAGCTTGGGTTTCCGCTAGGGTACCTTACGGAGTAGTTCAATGATGCCCAATTCTGGGGTAACGCACTTGGTGGGACTACGTGACACCCCTAGATCCATTTTCGCTTCGCCTCGCATGAAAAAGCATCTGCCGGCTGTTCGTTTCGGGATCTGGTGGGACAAGGGACGGGTAAAGACTGGGGGAAGCTTGGAGCTCGGTTGCTCGGTCAAGCAGCAGTAGTGAAGCACGGCAGATCGGTAAAACCCCCAAACGGCAAACCCCCAAAACTGCTTCTCCAAAGGCATCTTTTGAGTTTTATTTTTTAAGTCCGACTCCGTGACCTCGGTAAGCTGGCCAACATCTTGGTATTTGGGTAGCCCCACGTTCCCCAAGGATCCAGCTCCGTATCTCGGGCTTGTCAACAGCAAAGAATCATTGTCGAACCCCCAATTTTCTCAAGAATCTACCTACGCAGCTTGTCACGTAGACATCGTCATTGTATCGCAAAAGCCTCGCCAGGTATCAGTAATCGGGAATTGGAATCGCTGTGCCAAGCTGCAGCTACTGGAGTTCGATTGAGGGTAGGGCTGAGAACATTCGGACAGTCTCTAAAATCAAGACGAAGAAACGGGAACCATGGCACTAGGTAAGATTCCCTTAATCGCGATCCTCGGCCAGATTCCCAATTGCGACCAATTGGCTGGCATTGGCTGCACTGAACACCGCCATAACCATGAACGCGCGCTCACTCGATAGCAGTCACTGCTGCAGCGCTGGCCGGCAGCATGGCCTCCAGCATGTACGTAGATGCCAAATACCACATCTCCAAGGACTTCAAGGCCATCAGAGGTCGACGAACGATGACGAAATTTGTTGAAAACTCGAGTAAGGAAAGCCGGAGCCTGTTATAAGCTTGTGCGATAGACTGACCAAGGATTCAGTCAAGAACAGCCGTGTTTCTCCCTATTACTTCTTCGAAGAAGCGGTCCAGAAGCATCCGTACGATGAAGCCATCTGGACACGAAGCGGCAGCGTGTCGTGGAAGTTGGCCTACGACCGAGTGAACCAGTATGCACAGATGTTCTTGTCGCAAGGGGTCAGGCCTGGGGACTTTGTTGCGTTTCTCATGCAAAACTCGCCCGACTTTGCGTTCGCCTGGGTTGGACTGCTTGCCATTGGCGCGGCGCCCGCCATGATTAACTACAACCTCGTGGGTAAAGCCCTTCTCGGCTGCATTGAAATCAGCACCGCCAAGCTCGTAGTCGTGGACGGAAGCCCCGAGATTGCCGCCAAGTACAACGACGTTCAGACCGAGTTGGACCTCAAAGGCGTCAAAGTCGTCAACATTGGGGAGGAGAGGGAAAGAATATACCAGATGGACCCCATTCGACCGAGAGACGAGCTCAGGAAGAAATTGACGCCAGCTGATGCAATGGCCATGTTCTACACAAGGTAAGCTCATTGAAGTCGGGTCTTGACTTATCTGACAACCGTAGTGGGACTACCGGCCTACCAAAGGCCGTCATCATGCCTGCCGCTGCGGCGGGTGGCCTTGCGTTGTCGGTGAGTATATGATGCGTTTTCTGCCTTCCTCCGGCTTGCTAATCTGCCCAGAATGACCTTGGTTTGCATCCGACAAACGGCAGGAACGAGAGATGCTACATTTGCATGGTAAGTGAATGCGCCTATACTGTGATAATCACGGTCTCTAATCAGATGGATATAGCCGTACTATCACGGGACTGGCGGTATTACCATGATATCCCAGATTTTGGTGAGAAATTCCCATCATGTGCTACTTCACCGGCGAGTCCTGGTTAACACGATATAGTCCGGTTCCACAGTCTGCATGGCGCCCAAGTTTAGTGTCTCGAACTTCTGGCAAGATGTCCGTGACTCCCACGCGACTTGGTTCGTCTACGTTGGAGAGACTCTTCGATACCTCTTGGCCTCGCCGCCCTCGCCGCGCGACAAAGACCACAATATCCATGCCGTCTTTGGCAACGGCTGCCGACCCGATGTATGGAAACGCTTCCAAGAGAGGTTCGGCATCGACACGGTCTGCGAGTTCTACAACAGCACCGAGGGCGCATTAGGGCTTCGCAACCTCTCTCGGGGAGACTTCTTCGCGAATGCTCTTGGTCACCACGGGCTTCTGCTCCGACTCAAGTACAGAAACATGGTGGTACCTGTAGAGATTGATGCGGAGACCGGTAACATCAAGCGAGATCCAAAGACTGGGCTCGCCTTGCGCGCATCATATGAGGTCGGTGGAGAGATCCTGGTTGAGCATCCAGGAGAACGAGCGTTCCCGGGCTACTTCAACAACGAGGACGCCACCAACAAGAAGTTCGTCCGCGATATCCTGAAGAAGGGAGATTGCTTCTACCGGACCGGAGACTCATTACGGCGCGATACTGAAGGCAGATGGTTCTTCCTTGACCGGTAAGTGTCAGAAATATCGCACTCCCGGCTGCACCCACTAACACACATCCAGTCTAGGTGACACGTATCGCTGGAAAGGAGAGAACGTCTCGACTGCGGAAGTCTCAGAGGTCCTTGGCAGCTATCCGGGCGTCAATGAGGCAGTCGTCTACGGCGTCCAGCTTTCCGGCCATGATGGCAAGGCTGGCGCGGCAGCCCTCGACATCGCTGCGGACCAGAAGGGGTCTTTCAACTATACCGACTTCCTCAGGTGAGTAGACTCGGCCTCAAGATTTCGCAGGCATCAAGACTGACTTGTATACAGTTTCGCCCGATCAAAGCTGCCAAGATACGCCGTGCCAGTCTTCATCCGACTCTTGAATGAGGGAACGGCGACGCACAATAACAAACAGAACAAGGTACCGCTGAAGAATGAGGGCGTTGATCCAAGCAAGATCCAAGGTGGTGATCAACTGTTGTGGATCGAGAAACACGGGAAAGGCAACACATATGTGCCATTCACTCAGGATGACTGGAACAACCTCGGTATGGGGAAGGCTAAGCTGTAATTGTTCTAGAGAGACACGTCGTGTAGATAAACGGTGTGATGAGGAGTCACACGAATGCTCAAAATGTCTAAACAGTAAGCCCATGTTACCTTGCTAAAGAGTCTTGTCAATCTCGGGGAACTTACTGAAACCGACCACTTCATGCGACAAGGCAAGTCCCGTCTATCTATCGCACGGTAGGGATACTCTGCATCAAACCAGCGACTCTAGACGCTCCGGACCGCTTGCCCTGCATTCCCGCTGGGGACGGGAGATGGACTGTCGCTCATCAACATGTCAACCAATGGAAGTCTGTGATATGAAATAGTTGGATTCAAGCTTTGCGACGGCGTCTTGTAGGATGTGACGAACCCCGCACGACGCAATCACACAGCAAGGTCTTGGTGCGCGGGGGAACACCCCTGCTCGCTTCACATGGAGATCAGCACGAAATGGGATGGCTGGGACCGAGGCCGGCAAGAGACAAACAAGATGAGGTGAACCATGGGAATCGCTTGATCTGGATGTCGCGTCCAGGGGTTCCAGTTGATATGAGCAGCGTATCCCTAGTGATGGCTGTTCATTTGGTCCACTATTCCTCTCAAGTCTGAAGTCCGCGGTTCATCGTCAATATGGCCGGCATCAAGAGAACACGCATCATTTCTGCGCTGGTCATCACTGTCATTCTGATTCTACTGTTCAAGAAGGGCGACGCGAACCCCCAAACATCACAATGGACACCCAATTCACCACCAGAGCAGCCACTGGGCAGCTCGCCCATCAATCTCGACATCCCTCCAGATCACATCGAGGTACCCATCATCGACAACAATCTCGAGTTCCAGCCGCCACCAATCCAATCGCACGTCCTCCCCGACGCACATAACCTCGCGACAGCCGACGACTTCATCCCCCACTTTGCTGCCTTGACCAGTATCAAGGGCATCTCCCAGCGGGAAGCCCGCGCATCATGTACCTGGCCAGCGGGCATGTATGTCGATTTTCAATTCTCCGACTCTCTGCCGTGGGTTATTGAAGAACGGCCGGTGCTTGAAATTGAGCTGCGCAGACGCGAGTGGCATGATTTCGTCAAAAGCGGCATGATCCCATACGCACGCGTCAAGGATCGTTTCTCCGGGCGAGGGCTGGTCATAGTCGCGGGCAACGCCGACACGGTGATGCGCGTCAAAGTGATATTGCGTCAGCTGAAGAGGCTTGGGTCGACAATCGCCATTGAGATTCACTACTGGGACACCGAGATGAACATGGGCGCTATGGCAGATCTCAATGCCCTCTATGAGCCGATATACTACAATGACTTATCCAAGGATCATAATATCGTGCATATCAAGAAGGATGGGATCTTTGGGATCAACTATCAGCTGAAGACTGCCGCACTGCTCAACTCGCGTTGGGCTGAGCCTCTGCTGCTGGACTCTGACAACATTCCCATGATCGACCCATCGATTCTCTACGACTCGATTCAGTACAGAGAATACCACTCCGTATTCTGGCCCGATATCGCTCGCACGCGTCCTCAGAACCCCGCCTGGGCCATCTTCGACACGCCATGCCGAATGGCCGAGCACGAGCAGGAAAGCGGACAACTTCTGGTAGATAAACAGCGTTTCTGGTACCATCTTCAGCTTGCCTCTTGGCTCAACAACGAGCAGGGGAAATATTACAACGAGATCCTGCTGGGCGACAAGGACATGTTCCGCTTCGCGTGGCACGCTCTGCGGACAATGTTTGGAAAGCCCAAGAAATGGGTCACGAGTGTCGGAACGGAGAATGATGGCTTCTACTGCGGGCATTCGTTCGCACAGCACCACCCAGACGATGGCCGCGTCGCCTTCCTCCATGGAGGGCTTGTCAAGACTGCATCTCTCGAAGTCATGAGGTGGAATCGGGACGTTAAGGGCGGATATCTGCGGCATTACAAGAGGGCGCTGAGCGAAGAGAGTCCCGAGGTGAATGTCAACGTCGCCATCAAATTCGATGGCGCTACATACATGCCTCAGCAATCTGAAAAGTTTGTAGCGGCTCAATGCACCGACATGTTTGATGTACAGGCTAGAGACCTGAACGAGATTCTACCTGGGGTCGAGCAGACGTTCGGCGAAATCGGTGGGTACTGGCAGTTGGATCAGGAAGATGCGACAAAGATGGGCCAATTTGGATCTTTACCTGCCAGCTGAAGTCCGAGCCGTTACGGCACGCCAAACAGAACAAACATAATCGCGAGGAAACCAGACTTGTGTGCTGCCCCTGACGATCCTCGACGGGCCGATGGCTCCCAACCTAGCGCCAGGCGCCAGCAAGGAGAGGGGGGTCAAAGACACAGAACAAAAGGACAAAGAAGGTTTAGTGTCGTTGCCGCCATCTTCTCGGGTTCAGAAACGTTCTCTTGCAGGAACACACAAAGACCAACAAGAGGAAGCAGGATGCCACTCGTTCAGCTCGCTCAGACCGAGGTTCAGAGTAAGGCTTGAAGGCTTCGAGCTTATTTTATCAGCTTGTGTCTGACCAGTCAAAGCCGGTCCGATGTCAGCAGCCCGCCTCGGACGAGGCGTGTCGAGGGCATTTCGATTGTCAGAAAAGCTTGGCATGACAAGTCAAGAGAGCGAGGCAATTGCAAGGCTGAATAAAGAAGAGGGTGTTGAGTGATTCGATCTTCATTGTAGAAAGGCACGATACTGGTATCAGATCATGAGGAATTGCTTGCGCGTCCAATCTGTCAAGCGGCAACTTGCACTCCCACTTCACGTCGATGCGTGTCCATACGTTCACGAGACACGACCAATCTAGCAGGGAGGGAACGTAACGAAAATCCCTGTACCAAAAGATCCTCTACTATTACGAGTTAGAAATAGCATCTCAATTATTGGACGATCCAGCTGGTTGGCGCGCCATCCGAGCGTTGAAAGTTTCTGAGACAGAATCGGACGACAAGAAACGTCCATCCACCTCACGAGTCACACAGGAAAACAGGCTCAACGATGGTCGTGTTCAGAGTATTAGGGTCTTCTGGGCCATCCCACCTGATGTTTCAGGGGAACTTAGCAGCCAAGCCGTGCCGTCGCGCGCTAGAAGCAGCATTGGATTAGCGTCGGGATTGTGCAGGATACGGGATGCAACGCTAAAGCAACTCTCTCCTTTGTGAGATTGCGACTCGCTCTATTACCCCTGAACAACAGTAACTCTGCTCTAACTCGGTCAAAGTCAGTTACTAGAAGGGGAAAAGTGGCCTCGCCCGTAGATCGGATCTGGATTAGACCCAGTACGGAGATGGGAGCTAAGAATGTTATGCGTCTGAACTCGCGTTCTGTTCCTGGCACATCTCTCAAGGTCGGATGATGGGTGCATCGATACGAAGCACGGCGACTGACATTGGCAGACTGCCAGACATGGTGCAAGTGAGTCCATGTCCGCACGTAATTCAAGATGAACAACTATTACCGACTATTGACGTTCATTTGCAGCAAAACTCGACAGTAATACTAACACCCCGGATAATAGAGCAAGGGAAATAATGCCTAGCAAGTGGAATCTCGACGTGGTATTAGTCGGCACACAGACCTCTTTGTTTCCTCCTGGTCAACGCCTCGCTCACCGCTGTAACAACCACCGTCTTGCCCCGGTCTGGCTGTCCAATCACCATCAACATGATTCTCGTCCGACTCTTCAAGGCTTCGTGGAGGCGGAGCAAAAGTGCACAAGGTGGCGCTCGGACTGAAGCAACTCCTACTCGGTTGACTCTGCCCAATACGAGGCTACCAACGACTGACAGCAGATGAGAAGGAGGAAAAGCAAGCCTTCACTACAACGTCGACGGCGCCGAGACGCCCCGGAACTAACCAACACGATTGGAGACTCCTCATCTCCACAGTCAGCATTCAAGCTGTACGATGGCTTCCTTTACCAAGAATAGATTCGCAGGGAAGAGAGCAGGGCCTCCCGGGCTTGGAAGCTATCTATGAGGATATAATGAACCCAATATGCCCAGTCTCAAGCACTTGGTTCATCAGGATACGCCTCATCATCTCCTTAGTCTCCAACATTCCTTCTCGATTCTATAGAATCATCCTTTCGTTCTACGACTTCAGCATCCAGTGATACACACTGCCTAGACCACTCTCTCTCAACTTCTTTTCTTCCAGGTACACAACTATTTCGAACTCATCATGCGTGTGTCAACTTTCCTCACCACCGCCCTCGCGGCCACGCCCATCATTGCCTACCCTGGCATGAAGAACACATTTGCCGAGATCCGCTCCCGCGCCGATGTAGACGGTAACGGCGCCGACGACGGTGACTCCAACGAGCTCATTGGCGATCTCATCACCCTCGACGACTCCAAGCTCACCGCCGTCGGCAGCAGCGTCAAGAAGCTCCTCACCGGTTTCGATGAGCCCGAGAGTGACGACGCCTACCCGACCGTCGGAAGATCTGGCACTCTCGCACCAAAGGGCTCCGCAGCTTGCGCTGCTGACACCTGCTGCATCTGGAAGTACATCGCCAACGATCTTCAGGGTACCTTCAGAGGCCGGTCCGGCCGTTGCACCGACTTCGCCCGTGCTGCCGTCCGCCTGGGCTTCCACGATGCCGGCGGTTGGTCCAAGGGTACCGGCAATCTTGGTGGAGCTGACGGCTCTATCATCCTTGCTTCCGAAGAGATGTCACGCGGCGAGAACCATGGTCTCGAGGAGATCGTTGCCCAGACCCAGGTCTGGTTCGACCGGTATAAGCAGTTCGGAATCGGAATGGCCGATCTCATCCAGTTCTCGGCGACCGTAGCCACTGTCGTGTAAGTCATTCGGACCCTTAGTCCTTCAATCTGAGCACAAACTGATCTCATGACAGCTGCCCCTTGGGTCCCCGCATCCGCACATACGTCGGCCGCAAGGACTCGTCCGTCCCGGCTCCTAACAACCTTCTTCCTCCCGTCACCGGCTCTGCCGACTTCTTGATCGAGCTCTTTGAGAACAAGACCATCAAGCCCCACGGTCTCACCGCACTCATCGGTGCCCACACCACCAGCCAGCAGCGCTTCGTGGACCCCAGCCGCTCCGGCGACCCGCAAGACAGCACCCCCGGTGTCTGGGACGTCAAGTTCTACAAGGAGACCCTCGGATCGGCCCCCGCTCGTGTCTTCAAGTTCGCCAGCGATGTCGTCCTCTCCAAGGACTCCCGCATCAGCGCCGAGTTCCAGGCGTTCGCCGGCCAAGGTGGGCAGTCTCACTGGAACGAGGACTACGCTCGCGAGTACATCCGTCTCTCTCTCCTTGGTGTCTTCAACATCAACGACTTGACTGAGTGCACCAAGGCCCTGCCTCCTCGTACTGGAAGCACCTTCAATGCTCCCGACCAAGCTGTTTTGGATAAGTGGCTCGCTACCAAAGACCGTCTTAACAACATTGCCGACCAGCTGAGGAACGGTGACGACATCAACGGTATGATTGCCTCTGTTATGAGCTGGCTGAAGGGAGTCTTCCACTTCAGGTGGTAAGCATCTTCTGGTTTCCATCCTGTCAAGTCTGGGACTTAGAGGCGTTCGGGTCTGTTTTTTGGTATATAAAAACCGCCGTATCCGGCAATAGTAGATACAAACCACATAATGTCTATATCTAAACCACACTTGGTTTCCATGACAGTAGCAGGCCGTTTGTCATAGTTTTACTATGCCATCGTGCTTCTCTTTGTCGACTCGTGCCCCTGTCGGCTGAGAAGGAGATATTATGATGGTCCTTTGTCTACATTGAAGTTGTAGCACTGTCTTTGGCCAGACACACGTGTTCCTGGCTCTAATCAGCCGGGACTTGCGTTTGGATCAAGCTAGCGCTCTGTCCCCCGCAACCTAGGCACACGTTACCCTCGTGTAGTCGAAACGTCTGGTGCGTGCCCCCATCGTGACCCGCTCCAACTCCACAAACGCACAACTCGTCTCCCACCAGCTTTCTTCAGCGAAACTGCAGCGCGCTCACAGCATCCAGAACATCGTACGATGCTTCAGGATCACTAGCCCTGGTGGTCTAGCGGTATGATTCTTCCTTAGGGCTTCAACAAGACTTTCGACTCTTAACAGCCAGGTTGGAAGAGGTCCCAGGTTCGAATCCTGGCCAGGGCCTAACCTTTTGCTTCAGCATGCTTCTCCCGCAGCCATGTGGGCTTTTTTGCTCACGGTATCAGTTATCAGAGCTTTTGGGCTATCTAGACAGATTTCCAGCCTGTATCTCGGACAGACGCATCAATATGAGTAATTTCTACCATTTAAACCTATAACGCTACACAATCTTGATACAAAACTTGAACAAAAGTAATTTGCAATATTCCAGATCCTAATTTCTTGCAATAGGCATATGCCATGCCTATCATGGTGTCATGATCACTTAGGAACACAGACGCAATTGGCCGATTTGTTCCCTGTACACGAGGATCCGCCGCGTTTCTGTGGGACTCTTGATCAGAAATGACACCTACGAAGAGTAGAAATGCCAAGAAGGCTTGATGATTACTGCTTACCATTCCTTGCTTGCCGCAAACATCATTACAAATTGCAACGGAGTCGCAACCTTCTCCGGGCGTCTGAGGTAACGCATTCGCGAAGTAGTCAAGAGCCATCAACAGAGTAGCGTACGGAATGGTCTTCATGTTCGTTGTAAAGGTGCTGAACCAGATCAAAATGATCATTACTATGCGAACTGGGACTTTAGTCGGCTCTTTTCGAGGCGGATGGTCTGATCGTAGATCTTAGAGTTGTGGAATACTAAGCATTGTTTTCATTGGGAAGCTAAGTGAGTATTTAACCAAGTTCCATACTCGCGTCCACGTAGACGGTCAGAAAGCGAAAGCGGTATTCAGCGCAGTCATGCAGACCACCTCATGTCATGTTTCGGAAGGCGGGTTGACTCATGTTGTGCAGACGACAGGCCATCGATTGATTCGTGCCCCGGACTTTCCTGTGTCGTCTCAAGAAGTGAAACAAGCTCGAAGTTCACCTCGTATTCTAGAAAGCTTAAGATCACCGGTGATCCAAACTGCCGGAAATCTGCCACACCAGTAATGACCTGGCATCTCAATTGTCGCCCTAGTATATTTGCACTTGGTTTGACTTGAACACTGAGAGCCTTTGTAGGGCTGTAATTGTTTGAAGATGTCGCCGGTCATCCGCACAGGTCGAGATTCAGTGGATTCGGATTTGTCTCCCTCCCTTTCAGAAAAGGCTGCTGTTGAATCTCTTGAATCATGTGCAGAATTGATTACTACTTGGTTGTTTTGGATGAACCGATGAATCTGCGAATACCCATGGGGTCGAATATCCACCAGCCCGAGCCTACGAGGACTTCTGGCCCTTTTGAGGCTTCCAAATTCAAGGCTGACTACTGTACTAGTCCACGAACAAACTACTTGCGTTCTACTTAATTAGGTATCATGCGTTGGCACAAGAGGAAATTGGAGAGGGAGAGATAGTTCGATGTATGAGAGGGCAAGTTGAGGTTTTGGAGCAATGTAGAGTCAATAACATTAGCAAGAGTCAATACCCGACTTTAATCGCCATTCCGATAAAAGGCTCAGCATGGAAGTTCAAATCCATAGAGGTTTCTAAAACCTCGTGCCTCCGTCAGTGCCGTGAGCAAAGGTTATTGTTGGTATTACAGGCGTGGTACATTTCCTCATGAGGGTGTATCTTCGGCAACAATCACGTCGATGTCCGTGATAATTGCTGTTGTTCTTGTTCTTCCTATTTACATTGTGGGCAGGGGCCGATCGAAGTAGGTGGGGACGGCCTGGGTGGTTGCCCCACCTTAACCGGCCGTGATGACTAAGCCGGTTGTCCCACTTCGCCCAGGGCAGGCGCCAGCCAGCCCACGATACCTGCCCATTGCTCCTTATCACCCTTGCCGTTCCGACAGTTATATTTCGAGCTCTATGAAATTGTCTCAACTTGAATGGAACCAGCCTAGTGCTTATACGAGGGAAAGTATGAGAATGGTAGGATTCCACTCGCTGCCTGCATATCTGGAACTCCGGACATGATGTGAGCTGCATTTGTTTTCTCGTGTTCGCTAGTTATTCGTTACGAAAGTCCCATCTTAAACGCTCAACTAGCAAGTTGCCGGCCAACAGTGACCCAATCGGCTGAGGCATCGTGATGACTGACATGAACGGCCTAGTCTCGCGATGTTGAAGTCCAATACGTGCCCCTACCTTTTCCAGTTGGCGAGGCCGGATGGGTTGGGGTCTTGGAGGAGGGAGGCCTTGTGGTTGAGGTCTGGAGATCCGACCTACTCGTAAGGCAGTCTCTTTTCCTCGTGGTATCTATCTTCTCCTTCCTTACAGCATTCTTAGGATATGGAAACCAAGGTCCAGGAGGCGCACGGCGCGTCCATCTTCAACGGTACTGTCGATGTTGAAGGCATTCCCGCCACCCCTGAGGTTACCACAGCCTTCTACAACGAAGCCCAGAACCGTCAAAACGCAAAGCGATCCCTTGAGAAGAGAATACGTTACACATTCCATGTCCTTAATCTCGAAAATCACTAGCAAAACACTAACTATGTGATGTTAAAGGCTCCCCATTGCTTCGAGAAATGGGGTAAAGTAGATGGCTTCCAGGTCAACACTGGCGTGAACAATTTGCGCGCCGTCAACGGAGGTTGCAAGGTCAGAGCCCGCCAGTGTATTCGCACTCAGTGTGTCGGTGAAGCAGCAATCGCTCTTTGCAACGACAACTATTACGATCTCGAGGTCTCATGCGGTCACGTTGCCGATCTTGCGCAGGCTATCGCCCACGACTGCATCTGGGTGGACATCTGCTTTGACCCAAAGCAGCCAGCCCATACTTGCAAGACGTGGTCCGCTGGCCAGAACTTTGACGGCAGCCACAACGTGATTGTAGGCAACTGTGGTGCTGTCAGCTCTAGTGGCCAGCCTGTCAAGGCTTAGAGATTCTGTGAGAGCCATCATGCCATAGCAGATTACCTCAGTACACGAGCTTCACTAGCAAACGTTTCAAGCCTGTAGAATATTCTTTCCAGCCGCTTTGATCCTTTCTTAAATACCTAGATACATCACCGCAAAAGTACGATATAGAGAAACATCTACTGTTTGCAGACCCAACAAGTAAGGTACTCAGTCAGCTTATGATCCAACTAGGCGACTCTGGCATCTCCGGTGATTGAGGCACAGTTTGCCTCAAAGTCAAATGCCGGGCCTCTTATCTCTAGTACGCAAGGATCCAGATAGGACATCGGGCCAGCTCGTAGACGTCAACAGGGGCTCGTCTTTCTAGTCGGCAGACTACCCTTCTAATTCGTGACCCCGGTATGATCAAAAGTTCCTTAACTCTAGATACTGTAATGGTCTTGAAGTAGTTTTGGCAGTTGTTGCGCATCTGTTTGAGATCATTATGCCTTACGAATGGCATGTAATCGCATTGCGTCTGACCTTGCATCTGACTTGGTTGCCAGAAAGCCCCTTTTGGGAATGTTGAACGTTCCTCGGGGACTTCGGGGCCCGCGCTCCGTGGGGTGCCGGATTTCCGGTCGAGATCTTGTCGTGCAAATCCGTGTGGGTCAAATGCGAATCTGGAGTTGAACATTTGCAGAGCATGCACAGTCAATTCTAAGTCTCATATGTTCCTGCAGGAACTTTTGTTAATCGATGACATTGGCAACGAGGCAGTGTTAGGTTGACTCCTGCCGGTGAGGACCTCGGTTTCAACTGGGTTCGATGTCGGACCACCCAACGTGGCACGGGGATCATCATCTCTGGCATTACAGTAAAGTTTTGATATGGGGCACTAGGTACTATGACCTGGGCGTGATGAAAGAAGCACGAAGACCAGATCTACCTGCGTCAAACGACTCACGAGGTTATCGTGAAGGCAAGGTCCCCGGATTCCAGCTCGTGCAGGAGTTGGTTCGTCTTCACTGAATAGCACAAGTTGGTAATAATTATATGCGCAAAAGTGCGTATCGTCTAATTTTATCTATTCTGTGACTGGAGTTACATAGCATCTCAAGTGACCCTTGAACAACGCAAGTCCAACATCAATCCAGTCGAAAGTCATCGTCCTTTGTCCCGTCTAAGCTCAGGTCGAAGCGACGGAAGAGGTTTGCGTACGCAAGATACAACTCGCACCATGCCAAGTTGATTCCGAGACAGCTGCGCGGTCCCTTGGAGAACGGAACAAAGTAACGATCAAGCCTCTGTTTCGCAGCCTCGTCTGCTATAAGCCATCGCTCCGGGATGTACTGATCAGGGTTCTCAAATGCCCATGGATGTTGCATGGGAAACAGGACCCCCATGCTCACAATCGTCTAGGAGTTATGTCAATTTTCTGGTTATTGCATCCTCTGTATTAGGTCGGAACTCACATTTCCTGGGACTTCTGCTCCGTCAATCTTTGCTCCATGAGGAGGCACGAGCCTAGAATTTTCAGATGTGGTTGTTGGTGCCATCCGCAGTGCTTCCTTGATGACCGATGTCTGCCTTCATGCTAGCTTCATTCAAAAATGGTGGCGAGATACTCACCAAATGAGGCAGTTTCTCCAGCTGCTGTGCTGTTGGTGTAGGGCCTTTCAATTCCGGCCATACTTCCTTCAGCTCTGCCTTCAACCTCGCGTACTTCTCGGGGTGCTTGCACAAGTGATAGGTGCCAAGTGTCATAGTTGCTCCGGTTGTATCCGTGCCGGCGATGACAAGAGCAATAGCCTCTTCCATCAAGGAGGCACGAGAAGGCGGAGGCCTGGACATGCTGTAGTTCTCTGGATCTGCGAGGGCGCCGTAGATGATTGGGATCTCATCTGGACTGGGATTCCCGACGTTGGCCCTGATGTTGTCAATTTGTTCCGCGAACATCTGGCAGGAAGATACTTGTTAGCCGGAGTTCTCACGGATTTAGATGTCCATTGTTATAGGGAAAAGATAGCGGACGCACGTTTATCATCTGCGCGAATGCCACGCCGCTCTTGAAGAACGTAAGGCCAACCCAATCAGGCACCCAGAGGATGAGCTGTCTCACTAGCCAGAAGTGCTTGAACACCATGAACCAAGCGACGATACTTTCCATGGACTCCAAAATCGGGCTATGGAAGTCTTCGTGCTCGAAACAAGCTGCCGATTTTCCAAAACAGATGGACGTGATTGTCTCCAGGCCAATGCACCGAAAGGCGAGACTCATGTTGACAGAAACGCCCCTTTCGTAATGTTTGACCAAGTTTGAACAGAACTTGTCAATCTGAACGCACGATCAGCGAAGAATCCTACGGGTGTACATAGGATATGCTTGCATTTTCTTGGATAAGTTGCTCTCGGTTGTAAACAGAACTCTTGGAGAAGAATGGATGGAGGATGTCCTTGCGATTCTTGTTGTCTTGGTGTTTGACAAAGGTGACGGTGGCGCCGTCGCCGCCTAGAAGAGCGTATATGAACGGATCTTTGTCGAACTTGGTGCGATAGATTCCAGAGTATGCGTCAGGATGGTTGAAGTGAAGCTATCGCCATGAGTGACCATGCGTTCAACGAGTCATCAGATTTGCCTACCCGGTTCGGCCCAATTCTAACGATGTCGCCTGTACACAGAGGTCAGAAGAATCAACGACCGCAGAGTCGATTGTAACTACCATATCTGGCATGTAGATCGATACAAATATGATGCATCGACCTATTGACAATAGTCTGCTGATATGTCGACCACCAGCTACTGGCTGCGGCTAGTCGTGGTCCTGGGAACTTGGAGAGTGGGTGGAAATAAACGTTGCGAATGCACTCTGCAAGCCAAAACAAGACCCAAAGGCTGGTAGCAAATATGATACCAGACTTCAGAGCGTCCAGCGCGAGATTGGTATGGTTCCAAGTCACTGTAAGATGATGTATGATGGTGTTTGATCAGAGTGTCCCAACAGAAAAGCTCAAGAAGCAAGATAGCACAATGCGGTAGCAATAGGCGGACCGAAATCCAATAATTCAGCTATATATGAGAGCTCCCCAGCGTTAGGAAGTAAAGTAAGGTCTGAAATATTTCCTATCAGGGACGATTCGTTGTAAACGGAATACAAGCCCCCCCTACGATACTACGTTGGAAGCCATGTAAACAAAAGTACCTGGCAGTGGTGGCCCAAGCCTGCTTATCGGCCACCCCTACGTTTCGGGTCACGTCCAAGAAACTCAAATGTTGCTATTCTGCAAGATCCATTCCATTTTAATATGACTTTGGCATGGGTCTCTGGCCCCTGCAAGACTCTATGGTACGCTGTTCCGTAGTTTAGCCATGCCTTTGACGACCTCACTTCTAGCTCATGGCTCAGTGGCCTACGGTCGTAAGGGTCCTGGTGGCACATGAGCTTGAGGATATAAGAGGGTCAAAATTCAACTACTGACGGTAATGGCCTTTCATGCAACACTACACAACAGATTAAGAAAACGAAATTATCAAATCACCAAAATGCCTTCGTCAAAGCTGAGCGTATCCTCTGTCAACGGTAAGCTCACCGCCCACCGTCGTATCACTCCATATTACACTTTTCTCATACTCTTACAGGGAGCATTTGCGCCCCGGAGGATCTGAAAGATGTCTCACAGATTGCTTACGCCTACGACTGGCTCCACGATGCTCCTTATTTGGATCCCAAGACATCTCTGCTCCCGTTGGCCGGCTACGAGCGGCTTCAACAATGCCGTACTCCTTCTACTGATGGAGAAGACGAGCCTACTGATGTTAATGGGTTCGATATCTTTCCCGTTCGAGCCGGTCTGCCTTGGCCGACGGCACTTCCCAAGGCATGCCAGAGCCGCCACTGGGAGGCCGGACTGAGAATCTCTTCAGAGCTCCTGGAGATTTTCAGCACTGATTCCAGCATGTTCACCGCCGTCAAGCTTAATGGCAGGTCGTTTGCCAGAATTGCGTCTCACGAACTTTTATTGCCGGAAGAGGACCGGTTCACCAAGTTTGCCACGTACCTGTTCCCTGAGGCAGACAAGGAGAGAACTCGCCTTCTCGCAGCCACTATTGTGTTCATTGTCATCTTTGATGGTAAGTGACGATGCATAACTGTATGTACTTCAGGATCACTGAACTGTCTCACAGACTCATGGGAGATGCATAGCGAGAACAAGGTACACATCCCATCCCCGGAACAATACCAGATCCTTGCACTGAGTGAGTATTGACCTTGGATTTTAGCTTGGCGTGGTTCGTGATGACTTTCTGCGCCGCCTGGAGTCCAACGGAGAGAAAGAAAAGTCCAAGTCCGAACTGCAGTCCCTCATCGGTTACGTTGTGGACGGTCTCAAAAGTCACGACAAGATCGCTGGCAACGGAGGCCAGGAGGTCATTGACCGACTCGCGGACTTTTGTCGACACGTCCCGCCCCAGTCAAACTTTGCCAGCCTGGCAGACTACTTATCCTACCGCAACATTAATGCGGGTGTCCCGTAAGTTCAACATTCGATATCATGTCCTTTCAAGTGCCGCGCACTTCTCTCTATTACAAAAGACCCGACCCGCATCTAACAATCAATTGTTTGCAAGGTATATCTTGGCATGTGTGAAGTTCTCGCTAGAGTCCGATGTTGAAATTGAGGACCCCAAGATGGCCAGGATCCTCCGTCTTGTAAGCAACCACGTGTCGCTAGTCAACGACCTGGCATCTTTCGACAAGGAGCTGAAGGCGCTTGAGGATGGCAAGGTCTGTTACATGATCAACGCGGTCGACGTCGTGCGTCGTCTGCTTGGTTTAGCTACCTATTCTGCCGCCAAGGCCGTCACTTACAGCGTGCAGCTCGAAGTGGAGGCGCAGATGGAGGAGGAGCTGGAAAGGCTTGCCAAAGAAAGAATCTTGCCCCCCAAGGAGGAGCAGTTCGTTTCCGCTGCGTTGACCATGACGGCGGGGAACCTGTTCTACTCGGCTGTAACTTCCAGATATGGTGGTGAGGCTGCCAAGATTGATGTCTAACGACAGACATGGTCCCAAAGGCGATTGCGGAGCGCGTATGAGTCGGGGAGTTACATCGGTCCAAATATAGGCTTTTGAGATATGTATACAATGCAACGGTTCTGCGTGGATATGCAGGGTCATCAGTGCTACAGTACCAAATGTGCCTCCCAAGGATCTATCCTATCTCCCCCTACGCGTGGCTGTGAAACTACACAACTCTATAGGATTATTTCGTTACCGACAATCCCCGAGCGAATCATGAAGTGTCTATATCATAATGTCGTGATTCGTCTCTAATCGGCAACTAACAACTTGGCGCGCGCTTCTTGCACGGACACGAAAACTGCGTAATGTCTTTTCCAACCCTGCTTCTTACTCCTTTTCAAGTGCTTTCGAGCCACTGGCTCTCAGCCTGCCTATTTTTTTTTATTCGTGGTGTCTGTCGTCGGTATGCTCCCAGCCTCAGGAATATCCCTGCAGTCAACTTCCTTGCAACTGTGAATCGTTGGAACAAGGTCCTCCAAGTGTTGTCAACTCACGCTCAGAGGAACTTGTTAGAAGCACATAGGAAGCTTGGTAAGTCTTTAGATCAAGCTTAAATGTTGTATACTTGTTGAAGCTAATCAATGTAGGTCCCATCGTCCGTATCACCCACAATGAAGTCTCGATTGCAGATCCGGCAGCTATCCCCATCATCTTTGACAACGAACAGAGATTCGTCAAGGTAAGCCCGCATCTTGCAAAGACCTTCTGCGCTTCAAACCCATCAACACGAACAAGACAGACTGGTATTACATGTTTGGGTTTCCAACACCAGACGACGCCAACCTCTTCTCGGTAATCGATGCAGTCGAACATAAGCGCCTGAAGCGCAATGTCGCCTCAGCCTTCTCCATGTCTGCAACCTCCACGAAACATCTCTCCAGCTTGGCACGGGCTGTTAGTGCCATGCTAAGGAGGGGCCCCAGTCCCCGCGGTTTGCCGCTGCGCGCTGGGGTGGATTAGCTATACGCTAATCAAACCCTTAACAACGCACATTTTCCCCTCGAATCGAGCCGACGATTATTCAACCTAACGAGCCGCCGTCGACTCGAATTCGCCTTCCGCAGGCTAGACGAAGTCTTCCTGGTAGGGCAGGGAGCAGAGGTTCCATCTAGCCTCCCGAAGGAGACGGGCGACTTTCTTTCCCGGCGCAAGTGGCGCTTCCGGGCCCAAATTGAACATCACCGACCGACTTTTCGACTTCGCTCTCTCAGCACCTTTGCCCCTTAAACGATCGAAGACTCCCTCGAAGAGACGAAACGACCATTGGGTAGCGATGTATAGCCACGGCTATATACAGCTATGCTCGTTACAGAACCTAACAGCAAGCCCTACAACCTAGTCTTACGAGGTTTTGCCCCTTGTGGTTTCCCTTGTGGCGGTATTACCTATTACGATATACTCCGGACGGTTACTGGAACGTTGTGTAAACCAGAAGCCTGCGGGCTCTGGGTCGAAGGATAGGAGATACTGGCGGAATCGCGTTCTAGGGACGACCATAGCACTGTCTCGGGCAAGCCAGCGGCACCCAGAGACAGGTTAAACACATAGTTGCCTTTGGGCACGATTTGGAGGACGAGCTGGACTGTATCTAGTGATAGCTATAGGCCTACGGCCCTCCACGCCATATACCCTTCGGGAGGTCTGCCGCAAGGGCGGCTGCGCCCTTGCCGCTACGGCGTTAAAATACAACAACAACAACAATTCTCCATGTCTGCCCTCATGGCCTTGGAAGATTTTGTCGACTCGACCGTGACGCTCTTCATCCAGTGCATGGATGAGCTCGCCATATCGCCTCCAGTCCCGCCGTCACAGCTCAAGGACCCGATCAACATGGCGGAGTGGTTCCAGTGGTACGCCTTTGACGTGGTAGGCGAGCTGAGCTTCTCGCGCCGTCTCGGTTTCCTCGACAGCAAGTCCGATGTGGGCAACATGAAAAAAGTGCTCGACAGCTTCATCCAGTACGCATCCACCGTAGCCATGATGCCAGAACTGCACAAATTCCTTCTCGGAAACCCCTTGGTGGCCTACTTCCTGAGCTCTCCGGCGCTTGTCATCTCGGACGTCACCAAGCAGGAGATAGACAGGCGTGAAGCGGATCCAGATGCAGTGCACGTCGACATCATGGATAAGATCATCCAGTCTCAGAAGAGGATTGGACCTCAGGAGTTTCCGCACAGCGAAATCTTCCAGCATGCCGTGGTCAACCTATCCGGTGGCTCGGACACGACCGGCATCGCCATGGACTCCCTGATTTACCACCTCCTCAAGAACCAGCCGGCCTACGAAAAGCTGCAGGCCGAGATAGACCAAGCCGCGGTCAAAGGGAACCTATAGGACCCGCCAAAGTACAGCGAAACAAATCACCAAGCCATGCCATACCTCGCGGCATGTATTAAAGAAGCCTTCCGCATCCACCCACCCGTCACCACCACCCTTCCGCGCCATGTGCCGCCTGGCGGAGCGTACATCTGCGGCCGCTTCTTTCCGGGCGGCACCAGAGTGAGTGTCTCGCCCTTCGTCGTGGCAAGAGACAAGACCCTCTTTGGGGAAGATTCGGATGCGTTTCGACCGGAGCGTTGGCTCGAGTGTTCACCGGAAAGAGCCTTTGAGATGGAAAATGGTTGTCTGCATGTAAGTTGCTCCCCTAACATTGGTTCCTTTCTCGGCCCAATTCACTTCTAACTGCGACATAGTTCTCTCATGGCGCACGTATCTGTCTAGGACGCCACATTGCCGTCATGGAGATATGGAAAGTCATGGCTGCGCTACTAAGACGTTTCCGCTTGCTGCCCCGGACGAAGAATGGGGTTTGCGCACGTATAACTTGCCAAAGCCAAAGTCCCTCAACGTCTGGATATTTCGTAGAGAATAATACAGCGTCTTGATCTGTTGAACAGCGATCAAGAGCACCACGATCAATGGCAATGTTTCTAAGCGCATTTGGCCCCGCGCGGATTCAAGAAGGGCTCGCAGTCTCGCGTTCAACATTGCATGAGTGCGCTCCCCTAGTATGCATTTGCCGAGAACTCAGAAGGCTTACGAATTCTCACCAGCGATCATAATCTCCAATCTCTTCCTCGTAATACCTCTCCTCAACTCTCGTGAACCCAACTTTCGGCCCATCAACGGGCCACGGCTCACCTTCCCCGGTAGCAAACAACGCAAAAGACGCGCCAGTGAACACATAGAATGCCGTTGGCGCGAAAGCCTGCCATTTTGACTCAATCTCTGTGACATACGTCGGTTCGTCATTGCCAAAGCTGTATCCCAGGTGATATGCCAATGGTTCGGCCCGAATATGGAACTTGAACCCGCCCTTGAGCAGAGACGACGAGTTGAGAGGCCGTTGCCAGTACTGTTGTGAAATCCATGTCAGCATACCCTCATCGTCCCATCATTTTGCGCCTCAACCCAGCGGAGAGAACCCAATATTAAACAAGAACTCACATCAACAGTCCCGTTCCTCCTAACCTCCGTAAACAAACAAACCCCGCCAACACCATCACACCCCTTAACACCAACATCCTGATGCTGAAACTCACTCAAATAACTCGCCACCCCAACCCTCATCCTCTGCCCCAAAAGCCCCTCAAATCCAAGCAGCTCCGCAGAAAATGTCATGTTCAGCGACGTCTGCTTCCGCAGTACCGCCGCGGGGTGATCCCGGTCACTTAGACCAAAGACGTTGGGCTTGAAAGCTAGACGCCCGTTGTAGATATCGTACGACTTGACGTACGGCGTTCGGAGCTGGTACCATGATGGATCTAGCTCTTTTCCGGAGAAGTCGTCCATCCAAGCGGCGGGCGTGTTCTTGGGTCCCGTCTTGGGGCCTACTTCTTCGCTTAGGAGAATGGGGTTGCCGTTGTTAATGATGGGCCAGTCGTTTTCCCATGTTACTGCCGCTAGGAACGTCTCGCGGCCTAGAAACCGCACATTAGCTCTCATATGGCATGAACATGTACCTCATGAATCGAACATACCAAGAGGCGAGCTCCCATTCACATTCCGCCTCGCAATAAACGAAGCAAACCACTTCCCATCAGCAGCCTCCACAAACGTCGCGTGCCCCGTCGACTGCACAGTTAAATTCTTGGCCCCCCCTTGTCCGTTATACATGAGGGGATTATGCGGGCAGGGCTCAAACGGCCCAGACGGCGACTTGCTTCTCGCAATCGAGGCGCGATGCAATTCATCGGTGCCGCCTATCACTCACGTCAGTCTCACACAAACAACCAGACGCAAAGTAGCACATAGCAAAAAGCTCACCCTCAGCAATAAGCAAGTAATACCACCCCCTCCTCAAAAACATCTTTGGCCCCTCAGGCCTAGCCGTCGCATTCCTCTCCAACGTCCCATTCCAAAGACTCTTATACCCCTCCCGCACACAGTTTCCACTCGAAACTGAAACCTCACACTGCGCAATCCCCCAAAGCCTCTCTTTGTTATTATTTGGCGCCATCAGATTCAAATACGTCCTCCCCGTCGCTGGATCATGAAATAACTCCGGATCGATGCCCCACGGCTCCGCCCACACGGGGTCGGACCAACTCACAAGATCGGGGGAGGAGATGAACCATACGCGCGGCCAGACGCGGGCTGTGGGGTCGTAGGTCCAGCGTGTCATGCCGGAGAGGTAGAATTTGCCGTGGAAGTGGGTTAGGCTTGGGGCCCAGGCGCCTGTGAGGTGGTGTTAGGGATATGATTGAGATTGAGATACACCCGTTACCGGGGTTCATGGGAGGGGGTTGGGGGTATGGTACCAGCTCCGGTTGGGACGCCGTAGAGTTGAAGCTGCTCCGGCCTCGTCAAGGCGTGTGAAACGAGCGTCCAGTTCGACAAGTCTTTGCCTATTCACCCCGTATCAGCATGTTGTAGTGACAACACTCTGCAGGTTCGGTGGTGTTGTTGATCTTACTGTGATATATCGGGATTCCAGGCCAATACTCAAACGAGGAAGTGGCGATGTAATAATCATCCCCCACACGGAGAATCGCAGGATCAGGGTTGAAACCCGAGATGATGGGGTTCCAAATCGCCCAAGCTGGCGCGAGCCATACGGGCAGCGCGAATAGCACACGCATGGCGGCGAGCATCATTGTAGTATTGTTTCTACCCCGTATGAAATGCCGTTGTATTGATGCGATGGGCCAATGTGCTATTCAATGATCGCATCTCGGCGCCGATGAGTTTTTATCGTGACATTGGTGTGATGCTGATCGGCAAATCTTGACGTGGCCGGCGTATTGTCCGGAGCGGATCCCGGGCGGGACGCCGGCCGTCTACCGGAGAAAGGGCCGAACGGCACTTTGTGTCTCTCGAGACCAGCCAATGATCAAGACCCCAAACCATGCATCAATGCTTGGCCAACGTCCACGTTGCATATCACTCAGAGTTTACGTCAAATGTTGATCTTGATGAATTTGATTGCTCCCAATTCTCTTACTATGGTATATCAGACTCCGACCTTTGCACTACCACTCCCACCCTAGCCACAGCCTCGAAATATTCTGGTATTCTTCAGACTCAGGATGGCTATGCACTAGCCTTCCCACCTAATCTTTAAGTCCTTCAGATGGTAGACGCCAGGCCCGCCACCAAAACGCACACAAACTCATCCCAAAAACGAGGACCCCGCCCTATTAATGCTACCTCCGGGAGCCTAACGTGGAATAGACTGAGCACCAAAGTGACTCGGCCAGAGAGGAAAGAATGAAGGGAAATATGAAATATACAATAGGAACCCAGTAGTCGTAGAGATTGACTTCGTGGGTAGTTGAAATGAAGCAAAACCAAAGGCAAAAAAACACAAAAAACGTTCTCATAGATTCGTGACGACCATTTTCTCTCTTTTTTTTAAGCCCCGCCATCCGTTTTAATGATACTGAGAGATGATTAGAGATGATGAAGAGATTCGTGGCGGTCATGTTGCAAGTGTTTAAATCATGCCGCCAGGCATGTTTCCGTTGTTCAAGCCGCCTGTCATGGCCGTGGGCTGAGGCATGTTGGGAGGGCTATTGCCCCGGGTGAGACGGGCACGCATGTTCATGCCATTGGCTTCGCTGATGGTCTTTCGGAGACGGCGCCGCTGGGAACCAGGACCGTCCTCTTCGTCGCTCACGGAGAATGCGCTGTGACTGTCATCACCGTGTTCACGAGGAATCGGCGGCGGGGAGAACGGCAGGTGAGGAGAGCTTGCGCCCATGTCGTCATCTCCTCGGCGACCCATCATCGAACCGATCATGTTGCGACGCTTGGGGTTAATCGGAGGCACAGGCGGAGCGTTGATGTTGGCGTGTACGCTGCCATGGAGGTTTGGTGTTGAGGCGGCGGCACCGAGGATGCTGCCGGATCGGGAACGAGAACCGCTTCTAGAACGGGACTCCGAGGTCTCGGGGAGAGCCACAGTTGGCACGCGAGAGGTTGAAGAGACAAAAGTCGGCTCAGAAATATCCTTTTTCCTGACAACCCTCTTCATTGACTCGTCAAGGCGGTTGACAGGTGCAGCCTCAGAGTTGGGCGACGGCACGGTAGGTGCGGATGGTCGTCGGGAGGGAACGAAAGCGGGTGAAGACTGGCTGACGGGAATCGACGGCGACGGGATCGGAGCCATTGGGGAAATGGGTGAAGGCTGACCGGAATCAGGTCCCCGACGGCGGTACTGAACCGCGAGGTTGCCCTGGGACGCAGAGCGGTCGAGAGACTTTGCCTGAGGGGCTCCATTCGGGTACGGCTGAGGAGGCATAATGGGTGACCGACGAATGTTAGTGCCGGGGAGGCCCGGCGAGTTCAGCATTTGAGGTCTACCAGGAGGTGGCACCATGCCGCGCTGCTCTTCATGGGGTGATGAGATTGTGCCGGTACGCAGCCGCGCAGGACGGTGAGGCCTGTCGCCGCTGCTAGCTTCAGAGCCGCTGCGGTCACGCTCACTTCGTTCAGTCCGAGAAGAAGGGCGGGACGGCGCTCGGCCCTGGCCGTTGCCGGGCTGTAGCTCTTCGCTAGGTGCCCGTTGCTGGTAGGTAACGGGAGGCGGTCGGCGCTCACGGGAAGGTGATCGTGGGCCGGGAGTGCGTTCTCGACTAGTAGGGGCGGCAGTCCTGGACGCAGGCGGGCCAGCCATCGGAATGGACATGGAGCCAGGCATCTGACCAGGGTTGATAGGGACACTTGACGGGCTCTTCTGAGCCTCCATCAGCCGTCGTCTGGCTTGTCTGAATGCTTGGAGTCCAGCGTGCATCGAGTCGTCCTCCTTCTCCTTCTCCGGCTCGTGCGTGGGAAATACCGGGGCTGTCTCAGCCCTAGGGAACGGTGGCTTCTCACGTTCGTCATGAACAGGTGACTGTGGTTCCTTCTCCTCGAAGCTTGACTTATTCGGGCTGGGAGCGCTGCTGATGGTCGAAGACGCAAGGCCAAGCATCTTGATGGCCTTTGAGTGCTGGCTATCGACGCGGTTCTCGCGATTGCGATCGATCAAAGAACCACGGCTCGTCTTTTGTCTCAAGATACCCAGAGGATTCGGACGAGGCAATGACGGCTCTCTTGTACGATCGACTGGGTGAGGTGAGAGCGACCTGCTGTCGCGGTCTGACTCCACATACGAAGTCAGCCTCTCACGAACGCGGCGTGCGCGGTCAGCGAGTTGATTGGCAAATTCGTCATGTTCCTTTTCCATCTCGGTGCTTGACCCGGTATTGCGCTCAGAGGCTGGCTGGTTCTCTGATGGCAGCGTTTGGCGAGGCTGCGAGGTAGGCTCAGGAACTGCTGGTTCCTTCTGCTCGTTGGACGTCTGCTCATCGTCGTTGAAGGCCGAGTTTCTCCAGTCCGGAGACTGAACTTCCCAAGGGTTGGCCATCACTCCCATATCCGCCATAGACTTGGGATCATACGGGTCAAGAGGGAATCTAGAAGCAAAGTTGGAGGTCTGCGGGGCTGAGCCGTAGATGGATGAAGTGGCACTGTCGGTCCGCAGGTGCTGGCGGACCATTCCGCTGAGGCCGGCAGACGAGGGAAGCGTAGGGGAGTCTTGAGGCGAGCTCGTCGTCTCGGCGGACACGGCAGTAAAAGGCTGATCGGACACAGGTGATGGCTCCACCGACGCGCCAGTGCTCAACGAGAGTGGTGTTGGCACGGCAAAGTCCCTGAGTGCGGGATGATCGCGGTCAGCAGGCCGCCTTGTAGCGCCATGCAATGCTGCAGCTGGGTTTATCGCGTCGTCTTGGGGGGAAAGCGAGTCGTCATAGAAGCTCAATCCAGCTTCCTCTTCCTTCACGGTCGGCTCAGTACGAATCATTGGCTCGGGTTTCTCGACCGGCAGCCTCTGAGCCGACGAGGACGAGCGGGATCGGCCGGTAGTTTGGGATGCATTAGACTCGGTGCGGAATCTGTTGGTCGGCGTCTCTCGGCCTTGCTGGAGTTGAAGCTGCCTCTGGGCGTATCTGGACTCGTCGTAGGAATGAAGCGGCTTTTGGAACAGTCCCATGGCAGTGGCCTTGCCTCTGTCACTGGGGAGGACAGAGCTTTCCTCACCTTCGCTGATGGGCGGACTCAGCGGGGGTGCGCCTCCAAAGGAGGACTTGGGCTCTGAGTTTGAGGGCACGTTGATGCCCAAATCCATGGGGACGATTGGTGATCCCATGGTTGGCGGGCTCGCGGATCGCAGGTTCGGTGCGCTTCCCTTGGCCAAGATTCTTCTCTCGTTGCCGAAACGATCGCTGAAGAGACTGCTTGTCGGCGAAGGTCCGTTGAGGTCAGGAGTCCTACTGCCGAGTGTTCGCTGCCGAGAAAGAGTGTCCATTCGTGACAGAGCTGAAGATTGCTGTTCTTGGAGCTCGTGGTTGAGGCCCGTCTCGTAGAGGCGTCGTGCACGGGTAACGCTCCGGTCGAGATTGGGAGTGCCCGTTGCAGAGCTGGGTGCCGTCGGGTTTGACTGCCAATCCTTTGCTGCCGAAGTTGGTTGAGACATGACAGAAGTAGCTGCCGTTGAGTTGCGGCCCAGTGAGGGCGTCGATGACGTTGTTGAGTTTGTTTCTCTCTTACGATCGTAGCCCAAGGGCGGGGGTGATTCCGCGCGAGGGAGATCGATGCTTGAGGGCGTCTGATCCTGTTCGTCGTCAAATGATGGCTTGGACTTCTCGGTCTGCCTCCATTTCTGGAAGGCCGACTTCGCGACGTCGTCATCGTAGAGAACTCGTCCACTCATGCCACCGCCGTCGAGGTTTTTGGTGGAAACAGCGCCAGAGCCAAGCTTGTAAACTTTCTGGCGTCCACCAAATAGGTTGTTACCTTCTCCCGGCTTGGCTCGGTCCATGACGCTTCCCGAGATGGAGTTACCATCGGCCGAGTGGTAAGAATCCATCCGGTTAAAGGGTACTTCTTTTCTGATTGACTCGACCTCGGCGATGTCTGACAGGCCGTTTGCAGGGCCGAAGCCAAAGTCCAGCATCCTTGACTGGCGCTTGGGAAACAAAACGCTGTCGTCACTCGCCTTGCCAATCTTCGTGTTCGGGTCATCTTGTTCTCTCAGCATGGAAAATCGTGCAGATAACCCTGTCATAAGCAGACTTGTTCGGAAATCATCGGTGTTAGGCAAAGCGTTCTCGAGATCCAGTTCCTTCTTAGGCTCCTCTTCTTGTGATTTCTTTGCCTTTCCAAACAGACGGAATGGCGTAGGTGACTCTGATTCGTGGGAGGCCCTTGGCGTGGAAGAGGCGATATCATCCTTCGCCCTCTTCTTGGTGCGAAATCTGTTCATTGTGATTTTTCGGGGGTCTGCCTCGTCGGCAGAGGTGCTTCGTGCGTGTGGTCGGCAGGCAGTCCCTCTTTTCCTTCTCAAGGCGGTTTATCAAGCTTAGGTGTTGGTGCTCTTCATTAAGCGGCGTCCATTAATGGTGGTTGGGATGGTAGATCGAGAAGTTGGGACGAAGGGCGAAAGTTTGTTTGAAACGGGCAATGTTCGCTCGGGACGATTGGCCAAGAGTGCGTCTGAAGTCGAAATGCGGGATGGCTAGACACAAATAGCAGAGTCGTCAGCAAAAGATTTGACAGGAACCCTTGGACACACGACCACGTTCCGGTCTCAGCTCCAGACGGCTTCAGCCTTTGGGCGTGAACAAGCAGCAATTGAGTTCAGCACGACGTCGGAGACGCTTAAAGCTGTGCTTGAGCCCCGTCGCAGCTGGAAACTTGGGAGGAAGGCGCGTCGGCTGGGTGTTTCTGGGAGAAAATGCAACAAATATCAAAAGACGGGGCGAGTAGGTGGGCGGTGGAACATGGGAAAGATGGAGAGAGCAGACATGTCGAGCAAGAAACGTACCTGGATCAGAGATGTCGCCGTGTCGGGAGTGTTTCAGCAAGATGGAGTTGTGTCCCGGCTGTCAACGTCGCATGTAGACTTTTCGCTCCTGGAGACCGAAAGCAGCGTCGATCCTTCTTCCTTGGAGCGTCTCAGCGAAGGAAAAGATTGCTGGCGAAAATGTTGAATGTGCTTGGACGACAGAATCGAAAGCGTCAAGACGAGAAGAAGAAGTGGTTCGTTGCGTGAACCAAGGTAGACTCCTCCAGTCCTCCAGGTCCAGGGTCGTACACGGATTCCAATGGTGTTCTGCGCAATAGGCTGGCGGCAGCAAGAGGTGCGTCGAATTCGGTCTGGTCACTGTACCACGAGGTGTAGGAACTGGACGTAACGTGTTGGCAGTAGCGAGCGAGGTGGATAAGTTCCGTGGGGAGACTTGGTGGAATATGGCTGAATCGCGGGTTGCTGATAAGAAAGGGAGAGATCCCGTCGGGGGTAATTCGACAATCCCGGTCGAGTGATCTTGTTTGGGCGGTCCAAAGGTCGCAGAGATACTGGATCTCGCAGTGCCGTTCGATGTTTTTAGGCGAGGTCAACCAGACAGGGCGGCGAGCAGCGTCGACAGTGTCGTATTGAAAGACTCGAAGTCGAGAAGACGGCGGAAAGAAAGAGGCGAGAGAGAATGTGTGTGTGTGTGTGTGTTGTGTGTGTCGAGAAAAGAAGGACTCGGGTGGGAATGTGGGAAGCTCTCTTGGGAAACCTTTTTTTTTTTTTCTTTTTTTTCTCTTTCCTTGCCTCACCTGGGTTTTCTTCCTAGCAGGCAAACAAAAGGGAACCAAGAAGAAGAAGGGGAAGAAAAGCAACGAGTGACTTGGGTTCAGTGTAGTGTACTAGTAGAGACGCTGATCAGATCCAGAGCTAAGGTAGGCTCGTGGTTCAGTGGAGAGGGAAGCAGAGGGCAGAAAGAGAGAAGGGGAGGGGGGGGATGAAGGTAGGCGAGGAGCAAGGAAGGCCGGTGGAAGCAAAAGTAAACGACTGGAGACGATGGTCTTGGAGGAGGACGAGGATTGGATTGGATTGCGAGTGACGGGAGAGAAAGGAGTGACCCAGGAGCCCAAAGGAGGGAAAAGAAGAATTGCGGATGCAGTGCAGGGACAGGGTGACAGGCACCAGAAATTGGAGAATCCGAGCCACGAACGGGGGGTGGTCGAAGATGGTTGTGGGTGTCACGGTGTCAGGGCGGCAGGGGAGAGATACCTACTGAACTTGTGAAGGAGGAGTAGGAGGAGGAGGAGGAGGAGGAGATTCGAGAAGAGGTGTGTGGATTGTGGATAGGAGACGGCGTGGACGGGGAGAGGCGGACTGGGATTGTGGCTGCACGACGGGACGGATGGATGGTGATGGTTGAAGCAGGGGGGTTGAGGAGGGGTGTGGGATGAATCATGAGATTGGGTTTATGAGTTGGACTGTGGGAACCTGGGAATGAGTGAGTGAGTGGCACTGTCACTATTGTGAGAAACAGTATGAGTGAGTGACAGTGTGAGTGAGTGCATGAGTGAGTTAGGTGAGGCTAACATTAGGGCTCAAAATGTCCCGGCCTCACATACGGAGTAGAATGAAAAGAGAATAAATCCCCATCATCCCCGCCCACTACTCTCTCATTATGTTCCTAATAGGTACTCTACTGGAATAGTCGTCATCTCATCGGCTCACCAGACAGGAGAGTCGACTAGGGACGGGGCTACGGGAGGAGAGGGATGAGACTCATTCGAGAGGCACGAAGGCGGCACTAAGAGAAAAGAGGAAGAGGAGGGGCGGGATTGGCCCCGGCTGGACACTCAAAAGAGGCCCCCTGACGCCCTGAGGACGAACAGTGGGTGAGTTCCTGGCCCCTGGCATTTTGTTTCTGGCACTTGTCTGGCTTGGGTCTGGCCCGGGATGCGAAATGCAAGGGACCTGGCCAGGCACAGGACACTGCACGCTACCTTACTGTGCAGTACGGAGTACGGAGTACGGAGTATGGTGTTCACAGCGCAGCGTAGCGCGGACGAATTTGAGTCGTTTATTGGTGGGCAGCAGACACCAAGCAGACAGACCCAGCACCAAGGAAAAGCCGTTGGGAAGTGAGTGGTGATAGCGTCTGTTAGGTCGAACTGCGGAGATTCGGTCAAGAGCCATGCACAAGCACTAACAGTCTGATAGATAGATGGGAGGGCCTTATGTCAGCTGGGCTGGGAGTGGAAAGGTACGTACTCAGAAGGGGTGTCAAATGTCAAAATTGCAAGTGGGGTCATTTCTCGCTGCTTTCTCTTCTTTTCCTCCCGCGCCTAGGTACCTTACGCACCTCAGTGAGGAGGTAGGTATGCTCCCCTCGGTTTATCTGCTACTCCTTTCCAGCAGCCGCGGATAATGAATTGCCGTCATTGCATCAATTGGCTGAGCAGGCTAGAGGCAGGGGAGGTGTCTTGTTCAATGCATTCGAATGTCTTGAGTCTCAATGGTGAATGGTAGATGTTTCTGCACAATCTGAAGCCAAAAAGCAAGCGCCGTCAAACGCCTTCCTTCCTTACGGAGTACCTTAATCAGGTAGGTACGAAGATACACAGTAAAACAGTCCCTTCCTCACTTTACCTTAGTCAGCTCGAGTAGCGAGGGATACGTACCGGCTCTCTACCTTAAGGTGAGGGAAGGTAGTGAGGCAGGTACATCGCGGTTCTTCTACCGGACGGCAGGAACACGGGCATGCCTGTGCCTGCCTGTGCCTGCCTGTGCCTGCCTGTGCCACCAACGGCAGGTGAAGCTGCAGATGCGCAGATGCGAAGATGCAGGTACTCGTGCGTACCATCCTGTTGTGCCTGCCTTGTCTCCTGCGCCTTTCTTGGGACGGAAAGTGCCTGATTGAACCTGGAAGGAAGCAATTGCGAGTGTTCCTTCCATCTCAAACAGCCTTGGAAGCACCACCACCATTCCCATCTCTGCCACACACACACAGAGGTGAACAACAATTTGACCCCTCCCCTTCGACCCTCAATGTCTCGGTCTGGCAGAGGATTGATTCATCATCAAAACAAACCATCAGTCTCATCGCCATGACGCCTTTGGATTAGAGGGGCAAAGAAGAAACACATCCGCACGCCAGAGAACGCACATGACACCGCCCCAAATTCCACATCCTTTTGATCGACGGCTCCCTCAACATCAACAACCACAATAACCGCCACAGCCGCCTTGCTTTCGTCCTACCAGCAAGCAATGGAAATGTTCCTCTGTTCTGAAGAGTCTTCGTCAACTTCGAGATAGCCGGCTGTCTCTGTCCGGAGTCGTTACAGCTCGATAGTCTCGTTTACCTACGCCATCAATTCGCATCGTCTCAATCACCAAAAGCCTTCCGTCGTGGCCTTCCACCGTACAAGTTGGCGCTTCCACCAAATGATACGCTGCGAGCGAAACACCTCTCACATCGCCTGCAAGCTTTGATCAGCAACGCAGCCAAGACCCCATCCGAGGCGTTGCCGTTCTCACCTACGCGCTTGTCACCAGAGTCTGTTCTTGCCGATGCCCATCCGTTCCCATCCTAGTCTACGACAACAAACGGACAAAACGCATGGCCACGAGGGTCAAATTCATCGTAACTATCGCCAACAGGGCCGCCCAGATTCCTTGACAAGTCATCTGCCCGCCGCTCAGAGGGCCCCGGCCCCCTCTCGTGCCCACCATCGCCTGGCCCCCGCATGCTTCCCGTCGTTTCGCCTCACCAAGTTCGCGTATCACATTCGCAAGTCGTTGCCACAACCTTTGTTTATCAACCACTTGCTTCTTGGCCCTGCGGCTCTCTATCTCTCCCTTCTTCTCGACCTGGCTACGTTCGAAGCTGTCCAAAAAGTTTCCTGCTCGTTTCTGATCACCATCGTCTTGCCCAAACGCCGAGATGGAGACAAGGGGGTGGCCCTAGTAGAAACGGGAGTTGGTTGCGTCCCGCATCTAATTGCATGGCTACGCCCTGCCGCTCCACCACTCTACTTGTGGACGTGATGGAGCATTTGAGCATCCAAAGTCGTGTCGGCTGTTAGTAGGCCACTCTCAAGCTATGCTACAGTTCCAGCAGTCAACATCAAATATTGACCAGCAAGCACACGGTTCAGCGGTTCCATCACCGATGCTTTACTGCATGAATGGCCACCTACGCTGTTCAGCCTGTGCTCGTCGAGGGTCTTTAACCTTAAAAAGAAAGCAACTGGCCCGACCTGTCCCAATGCTCCTTGCTACTCAACACGCACACATGCTTGAACTTTGAAGCTGTATGCATTGATGCTCCCTCGCTGATCACTGAAAACTGCGGGCAAGCCGGGCAAGCGTCAGATCAGTATCAGTCAGGCTCATGGGCAAATGAACTGACAAATGGCAGAGCCCACAACCATCTACGAGGGGCGTTTCGACCAGATTATCAAGAAACCAGGGGCGCACTAACAGGCCACCTCTGATCCAAATGTCTCACCACCCAACCAAATTATAACGCCAACCGTTGCAAGCTCTTGCCCACAGGTCATAAAGTCCGGCTCTAGAGGCAGTCGCTGCATTCAATCTTGTCTTGAATCCAAGAGCATGTGGAAAGCCACTGCCTAGACTCACCAAACCCCCGTAGTACCTACCGGTAGCCTCGCAGCTTCAAGAGCGGCATTCGTGCGCACGGCAAGACGTTGCGCAACCCTCCTCGAAGTTGCAAGGTGACTTTTCTGATCAAAGATATTTAACTTCAGACTCGCAACTGCGATGCGGATGCACTGCGACTGAGAAACCTAGGCAAGGACTTGATCTTATGCGCGGCCCTATCTTCTTCTGCTGGACCCCTTTTCTGGTGTCTCAATCCTCAACTGAATAACGGGGCGGATACGGCCCTCACAATTTCGTCAACCGCCTGTCGTGGTCTATTGGTTCAGCCTCAAATCATCCCAGGGCCGCTCTGGTGTCATTGCACCAAACACAATGAGACCAGTACCAGGAACCACGGCAGGAACCACGGCAGGAACCACGGCAGAGGTTCAGGTATCCGCAGATCCCCTATTCGTACCGCCCTCGTCCTTCATTTTATTCTCAAGAGTTTTGCGTCCATGCTGTATTGCTGGGTGGCTGGCCGGCCAAGGTTGGTGTTTGCTGATCGGCACAAGGTTCAATGAGGTACAGGAACTGCAGTGTTATCTGCGCCATTGTCGTCAGTCTGCATCTCGCGTGCTCAGTCTGTAGCTGCTGTGCCCTCGGCGCCGCCACGCAAGATCCGTCCATGATCCGGTCAGCTGGTGTTCCCTGGACCAACCCCTATTTTTGACTTTTAACCTTCAAGTCTCCAAGCCGCACGACCTCGACATCTATTCGGCTTGGGGCTCTGGCGAGCAATGTCAACAGATGACAGGATACGAGCAGTGACACAAACATCAGCTTGTGCTTTGCTTAGACTCATGCCCAGCAACTATTTGTCGTCGTCTTCCAGACCGGCGATGACCATGGCAAACACCATTTTCCACTGTGGCACCCTGGTCTCCTCGATCAACTGCCTAGACCTAGTGGCCGACACGCTTTACCAGGTCAGCTTTGGCCCGCGCCCACTTTGCACATCACCCGTGCTGCCATGCAACCCCCGCGTTTCCGTCAGATTCGTGTTTCGGCTGTACTCCTCCAATGGAGCGCTTCTTGCATTCCGTTCCTCTCTTCAGCCCTCGAGACGTCTTGGACAACCCTTCAGCTCGGCTACACTTTGAGCGCATCGCCTATCACCAGGCTTCCCGGTCCTTACTGCCTTTGAGTCGTTTGGTTTCCAATCGAGGTCTGTTCCAACTTGCTCATGTCTCGGAGCTGGAAGGACGGTCATTCGACAAAATAGCAGGACTACTGCATCCCCAATGCCCCATTGATCTGGTCTCTTGGAAGAGAGGTGGCAATGCCGCATGCGTGCTTGATCCGATTTTCTTCCGGCCTGGACCACGGACGACATCCCGGCTTCTTGAGCCCGTCACAGCACGGGAATTGAGTGGCTTTGCGGAAGAAACGGCTGTCAACTGCAAGAGAGATTCCGGTCCTGCAGGCTGCAAATGGTCTGCAAATGCCTCTGGATACGGGTTCAATACGGAAGAGGGATTCCAAGCTCCGTATGCTTCTTTCGCCGTGGCAACACTATCGTGTGTGACACACGTTTAGAACAGAATCCAGAATTTCCCTACTGGCGTTATGTCGATTCTTTGGCATTCCTTGCAAGCCAACAAAGACACGTCGAAAACACTTCGTCCCACTATACGGATATCTTTACCCATGCATACATTAGCTCTGGCTCGGGTCTACCTCACAACATCTACGGAGTACGGAGTATTCGTTGCGTTCATGTCTGACTTGGAAACACAACGACTTCACGATTCATGCGAGCTGCATAATTTTGTCCACCGGGGGGGGGTGTCTCTCGCTTCTTCCTGTTAGACGGACAGCGATCCCTTGGCCTTCAGCCGTCAAGTGTTCGAACTCCCCGCTAGCCAAGCAAACGGACGCCGTCAGAGGCAGACAGCGACAATCGTTTTTTTCCCCACCCCCTTTGGAAATTTTGAAGAGGGGGCATTCGACTCTCTCTCTCTCTCTCTCTCGGTCCATCCCTGTGGACCTGCCGCCAGCTTCCGCGGCCAATCAGCAAGCTGTTCCTGGCACTTTTACCTTTGCGGCGGCGATCGTGCGCTCCTTGCCTCTGCGGGTTGGGTCACATTTCACCATCAAGACTGTGAGCTCAGCTGGCTTCAAAGAATAGTATCTGATCATTCTCATGTTGGAAAAGAAAGCATTTTGCACTATCCGTACAAGACGCACAGTGTCGGGGACTTCTGAGCTGCTGGGCCCTGGCGCATCCTTGCACCAGATAGTGGCATCAGATCTCAGTCATGGCAGATCCCGGCCAAGGCTAGGGCTTCACAAGTTCACGTTGTATGAAAGAAAGTTGGATCGTCGGGGCTGCTGGTGCTGTTGACGAGTCGATAACTGCTTATTCGTACGGAAACGGTGCAGCCCAACGGCCAGTAATACTTTCCGACATGAAGATGGGCAGACTCAGGCTGTAAAGGTACACTTTCTCAAGCAAGTCCACCCTGAATCCCAGCCGAATGGTTGTCGGCTGTTCGGTCGGGAAAGCTACTGATCCAGCGGGTGGAATCGCAGCCCTAGATTACCAACGGGTCCAACTCTTTGAGATTGAAGAAACAAATACTTACTTTCTTGGCAGCAATCAGCGAGATTTGTCCTTCAGCAACTATTCATCAGAGCCTAGAGGCACTGCGGCAGCGGTGCAGCATGCTTGGTCAAGCCCTGCTGGACCAAAACACGTCAGCCAAGTTAATATGACCTGGGCCATCGAGATTGAGCACGAATCGGATTTAATCAATGTTTGATGGGCATGTGGGTGCGAGGTTTCTGCTGACGGAGCACTGAAAGCCTCGACAGCCAAGGGGAAAATTCACGCTACAAGAAACACAGATTCAACTTCCCCGCCTGCTCCCAGGACTTTCCCGGTCCTGCAGCACGGCATGAACGCTGGCGGCCTGAGTTCGAAATGGCCCGGTGCAGCCGCAGATTGAGGTTGTCGCATCTTGATTGACTGGAGAAAGAATGGAGTCATCAAAGATGTGCCGTGCGCCAGTTCGTCTGATAATGACGCTCCTACCAGCCGGGCCGTTCCCAGTCTTTAAGATTTACAACTGGTTTTTGGCGGTCCAAAGCTTTTTTTCTTACCTATCCTTTTTTTTTTTTTTTTTTTTTTTTTTTCCTTTCCTCTTACCAGCGCTAGAACGTGTCTCCTCCAGGTCCACCCGGCGGCATCTTGTTGGCAAGGCTGACCCGGGGCTGATCGCTGGGGAAGACGAGGGATATTCAGAGATTGACGGCCATACTGACGGACGGGCAACGGGGGCCAACGTGGCATCGACTGATGACGGCACAGAAAATCACGAGCGTCGTGGTTGTAAACCGACGATCCACGAAGTTGTTCAATGGACACGGCTCACGCGGCGGCGTGATCGGACCGGTACCTCAAGACTTTGACGGCCTCCCTCCCGGCAAAATCCAGGGCGGACGGACATTTATTGCCCCTCCAACACATGGCCTCCCGCTCATCGCCGTATGAATATACGGATAGAGAAAGGCAGGGAACGGATACGGCTCGAGACTGTCCGGGTTGAAGGTCCATGCCCAGAATGCCGTTCTTCGATGCTGGAAGTTGGCCATGGTTGTTGAGAAGAAGGATAGCTACTTCGTCCTCTACGTCAGTCAATATGGGTAAAACGGTCTAAGATGAAAGACTGCCCACAGCCTAGACCGGTCGTGTGGCCGGAGAGTTGTGCAATCCCCGGGGCGAGAGTCACGATTCGTGTTACCACGAGAGGCAAGTCGTTTGGGATGGATCAACGATGGATTGCCTCTGCCACTCTGGCCGTCTGGCTCTGCAGCGTTAAGTTACCAACAATGCGCATCCGTACGCCCACGTCCATTGCTCCCCCCCCCTCCCTTGCCGGCGCTAAGAAGCCGACGTTATTTCGCTTCCGCACCACGCTGGGGCCCCCCCAATCTCCGCGATTTGCACCTCTCCCTCCAGTTTGGCCGCCACCCTGGGCTTCCCATCGGACGGGTCATCGAAAGCCGATGTCAGGGCTGAACCAAAGGGCTGCCCACACAAAAAAGAATGGCAATGATGGAGTCGAGGTTGCAAGAGAAATTTTCTGTGAGAGTCTGGACCCTCCGTCACTGGGAAGCAGCTGGGAAGAGCGTTTCTACCATGGCAGCAGAAGCCATGCGATGATTCCCGCTCCGTCACTCCCGATGACTGAGAGACTCCCATTCCCCACGGGCCTCCAATGGAGTCGCCATTTCAGTCTCTTCCCGTGCTTGTTATGCACCCCTGCTTTGAGGAATGCAACCCGAGACGGCGGGTTTGGACTGGAATTTGATCTCCCTGGTCGCGGGGAACGTGCTACAGGTTACTACCGGCCGAAAGTGGTTGCATTACTGCGGCCCTGTCTTGGATCACCATTCCTGTTCTCTGCGCTTTCTTGTCACACACGTTTCCGAGTCCGACTTGAGTCTTTGCCAGACGAGAGTGCGCCTGGGACATGGCTTATCACAGCTTCGAACATGTGCTGCACGAGCGAGTGCACTGCAGGCGATTTTCATTTGCACTCCCCATCTGTAAGGTTTCCCGACTTTTCTTCGCGCAAAGTATCGCCCAACAGCGGGCCCGGACATGACGGTCACAAAGTGTGATGCCACTTTGTTAGGGTTCATGTTATTTTTGTTTACAAATTTCCCCGAATGTGTCAACTCGACGCGGTTCAAGGCGCGGTTCAAGGCGCGGTCCGCGTCGTCGGGCGGTGGGAATTGGCGTTTTGGCGGGGTAAACTGGACAGTATGATTCTGTCCGCTGGAGCCGCTATTACGGATTTCAGAGTAAGGTATTACAGCTCACACAGGCCGACCCTGTCGAACGGCGGAACATGAGAGATTGGGAATTTGGGAGGGGGCGTGCGTTGTGTGCCATTCCTCTTGAGGTGACGTTGAGAAGTTGAGAGATGGTGTGAGCGGCCGTAGTAGTGGACGGCTGATAAGCCCATCTTGGGGATAGTTCGCCCGTGAGGCGATCGAGTCCAAGAGAACGAGGTTAGCCGCAGGCGATGGCAAACATTGACCGGCTGGCTGGCGTGCTGCGTCTAAATCTAGAGATTTAGTTGGCGGACTGAACGTCCGATGGGTGTGGTATCCGTATGATCTGTTGGAACTCGGGGATGTCAATGATTAGCAGCGACGATGGGGTCGCGCGTCGGCGACGCGGTGGTGTGAGGTGACATTGGATGGGCGGACGAGGGCACACGCCAGGTGGGACATCCAGGGTTCGATCGATGGCGAAGTGGCATTGTGCTATCTTGTCTCGACGTCCGGTGTAACGCTCTTGGTGCCAGGTGCGGAAGCGAGACATATACTTCCGTCCGGCCCGGCGATGGGAATGTGGCCTGCGCCGGCCGGGGTTCGGCCCCGGAGCCGGGTCCCGGGAGAGTGAGACGTCGGGCCGCCTTGACATGGGCCTGCGATGCATTCCGATCTCTGGGAACCGATTTGGACAATCTGGCAGGGTAAGAAACTGTGCACGTACATGGTCGGGCAATAAAATGACTGCATTAGCCTCTTTCGCCATGTTTATCTCCGTGTAGATTTGAATCTACGAAATGATGAGGAAATAAAATTTATACTTGATGTACACTTGAGGTTGACAACACTCTCATACGACCCTGCAACACCCTCACTCAACCCGATCCAAAACATCCTCCGACCATCGCCAAAGCCTCCCAGCCAACTCATCATCCGTCGCCATCTCACCAAGCTTATCATCCGCCAGGTGCCCGACAGGCATGTAAAACCCACCATTCACGAGATCCGCCTTCTTCGCGGCGGCAGCGGCCCAGACCTGGTTCCAGCAGCCTTGCTCCGGCGTCAGGACCGTAGACCCCATGATCTTTTGCGGGAGGTAGACGAGGAGGCGGTTGAGGCGGCTTTGGTTTGTTACGAGGCCTGTGTTGACGAGGCCTGGGTGGATTGCGAGGGTTGTGATTGTGGGGTGGCGGCGGGCGAGGGAGCGGGTGTAGAGGATGTTTGCGAGTTTGCTTTGGCTGGGAGGGTGTTAGTTGGAAGTGGTTTGGGGGGGGGGTTGTGATGAGTTCGAGGGTCAGTAGGGGAAAGGAAGGAGAGAGTAGGTACGTGATGAAAGAGATTGGAGTGACGTACCCGTATCGAATCCATTGTCCCAGCACCGGTGGTCCAGCTTGCGTCGTACTCAGCGTGTCAAAGGAGATGCCATCGCTTGGGTGGGCTTGGTACCCGACGGACGTGAGGTTGATGATGCGTACGTCTGCCGGGGCATCACTACCGCCGCCACCGCTGGACGAAGATCCAGACCCGGATCCCTCGGCGGTACGTAGTAAGACGGGCAGGAGCTCGCGCACAATCATGGCGTGACCGAGATGATTCGTAGCGAACTGGATCTCGTAGCCGTCGGCTGACAGGCCTGCGGCGCCGGCCATGATGCCTGCGTTGTTGATTAGGATGTCGAGGCGGGTGTGGGTGAAGTGTTTTCTGATGGCGGCGCGGATTGAGGGGAGGGAAGTTTGGTCTAGGGGAATAAAGGTTAGGGGAGGAGGGGAGGAGGCTGCGGATGAAGATGCGGGGGAAGAGATGGCGGCAGCGGCCTCGATGAGGGCTTTGGCGGAGGCGTGGGAACGGCCTGAGAAGTAGATGCGTGATGGGTTGTGGGCTAGCAAGGCGAGGATTGTGGATTTGCCTAGGCCTGCTGTTCCTGTGTGGTTGTTAGTTGTGTTGGTGATGAGCGAATTCTGTGATATGTGTGTACTAGGTATGTGTCTTTTGATGGGGAATGAACGTGAAGCGGATGTTGGATGGTGATATTGAAAGAGCCGTGATCTTTTCCCTAATGATCTCAACAGTGTCCTGAGTGATCTTCAACCAGCACTTGCGTGGAAAGGGCGGATGTCAGGTGTGATTGTTTCTCTCCTATGAGGATGAAGTCACCACAAGGTGATATAGCCAAGAACGATGGGAGGGGAAGCGGATGGTGGAATATGTCGGGGTTGGCACGAGCTAGAATAACCACGACGATGGGTCGTATCAGAGTAATGAGATGCTTCAAAGGGCTCCTTTCGATACAATGTTGAACGAGAGCAGCATGGGACATGACAAGAAAAGTTTTGGGTCATACTGCTCTCCTTTCCCCGATATCGACTCTCGCGCTGAGTAAATGAGCCCGATGAGGGAGGAAGAAGAAGAAAGCAGAAGACAAAAGACAGAAGAAGCCTTGATCTTCTCGGAAGCTGTCCATTGAGAAACGAAGGGATGTGAGGGAAGTTGCGAAAGCGATGGAAACCTCTGCAGAAAAAGGAGGGCATGGACTCACCACCGGTGACGAAGATGACCTTTCCTTCGAGGGAAGGGATGTCCGGAGTCGGATCATGCATGTCCTTTTCGTACACAAAGAGGGCGACCATCTTTCCGAGGAAACAAGCGGCGTCAGAAGCTTGATTGGGAGCGTGAGCCTGATTTCTAGGCACTTGAAGTCGCAAAGATGTCGGAGAAGAGCTACTTGTCGCCCGCCGCGGATTCTGAAGTCGCAAGTAACCTGGGCAAGACGTGGTCGGAATATGACAAGCAATCCTTTCAAGGTCGAGGAAAGCTCTTAGACTTGATATATCAGTCTTTGTAGGCTCTGTGGTTATCCAGACCTATCTTGGCGATTCGTGATGTTGAGGATGGTGGTAGGAACTTGGGCCGGTGGCTCGACTACGATCGATAGGATGTCTTGGAGAATATGGAAAGAGAAGGAGGAGGCTCATGCATCTTATACCTATTCAATGAAGCTCATGTACTTCCAAGACTCGCTCAATATGCGCCGCGAACCGCACTGACAGTTCCTTAGATCCCCTACCCTACATGTTTAGGCTATACATGTGGTTTACGACAGCTCTATTCACCAAGTTGCGCCGTCGGCGATGTGTCTTCGCCCGTTAGACCATGGCCTCCTATCTCCACAAGATCCTTCATTCCCTTGTCTACATGCTGTATCTGGTAAGATCAACGAGACATGGCCGATGATGAGTCCATATTCCTAGGTAACGCTGGACGGATGAAGCTATCGTGAGTGTAAGCCGTCTGCATAATGGCGGTTCAATGCTAGGCTCATGTAGGCATGCGGGTCTGTAAGCAATTCGCGAGTAAACTATTGGTTGAGCGGGCTGGTTCGTCCCAGTTGGAAGACAGAACTGAGCGATGAAGCTTGAGGAATGTGATGACGAAATGAAGTAGAGGGAATGATGCTGCCGCCATGCCGGTTTGGGCAGTGGAGATGTAAGCCGGTGGCATTTGGAAAATCGCCGCTTTGGGGATGGTGGGCGGATGTAGTCAGCTTGTCGGCATCATGCTTCTTTGATATATCGAGGCTTTGAGCTCAATCTCAGCCGCGGGCAGGGCTAGCTTAGTCACAAAACATTACTTGAGGTGGTCTTGAGGACAAGTCGGAGACAGGTGTGCCTCACTCCGAGCGCATCGCACATGAGAAACTTCATGGAGGGACAGATAGAGCATCCCGAATGGCGCGACATCGCAACCAATGAAAACGTCTAGCACGAAAGCAAAGTCGAGCTTAACATCGGCGACAGCGTTAGACGTAAACCTTGCTGCGCTGCTCCCGTCCCGTCTGATGGTCGGAGTACGGATACCACGCGGAGGCAAACGGGTCTGATCCGAGGAACTCGCTTTCGGGGTCCGAATAGAGATTGAAGTATCAGAGCACATGAACGGCGTCAAAGATTGCGCCGAGGCCGGGGGGCCCTCCACATCACATGGGGCCGGGGCTCTGATGGATCACAAAACGGAGGGACACGGGAATAAGAATCGCCGCGGGGGTTTGCCGCCGTTTCTTCTTTCTTTTTCCTGATGCCCCACGGTTGCCTGCTCCCCAAGTCTCCATGTAAATCATGCGGGTTTACCGGGAGATGACCATTTCCATCAGTGAGGAAGTCAAAAATCAGTTAGGGACCGTGCCGTGCCGTGGCCCGTCCAGTTCCGTTTTATGGGCGTTTTATGGGGGTTAAGTAACTTGTTGATTGTATGTATGGAGTATTAGTTTCTTGCCGTTTGGAGTAAGAGGAACGAGAAAAATGAAGGGATTTGGACTGGGCGTGTCTGCGGCGGGGAAACGGGATTTTAACGCAAGGAAACCCAGTTCCCCGGGTCCGCGCAATGTGAATTTCCCATATTTCACTTTGAGCAAACGGTTCTTTGGACGGAGTTGCACACACAGTCGGCGGCCCATCCGATGCAATGACCAAGCGGGGAGATGACAGATGTTTACGCGGGAAGTTGTTTATGGGGCCTGGAGTTTGGTGATGGCGATGCCTCTGAGAGCAAGGTACTCTGTAAAGCAGGCTACATTGCACATTCTCTTCCACGAGATTTCAACGATACAAATAGTACAGGTGGAAATGCTCCGGGTTTTGGTCTCCGCCGATATGCATGTTCAAGATTCAGTCTGTCTCATTGGCTGCAATCAGCAATGTCTTTGCCGGGGGGGGGGGGGGGGGGGGGGGCATCGAGCCGTGGAACCGTGAGACGAACTGCGCAATATTGGTCTGGGGGTGACTGTGCATATTTTTGACATTTGACGTTTGATATTTATTTGCTCATTGCTAAGCATTGTACGGATACATGTTCTGATGATACAAGGCCAAGCTCTAAGTGACAAACAGTTATCTTGTGACTCGTCACTTTCTGGCTGCAACCAGCACTTGGGTACGGCCAGGCCGGTGACCGGTCTTTCTCCTCCACCTCCACCTCCAGCTTCCAGATACGACCAATGCGGACGAGGGGAAGTGTACATTACATGTAGCTTCCATGACTCCGGACCCAGGTCCGAAAGGGAAATGTGGCGGCAACAAGTGCATTGCGAGTACGGATCTGAAATTCTGTTTCCTCTGGTGCCTTTTCCACGGACGCCGCGGTGCGAAGCCGGGGCAGAGGGGAATGGTGCAATCTGGTTGGGATTGCACGAGAACAGATGGCAGGGAAAGTAGAGGAAAGAAAAAGAGAACAAGATATGCCGCAACCCGAAGCAAAGCCTCCATGAGTGTGAATGCCAACCATATCGGAAACGCTGGGGCTTGGTTTACGTCGAGTGGATCGTGTTCAATGTTGTCTTGGTGTTGATGGATGGCAGTGCACGCTGCACCAGACAATAGCCCAAACCACAAACCAAGACCAAGCACCACTTGGGTTTTTTCCCCCTTTGGTTTTCTCTGCCTCTTGGCTGGCTCGGGGGTTGTTCCCTGACAGGCTGACCTCTGGGCGCAAACGCACATCAACGGTGGTGCAGTGCAGCTCGTCCCCTTTTGCTCCGTTCAGGGTCTTGTGGTGTAGGCCCTCCCCGGTCCCCCCTCATCATGCTCCCCCACGTCGGGCCGGTAATCAAAATCGAACTTGGTCTGGAACTCCTGTCAGCCGATGTTTCCATGCAAGGCCAGAGTCTCTTTTGCTGTGTGCTGCTGCCTGCGCGGTCGGATATTCTCCGCTTGGGATCATTCCTTGCGAGACCGAAACAGAGTTGCAGTATTCCATAGGTAATGTGATGAGTAAAGCAAAAGGGAAAAGAAATAAAGGTTGTGTGTAGTGTTATATTTGTGACTGTTGGAATTGGACTAACCTTTGCATGCCAATGTGGATTTCTGATCGAACTTCCACACACACGACTTTTGACACCCCCGGTCCAAATGTTCTCCAATCGGTGCCCCCTTGAAAATTAAATCGCGGATAATCCGTCCTCGATTGCGTCGGCGCCGTCTCATCTAAGGTGGTTTGTACTCTTTTTCTCCGTGGGATCCCCACTGGGGCCGATTGCCGAATTCGAATGCAACCCTTGATCAGAAACCCAGAGATTGACAACGGGCCTGGTAACGGGGCACCGTTCGATGATCGATCAAAGTGCCAAGCGTGGGAAGACGGAAAAAAACAGTAGCAGGATGATGGGCCGGCGAGCCTGACGTTCGAAGGGTCCAAAGGGGGGGGGGAGGGGGGAGGAGTCCGGTTGCAGCTGGAGTGGTGACGAAGCGGATGGCCGCGTAACGTGTCCCTTTATCCGCGTCACCTCACCTCATCTCGATTTTATTGCTCAGGCTCTCTCTTTCTCAGGACTCTCTTTCCCATGTTCCCGACATCCCGTGCCGTTCCCCTCGCGGCGTACCCCTTTTTTTCGGGGGTTGCTCATTCCCACCTGCGACGACCTGACCGTCAGCGTTGCCGGCCGGCCCACCCGGGCGGGGGATAGAGTAGCAGGGCGGTGCGGTGCGGGCGGGCGGAGAGAACAACTTGGACGGGTTTGGTTCATCTGCGGCTCATCTGCGGTCATCGACGAACCGAACGAACCCCCCCCTTGCTTGCTTGCGTGGTGGATGGTGGATGCGCGGATATACGGGATAAGGGGGTGTGAGAGCCAGTGAGCCACGCAGAAGCGTGAGAAGAACGATGCTTTTTCCTTTTTGCGTGATTGATCGCTCGATGGAGATAAGGTGAGATGGGTGGAGGAGCCAGTGTATGGGTGAGATGGATGATTGCCCTGGAAAGTTGGATGGGATGGGGTGGTCTAGGATGGCCTAGACTTGCAGATCTCTGAGAAGAGTGGCAAGGGGGGGGGGAGGGGTGGTGACTGGTCGAGGAGGGGTGGAGGATGGATCGCTGAAGGATTCGTCCCGGGGCGGTCGGGCGGGAATTGGAGGATGGATGGGAGGGTAGAGGTAGGGTAGGGGGTTGTTGGAGCAGACCAGGAGTAGAGTATGGATTCGAAGAAGACAGAGTTCTGCTCTCTGATGTCTGGAACGGGGTATATGTGAATGATAGAAAAAGAGGTAAAAGAGATAGAGAAAGCCATAGGAAGAAGGAAACAAACGGGATGATCCCTCTCGAGTCGGTTCAAAAAGCTGTCAAATCCCGGCCGGCGGCAGGACGCAGGACTCAAGATGTGTGTGAAGTCGGGAAACGGATCGGAAGGTTCCAGACAGAAAGAGCTTGAGTCGAGAATGAGCCCATGGTCCCGTCCCATAAACCCACGGTCCACACCTCTCAAAGAGTCCAGTCCAGTCCAGTCCAGTCCAGCCGGGAGCCCGGGCCTCAAAAACCAAGGCACAACGAGGCAATGGGAAGCTCATTACTCAAATGAGGTAGAAGGAGAAGAAAAGTAAACGAGGTTCCGGTTTCCAAGTTTCTCTCAGTGCCAGGAAAATTGGATCTCGTGGCCCCTGACTCGGATGTCTGCGGCCTGGAGCAAGGCGAGAGCATCGGCGGCTGTGGTCTTGTGGAAGTAGACGACAAACACGTAGCCCTCGCCGGTTTCGCTGGCGGCCATTGTGCTAGAGAGGCGTGTCGTGGCTGTGTTGACGTGGGTTGAGAAGAGGTGCTTTTCTGACGGCGTCATGGACGGTGGGAACCCGGATGCGCGGATGCCCATGAAATTTGACGACGCTCGGGGTCGGAGGGGTCCACTCGGGGAACCCATGGTGGCGATCGCTGGAGAAGCCGTGGTGAAGGTTTGGGGGGGTTATTTGGGGGAGACCGGTTTTTTTGATCGACGATGCTAATATCGTCGAATCGGATGTTGTCTAGTTGTTGCTGCTGTTGTTCTCGTTGGGTGTTGTTGATGAGAGATGTTGATCCCGTTGCTGGTGTTGTTGTCGTCGTTTACTTTCGGGGAAGGTCGTCGACACCAGGTTACTAGTAGTCGAGTAGGTTGTTGCCGTTTCTGCTGGTCGAGGTTTGTAATCTTCCGAGGAATCCTTTCCGGTCTGCTCTGGCTTGCAGGCAAAGTCCCTTTAACAATTCTATGGCGTCGGCACGGGAGACGGAATGACGGAAGTTTCTTTGTCTGGAAGTGTAGATACCGAAGGAACCGTCTAGAGGATGTGGAGGGCAGTCTAGATTTGGTGTTGGTGGTGGTTGTGGTGGTAGCGGGTGGTGACGAAACTGCAGAAAGGAGAGTCGAAATTGGATGGGGTAAGGAGAGGAAGCAACGCAGTCAACAAGAATGTTCCAGACAAGCAGATGCACAGCAAAGGGTTAACTAGGGTAGAAAAAGAGATCAAAAGAAGCAGCGGCAGTGGAGGGGGACTTGAAAGGGTCTTTATCATCTCACGCCTCACGGCATCCACGGGAAGGGGGAAGGGGTCTGGAAGGGGGCAGCGAACAAATAACACGGCAAGGCCATGGTCGCCTGGTACGGAGTACTGGTAGTTACACAGCAGCATCCCATCCCATCCCATCGCCCATTGCCCATCGAGACCCTCGTCGCCCTTCCTCATCACACATGGGTACTAGGTAAAAGGTACTGCGGATATCGACAAGGACACAGGTACCTCGAGCTGCAAGGTTATGTGGTAATGTACATATTACTCCATGGCTTTCTACAGCTCTGCCTTGTCCGTCTCCCACGGCTCCCCATGGACTGGGAGAGAGATTTGGGGAGGGGCGCATGGCTGGACCGAGGACTGTGGATATCTCACGTCCCTTGACTGTGGGCTCGCCCAAACTGTGGCACCGCTTTTGCTCGCCTTTACTCTGCTGCCAGCCAGCTGCCTCTCTCGCTCTCTCTGTCTCTCTCTGCTACAGCAACTCTGCCTTTGGCCAGTGTCCAGTCCTTTCGCTTGCCGGGGCTGTGGAGTAAGAATGGGCAAGGAACAAAGAGACCCAGCGCCATCAAAGGTACGGATACACGGAGAGGGGCGCGCACCAGCGTACCAGAGACTGACCAATGCACCAGAAGGGCTCCAGGGCGGTTACCAGGTTCCAGAATTTGTGTGTCATTCTCCTTCTTCTCCCCCCCCCAGTCAGTCGCCCAGAACTGGTGGTGCTCCAGCTAGCACCCAGGCACAGGTAGATGCCACGGAATTCCAGAACTTGCGCCCAGAGGTTACGCATAATGACTAAGACTACCTTAATGGAGGAGGACCCGCGGGGGACCTGCTCGCTGAAGTCCGTTGCGTCCGCTGTCTGAAAGGACGAGTGCCGTCGCGGCATCATCCAGGGGCACTGTGGTTTGGGCCAGGCTCTCCTTTCTTTGCTCCAGAGTGTTTGAGCTTTCTTTCTCTGGCTTTGATTCTGGCCTTCTCTGTGCCTCTGATTCACTATTGCTCTATGCTCGCTCTTATTGAACGCATTTTTGCTTTGCCCATCCATTTCCCCTCAGCCAGGGCAGTCCAGGGCTTCAAGGATGCCGCCACTATTAATAGGATTCTAGAACAAATTGACAGTGTTTCAGAAACACGAGCCACTCTATTCTCGTACGAATTCACTTGACCACCAGCAATCAAATCTTCTGATAACCTCTCTTTTTGTGCGAGTGTACATGGTGATTATTGTATGGTCAATGTCGAATCTTGTGTTTGAAAGATTTCCACAATGTGGCATATTTGGATATTGGGTATTTTTGGCTCAAGTTTGAGGGGCTCGTTTAGCCAGTTAGCCGAATTTTTGCGGCCCCTCTCCAAGGCGCTGCATTTCCCGTCATTTTGAGTTGGCCCTTGAGCATGCCGTCTGGAACCTTGGGCAGAAACGGCCCCCAAGTTAGTTGCCTCTATTTCGGCTCCCTTTGTCTTCCATTCAGCCCTCTTAAACACTATTGGCCGCGGGATGCGTTGGAGGTTATTCGTCTTGGCCGTGAATGTGTTCCAATTGTTCTGCAGCTTCGGTAAGACGGAACCGCCGTTGACCAAGAGATGCAACATCTCGGTAGTGCTGGTCTTGCGAAGCCAGCCTCATTCACATGTCCAAAGTAAGGCATCTATCTATCTACACATGAGATTATGAGGGAGAAATGGCACCGGAAGGGAAAATCCTGCAGACTGTCATTTCAACTCAGCACCTCCGATTGGACGCACTCGATCGAAATGCCTCGTCGCTAATACGAGATGTCCCGGCGATCATTAATTGCCCTTCACTCTACTGACCGGTGACTTACTGCAGACTGGCAGCAAGCCATAATCAAAGAGGCCCTCGTATGAGCTCATCTTCGAGTGGATCTGCGCAACTCCATTCGCAGAAAAACCGCCTATTCCTGAAAGAAGGCTATTCCCGTTCTCAAATGTTCATATACATTACATGCGTTGATGCCCATACGCGATGCACTCTAATTTTGATGCTTCCTTCGTGGCTGCCCTCTGCTCCTCCCAGGCCGACGTGTAATATCTGCCATCTACTATCATTCAGGCCCATGCTATATTTCCGTTCTGTTTCGGCATCCCTCCCTTCTATCTGGGACCGACATCTGACGAGACCAAGAGAGGCTGAACTCGCCAACGCTGTTGAACCCGTCGTCATAAGATCAAGGTTACTGTACATATAGCCACGCGGGCCACGGGTTGGGCACAGCGCAAATCAGTGCACTCCGGCCATCTCTATTTCTCCATCTCTCCAGTGAGCGGTTTTTACCAAGCGGCCACGGAAGCGTTTTTTTGGCGAGGCGGCAAACCAATCTACGAACAGGAGCAAACTGTGGGCATGCTCCGGCCCGAAGTGGGAAATCGTTGCCCGAATGGAAAGGTCTCCCGAACTTCAGATCAACGGCTTCTGGCCTGATCACACGTGTCGCCTTGCTCATCACTTGTCTCGAAACTTGAGAGCCGTTATTTGTAGGGCGGCACCGGGGAAGCTATCTCACGGCTATCGACGTTAGTGCGGCTGCCTTCCTGTCACTCTACTCCCGGATGCCCCCCCTTCTTGTGCAGTCGGCGTTCGCGCAGCGTGGTACAACTTGACTTTTGGCAGTTCCACCGCAGGAAGGGGGAAAAGGAATTGGGAACGGTCTAGGCCTTCGCCGAAAATGCGATGCCGACAATGCAAACATGGGACAACCCGACTCGTGCAAGTCGCATCACCATCAACAGCACAGCCTGGAGCTGGGCTGCTGCGCGCGCAAGAAAGCAAATGGAGCGCGCATAATCCACGGCGGCTGAACGGGGGGCCTGGGTTCAATCACGATCAATGTAACCTTGTAAGCGAGCTAGACGCCGCCGACGGGACTGGGCTCTTGGTGTCGCAATGTCGACATCGTGCATCGTGCATCACGCGCATCCCGTTGGTGTACCGTGTGGCCCTTGAGCCTAGTCGCTTGAATCGCAGTTTCGAACAGGTGGCACGAAGGAGAAGAGATAGAGGCACAGATCAGGAGGTGAGCTTGACAGAGAGAAGAGGGAGAGAGAGAGAGTAGCGAGGGGTCCCACGGTCCACGATAGCTCAGAATAGGAGATTTTCGGTTTCAAATTGAGTGTAGGTGGTGGCACGACGGCGGCGGCTGGGGGTAGCTGGTCCTAGGACCCTTTGACGATTTCCTCGCCTCTTTTCTCGCCTCGCCGACGACCCGGACCCAGCTCCGGACCCTTTCCCCGTGCGTACTTAGGCAACTACCAGCTGCCCATGTATCTAGGCCAAAAATACTCTGAACCTCGAGTGCTTGGGTACTCGATGGAATGGAGGCCTGCTCGAGGTCCATACGGGTGACAAACGGATTCTCACGATGGAACCTGGCCACTGCAAGCTAAGCAAGCGAGCCGAAGCTTATTGCGCTCCAATGTCGCCCGTCAAACTGAGTGTATTTCCCATGGAGCCCCAGCTGGCCCGCCCCTCAGGTTCAGGTGTTTGTGCTGGATCGAGACAGACTGGACGCGTAACGGTAACGCACATGGCAGTGTGGGAGAGGAAGAAAAAAGTTCCTACAAAATCCTTGAGATGGGATTCTTGGGAATACTACCCTACGGATTTTTCCTACTTGCGAAGTAGCGCAAAGTACCTTACCTTAAGTCACCAAATACGCGACAGCTATTTTGGCATGTGTTTGCCAGACGGGAAGATGAACTTGTCCGTGTCAATGTGACACCTTTCAGGGTCCTCTTTTGTCTCGCAACCCGCGGTTTTGATTTCCCATTGACGAGTCCACACGAGCTTACGTGCCCTCGCTCATGCTAAACCAACTTTCCAAGCAGCGCAACGCGAACAAGAACCGTCCCACCCCCACGCGAACCCGACGAGACGTTCCTGCGCATCTTCAAAGGATGTTTTCTCGTTTTCCCTTCGCTGCTGTTGCGCATTCGTGTTGTTGCTTGCGCCGTTCTGGACCACCGCCACCACACCACATCCCTTCCCGCTTGGGCACGCTGACTCCGCCTCCGGGGATCTCGCGGTTTGACCGTTGGCCCGTTACCGTTGCTGTCTCCAGCCCCCGTGTAACCCGGTCGATCCTCTGCCTTACGAGAATACGTGATCAACCGAGGAGGAACCCGCAGAAAGCTTCAGGAGTTGAGGCATTACTAAACACCCAACACCAACGAAATACTGTACGCTCGTCCGTTCCGCGTCACGCACATGGTGATTCTCTGCCCTGGCAGAAACACTCTGACGCGCAACACAGATCGTACGCAAAACCCACGAGGTATGAACCAGTCACAATCATCGTGCGACGCGTGTCTTGTCTCCAGTCCGTAGACACCTCTTTTTTTTTCTTCTTTTTTTTCCCCTCACTTTCCACATGTTCCTTCATGTCCTTAGTCGCAACAAATGTCCTTAGTTGCCGCTGCGACGTTGGATGCCTAGTGTGACTAACGGCTATGGTGCTGCTGCGCCTTGGCTGGACTTGCCGTGCAGGCTCGTGTATGAAGACATGGTGACCCTTGCTTGAGGGGTCCTGGGCGTCGGGCGCAAAACAACAACTAGGGAAAAACAGTTCATCGTACAATGTAACCCCAATGGTCCAATCTCTTTCTGGAAGGCCACTAATACGGCACCTCCGAGGCTGACTGAAATTACTGCCCGCGGCCAGCAGATTTGAGCCGCTGGGCGTGTTGTGCGAACAGACCGTGAAAAAGCCAAGAAGGAGGTTTGGGATATTTCTTTCGCTCCATCGTAACAAAAGTTTCCGAAAGACGTGGCTTTTTGGGAACTATAGAGTCGGCCCGAAAGAAGAAGTTCTTCGTTGAATACCTCGCCCAAAGGATGGATTGATCTGGGAATGAGATGTGACGAATACGGACATCAACGAAGAAATGCGTATCTTAGAGTGCGATTAGGTATTCAAGGGTAATGATTCCGGTGCTGGGATGTTGACTCAATGACTCGGATCCAGCCCATGCTTCTGTAATACACATGCGCCTGATGCGTCTGGACGCTGTCGGCTGGCCTGCAATTCACACGACTTCCTGCAGCAGGTACTGGTTACTGCATGTTGTATGCCCCGATTCGTACGAGGCCTCCAGACTTGCGATGCTTCTGGTTGGGCTACTTGTGGGTTGGTGGGATCTAACCCTGGATACGAACCTCCACGCTGAATTTCGTGCTTGGTCCTTTCACTCTGGAAAGATGCTGTTGGCAAGAAGCTGTTTGGGCTGTTCTAGAACATCATTGGTAGAGGGCGACTAGGTTGCTGTGATGGTGGGTGATATCGCTGAAAAGCCTTTGTCCTTTCATCTCTTGGATGTAGCGAATATCGAACGACACAGTACCAGCTCATTCCACGTGATACATAGCTTGTTGGCGAAGTAGTACCAGATAAACGCGGGTGCCGAGCACACCTGGTCCGATACTTGTACCCCAAGGTGTCACATGGTGACGTGTAAGTACTCCAGGCAAGCAAGAGTAGTTCTCGAGAACTTGGTGATGAGGCAGGAGGCGTCGTTGGCGTATGCAGTCGATAAGAGCCTGTCTATCCATTCGATGTTCTTGAGCAACCAGGCAAAAGAGCGGTCTGGACTCCGGAGAGGGGTAACGTGACTGACAACACAAGCTTCATTGTATTGAGAGTAAACTCTGTTGAGGCAGCAGCCTGAGCTTGATGCTCGTCGGTATGGCGCAGCCATGACTTCTCAGTATGGAGATGTACACACTTTTTATTCTTTTCCGCTTCTGTTAAATCCTGAGCCAGTGGAGGGAGGTGTCATGGGCAGGATGTCAAAGGAGGGAAGCCTCTCAAGCGTACATCTGCAGCCATGAAAATGATTTCTAGCTGCCTTTAGCACGCCAATATCGTAACAAGTTTCGATCACAGAGACTGCGGCTTTTCTGATGCAATCATTTGAAGAACAGTGGGACGACTCAAAATATCAGGACTGCGATGACACATGACTCACCTTAATTTTCATTCTCATAGTTCCTGAACAATCTTGATCCGTGAGCTTTGTGTAAAGTCCAGGCTTCCAACATATACATGAATTAACGTAATAGGAAGCAAGCAGCGTTGGAAAAGCCCTGAGCATGCTTGCTCGCGACAAGTCATGTTGATACCTACGTGGTCAAGTTGCAGACTGTTTCCAAACGAAGTAGTGGGATCAGTCTTAGGGTCAGATCTAGCATCATGTCATATACCTTATTGAGAAGATGTCTGTGGTAAGCATTTAATGTTTCTCTGGTATTCTCATGATGATCTCCATGAGCGTTGTGCTATCCAAGGCTCAAGAATCATATCAAATTGATGACTGTTTTTATATATAGGTAGTAAGTGACGAAGCATTTCGTTCTAACATTCTTTGAATTTCTCAAAGTTTCTGACCACATGATGCGTTCCAGACACAATTTGAAGATGTCCCTGATCACCAAGAATATTCAAGGCTCGGATTGAATACGACTTTATGACTCTTGGCCACGAGGATCCATCCGAATCTTTGAGTCTTGCAACCAATCTTCGTTTTGTTTCAACTCCATGTAAGGCTATCATATCTCCAACACTTGCCCCTTATTTCCAACAACAGTTAATCCAAAGCAAGCCACTGTAACCCCTGAAGCTGACGATACTTCGCTTGGCCTCATCTGCCGTCGTTCTGGTGTCGGTCGTCAGTCGTGGCCCACCGAGCCATCTCCTTACTGACTTGGAAGGTCCTTAGTTACTCATTCCCTAGCAGACACCAAGCCTTGTTGGCTAAGTGGTATAGCGTCTCACTAGTAATGGTGACATGAGAAGATCGGCGGTTCGATTCCGCCACGAGGCAATTCGCAGTTTACAAAACGAGGGCAGCCATGATTTTTGTTTTTGGATCTCGTTGATTAGCGATGCAAGGCGATGGATGAATTCGCGATTGTGCTCCACTTTCTCAATGCTATTCTATCTATCTCTGTCTAGGTATGCGCGTCCATAGTAAACTGCAATTCTTCTTTGGATAAATGAATTTTGAAAAACACCAGTTGAAAAAGCGGTGATTCCAGTCAAGCTGGCGCAAGTCTTGTTCTTACAGGATATATCCTTTTTGATACTTCACACAACTTTGATAACAAGCGCATTTCGCAGACAGATTCCGACCTTGGAGGTGTGGAGACAGCACGTGTGGAGGACCGGCATTGGCCGTCAACTCATTGTCGGAGTCTCTTGCCTCAATCACCTCCAAAGTTTCGCTTTACGTAAGGATCTTTGGTCCCCAAAGTCCTCTAGAGTAGCGGGGTTCGTCCGGTTCAAGGTATCGGGATGCCGTAAGCACCATGAATGATACAAGAACTTCAGTCGACTTCCTTCTGAATTGCACAGGCTAGCTAGTCTCAAGTTTCCTTCTACTCAAGGTGTTGCTCTGCCAAGTTTCATTATTTCCCTTGCTCGACTGAATCGCCGACAGAAGTTACACAATGTCAGCCGCCGACATGGATCCCGCGCAACGTCTCAAAGATCGGAAGCCGATCCCGAAGCCCGTTCCGGCTTATCTCCCGACCGCCGGCTCGGTGCTCACCGTCGATAAGGAGTTGTACGGATCAGCGCAACAGGCGAAGAGAGTGTTGGTCGAAGAGTTCACGCTGCCGATCCGGTCCGGAAGAGCATGGAAAGCACCCGCCGGATCAATCGTGAGGATTAGCACCCCAGAGGGTCCTCAAGTCGGTACGTTACGAAGCCCATCTTATCTTGAAAGAAGACGAAAGAGAGAGGCTTATTCCGGCTGCAGGTGACTTGAACATTTGGAATGCGCACAACCCCCGCGAACGCTTCTGGGCGAGTCGCACGAAACAACTGCACGCCAGCCACGTTTCGACAGGCGACCGGCTCTGGTCCAACTTGCCTTACATGCGACCCCTGGCCACCATCATCAAGGACTCTCTGGACTGGTATGGCGAAGACGAGCACGGTGGACGCGTGCACGACCTCCTCGGCACACGCTGCGATCCCTACATCAACACGGTTCTCAGCGGCGGCAACTACAACTTCCAATGCCATTCTAACTTGACGCGCGCCGTGTTGCCGTACGGGCTGATCGAGCAGGATGTCCATGATGTGATTAACATTTTCCAAGTGACGGGATTGGATGAGCAGGGACGGTACTTTATGAACCCCTGCCCGGCGCAGCCTGGAGATCACATCGAGTTCTTGGCGGAGCAGGATCTTTTGATGGCTTTGAGTGAGTGTCGCCCCTTATCCTAATTCCTGACAAGCTTATTGTCTGCGCTGCGACGACATGGACTCCAGTAGTCCGGGTTGATGGAGCCATGGTGCGGTTGTGAACACACGACTGACTGTTATCATAGGCACGTGCCCTGGCGGTGACCTCTCGCTTTGGGGCTTCGGCGAGGACAGCGAGGAGGAGATGATCAAGTGCTGTCGTCCGCTCAAGGTTGAAGTATTCCGCCTGGAGGACGAGGGTCTCTTGCAGCGCGGTGGCTGGAACCCTGCCGAGGTTTCCAAGTACAGCGGACGTCACGGAATGGACATTCCTCTGGGGGAAGTTCGCAAGTAACCCTGATGCATGGAACGGCTGTGGATGGTTTTTCAGAGGAGTTATTTTTGGGAGGCTTGGATTGTGAGGACTGGAGTTAGGCGCGCGTGGCGGAGTGGGATGAAGAAGCTAGACAGGACGAGAACATATATCAATGTCAATGCCTCACAGCAAGTTGAGTATCAGATGTCGCCCCGGTATCGCCTATGATGTACCATGTCCCTTGCGCCTCCCAATGCCGAAATGCGGTCTATCCCGCTGAATCGGTAGCACCGCCGCTGGCAACAACCCAAGATGAGTACGAGTTATTCGCATCGACCCCAAACATGACCGACGCCGAGCTCCTCTTCTGCATAGTCAACTCATCAGCAGCGCAGCTCCCATGCAACTCCTGATCCCACCAAGGCCCCCTGACAGCATTCGCAATAGCCAAGAACGTCGCCGCTCTAAACGGCAGACCGCGCGACTTGCTCCTCCAGATATCCAGACAGCTGACAGAGAAGACGACGCCTAGCATCGCCAGTACGATCCACAGCACCACGGTCCGCTTTATGTACACGTCCTCCTTAACCCTCGCTACCACGGGCACGATAGCGGTGCCAAAGTACCCAGCCGTCGAGATCGCGGCGATGGACTGTGCGATGTTGCCGAAGAAGTGGCCCCAGTCTTCTGCGGTGGGTATCGCGTACAGGGTATCAATCGTTTTGTCGACGATTTGGAGTTGCTCGCGGAAGATCCACCAGGGGATGGCAGTCATGTAGTCCTTCAGCACGTCTAGTGCAGCTGTATCGATGGCCGTGGTGTTTGATCCCGGGTTGCCCACACAGTCCGTCATCAAGGTTCCGTTGTACGTGCAGGCACCGACTTCCCATGAGAACTCGGGTGTGCACTTGCTACGGGAGATCCAGTGGCCCTCGGCCGTTTGTGTGAGGCTGCTATCGTTGGTGAGAGTCTCGGCCTTGAGGGATGAAGAAGGGCCCGCGGAGATGAAGTATGTGGTGCCGCCAATGGGGACCTCGTTGATGGAGGTATTGGCTGCGCTGTTCCAGAGGCGCAGGCTTTGCGACTCCTGCTTCCTGGGGGTAACGTCGATCGTCTGGTTGCTGGAATCGGGGAGGGTGAAGGTGAAGGAAGCGTTCGCGCCGTTGAGAGAGGTGGTGAACGGTATCTCGGTAGCAGCTTCGCAGTTGGCGTCCCAGTGGTACAAGACTAGGCCGTGGTAGGTTGATGTTGATGTTGAAGGTAAGGCTGTGTGTCGGGATGGGACCAATGACGCCTGAGAAGACGTCGACGAGGGCACTTTGGCTGACAATGTTTCCAACAAAGGTGTAGACGGTTCGCGAGAGGAAGTTATCGTTGTCACCGAGAGTCTGCTTGAAGGTACCCTGCCCGTTCCACCCCATCGCATTGGCCAACCTTGTAACGGAGGAATCATCCGATGGGAGGATGGGCATTCCTACAACGTCAACACTTGTGATGTTATCGTAAAACGCTCCGGTGGTGAGCATAAGTGTGCCGACGGGAACGATCGAAGTGCGAATGACGATGAGGGCCGCCTGCATGACAGCGTACCGCCACGAGTATTTTCCCAGAATCCGTAGCGTCCAAGCACTCGAGTCGTCTCCGATCTTGTCCAAGTCCGCCAGGAGAACGGGCCGCTGCGCCGTGAGAGCGAAGAGTCGAAGGTGTCGGAAGTCGTGCATAATCCATTGGACCAACATTCCCGCCGGGGCAAGTAGTGCTGAAAGCGCGATACCGGAGTAGAGCTGGTCGACCTTCAAGGCGTCCGGCGTGCGGAAGACGCGTTGCATGTAGTAGTAGTCTCTGTCAACCGCGGGTCCCTGATATGACCAGACAACTGCCGCCACCGCGGCAAGAAGATAAAACAAGATGCAAGCGATGTAAATCTTGAGAGACCTGAAGTCCTGGAAGGACACGGAGCAGAGACACCCTTGCTTCCAAGGTCTGTGAATCTACTTACTGCATGTCAGCCCCTAATTTTGAAGCCTGGCGATCCTTCGACGACCCGCCCGGGTGGGATCAACGTTGGGCTGAGGGTCTAGCCCATCGTACGCAGCCACCCAGAATAGAGCCAGCTCTCAATAGGACAACTTTTGCCCCAGAGTGAGAACAATCATAACTACCCGCCGTTAGGGTGGCATCTGAATCAAGCTACTCAGCGCTGCGTGCGCCAAGGCCAGCGCACCATCAGCCACTTACTTGGAGACTTGCTAAGGCCTACTAGAGGGATGGGGGGCGATACGTGATGCCACCAGTCTTCATATTTTGCACGATTCAAATCACTGCCGCCGATAATTTAGACGAGATTTACCTATTAGAGGGAGAAAATGTAACTTGATCAGAGGGTCGATTACTGACGAAACCAATGAGAGCCTCTGCTCAGTTCGTCATTCGTAAGGCATTCCGCGATCCTTTCAGGCGCGGACGTACACTTTCTTCGTCTATCGGTTGTTTCAAATTCATACTGATGTCTGCTAAATTTCTTGCTTCTGGATCCCGAGACACACTACAATATGTAACATCAACCACCCATTCAAAGGGAAAGTCTACCATTGCCGTCTGTGGTTCAAAATGAGCTCAACTCATTGCGGCCGTTTAGCCCGTTCTTCGTTACCTTCACTCTGTGCCTCAATCCTGAATCGCCCTTAGATATTGCTTCCCAATTCATCTCTTCGACTTCCTTGTCATCTTTCGATGTAGCCTCCTGAACCAGACCTTCCTTCTCCAAAGACACGATCTGGCTTAGTGACATCCACACATTCCCCAAGCTGCTGCAGGTAGTTAACCTGAGGAATAAGACGGATACGGCTGCAACGAGGAGTAGGTGTAATACGACGATAGTAACGACGATACCAAACCCTACCCACCGTACAGGGATTTGCTTTTCCTCTGTCATGGCGCACTTTGCTGGCCAAGTGTCCTGGAAGTAAGGCAAGGTATCGTAGTAAGACAGTTGCTGAGTGACCGTGAAGATAGCCTGTAATGCTTCCGGTACGCTCAAACTCGTTCTGAGAACGTCTTGAAAGAGCGCGGAATGTGCATAATGGACGGCACGCGAGGAATAACCTCCCGTCCGCAGCATCCCACAAGGCGACGGGTCGATCAAGGGGTCGTAAATGCTACGTGTCAAGAAGGGAAGTTGAGAGGTGACAATGTCAAGCGGTAGGCTTATGCCCTTGCTCTCCCAACTTTCCTTTGGAATGACTTCGAGAAGTTGCGGGTCCGGGCCCATTCCAGAAAGTCCAAGTTCTTTGCAGATGCTTGAATACTGGTTTCGAATGACATTCGCCGTGTGATTGGTATTCGGGTTGTCCCACGCTAGAATCGGTTCGTGGCCGTCGAAGGCACTAGACATGCTGACATTTTGGACATGGCCTTGTAGATTTGTAAAGCATGCGCTGACCGACACGCCTACTTTCTCATCATAGCGTTTTCCCAGTGGTCTGTCAGTACTGGCCCACATTCCGTCGGTGGCCAGTGTCCAATTCTCAGCAGAGGCTTTCCAACGACTATCGCCGTCGTCCAAGCTGCCTTGACTCCGGAGGCCCCGTTGCCAACTATTCATCGTTCCAGTGCCGTTGAATACAAGAAAAATCGAGGTGTAGATATCAGTAGACGCTATCGGTGACGAAATCGGAGAGGGAAGAAATGGTATGGTGCTGTTCTTCATACTAGACCAAACCCCTTTGTTTTCCCTACCCACTAGGCAGATTGAAAAGTTCTCAATTCGCGAAGCGAGGGGGTCATCTTTCGAGTAACCGTGAATGTCTTCAGCGGGCACAACGCAGTTGAATGACCACTTTAACTCGCCTATCTGGTGAAGGTCGTCCTGGTCATCGGCCGGCAGGTTTTGATCTATCGGCAGCTGTTCATCACCTTCTGGTATGCTAAAGTATCCAAAGACATTGACCTCTCTGTAGGTGTCTAGCTGCTCGTGCTTCAGGTAGTCAAAAGCAACCGCAGAAAATGTGACGTTGCTGATGACGGGCTGCACGCAGACCACTCTAGAGTCTATAACAGCAGTAGGCCCTTCATAAGATCGTAGACGAATACGGCTTGGCTCATTCGTAAAAGGAATGAATGCTCGTAGTATAGTACCTGTATCTTCGTGATGGTCGGACTGCTGGCCAGGTCGGCTCCGAAGTTCCGCAAACCTGGGATATACCCAAGGCTTTGACTTCCAGATGCTGGTGCCCTGCATGATTACAGGAGTTTTGACGTAGCTGTTGCCATACAGCATATCGGCAGTCTTTTGCGGTGCAGTAACATTGACTACCGCGAAATCAGAAAGCAAGAAAGTCGAGGCCAATTGAGATGCTGTTGTTAGAATGACCGAAGTTGTGATGGCCACGGTATACAAGGTTCCAACGCCCCAGGGCATGTCGAAAGGGGTCCAATTGACATAGCTCTCAGCATGGAAACAAAGGGAGCCGCGCCGAATGATACTCCGGTTCGCTCAATCATAAGCGAGGCGACCATGGCGGTGAATACGCTCATTTGGAGCGCCAGACAAATACGTACCGCAGCAGCGGCCAGAGTGATTGACCTTGACGCCCAGTCGGCGAAAACAATGTGACTCCAAAATGTGCTTTGCACAGCGAATCCTCCTTTGGCCTGTATCGAAGTTTGCCAGAAAAAGGTCATGAAACCAACGGCTCCAATTAAGGAGACAGTTCCAATGCCGAGGACACAGAGTCCAAACGTCCCTAAGGCTCGCCATCGGCTGCGTTCTTGGCATTGATTCGCTTGGCTGAGCAGGGAGCCAGTCTCGTTGATCAATGATGCCGCAGGGAGGACTTTCCAAGACGGTACGTCGTATTCCAATGTCTTTTGGGGCTCGGTAGCTTGGCACATGTCGACCAGCATTGGCGCCTGTAGCTCATCGTGCTCGTCAGATGACCGTTGTTGGACACATGTAGTAGATGTACGGATTGAGAATGAGTTCATACTGCTGACTTCGGACACTTCGTCTGCGCATGATGAAGTAGTTGGTCTACACTCCATATTGTTTGTTATGTGCCAGTGAGTAACAAGGAAACCCGCAGCCCAGAGTAGCTGGTGGTTTGACACAAGGGAACTCGGGAGAGAAGTGTCATTTTATCCTGGCTGGAATCATCGATTGAGCGAGACTCTCTAGTGACATCATGTCACGCTGTCTGGCATAAATACGCCCCTAACACGCCTGTGTAACCCGCCTCGCTACACAGCCGCAATGGCTGGCATACTTTAACTGCAATGTAACCCGGGTTGTCATACTGCCTTTTGTATCTACTTGAGGTCTACTACCCGGGAAGTACTTGCTAGCTTTCCGATGTAGATGAGATCCCGGCTCAAATACGTGCCTTACCAATAATAGCAACGTGATCACATTACGACGCACCTGAACCAATGGTGGCACTTGAGTGATTACGGCTGCTTATGGTCGTGATTACTTTGACGGTCGCGATCGCTTCCGCTGCCGTAATTAACGGCAGGGCACTTGTGATTGACAGTCTATCGTAGCGCAGGAGAGGTCGGAGACTTAGGACCGGTATATCTAAAGTAACCTTTAGTTGAATTCCTGCGATAACTAGGTGCCTACCGGATAGCCAACACGTATATCTTAGATAGTAAAACTCACCTGTTTGAGGACGTTAACTGGCGTCAACATGGATGAGCTCTCCAGTCACCCTGGCCATCAACATTGAATTCTTTGATGCCAATTCAGTCAAGGTATCACCTTCAATATTCAGTTAAAACGGCTGATAAATGTGTCATGTTCGTTCTCCAAAGCGTAAGGCTCCTCATCTGACACGTGTACCTCTGTGCCCGTGTGACACCCACCCCCGGTTCTGAACAAATGACAGAGTGATGCGACACCAACCGTTCAACCGAAAGACTGAATCAGTGAAGTCCATCACCAATAGCACCATAATTCTCTCGTATCACTCGGGGAAACTATTTTGACACAGAACGAAGCTTCATCCTCCACAAACTCTGGCTTATCGATCCCATTCCAGATTTCTCCCAAGGCAGTGTAGACGAAGTCCTTCGCTTCGTCTGTGACATGAATGGTGAAGCTCTCGAGATTCTCAAAGTCACCTTTCTGAACGGCGTCGGCAAGCCATTCGATGTCCTGAAGTTTCGAGTGATGATGGTCCAGGAAAGTTAGGCTTCGGAGCGATCGAGGGAGTGTTTTGATGAATGCATTTGGGCCTGAGCCGTTCTGGTCATTCCTGGCAAAGTCCGCTGGATCCACCGAAAGGTACTCAAGTCTTTTGAACATCCCGAAAGTATCGAACCATCCGTCCTCCTCCATTCCACTTTCCAGGTGGAATCGAACGTAAATGTAAATCAGAGTATCTGAATGTTGCGCTAGCGCCCGTCGGACCTTTATTGGGGAAATGTTCAGTTCATCCGAGAACCAGGAAGAACGCACACAGTAGTCAAAAGAATGAAGACCAGGCGGAATCTCGAGATTCCCTTGCTGATTTGAAGAAACATTCTCCACGAGAGGTGCTTCCCAAAGAGTCAGGTGCTTGAGCTTTTTGAAAGCGTTGAATGCCTCTGCCGGGACGCTTTCAAATCTGAACCCTTCAAAATTCTCAAGGTTGGGTGCCAGACAAGCGAGCAAGTGGAAATGTGAGAGATCCATAGTCGTACTTATGTGGGCGTCCAAACGAAGGAAAATCAAATTTTGAAGCAAAGCCTCCGGTGTCTCGGATGGTGAGACCAAAAGAGCTGGCAAGACCGACCAAGCATTGTCCATCTGGTCGAATTCTTCATAGCCGTCTTCCAAGTCTGGGCCATATGTCCCAGAGATTATCACTTGAGATACGCCTTGAAGCTGATGGAAGAGTAGCGAAGATAGTACCGTATCGTACAAGCGAGAACTGTTTGTACATTCTTCCAGTGCGGTGCTGAGGCTTGGCAGGCCGATGGTTCGAGCGAAATGGCCGAGGTTGCGGATATCGTTCATGGTCCGTTTTAGGCGGCAAGAATAGGCCTTTTCGAAGTGTATATGGACTTGGTCCACTCTGGAGCGGAGGTCCTCACGATGGTGCAGAACTTTGATCAAGGACAAAATGCTGACGCCGACTGGATCCCGGACAGCGAGGTAAATCTTTCGATGTAGGAGAGGCTGGGCTGCTGACTGAAATGACTTTGATACTCTGAATAGGATTGCGAGCGTGTTCTGGTCGGCTATCCAGTCTTTGTTTGCGCCAATTGAGGTGTCATCCTGGAAGCATGCGGCAATTTCGCCCAGCATTTCGGGAGGAAGACTCGACATCGACGCCATAATGGCCGAGTGGCAGGACGCGATGATCGCACGGCAGGGAGGATTTGGAGGAACAAGGTGAAAGGCTGATTTGGTGCTATAGGCTCGTTAGTCTTGGATCACTTTCTGGAAAACATGGGTATTGACTATAGTACCTTTAGTTGACCGAGAGTAGGTAACCTGAGGGCGGTGGAAGACGCTTGGCGTTCTCTGACCTTTGCGACTCGCGAGACAATGCGATGTCGGCGAGAGAATGGTTTTCTCTGCGAGAAGCTGTCAGTGAAGTATTGGAAAAAGATGATGATGATGGTGCGAGAAAGAATTTTCCTCTTCTAAAAATTGAGTAGAAGGGGATGAAGGAAGGGGCTTGGCAACAGCCCATAGGCGGAAGGGGCGAGGGAGGTGCCTTCCTCCACTGGAAACTCGACATACGCACCTTCCTCAAGCTCATCCCCCGAGGGCAGGAAGGAACGAGCTGGTCTCTCATGTAATGTAGAAATAGATTCCGTTAGGAATTTGAACTTGTTTTAGCTTGGTAGAATTCACTTCTGCGTGCATTGCAGTAGACATTTGGTACAGCACCCTGTTTTCTTATCATTAAAAGGGCTGGCGAATCTTGATTAATTTCGTACCTGTGGAGGATGGTAGACGTAACGGAATGGTTTCATATGACACAATGCTTCTTGAAAATTCTGACATCTCGTCCGCCTTACTATAAGACTTCATTGAATCGACATGAAATTAATCAAAAGATCAGTCAGAAGCCAAAGATGACCCCGATTCACGTCTGGTTTCTTGGTCAGATCTCATCTTGGTAGGCTACTTAGAGTGAGCATTCAATACGCACTCACATTTGTTTCAGACTACAGAACCTAAGTAACAATTTAAAGACAAATCAGATCGTTCCAAACCTCACTTGCTGCATCACATAGGCCGGTATCTGGTGTTGAGATTCCAGCCACGTTGAAGCAGTGAAACAATGTACTGACTACCTTGATGAAGACGGTTCTTGACCCTCTGCGCAAACTCCCAGTGAAGCTTCTTGACACGGCATTTACCTCGTACTCTACCTTGCTGCTTCTGGGAAGGTCGGTTCTTCTGTCTGTACAAGTAAGCATTTTTCTTCTTCCTTCGTTGGTAGAGCGTCTGCCGCAACAGTTGGCATAGCTCAGTACCGGGGGTGAGCAACCTGGCGAGAAAGTCTCTATCCATGATAGCCTTGGGTCTAGACAAGCGCTTATGGATTTTGGCTTGCTCAAGATGCAATTTGACGATGTAGTCATCATTCTCGAAGCCCCAGCCGGTCTTGGATACGTTTGGGGTTCTGGGAGGAGTTGTTAGTTCACCCGAGCGACGCTGGAAGGTGCGCACTTGGTCTAGGCCATTGAAGCGGACGCGCTTCTTCTCGACTCGGAAGGATGAACCCTTGGAGTTCTTGAGGCAGCTTTGGTAAGTTGGTGTTGATTGCGACATGATGGATGAGATGCACTGAGGGATATGGACTTGAGGCTTAGACACTCGGGCACTCGGCCTTATATAGCCCTAGACAGGCTGAAGCATATGGTCTCAAACTGAAGGACTATAGAAGTCGACCTCAGGACAGTCATGTAGATACATGACACATTGATAATGTGGTCGACCTCAAACAAAGGTCGAAGATACTGCGTACTGTTCACACGAACTGTGAATAAAACCCTTGCCATGCCTTTGAAGTCTGGCTTTATCTCCGTCTGAGACCCAGAAGCAGACCCCATCACCAAACCGTCTACAATCACTCTGGGCCAATAATACAAGAATGCAGACACAATAAGATGCGTAAGAGGCCTGTTTGGGATCATGGAACTAGAGGCTTGATGAAGTTGGCCAGCCGTGTTGAACAACGGAAATGCGGGGTGATTATTTCGGCGCCGAGCTGCCTGTCTAAGCTCAATAGACGGCATCCGGTGAGCAGGAGCTCCGACCGACGTCATTCTCATGCTCTCATATCCATCGTGTCGTGAGTTCTCAGCCTCATTACTATGTATCGCTCTTTTACATAGACGGTGCTGTATCTCTTGAGTTTCGCTGCTATCGCCAGGCTTGAGATGCCTCGCGAATGTCGATCCTGCAGCAGTTCAATCCTCCCCAGTCTGGTCCGGAGCGATTTACCCCGCTACCCCGCCATCCGGCCATTCAGGCCCTGGTACCACTACACTGCGAGCGGCAATCTTTCACTTTCAACTCAAAGGCTCTCATTCCAGCTCAGCTCATCAACCATGGCTTTCATTCGCCCGTACGAGGCATCTGATTTTGATGCGACGGGTCATATCGTGCGTCTCGAATGTTCTTATCGAAGCTTATCTTTGTCCTGCAGCGACTGACAATGAACCCAGTGCCGCGCCACGCTACCCCCCTCCCTGGAGCGCTCCGAAGCAGCGACCAGAACCGCGCCTTATCTATGGACACATCAATACACTCACCTCTCACCCGAGACATGCCACATCCTTGACGACGGCGAGGGAAACTGCGTCGGCTACTGCATCGGCTGCCCCAACGTGAACGACTTTGCGACTGCGTACCCGCGGTACATCAAGGAGGTCCTTGAGACCTCCAAGGAGCTGGACGGGAGGAAGCCCAAGAGTCTCGAGACGAAAGAGCCATGGAACTTCCCAGACACGGGCGAGGTGAATGAGGAGGCTCTTTTGCAGCAGGCTTTCAACCCGACATGGCTTGTGCTTGATGATGAGAGGAAGGAGCTTTGGGGCAACTGGAAGGCTACGATGCATATTGACCTGCTGGAGCCGTGGCAGGGTAAAGGCTGGGGAAGGAAGCTGATTGACAAGTTCGTCGAGAGTCTGAAAGAGGCCGACCAGCGCTATGGCGGCTCGAGCGGGAATAGGCTATATGGCGAGGGCGTGCATATCGGCGTTGGTGGCGAGAACGACAAGGTGGTGCCCTTCTACGAGAAGCTGGGATTCCGGGTGTATCCTACGGAAGAGAAGGGGTCAATTTGGATGGTGAAGGACGTTGAGTAGATTCCCTTCCACTCATTTCCTCTTTCTAACATCAAGTTCAATTCAATGTTACCGTGACTAGCAATACCAATCTCTGTTCATCGAGAAACCCCCACTTTAGGCGAAGTTGAGTCTCCAGACGTCCCCGAGTCTCGAGTTATCCTCAGCAAGGCCTCCATGAACAACCACACTCTGCTTGATTCCATCAACCACCACATCCGCATCAAACCATCCCCTCGGCGGCGGCGCATCTCTCTCGAAGAATACCTTCTCCCACTTCCCACCGTCAACGTCGAAAGCCCACAAGTCTGAGAGCATCTTCCCAGCACCAGCATGGCCTAGCGAACTAGGATCATGCTCACCGAAGAGCGTCACAAGATGCGGCTTGCCGTCGACTTCAACCGCCACGAGCGCAGACACACTTCGTGCCTCGGGACCCTGGACACCGTCTGGCTTGTACGAAATTGTAGACCACGCAGCGGAAGCAGGGTCATAGACGTCGAGAGCACCGCCTTGCTCCGAAGTGCCATCGAAGCCGTTCATACGGTACAGCTTGCCCCCAGAAAAGGCGATAGACGCGCCGCCGCGTGCTGGGGGAGGAGCTGCTGCGAGCTCTTTCCACGTCTTTGACTCGATGTCGAAGGACGACAAGTCGGAGAGGCGGCCCTTCTCTGGGCATCCTGCGTGGACGTAGATGGTCTTGTTGCCGTCTGAGGCGGTGCAGTGGTAGCTACGACCAGCTGGGTGTGGTGCGCTTGCGTCGGTCGGCTTGAGGAGATCCCAGCGAGTTTGGGTCGGGGTGTATCGCCAGACGCCACCAGTTTCCTCAACAGGTTCCATGGCTATACCGCCGCGGCCGGAGAAGAGGTAGAAGGCATCTTTCAGCGCCGTGCTGGGCGCTCCGACTCTCGGAGTTGGGGCTTCGGTGTCGATTGAGATGGTCTTGGCGGAGGTCCGTCAGTGGTGAGAATTGGGTACGGATAGGTTTGCGAGTGTACCTTTCTCGGAATGGAGCTCGACAAAATCGAGTTGATTGTCTACAGGCTTTCGTGGGAGGAGCTCACCGCCAAAGACGTAAGCTTGGTTACCGACCACCGATACTGCCTGTGAAGAACGCCTGAGGCGGTCGTTAGATGCGAGTCGAGCCCAAGTAGCGCGAAGTTTGGCCATTTTTGCGGAATGTTAGTTAGATATGCAAAGGATGATTCAGACAATCGGCGAATGCGCGAAGCATCCAAGACGAGTTCTTCGCAGGAAGCCGCCATACTTATAGCTGGATACCCTAGTCTTGAGATCCGTCATGTCTCGATCTGATAAGGAGCCTCACCCAATGCTCCTGCCCAACCAAGCGCTCCACCACGCAATCTGACCAACGATGTCAAGCATCGCCATATTTCTGGATCACTTAGAACGTGTGTGTCACTGAAGATGTCGGAGGCACAGTGGTTCGGCAGACAAGGGTGTAATCTGCTCATGCCGGAGCCAATTTGTCCTCCGTGACTTATGTCATCGGAGCTTGTCTGGTTGTTTCTCCTCCGCTTAGTCACGGCCATACGCCCAATGACAGAATTCGGAATTGTACCGTTGCGCCATATACAAAAGAGAGATCCCTCTACTGCATTTAGGTAGTTGTGGGTACATATAGTTTCCGTCACCCAACCTCACCCCGTTTCCTATGGGGAACCACCCTCTGCACGCACAACACGGAGAAGGAGAGGCTCCGTGTTCTTAACGCCGAAATCGGATCAAACAACAGCTTTCAGACTTGATATACGACTGAAGATCGGTATTATTAGGCGTACGTGTTATTGTCGCCTTGATGTTGACCAGATGGTACTGTTCAGCCAATTTTCTTCTACCTTAGAGGAGTTTACCGCTGATGCGTGAATCTGTATTAAGAAGATGAGGACCACTTGAGAAAAATAAAAAGAGTTCAATCCCCCGGTGCTGAACTGGGGGCTACATCTCTTGGTGCTCATGCTGGGAGACTTTTAGTGCTCATGCCGGGATTCGAACTTGGGTACTCGTATGCGCTGAGCCTGTCGTCGAGTAGGCTGGTTGGCGTGAATAATTGGTGACCATTAACCATTCCACCACCACGCCACAGTTTGACCTGACCCCTGACCTAGAGGGCGCCTGCTGTGCTGGTGACAGGAATGGAGATGAGGGGGGGTATATACCCTTCTCGTTTATTCGGATGAGGATATTAATGAGTCACGTGCGGAAGGCACGACCAAGACCACGCTCCTTCCAAAGTCTAAGTCATACCCAGATGGCGCTCTCCCTTGTGTAAGTACAACAATTCATGAACATTATCTTTGAGCAGGAGCGCTTCCCGTTCAACGAGGGGTTCAAGACATCGGCCACCAAGGTTACGGGGGATCAAGTCGATGCCTTGGGTGCGGCGATCATGAAGGCCACTGCATGAAGGAACCGATATGAGGGTGATATGGGAAAGACGCATCTTACATCCTCCTTAGGTGCATGTCTATATGTGCACTCAAGTCCTGAAGTCGCTCTTTTATCATGAAGAGATGCAACTGGAAATGACATCAATCCAAACAAATCAAAAATAATAAGCCTGTTGTCGTGGCATAGTCTAGGCATTAAACGCACCACGAGCAAACGAGTATTTAGACAGTGCTGGTTTTGTGAGAGCAGTGTCACCCATGTCTCATTGCGATAGACTGAAACGAGTGTTTATCCTCTCAATTATCGTCCGGCGACCCCCCTAGAAAGACAGACACAATGAGCCGACAGAATTTGACTTGAATAAACTCAGTTCATACCTATCTATAGTCTGCTAATTAGTTGAATAATTACGCCTTAAATGAGTTTCGTTTATACGTGCTCAGTCCACGGGCTCCGGGTGTGCGACTATGTTCTAAGAAGGAAGGAAAACAAGAAGAAATCCTATCAAGCCATACAGATAGCATTATTCACAACTCCATTCAGACTCAAATTCCGCTTCGTGTGAGGAGCAAACCCAGATACCAACCCAGTAACTGAGTCTCTGCTTACACCTCCGCCCATGGCAACCCCCTTCTTGCTGACCCCAATCTTTCTGAGGCTTCTGACAACCTTTCTGTAGTTGCCAAAGAATTGATGGGCCCTCGAGTCCTGCCCTGTGACTATTCCATGACCAAGAGTCACGCCCCATGTACCTGCGACGTTGATCGCATGAGCCTTCGAGTCTCGGTCTGGCTGAAGCAGAACCGAGTAGATGCAGCCGGTGTACCTCACAGGCCGATCCGCAACATTGGCCGGGAAGGTCCACGTCTTGCCACCATTGAGAGACAGGGGATGCCAGGGTGTGACGACGAGCTCGCCAACACGGCACATAATCTCCCTCTGCACAGGCGTCTTCAGAATAGCGACGATCCTGCGCGGACCAGAAGGCGTCTGCACCTCTACGCCCCTACGGAGAGCTTTCATAGGAACGCTGCGGTTCGAAGCGAGACGTACAGGCGTCGAGGCGATGAAGCATACGCCGGAGGAGCTGTTGTAGTGGCTCATGTGCACTCGCCCGCGGTGGGTAGCGGTGTGCTGGTTGGAGGGTTTGGGCGGAGGAATGCTGTCAAACGCGTGATCCAACCTGTTCCTGCACGCGATGAAGAGAGGACTGTCGTCACCGTACCGTAGCGGCCCAGGGTCTTTGAAGGTGTTGCAGATTTGGCGGGTGTGCGCGTTCAAGTATGAGGGTATGTAGTGGACGCCCCATTTTCTGTAGTATTCCCCGTTCGTCAAGGCCAGAGAGACTTGGCCCTTTGGCTGAGCGCCCTCGAGATCCTCGTTGAGGGACTTATTGTTCGGGTCGGATGGAAAACGCTTTGCTGGTAGGTCTTTGATGAGGGCCTTTAGCTCCTGGATCTTCTCGGGTGAGATACGGGACAAGGCCTTATGCTCGCCGTCGGGAGCAATGGGGATGATGGTCGAGAGGAAGGAACAGATCTTAGAGCGAGAGAGGTGGTAGGCGAGCTCAGATTCGGGAAGAGTTGTCGGGACCAGGAGCGATTGTGAGGTGCTTTGTTCGTAAATGCTGCTTACCATGCGAGAGTACTGGATCGAGGCCTTGACAACCGCATCCTCCGAGGTGAGCTTCGCGGGTGCATTTACCCGGAGGTAGATGTCCCTTGACTGGCCGTATTGCAGATTTCCGAGTGAGATGGAGAGCTCATGCCGATCTGGTATAACCTTCTTCACGTCACCTTCAAGGATCTCTACTTCTTGCTTATTAACAGACTCGCCCATCGCCTCTTCAATGCTAAGCAAGGGAGAATAGGTAAGGCGCAACGTGGCATTAATGGCGTATGTTGATTGTAAGTTAGCGACAGCATGAACAAAGACGGTTCCCTGATTACAATCTTAGTTATTGCAACAAGAAAACGGACACGCATAAACTTACAATCATGCCGGAATCGTGAATGAAGGCATAGTTCCCACCACCTTCCTCGGCGATCGACTTCAAAAGACCAGATCTCAAGTTGTATCCGAAGCCGAATGTGTGAATCGAGGCTGGTAGCCGCCCATCTTTGAGCCTCTTAACTTCTTCACGCATCTTTGGCACGTATCCCTGGGCAGGGCACCTTCGTAAGGATTAGCTCCAGAGACTCTCAACACAAGCACGTAGACAAGGCTCACATCAAGTTTGGCTGTCCATCCGTCAGTACCATCATAGCCGGAACACGTCCCGTCTTCCCGCCTGATCCCCGGCCGAACAGCTTGATAGCTTCCATCAAGCCTTGCCATAAGTTGGTTGCATCCGTGGGTACCATCTTCTTGATGTTTTTCTTGGCAAGACCCTTGTTCTTCTTGTTCATCGGGATCAACTCCTGAACCACCTTCACCTGGGATGCAAAGGTGACGATACCGAGCCTGTCACCCTCATCCAGGGTCTCTACAATGGTGAGGGCAGCGTGTCTGACCAAGTCCAATACCGACAGCCCATAGTTCTCTGCTACCTCACCAGGGTTGGCTGGAATCGGGGCGTTGGCGCCCATGCTGCCCGAGACGTCGATGACGAGGACAATGTCGCAGGGGACGTGGACTGTTGGCTTCTCGGGTTGTTTAGGCGGAGTGATCTTCGCGATGAGGCCGTCCCGCTCGGCGAACGGGTGGAGAGACAACGCAACGTCGTCTGAAGTATCGTACTCCGTCATCGTGGCCGTTGGAGTATCACACCTGGACGACTCTGCCTCGACGTCTGCGTACTTGGGATCTTCGAAGGAAGATTCTGACTTAGTGTCTTCGTCTTTGACCATGGCATCGTCGGTGCTCTGAGAGCCACTTCGGAGGGGGTGCTTGATGACCTAAGAGATGTCGTAAGCTGTTGGGTTCTTGGGAACTCGAACGGATGAGACAACCATTGTGAAATAGTATTAGACTTGTTGATAGTTGTGTTTCAAGTTCAAGCGTGACAATCACGAGATCGATCTGAGATGCGAGTTTGAATGCAGGTCTTGAGAGGTGCACATTCTACAAGGTGAGACTTACCCTGAGGTTGCCTGCTTTAATACAGAATCGGCCTCGTCGCCGGATGACTGGAACAAATCCTTTGTGGGATACCCGTACATGCGGTGGGACGTAGGCTGACACCTAACAATGGATTCGGCCTCACTCGGAGGCCAATTCAACGGTCTCTCTCTTGAGCACATGCTAATTATCCAATGATAGCTTACACCAGCTCTCCTAAATCGCTCCACGGGTTTTCAGATGAATGCTACTTAGCTGCTTCTGCCTAAAGGCTAAGTGGGATTATGCTTCTGTAAAAAGGGCCAACGTGACGGTATACCAAAAAGCTTTGGGTGTGGAAGGACAGTGTTCACGTAATAGCTCGAACAAAGAGGCTGTTCTCGTTCGGGCTTTGGGTGGGTCTCCGAAGCCTGGCCGAGCCGGCCATTCGGTGCCGGGCTCTCGGACGAGGGCCGTGGGGCTGGCATATCGCAAGGCATTCTGATTGTGCTCAGTCTTTGGGGAACGGTGTTTGTCGCGGTAATTTGCTATGTGGCGGTGTGGTATGCTTCGCCTCGGTGAACTTGCTCAAAGACCTCGGCCATTTCTCCCCACCAGAAGGCTTCTAGGTGGACCAACCTACGAGAGACGCATAAAGAGCATCCTCCTTCTCTATCCGACGGACATATAATGCACCGGATGCACCAAAGTTCTGGCTTCATCCTGGACTCTGCCTCTTCCTGTGCCATATCTCCAATTTCATTCCCGAGATCTGAAATATTCTGCCTAGCCTATTCCAGTTGCCCGTAGACGTAGGCTGAAGTGCTGACAGGCGAGTGACTCAGACGCCGCTGGTGTCAGACGCACACGGCCAACGCAAGGCCCTTTCAGGCTTCAGCTTACCCTCATCGTCTCAAGTCGATCTAGATCACAGACGGTGGAAAGGTCATTCAAACTCTCTGCAGGAAGTCAAAAGTAGAAAATGGTGGTGAGATCTCTTCCCTCAGGGAACCTTGGCCTGCTCAGAAACTCTGGCATTTTCGAACGCTGTGACACAGCGTCCCTTTGCCACATGAGGGGCCCCCAGTCTCCCGTCCATCTTTTGCTAGGATGTCCATTATGCCTCGCAGCAACGGAGGATGATTCGCTCCATCTGCCTTCCGCTAGCACAGGCTGCGCCGCACAGCAGCTAGATCCAGCAGAGCGTCTTTGGTGTGTTGCATTGAGAAACCCCAAGTCCAAGACGGGGATGGCCGCTGTTCTGAGGGCAACTCTGTCCCCACAGGGGTCCCTGTCACGCCGTTTTTAGAGTTTCACGTGCGTTCAACTTTTAGCAGAAACATTTGCGTCATAGCTAAACTTGGGGTCTGGAGAAAGGGGGAAATTTAACTAGGTAGGTATGTAGAAAGACGAGAGTTGAGCCGGTATACCGAGTTCTGGGCGCCGCTTGGTCACTGACGGCGATGGTTCACCTTCTGCTTGAGGGGCCTGAAGTTAGTGCCGGCTGATGGCTCGGAACTGTCGCTTCGTTGCCTGCCAGGGCACACTCAAGGCACATACCAACGACCACCGCGGCTTTGCAACCTCGTGCGTGTAGTCTTCAGTCACTTCTTCCGACGCAAAGTCGCATAGACATAAAAGGGGTATGCCGTGATGATGGGATAGAGGACGAGAACATAGAGACTGTAGTATGCAGTTGAGACACTCGCGCTACCCACCCACGTCTGGAAGCGCTTTGGCATCGTCATCAGGCTGTGCTACGACACTCCACGCCTGGTGCCAAGAAGTCCCTTGACCAAGAATGAACTCAAACATACGAGAGAAGGATAAAACTCCGACTTGTGCACGTGTGCAGTCAATACATTCAACTCATTCGGTCATGGGGAGGAAGACAAGCACGAAAACAGACCGCCGTTGAGAGAAGGAAAATATCGGCGCAATACAACGCAATGACAACCGAGTGTCTTTCATTCGCTTGGCACCCGCCAAACCTTTGAGGGGGTTGGGTCTCGAATAGCCGCGAGAATGCCTCATTTTCATGCTTGCACGGGGTTAGGTCGTTTGACGACGGAGGAGTAGATCTGAGAAAAGGCCCCGTTTGACGGACATCGCCGGATGTCTCCTCGCCAGCGTGTTGTCGAGCTTGAGTCGTGGGCTGTCTGTCAGTCGATTCATCTCCACGTTCTTATTTCGGTGTGAGCCGGAGACCGCATTGAAATGCCCCATTCCCTTTGTCCTTATTTTTGGTCATCTTCATATTGAGAGGAGCCCTATTTTTGTGGACTCATTTGCCGCTCTGTCGAAGAAGTTTTTGGTGTTTTTCGCCCGTCTTATTCTTCCCCCGGATTGACTGTTAGTTAGGTGTCCTTATGGTATCGATACATACACCCTCCCTTCTACTGTGTCATGCAGTGTGGCGTTTGCTTGTTAGAAACCTTCGCCAAAAGTCACCGCCCGCTTCTGAAGGCTGAAGCAGAGCTACCCCAGATCATCGAGGAACCTTGCCGTCCGTGGTTCAGTGGCGCGGGAACTGATGCGACTGCTTGGCCTCCCAGAGGCTGCCATTCTTGCCCCAGGTTTTCCACTTTCACTCCCCCCCCCCAAAGCGTCAAGTCTGACCGTTTCGCGTCGAGAGATCTCACTTGAGTCGATCTCGCTCATCTTGCGGGGTAGCTGAGAGACATGCCGTCAGGGCCCTCAGGGGGCGGGAAGACGGTTGGGCGAGAGTTGATCGTTTCGTTGGCATACCAAGATCAACACCTTTTGTGTTCATCTTTGGAGCTCGAGCTCGGGCGGAATGAGAGCTGGATGGTCAGGCAGTTGGATCGTCAGAGTGACTGACAAGCTCAAGCCTCCGGTCGAGGAGTCAGAACCTCCCACATTATCCTCTGGATTCCCATCGCCGGCATTCAACCCGAGTAGCCCGGCGGCTGTTGGCTGCATCGTGGTGTCCCCCCTCCTTTTCGGATAGCATCCCCCCCAACTTCCCCCTCCATCTTCCATGTCTTCTCTCCACATTGTAATCGCGGGCCTTTCATTAGCTCGGTTTCCATTTCCATTTCCCCAGCATTCGCATAATTATCGTCGTCATCCAATGAACGGGAAGCCCACGATGTCTTGGTCCAACCCACTGCCAGGTGTGTGTGTTACCCCCCTTGCCCCGGGACCGGACTACAGATAGTGTACCCTTGGCCGCGTCGAGCTGCCTGCAGGTCTTCGTGCAGCGAAGCGCAACTTGCAGCGCAAGCGACGTGGGGGGATTGTGTACCCGGAGACGCGCTACAAGAAAGCTTGTGAGACGAACTGCAGAGTACTTTACTCACTACTTTCATCTCCCGCGCCTCATGCACGCAGATGACAAAATGGGTGAGGGTGAATGCTTCAAGTCCCCCCCCCCCCCCCTCCATCTATACAGTAGAGGTCGGATTCTTCGGAGCTAGGCCTGCTAGCTGGCAGCTGTCTGGAGCTTCCGGAAGCTGCGCTGTCTTGTTGAATGCCCTAAGCTCCAAGTTTTGTTACCGGGTATAACTCCGTCGGGCGTCGTGCCACGCCTCACTTGTGCATCTCTAGCAGAGATGGCTGCCTTTTCAGATAGGTAGCGAGGAGAGATGGATGAATGGAAAGCCGACAAGAGAGTTCGCTAGAATGAAGGCGCGTCAAGGTGTGTGCCATCCCACAACCTAGGACAGACAATTTCATCTGTGCATCTCCAAGCGCTGCGTTTCACCCGCCGAACCCCGGAGCCTGCCGATGGGGGAGAAAGGGTAAGGGCTGGGGGAGCTGGTTCTTGGCGGTAGAAAGTATAAGCTGAATGGGAGCAAACGTGTGGTTGTTATCCGAAAAGTGTTACTCGATGGCTGAGGGTAAGAGAATCACAGGAATTCCGCCGAAGTCGCATTCTCCCCCTTCGCCGCTTCGCCCAACTCTGTTCTCTCTTGGCGCTCTGGCGCACGTTCCTTACACCTACGTCAGGCCTTCTCACCAGTGCTACGATGTGTGCGGTCTCCTCGGGTTGTCATTCGCCCGCGAGAAGAAGATGAGAGAGTTGAGAGACAAGACAAGCGCAGCACATACCTAGCTAGGGCGGCGGCTGGGGGGTACTACTCACTACATCCTTCTCACCCTTTCGGTGTATGAATGTCTTTCTCGCACTTTTATTGAGTTCTCGAGTTGTAATAAGGCCCTGTCAACGTTTGAACTAAACCCCGCATTCGACTCGATCGGCATGCCGATTTGCTGGGCCCTGGCCGTGTGTCTGCGCGGGCGGCGGGCAACCCATCTCAGGGTCCAGCCAACCATGAACCTGGCATACCTAGCAGACGTCTTTTTCTCTCTTTGACGCTTGCTTGCTCAAACTCTGTCCTACCCTGTCTTGGGTTGTCCGATGTTCCCTTACTTTGCCTTGCCTCTCATCCTCCTCGGCCTACCTTACTATGTACACCCGGCTGAGCCGTGCACACCACCACTTACATACACCTCCGAACCACAACCATTACGGACAGACCAGGGGTCCAAGTCTCCGAAGAGGGTTGGCTGGGTTGAGGTAGAGTTCCGCCGCAAATGAATGAACGTTCGAGGGCTGAAGGTGGGCAAGGTAAATGTCTATAAGTGCGAGCCTTTCCTCCTCCTTCTTCCTCTGGATTCCCTCCCATCTTCCATCAACACCATTCCTCTCGACGACAAAGAAGACAACTCTCTGAAGCAAGCCACATCAGCTCTCAACGTTCACAACCCATCAACAACACCAACCAATTCTCACCCAATCAACCGCCAACATGCCCGTCGCTCCCTCCTGCTGCAAGTGCGGAAGCATGATCGTCATCAGCAACTCGTGCCCGTCCTGCGGCCACCACGAGTGCCGAACCTGCCTCTAAATCAACAATCCTCGAGATGTAACGCCGTTCAAGATGAATTGAAAAGTCTTCCAATACGACGGTGTCTACATTGCACCGAGAGAGGCTCCGAAGCCCAACACCAAAGAAAAGGGGAAAAACTTACACCACACCCCCACATCAACCAGGCTGGCAAATGGCCCCCACATTACCACCCAAGCCGATGAATTCCGAGCTTTCATCCACCAGACACCTCAAGCTTTTTTCACAACCTCGCAGCCTTGAGGCTCCAACGAAAATTTTGCGGCGCTACATCAGCAAACAACCTACACGGCCATCCCGTGTGACTCTACTCCCCTGATGGAACGGTGGCGACAATGAACGGGCTGGCTTCTTTTTGGCGTCTGGATTTATACTTGTTTCCAATGACCAATACCCCCATACCCTTGTTTTGATTGTATCAATATTTTCGCAGCACCGGCGTCGGTGTACGAGAGACGGCGGGCTCCGGAGACGGAATGCTCGGAGGAAAGCATACCAAATTTCTTCACTCGTCTCTATGCACAAGATACCTGTCACTTCTCAGTACAACAAACCAAAACCACTCAAATACAAAAGAATAAAAACATTGAAATTCATATAAAAAGAACCCCATATGGCATACTGTGTAACCCGAGACGATCGTCTCTCGCCATCCTTCGCTCAACAGACCGGTCATGCCTGGGCGAGACGATGCCGGAAAAAGTGGCCCTCGCACAGCGGTGCTAGCGCCGGGTTTTACTCCTCGCAGTTTTTCACCCACACGGAATCACGGACCACAACGGCCCATGGTGGAGGATAAATCGCATGTTGTGGTTGCCGAACCACCACAATTTAACTATCGGCCCATCGTGAAACCCCGTGGCACGTTGCCGCTGCCTGCGTCTAGTCTGGTGCTTGCTGCGAGAGACTGAATGGGGGTGTACGGAGCATGCACGGAGCCGCCCCGTCCGATCGACTTGCATGTGTGCAGGTAAAGTCGACTTGCCGAGGTTTTCTTGAGTCCTACATGGGAAGAGATGGCAATTGTAAAGTAGCCATACTTGCAAGTAGGCACTAATTACTAGTGAGAAATATTCAAGTATCTACAAGCTGATCTCATTGATGCGTGCAGTTAGAGATAGTCAAGTAGGTTCAGAGAACCTCCTTCTGTACCTTAGCTAACGTCGTCCTTGAACCCAAAACAAATCTGCCCTACGCAGCTGATCAAAGACATTGTTTTTATAGTTCAACACTATAGAGTCAGATTTACGAATTGATATTAAAAGCGCCATATGAACAGCGTGATAAGTCTTGCACGTTATCACAGCTTCTGTTAATATACATCTTAGATCTCTTACATTAACGTCCAGTCATAAGCACGGGTGCCTTCAAAAGTACCCAAGACATGTCCAATACCTATATATAGGAGTTCACGTGCCAAGGGCGTTCCGGAAGTGTCTACGAGAGCCGCAACGATTAGCCGGTTCAAGTATCCAGTAATCGTATCTACTATGTGATCTCTATAACCAAATAAGACTTTGACTGGATGGTATACTCGTTTGGGCCACAAAGACGATCTCGATGCACATGTTTTCTTCCAGAATGACAAGGTTGAAAAGAGCGTAGCTTATCAGCTGTACTTGCGGGCTGGCTCTTTTAAAATACCTCGATGAATGCAGTGTGGTTAATTATCTATGAAAGCGTAAAGTACTCAGAGCATATATATACGTTAGGACCGTTCAGCGGGCATCTTATTAGAAATTGTGTTTGCTTCCCTCATTTAGCCATCTCCCTCTCCTACTCTTTCCATGCGAGTCGTATCAGGGCCAGGAAGACCTAAATGAGGAACGCGGCGATGCCGGTAACCACGGAAAGGGCCAATATCATGCCGGGGAACAGGTCAATACCGTTGCTAGTTGGGACCAAACTCGGCTTGCCAGAAGTCGTGGCAGTCGCATTAGCAGCACCAGTAGCGGTAGCAGTAGCGACGGCAGCAACGGTCTGAAGCAAAGAGGGTGTTGCTGTGAATGCCATCATGTCCGTCGCGAAGGAGACGCTCGTGAAAGGCAGGCTTGAAACTGAGGATGCGCCCTGGAAAGCGACTCGCTCAGATGCTGGTGCCGCTGGCTTCAAGGAAGATCTATCAAAGTTTCCAGGGCTCAGATCACTAAGTAGAGTTTAGTCCAACGCACATCTGCTATGATGATTGTAATTCCACTGACCTGTCAATGACGTGGGCGACACCGTTGAACAAAATCGTGTTGGGGAACGTGATTCTTGCGTTGTTAACCCAGGCTGAACCATCGGGCAAGACCGTGAATGTGAGGTTGGTCCCCTGGAGAGATGGAACTGTGACGTTGCCCAAGGACGGCGAGAAGATGACATTGTTGGGAATGATGTGGTAGCGAAGAACCTCCTGAAGCGTCTCCAGGCTGGCAGTCTCAAGAACGGAGCCAATTGACTTGAAGGCCTCATCGGTAGGAACAAAGATGGTGTAGTCGGAGATGTTGAGACCTTGCTCATCAGCACCAGTCTCGCCAAAAGCAAGGTTAAGGTGCGCAGCTTCCAAGGCGGCGTTCATGGCGAGGTAGCCCGCTCGGAAGGTGAAGAGCTGGAACGGGGCACCGAAGGAGAGGACCGTGTCGATTTTGTGGATAGTGATCCCCTCTCCAAGTTTGATGTCCTATTTTCCATGTCAGTACACTGCTTACTTGGAGTTCTAGATCAGGGGGACACGAACAGCCTGAGTGACAGTGGAGATGGTCTGCTCTCCCGACAAGATGCAGACGTCCTTGCCATTCTTCACGAGCCCGTTGTAGGCGCCACCTGTGAAGTTGGAGAAAGGCTGTCTGTAATCGACGTAAGAGCCATCAAGCAAGGTCTGGGCAAAGGTAGGAACGTCGGTGATAACGTTCGACGGATAGACTCCTTTGAAGACATGGTTTGCAAGGAGTGCGCCGATTGCAATGATGTTGTTGCGATACTCGATAGCCTCGCCCTCGGGGATATCCCGGGGCACGTTGGCAAATGCTTGATTCGGAGGGGCCACGATAGTGATGTTGGAAGATGAGGCGAGAGTGTCTGCAAGTCCGGGTACGAGACTGAGGAGTTCAAGCAGCGTGCTGAGGTCGGGCTGAGAGGCGAGGAGCGCAGCAATGTCTCCCTGGGCCATAGAGACACCAGCCATAAGGAAGGCAGGCAAGATTGAAAGACGCATGATGAAGTTATTGGGAATTACTGTATTGTTTGCGACGAGGTATGATTGCCCGGGATTGAAGGTTGAAGTGTGATGAGATGATGGTCAATTGATGTGTTGATGTTGATGCCCCTTCTTTCGAGTCTAAGAGTTCGTCGCATCTTGTCTTATATCGCGACTCAACTTGAAGCTGCGCCGCAAAGGTCTTCGCATAGTTGTAGTATCCTCTACATCCAGCCTCTCGTATAGAAAGTCATGACGCCCTGACGATGTCGATGAATCGAAAGAAGCCCAACTGATCGAGATTTTAATATAAGCAATATTGTGTTGAGCAGTCATTCTCAGGAGCTTTACTGCTCAGACCTACACGACCTTTGCCCGAACCCGGGCAAACCAATAGCGGGAGAGTTACAGAGAGGCGAAACCGACGATGTTGACTGACCGCATATTTAAAAGAGGTTCAGTTTAGCCCGGCTTTGCCCATGATCTTAGCAACAACAGCTATGATGGGGTTACGACAGCAATATAGCACGGGAGCTTCCATATCTGTCCGCTTCGCTACATTATGCACGCCGCCTAAAGTGGCTTAGGCGTGGTTGGGTGTTTGTGTGCTGGCGACCTCTCGGTAGAGTCGGGAACCGGGTCAATTGGATCGCCGGGCCTCTTGAGGGGTACTCATTCTTGAGTGAAGGACTGGGAATATCACTTCACATGGGCTGTTATGAGACCTGAGATTGGGCCACTCACTAGACGAAGCGTTGAGATTCAGATGGGCAAGGTACTAGATGAAGAAGTTGTGATTTGGAAGCAATGTTGAATCGACCTACTCTCACCAAGGCTTCTGACATATGTTCTTCGGCGGCCAAAATGAGACCGCCATGCCATCTGTTGCATGGTTCGTCAGACCCGTTCACAACACCAAGTTTCCTGGCATCGAGCACCTCTACATAGCTATCTAGGGTCTTCCTCGGTTGCATGCACTCCATAGAGAACAATCATACAGTGAAAAACAATGAGGCTTGAAGAGGCTTGATCAGAACAATGCAAAAATGCAGAGAATCAATCTATCAGATAATCAACGACGAGGTCCTCGGGAAGACAAAAAGTCATGCGGGCCCTGGCCAGGATTCGAACCTGGGGCCTCTTCCAAGATGGTGTTTGAATGCTCAATAACCCTAAGGAAGAATCATACCGCTAGACCACCAGGGCTGATGAGGTTGTTGACGATGTTGTGTCAATTCGATGGGTGTTGTGGACAATTTTGCGCATTATGCAGCTGGTTGGTTGATGTGTGGAGTCGCGAAGCCCTCATTTCGGCGAGCTAGTGAAGAATTGCGTAAAAGCAATTGCTGAAACAGCTGCCCCCGCAGAGGGAGAAATTGTGCTTCTTTCACATCGCTTTGCCTGCCTCAAAACCACAGGAAGCTTCACTGGCAGGCCAGTGTTTGGCTTGAAGATGCTTGCAATGGTTGGCAGACTGGTCCCTTTCGGGGCACTATGCCCAGCCAACTTCTTGCTTTTGCCTTGATACCCTCGGGCGAAATTTCCACACTGGTCTTGGGCTTGAGCCCATCTCTTTGGGTGCTCATCAAAAACTTCCCAATACTGATGCCGTTATTTGCCGTCCGTTCAAAGAAGCTCACCAGCTTATACTTGGTTTCAGAGTTGAACCCTTCTTCGTACGAGTTCAGGTATACCAGAGCCATGCCGATTGGCAATGGCGCTGATTGTATTCCGAACGTCCCCGCGGATGGATGGAAGAAGACGTCGACAATGTTGGCGATCTTTGTGCAATAGAGACGGGGGTCCGTTCGCTCGGGCAGCGCCGAAGATGTTGGCCCGATTGCAAGGCGGAGAGTGCTGTATGTGAGGATACAGATCGTCCAGTATAACGTGATGATCGAGGCAACGGCAACGTCACAAGCTGTCGGACTATCCGAGCCCCGAGTCGCGAGTTCTTCAAGTTCTTTCTTTGGGCTCAGATTATCGAGCCACCAGTTGAGCTCTTCGTCAACTCGCCAACACTCTTGGATGAGTGCGCTGCGCCTCAATTCTTTCTCCTCTGGGTCCTTACAGCTATTCATTTGATCCAGGTCTTCAAGAAGTCCAGGGACGTCGACGAACACATCAATCAGGATATCCTTCGGGGTCTTTGGGATAGTCTGCCACGGGATGGTTTTCCAAGCTGGATGGCTTAGCGGGAACCTTCGTCTACGCTTGATGTGAGATATGACCTGCAAGATAAGTACCATTAGTATGACATACACAGATGTTTGTGAGCCCAAATAACAGGATGGGCTTCAACTCACCAGATGAAGCCGCCCTGAAGCGTACAAGTCGTGGCCATGGCCGTCGATATGGCCCTCCGGGGTCCGCTGCATTATCAGGGCTAATTCGCCTAAAGAATGGCCCTCCCAGCTTTCTGCTTGAGAGATGCCATGTCGCTCTCGGTCGTCTGCGCCATAGAGCAGCTTTTGGATAGGAGTTAGTAAGCTGCCGTGGTTCTCTCAGCCGGGGATGACCCGCTCACCTCATAGAAGCCGAGGATTCTTGAAGTCACCATCAAGGCATCTGACTTCCATCTCCTTGGATATCTCAGGGCAACATTCATCTCAGTCAAAGCATTGCAATAGAACTTGAGACCATCGTCTATCATCCACTGCTGCTTGTCGCGACGACCTATTGTACCCAGACTCAGTGCCAGTAAGCTCAGGCGCAAGGCGGCGTCGGTGCGGTAGAGATCTCGCACGGTCATTGCCCAGTCTGCGTTGGAATATCGCATGACAGGACTCCTGGGACTATATAGCGGAGCGTCAGGCATATAGCCATCCCAAAAGAGCTCGAGGATCCGCTCCTCAAAGGCAGACTGAGACATCGAGCGTGTTTGAACCAGCGCAGGTGAGACCGGCATCAAAGTCGTCACCTTGAAGTCTTTGCCTGTTGATAGCTTGGTGACATTGACAAAGATGCGCTTCCTTTCGTAGCCTGCACATTCTAAGCCAGCCTTTAGGCACTGCCCGCATGAAGGTCGTTGCAGGTCGCACTGGGAGCACTTCCGTCAGCAGTGCAACGCGTCGTTGTTATAATGAACGAATAGACCAGCCCATCTTGGCAAACTTACGCCTTTCTTACGCTTCCTGCACGTGTTGCACCCTTTGGAGCGCCCGGGAACTCCAACCATGTCGCTGAATGTGTCAAGGATCTCAGGGAGAGTGGGTTCCCGGCGCGAGATGCTTCTCAAACAGGCAAGGTGACGGCGAGGGATGTGGCCCGTTTATGACCACGGAGGAATTATAAAGTCCTGCTCGGGCCAGCAGTTAAATCGAAAAGTACTGAGTGCGCAGCGGGATCAACCGGTAAGCTTGTATGTAGCCTTCGCCCTACGGTGCGCGCGGACAAATACCAAGATCTTGGGTGTGGGATGCGTCAGACTCCAGATGGCTGAGCAACTATAGGATCAGTCAAAGGGCTGGAGAGAATGATGAGGCTTGCAGAATAATCAAACACACATTCACAACCAGGCTCAATGACGACGACATTCTCTTCCAAGACACGGGGGAAGGATGCGCCGCTGCTTAAACATCTGGGGCGATGGATTCGGCCAAGCTCACTCGTGTTTAACGCCCGCATGCTTACGTGAATCCACTCAAACGGCTGCGGATGCGGAATGAGCCTAACCCCGTTTGGGAATCATTGTGCGTGCTGTGGACTGTGAGATGCTGTTAGAGATCGAGAGATCTTCACAATAGTCAGACCTAGGACCAACTCTCGGCGCCAAGATGGCGTTTGGGCGGTAGAATTCAACTTCGACTCTAAAATGAGCCACGGCAACCCCCGTATGCTAAGCTGTCGCGCATTCTCTTTCCCAAATCGTCCATGCGCCTCTCAGACCTTGCAGAGAAGTGCGTGTCGATCTTGGCATTTGCGACTCCAAAAGTGCGTTAGTATGGTCTCGATAAGAATGGGATCGCGATGGGAAGACAACGGAATGCGCAAATTGCGAGCTATAAGAGACTGAAACTTGGCTGGAATAATGCATACAAAGAGTTGAACACTCATCAAAACAGTTTCAAAACGTCTAACTTGGTCTCATCAAAGAATTGCATACTTATCCAATTTCGAATTCACCACACCTGTCCTAGAAAGCCCCGACATCACCGTTCACATCAGTAAAGACACCATGGTTCAGCCAACTCGCCCGCCGGCCAATGGCTTCGTCGCCGCAACTCGAAAGCTTTACAACCCTCTGGGATTCTCGAAAGGCTACAACTTTGTCCTTTTCTTCGTCTTCTTCGGTGCACTCATGGGATTCACCCTCGCGCGATTTCAGTACCTCAACTTCGATACGTTCTGCAGGGGAGCAGCGCCAGGGGAATGCTTCAACTACCAAAAGGGCCACGAGAAAGCCGGCCTCATAATACACCTTGCTGGAATCTTGCCCGCTGGCTTCTTGGCATGTTTCCAGTTTGTGCCAGTACTTCGTCACAAAGTCCTTCTCTTTCATCGCATCAACGGTTATGTTGTCATCCTCCTCGCACTCGTTGGAATCGCTGGCGCCTTAATGATTGCGAGGAATGCCTTTGGCGGCACGCTGGACACCCAAGCTGCTATCGGTGTTATGGCAATCATGTTCGTCACTGCGCTCACCCTAGCATTTGTCAATATCAAGCGACTTCAGATCGAGCAGCATCGAGCATGGATGCTACGAGCGTGGTTCTACGTAAGCTTGCCACAACAGATCCCAAATGCAAACAGTTAACTTACTTGACATCGCATGTAGGCTGGCTCCATCATCACTCTTCGTTTGATCCAGTTCTCGGCTGCGGCTGTGATTAGCAGTATTGGAACCTATTACGCGGCACGTCCTTGCGATCAAGTTGCTTTTATGGTCGGCAACATGAATCGGACTCTCCAACTCTATCCCGCCTGTGCATCCTACTTCTCTGGAGAGAACCCTGGTCAACAAACAATTGTGCACGCAGACATTCTCAACCCAACATCCGCTGCTGAAGCTGGTGTGGCTGCGGGTATGCCATTTGGTATGGCACTTTGGCTGGCCCTTGCTTTGCATGCAATTGGAATCGAGATATATGTAAGTTCCCTTTTCTGAAAATGTTAGTTTGTGACAATTACTAATAGAATCTGTTTGTAGTTGAAACTCACACCAGCCGAAGCCGAGAGACTACGAAACGTTTCCTACAAGAGGCAATTGGAGGCTGGCTTGAACCCTGCTGGAAGAGCTGGTATCACAGCTGACAGGATCGGGGACTCTGAGGAATGGCAGCCCAAGCATAAGCCATCTCATGCTAGCTCAACTTCAGACCTGCCAACACCCAAGTAAGAACTAGATGGGGCCGATGTTGGAACTTGGAAGGGAGTCAGGAGTCAGGTGACATGCAAATGTGTTCATGTGCGGGCGATAGGCGTTCTATGAAGGGCCCATACTGCTATTAAATACGCAACGCTTTCTTTCAGATTAAGCTTGATACGTTATTCTATGAATACAATCAATCGCAATACCACCAATATCTCCCGTTACAACGTCCACCGGGTACAGCCAGGACGATGGGGGTCATTTTCCACATACTTGAGAGTGCGAAACTGATACCATAATTCGCCGAGAAAACTACTGTCTTCGGAGTGATACAACTCGCCCAATACTGACTTGATGGCAGCCGTGGCTGTGTCTGTTTTATAGAATGGTATTCTTCTATGAATGGGGTTAGAGCATTCAGTTCATTCGACTAATTGCGCGTGAGGGCATTCTCAGAGGAACCGCTTACGGAAACAGGTGATGAACCACGTGTCTGTCAATGATGAGATGGAAGAAGTGCCTCCCAATGAAGCCAAAGTCTCTATCAATGGTTGAAAGGGCACCTTTTATAAAATTCCATCCATCGTCGGTGTAATGAGGGACGCTGGGATGGTTATGTTGTAGATAGGTGATGGCGACTACTTCGATGTAAGCTTCATTGTCGTAAGATGATTCCCTTAGCTTAAGGATTTAGGGGTTTCACCGTTTCTTCTTACCAAGCCAATTGTTAACCCATAGGTAAGGAAGAAGATATAGCAGGATTATGCTGGTTGCACCAAGTTCCTTGCTACACTAGAACAAGAATAAAACCATGAGGCCGAGACCGCAGTCTGAGGCCAAGACGGGTCATGCTTCGTTTTCCCTGAATATAGAACTCCAAGGATCAAAGTTGCTGACTCTCAACCAATGAGAGGGTCCGGAAACCTCTCGCAGAAGACTGTCTTTACCGGCAGACACATTGAACAAAACGTGTAAAGGCCAGCCGAGTAGTTGCTGTCCCATTAGCGAGACTACTTGTACTATCGGGACATCTGATTCTTCCATGGGCGCCGAAGGAGGGAACATGTCTCTGTCAGAGTCGGCTGGTTTCATAGCTGGCACGAAGGCGACGTCCCTAGTTGCGTGCCCTGTAAACCGATGATGGCGCCGGTGAGTGTACTTCCAGGAAAAGTACGGGACCATCAGGAAAGAATGAAGTATGAATCCAAAGGTTTCGTTCATTCTTGCTGAGGAGAAGAGCGACCCGTGGCCACATTCATGGGCCAATACCCAGATCCCGGTACACACGAGACCCTGGAGGAAGGAGTACGCTGTCCATGCCAGAAGTATAGTATGGGTCCAAGTTGATCTTCTTTAATGTATTTGAAGTCGAGATACGCGAGCACTGCCAAAGCCACGACATCTCTGGCGATGTAGTAGAGAGAAGTCTGCGTGCAGGGACGAAAGCAATCCTGGGGTATGACTTTTCGAAGGTCCTGAATTCAGGGTAATCCGACTTCATATTATGAGATTTCGAACGTAAGCTAAGGTAGAAGGAAGAGAGTTCATGCTATCTAATGCTCTCTTCAGTCAGGAGCGCCCCAAATACTAGACACCTTATCTTCTTTATAGAACTAGTGCTTCAAGGTCAACTTCCACCAAGAGTAATTCTGCCTTGCCGTCAGTTGTCAGTGTTGAGAGCCATGAGTACCTGTCGGAACGGCAAGGCTGATAAGGAGCAATGGGCAGGTATCGTGGGCTGGCTGGCGCCTGCCCTGGGCGAAGTGGGACAACTGGCTTAGTCACCACGGCCGGTTAAGGTGGGGCAACCACCCAGGCCGTCACCACCTACTTCGACCGACCCCTGCCCACAATGTAAATAGAAACAAGAACAACAACAGCAATTATCACGGACATCGACGTGATTGTTGCCGAAGATACACCCTCATGAGGAAATGTGTCACGCCTGTGATACCAACAGTACCCGTTGGCCCCGGATTGGCTTCGGCGCCGGTGAAAGTTTGAATGCAGACATTAAGGAGATTTATGGCTTTCGGTCGGGGACGTTCCGAAGTCTACTATCGTGAAGTGGAATTAGCGGCACTAACTTACTCCAAGGGACGTCATTTCCATTCTTCACCATGCAGGTATCGCATTGCTAATAGCTTCGCTAGGACATCTAGTGTACGCCTATTGCTATCTCGCCTTGTCAAAGGCCACAAACAGGAAGGGCAGCCGACTAGCTTTCCATCTTCACCTAAGGTAGTTATAGCACATCTATAAAGTCGCCTATTAACTACAGTAGTCGCCCGCCTATCGACCCCCAATCATAACAGCCATATACAGCTATCACTTGGCTTCTGTGTATGCTTAAGAACAGAGCTTATAATAAAGTTCGAATAGCGGCAAGCCGGCGGTCTTCTTAGAATAGAAGAAATGTTCTCTTCCACCGCCAGCATAATTTACCAAGCTTTTCTCATTAGGCAATCTTTTCCTAAGCGATTTTATGCCAGACATTGGGATTAATCTCTGGGGCTATAGAGAGTATAATTTCAATCGTAAAGTACAATTATAAAACCGGCTTAGAACCCGACTAGGGAATCTAGATAGAAAAACAACTATCGTGGCTATTAAAGGGTCACAGTATCAGCCTTTACCTACGTTAGTATAGCTCAATACGAGAATGCTCCTAATCAGTTCATCTTGGTCAAGGACTCAAGAATTACGTATCGTTAGCTGGGACCGAAAAATGGGATTCCCGTGATCTATCTCGTTTCATTCAGGTTAGTCCAGCCTACTTCTAATTAACGAGTATAACCTCACACCAAGTAGGGCTACAATGAACCAGATAGATCTGGTTTCTATTAACAAGATAGCCGAGAAGCGGCCCGTGATTCTTTTTAATAACGCTGGAATTGGCCGATCTACCGGCCAAGGTACCTACATCATACTCAGGTTAGGCAGATTACTGCGCAGAACTCATCGTGCAACTCGGATTCAAGCAAGTCGAAATTGTGGCCTTTTCGATGGGTGGATGCCCAGCTCAGATGTTGGCTTTGAACTACCCAACTTTGATGCGCCGTCTAATTCTCATTAGGTCTCTACCCACAAATCAGAACATGTACGAGGGGTCTGTTTCGGCAGGCCGCCCTCTCCAGACATATCCGGCCTTAAGCCGCAAAATTCAAGAATGGAACTGGGGCACCAGCGGGAACCAGGGACAGATAGAACGCATAGTAGCCATAAGGCACGATTTGGAGGACGATTTGAACTGTATCTAGCAATAGTTATAGGGCGACGGCTCTCCACGCCATATACCCTTCGGGAGGTCGGCCGCAAGGGCGGCTGCGCCCCTGCCGCCACGGCGTTAAATATAACACACACACACACAGTATCGGACCGGGAGTCGTGCTACCACCGCCCGAACCCTTTCAGGGTATCCGCATGGCACATGATCGTGAATCTCAGGAAGCTACGTTGCTAGAATTTTGTTGTCACTCTTCGGAGACCAGTCAGGCAGCGGTGAGAGCGACGTTCCGGAGAATGCTCGAGGCAAGGGATGATTGGTCTGATCTCATTGATACCGATGACACTCGACGTCAAATTCAGGCGTTTGCCAAGTTTATGAGTCCGCAATGTTCATCGGAAGGCTTATACGAACGATTCCACGAGCTGAGAGCCCCGGTCTTGATAATTCGGGGTAAGTAAATGAGTCTAGCCTTAAATCTCATAACATCGAATGAGTACTGACTTAAGGAACAATCAGGATCTCACGAATATGTCTTTGAAAAGCAAACGTGTCAGGCCATGATCAGGCAAATGTGCAATACAGCCGTCAGTGTTTACGAGTTTCCAGATGCTGGCTGGCCATGCTCCACACTGGCAATATCCCGAGGAGTTTGCCGAGCTTGTCGACTGCTTTTTCTGTGCTGAGGATACACTGAAGGTCCCAGAGATGCCCGTAAATTGGGTGCGATGGATTAATGGAACAGACTTGGTCAGTAAGATTTGATGTGGAACTATATACTGAGAAGTGGAAATCAAGGCGCCTGTTCGTGATTTTATTACCTGCTTAGGTTCTTGTAGGTTTATCTTCACTAGTTGTCGATCCCGCAAGCTGTACTTCAATGCCTGTCACTGTCCATCGCATCACTGTTCAAGCCTTGCTTTGTGTTGACAACTCGGTACCCAAGGACACGAAGCAACCATCGAGGACTCAAGTTGATAGACACAGTTCAAAGATCCGAAAGACGGACAAGGTGTTGAAAGTGATATCACCGTTGGATTGAGTGTGCTATTGAGTGTCTTTGAACGTTCGCCATCGTAGCACATGAAGCTTGCGAACGTGATGTGGGCTCGAAGATGAGCGGCGAACATAGCTCAGTTGGGAGAGCGTCAGACTGAAGTATGGGTCATCCAGACCCATTGAAAACTTCATTCAATCAATCTGAAGGTCGTGTGTTCAATCCACACTGGTCGCATCTTCACTTTTGTCCCATCGAGAGAATACAGCACTGGGTCCGTTCGCGTAGTAGTTGTTAGGTCAACTTTTGGTATCCCATTGTCCAACACTGATTATTGATTGAAGGACGATAGTCGATCAATGGAAGCGTTTGGACCTGCAAGATGTTGTACACCATGAACAAGCAATCGAATCAGATTTATGTTCATGTGACCAGGCTGATTGATTACCCATATTATCATCTTGGATGTCATAGTAAGTAAGTAGTTAGTCAGTGGTCTATGTGCCTAGCATTTTGGTCGTGTTTGGCTGCCACGCTTGGCTCAAGTTGCTCCACCGAATTTGCCTCATGGGTAGTAGTAGGCTGAAATAGTATTAGAATGAACTTCTACCCATAGTGTGATGTTCTACACAGATGATAGATGGCATGTATCATCGGAAGTAGGTAGTGTTTTGTTAGGTTGATGAGATTACGATGATACACAGACGACGCAGTGCACATGCAAAGCGGCATTGAACCAATGATAAAAAGCTAGATGTCTGGCCAACTAACACATGTCTTACTCAATTATTAGCTAGAGAGAATCACTTTGCAGATCTCCGGAATTGCTTCCCCATCTGGTGGCATTTTTCTCCACTTAAAGTTCAGAAGATCAGAGACATCGATGTTGGGGTTTCTAGGCGGATTCCCGAAACCTCAGTGCATTTGGGATGCATCCGCGTGACCCGCAGATGTGCTATGACTACTTACACCTTAGACGACTCTTGATCTATATGCACCGTCAAAACTAGAGTTTACGCAGTCCACATAATGACGAGTATGACACAACGCAGACTCCCCGCAGAGGTGTAACGGCGAGGCGCATTCAGCACTCGTCCAGCGTAGTGTCTGACCTTGTGAGACATGATCCTCCGAACTGGACGAAAACAGCCAGAAACCGTGACACCAATACCAGTCGATCCAATGACAGCAACCGCGTTGCAAAATACGGGCCGTCGCGCCTGGGAGAAGCCGTGACCCGGTGAGACAGGCGAGAGATAGTTTTGGACCAGTGACGCGAAGGGGTAACAAAGAGGATTCCACATCTCAGGCCTGGGACTTGGGAGATGCTGGGCATTTCAATTTAAAGCTCGAGGTCGGGCCGCTTTTCTAGACAATCTACCGTCCCCAAGAGGCAGGTTTTCTCTAATTTCCATCATATTCTTACGTCCGCATCATCTGTATCCCACACGATGTCGACCCCGATCCCGCGACCACCGGGTGTGCCCATCTTGGGCAACATCAAGAACATCGACACCAAGAACACCTGGGCGTCCCTCAAGAAGCTATCCGAGACGTACGGCGAGATCTTCCAAATCAAGGTCCTCGGCAAAACGATGGTGTTCGTCGCTGGTGCCGCCCTCGCGGAGGAACTCTGTGACGAGAAACGATTCCGCAAGTATGTCGGAGGACCTATCGTCGAGATCCGATATGCAGTCCACGATGCCCTCTTCACGGCCTACGACCACGAGGAGAACTGGGGTATTGCCCACCGCATCATCGCCCCCAAGTTGACATCGGCATCTGTGGCGGAGCGCTTCAACGATATGCTTAGCACAACAAACGAGCTTCTCGAGAAGTGGAAGGGCCTCGGCGTCAACGCTGAGGTATCCGCCATTGGCGAGCTGAATAGGTTGAACCTTGAGGCCACAACCTTGGCCCTTTTTGGCAAGAAGCTCAACTGCCTTAATGGACCAGAACACCCGATGCTTCGAGGCATGGAGGACTCGACATCTGAGGCAATGCAGCGACCCACCCGACCTGGTATCTTCAACTGGCTCCTCTACGGAAGCAAGTTTAAGCAAGGAAAGCAAGTGATGCGAGCTTACGCGGAGGATCTGGTCCAATACCGAAAGAGCAACCCCTCGGACCGGAAAGATCTTTTGGCTGCCCTTCTCAGCACAGTGGATTCCGAGTCGGAGAAATCATTGACCCACGCTCAGATTGTGGATGAGATCGTCTCCATGCCTATCGGCAGCAGCACGGCGCCGGGTATGGTCAGTACAGCCATCTACTTCATGCTGAAAAACCCGAATGTCATCGCCACTGCCCGTGACGAGCTCCATCGCGTTGTCGGTGACGGCGAGTTGACCTATACGCACCTGTCGCAGCTCAAGTACATCGGGGGCATCGTCCGTGAGTCTCTGCGACTTTCTTTCGCGGCGCCAGGCTTCAACATTGAACCCATCCCCAAGGACGGCGACAAGAGCCCCGTGCTACTTGCGGGAGGCCAGTACCAGATCGCCTACAACCAGCCCATGATCATCGTTCTTGCAGGTGTGAACCGGGATCCTTCAGTCTTCGAAGATCCGCTGGCATTCAAACCTGAGCGCATGATGGGCGACAAGTATGAGCAGCTCCCGTTGAGCGTGAGGAGGTCGTATGGTAATGGCAAGCGAGAGTGCATTGGAAAGCATTATGCTTGGTTGTGGAACATGGTCGTGGTGGCGAAGCTGATCAACGAGGTTGACTTCACGATGGCGGATCCTTCGTATGTGCTGAAGCAGGATGGTTGGTTCAACCTGAGGCCGGTGGACTTCCATGTGAGAGTCAAGACGAGGGTAGACAGTAAGGCGCCTGTACTTTGAGCTGCTTTGGGTCTTTGTATTGTACCAGACTGGTATTGAGCGGGTTCTAGAGCGGTCTGACGTTAATGACTGATTGAATTTCATGGTTGTTCACGCAAAGATGTCGTTTTGCACTTTCTCGAGGTTCAACGATTAATGATTATCAATTTATTATCTACGCGACTAGTCCTTGATCAAGGAATAGTCAGAGACAGAGAGGCATCGTCCGCCTTGCTCCCTCTCTTCGAGACACCACCCTGCGCCAAAGCAATCTCGCCCTTGGCATCATCAGCAGCGAAGAAGGCAGAGGTGGCAAAGGGAGCACCAAGCATGCAGGCGCCGGTATCGATGTTCAGTGCGCAGATTCCAGCTTCGGCATCCGCGTTGTTGCGGATGTAGTTACGGACTGGAGTCTTGATGGTCACGCTCTTGCCATCGACACCGGCAAACTCGAGGTCGATGGTGAGGTCCTTGGGGACAGAGTCGCAGCTGCCGTTATAGGCGACGTGGCCAATGGAATCACGAGTGAGACCGGCGGCTGCGAAGAAACCAGCGAGTCCAGCCTCGCTAATGGGCAGGTCGTTGATCTGGGTGCCGGAGTCGATCATGCAGGACTTTGTGGAAACATCCGAGTTGTCGAGGGTGACGTACGGTAGGGATGGCCGCGAGGGCGCCGTTGGCCAGGGCCATCATGACGAGGGACTAGGCGAGCATCTTGTCGAAGGGAGGGCGAAGTTGAGCGAGTGACTGAGGTGCGCGAAAGAGCAGAGGCTCAACTCCGGGTGGAGGGCTCACGTTCTCTTATCATCGGGCGGTGTGGTCCATCGTACGGATACATGTGTGTGAGTTCATGGCGGGGAAGATCGTTACCGGGACATGCCAATGCTATTTTCGGATACTAACGTTTAAGAATCTTTTGTGAGTTACGACCCGCGAGACCGAGGGATACTCGGGCGACTTTTCGGAGAAAGCAGGTTCACGCAGCCTCGAGTCCCGGCTTGGCCATAATCGCTCCAGAACAACCCTTGAAGAATCGCTGCCGTTAACACCGGTGAGAGCCGTGGGAGCCGTGGCAACTTCAAGGGAAGAACCTTTTTCGTATTAAGATTGTGACAGGCATGGAATAAAGTGCTCATATGGGGTCGCAGTGGACGTTAGTGGTGGATATCGACGGCTTTCTTATTGTCGTGCCAAAGCGAGATTGGCTCAATGCGCCGAACCACCATCAAGCTTCGTCTAGAATTTTGGGTTGAACCCAGGGCGGTAGGGCCGACGGCTGGCCCCGTTGTGTTCTTCTGTTGTTCTACTGGGATTCGGCAGTCGTCCGATCCTTTGGATACGAGCTTTTTGGCGGAGATTTCACCTTTTAGAATGGCATGTTGCATGGGTGCCCCTGGTGAGGGGGAACAGTCCACGATGATGTCGAATCCTACCCAAGATGTTCTTCATCGCCAAGCAGCGGGTCGAGTGATATGGGCGGGTTGCCGAAAAGCTTGTCACGGCCCCTGAAGGCTGGCCGTGGGTATTAGATGAGGTGACACTGCAAACCCGAGCAGACCGTGGCAGAGAGTGACACTCGGCACGCTCCCACACGCTTGCAAGGAAACGAGACAAAGAAGATGAGGTTATCGTCGGTTTCAACTCTGCTTTATGAGCGGCTTGGCTCTCAGTCAACCGACCACGAGCGGACCTGCAGTTCACGAGACCGTGAGGCAGCTGCCGCAGGGCTGGCGGCACGTCGCTCCGGCCGATGACCTCAACACGATTCAGCTTTCCGTCGCGTTGAAGCAGCCCGGCCTGTCGGAGCTGAAGGCGCGTCTCGAGGTGCACCAGCGACCCGAACCATGCCGAGTATGGCGCACATGTCTCTCGCGACCTGTTGAAGATGTTCCAAGAGCCGGGCGCCGATGCCTACGCTGTTGTCGCGGATTGGCTTTCCGCTCACGACATTCGGGACTTCGTTCAGGACAGCCCATGGGTTCGCCTGAACACCACCGTCGGTAAAGCGAACCGCTTGTTGGATTGCAAGTTCTCTAAGTACCAGTACAAGAGCGAGAAGGCAGTGTTACGGGCCAAGGAATATACCCTTTCCAGCCAGGTCTCAGAGGTTGTCGACTTTGTCTTCCCAGTGACTCAGTTCATGATCAAGCCGCCTAGACGATAGATCAAGGCGAGGGAGTCGCGCAAAGTGAAGCGACAGAGCGCAAGTGAGTGAAGAGCGGACTACGGCAGCCAGGCTTTCTGAACAATCACTAACACACGGCGGTGCCTCGAAGCTGTTGGGACTACACTACCCCCGACTGCATCGTGGATCTCTACAGCATCAACTACAGCCCACCAGATGGCCCGTCCCCGACAGACTTTGGCATCGTCGACTTCCTGGAGGGGTACCCCAATATCCCGACTCTCCAAGCATTCCTAGCATCGTACAGCCCCCGTCGGAACGCCACAGGCTTCTCATCGAAGTACAACCTCACCGTAGCATCCATCAACAACGGCAGCGATACCACCGAAGGCGGCGGCGTCGAGGCTTTGCTGGATATCCAGTACAGTATGCCCTTCATCTAGCCGATGAACGTAACCTACTTCTCCACCGGCGGCCGCGGCCCTGAAATCGGCCCCGACGGCAAAGAAAAGGATCCCAAGGACAGCGCCCACGAGCCCTGGATCGAGTTCCTCGAGGCCCTGCTCGCTCGCGAGACCATCCCGGACGTCATCTCCATCTCCTACGCCGACGACGAGCAGCTTATCCCGCAGCCGTATGCCCGTCGCGTATGCGACCTCTTCATGCAAGTCGCTGCGCGCGGCGGGTATCGGCTCTGGAGACTGTATCTCCAACGATGGGAAGAACACGACGAAATTCTTCCCGACGTTCCCCGTCGACTGTCCCTGGGTTACGGGCGTTGGCGCGACGGGTAACTACGCGCCGACAGAGCCTGCGTGGTACAGCTCCGGCGGCTTCAGCGAATACTTTGAGCGTCCGGTGTGGCAGGAGACCGCAGCCAAGGCGTACGTTGCCGGCATCAACGGGTCTCACGCGGGCTGGTACGCGCCCATCGGTCGTGGTAGCCCGGCCCGGATATCTCGGCCATTGGTTCCCGGTTCTTGATGCAACCTGGGTGGACGCAGAAGGGGACAAGCGCTAGTACGCCTGTCGTCGCGGCGATGATTGCGCTTGCCAATGATAAGTGGATGAGGGAGGGTAAGCCTGCTCTGGGATTCCTTAACCCGCTGTTGTACTCTGACAAGGTGCGTTCTGCGATCAACGATGTCACGAGCGGGTCTAGCGGAAGTTGCTCTTATGGGAGCCAGGTTGAGAGCGGATGGTGTGCGACTGCTGGGTGGGATCCGGCGACTGGTCTTGGGACGTTGGACTTTGCCAAGTTCCTTCAGGCACTGGAGTAATGCTTCATCGTAAGATTGCCTTAATTTAATTATTTGATGACTATGGTATTCGTGATTGTATATCTATCTGTGAGAGCAGAAACAAATAGGGCCGCAGCCGAGCTCGGTGATTATCGTGCGGGCAGTCTTCTCAATCATGCCAATGTCCCTCCAAGTAGTTCTCATACTCTCCGCCAATATGCACAACCTGAGCGGCCGCATTCTCCGGCTCCTTGGCCAGGAACTCAAACTCTGGCAACACCAGGCTATCAGCGCCGGTAATCTTGAGAGCCAACTGCTCCCCGGCATCAAACTGGATGGCCGTAGGCCAGATCCACACCTCCATCTTTACAATCTCCCCCGCCTTGACCTCAATGTCTTCATCGTGGGCCAGCGTCTGCCAATAGTTCGGCGACAGCTCCGGCGCGATCTTGCGCTTGGAGGCGCGGAGCTTACCGTTAGGTCCCAGGTACTTGAGCGGGTTGGTGTTGGGGATCTCCTTGGAATCGGATACGGGGAGTGCCTCAAGGGGGATGTTGAGGTGCTCGAGGTCTTTGCCGTTCTTGTCTCGCTTCCGGAGCTGGGCGTAGACGTCAAAGTCTGTTGCGGAGGGGCAGGAGACGTGGACCACGAGCTTAGTCGGGCCCAGCAGCTTCGTGGACTGAGAGAAGGTGTGCGTGAAGACTATGGTTTCCGTGCCCTCGTAGCTCAGCGTTGTGGCGTTGGTATTGTTGGACTGCTGCAGCGTCTTTTCGGCACCCAAGTAGAGACGCTGGAGCTTTGTGTTCGTGGCACTGGGTGACAGCCAAGGCAGAGAGTCAAAGGGGAGGTCGATGACGGGTGGCTTGTTGTAGCCCAGCACGGCCAACCTGACTGGCGAGGTCTTCTCCCATCCGTTGTCGACACCTTTCATGTAGCGGTCAAAAAACTGTTGCAAGTCATCTGTACGTTCTTGGCTGTACAGGTCGAACCACTCTTGCGTAGCATGGGTTGTCATCCTAAGAGACAAGTCAGAGAACCGTCATATAGGTCGCATGTAAGACGAACCATTTGTTTTGGTGAGGGATCTCCTCGAAGCCTCTGAAGCTCCCAACGGTATGCAGCATCGTCGAATAGCTGCCCAGGATGTAGGCCGGGACCTCGATCTTGTCCATGCGGGCCCTCTTGTCATCCCAGTACGATCGGAGACCCTGCCCATGCTTGAGCAGCATCTCGACGGTGTTTTCCTGTTGGCCACGACCTAACGCACAGTTAGTGGAGTTAAGAGACAAAATCGACAAGAACTCTGTCGCGTCACTTACCGCGAACCACATTGTTAATCATAGAACCGAACTCAATCGAAGGAATCCCGCCGCGGCACAGACTCTCGCGCATATGATCGCTCGCACCCTCCAGAGGCGCGATGCAGGCCAGGTGAGGCGGTCTCTCGGCGGCGATGTACCACTGGCACAGCGCGAGCCACGAGTTGCCGGCCATGGCGACTTTACCTGTGCACCAGGGCAGCTTCGCGATGCCTTCAATGGCATCGTGACCGTCTTGGCCCTCTGGGGTACCCCACTGTCTCATGTCGCCTTCCGAGTCACCACATCCTCTGGCGTCGGCGTTGATGATGGCATAGCCTTTCGGAACCCATTCGACCGGGTCTAGCCTGAAAGCGAGTCAGTCTTCACGTCTAATGCTAAGAGCACACATGTAAGGGGGAGCTTACCCCTCGAAAGACTCATAGCCCGACAGTTTGCTCAAGGGAACGCCGCATCGCAAAGGAACTGCATCAAGTTTCATAACACCTGGAAAGCAACGTCAGTAATTGGAACATGGAGAAGGAATTCGGCATCATATTGGGCCGTACCCGTGTCAGTCTTGCCGTAGGGCGACCACATCAGAATGGCGGGGACCTTCTCGTCCGTCTTCGGCCGAAAGATGTCAACGCGGATGCGGGTCCCGTCGCGCAGCGTCAACGGCTGGTCCCGTTCAAGGATGACGTCGCACGGGAGCGGACGATGCTCTGGGGTCTTTTGACTTCCGGCTGGGAGTTCCACGCGGGAGGGCTCCTTGGGACTTGGCCATGCTGGCGGTTTGGTGGGGATCTGGGTGACTTCGATGTTGTTGACGATAAGTGGCGCCATTGTTGCTGGGCGTTAATCTAACAAAAAACTCTCAGAGATGAACACCCGTTGATGCAGGTACAATGTTTCTCTAGAACAAGACTGATGACGACTTCGATGACAGCTTCGTGCCTCTGTTATATGAGAGCATCATAATTCCGAGCCCCGGGGCCTTCTTCACATCTGAAGGCATCTCGTAAGTCCTCGGACTTAACCATGGACCCAATTCCTGATGACAGATCTTCGTGAACGCCCAGAAACACGGCCCCTTTCACCGGCATGGCTCCACGGCAGATTCCACTTGTCTTTCGTCCAATGGCATTATCATTTTCGCCCTCTTGGGGTAATACTCGCCTGGGGAGGTCCGAGGGTCTCGGATTTATTGGACTCAGCCTGGGACGTACTATCATGTAGCCCTACGGTCTGCCTATGCCATGCGACACGTCGGAAAGGGCCTGACATATCCATGCAACATATGTTGGAGTTCTTCCCCGCCATTTGGCCCTGCTGATCACCCGAGGCGCGTCTGCAACCCCGCCGGCAGAGTGAAGAAGAGATGGGTCCCGGCGACCTCGGTAGTTAGGAACCGTCCGGTGGCCGATGAATGAATCGAGCAACTTGTCCGAGACGGCCGTATTCGTCCATACTTCCTGCAAAGCTCCGTTCATCGTGTTATTCAGCGGCCCAACACCCACCGGCTGCCCCATTTTACGAGGGGTTCGCGCTCCCGGAGAAGTGGACGCTAGCGAAAGGTGGCAAATGCATTTGTCCAATTGCATGTTTTGAACCGTTCCGACCTGCATAAGATGCGTCTGGTCTGCTCTGCTGAGTGTCCGTGGCTTGTAGAAGACTCAATTTCCGCAAGACCTTGGCACACAAATCTCACAATGGGCAGCAAAAAAACATCATCAGCGCCAGCGCTCTACGTCGACGAAGACTGCAACTTTTCAGTCATCCGCGACCTCCCCATCCCCGACCCCGTGGACGGCGAGGTCCTAGTCAAAGTGCTCTACTCGGGCGTGAACCCCGCCGACGTCAAACACGCACCGATCCTCGGCATCCGCTCCGTCACCCTCGGCTACGATTTTTGCGGCCGCGTCGTTCTGGCCGCTGGCAAGAATGCGTCGGCCAATTTCAAGCCCGATGACCTGGTGGCCGGCTACGTGCCCACGGGCATTGGCAAGCCGATGAGGCACGGCGCGCACCAGGAGTACTTGAGCTGTCCAGAGGACATGCTCTTCAAGGTCCCGGATAACCTGCCCCAGACGCACGCCGCGAGTCTGACGGTGGTGCTGACCACGGCCGCCGACGGCTTGTACAATATCATCGGGTATCCTCTGCCCGGGGAGAAGGCAAAGAATGGGTTCAAGGCCGGCCCGCTGCTTATCTGGGGTGCTTCCGCCAGCGTCGGAATCTGCATGCTTCAATTAGCGCGCGAGAGCGGCGCATCGCCCATCTTCGTCACCGCGTCGCCGGCACGGCATGAGATGCTCAAGAAGATGGGAGCGACGCGCTGCTTCGACTACAACGCCCCAGACGTGATATCCCAGATCAAGAAGGCGGCGGAAGAGGCTGGGGCGGGGCCGATTCGCTACGCTGCCGATTGTGCAGGTTCAATGAGCGGGGTCAGCTCGGCGTCACAGACAGAGGCTTGTGTCGATGAGGATGCCATTGTTCTGTCCGTCGTGGCGAAGCCAGGTGGGAGGATCAAGATGCCGTTGGCGTCGGCGAACACGGAGATTACGTTACAGATGGGCGGCGGTCCTCTCGTTAAGATCCCGGCGCGGGTGGAGGACTGGGGGAGGATGTGGAAGGCGTTGATGTGGTCTGTCGAGAACTACGGCACCAAGATTTCGATTCCTGTGGTGGATGTGTTCAAGGGGAGTGCGGAGGATGCGCTGGAGGAGGTGAAGAAGATTGCTGACCAGGGAAAGTTTGGGAAGCTTGTGCTGGAGCATCCTTTGCTGTGAAGGGCAGTGTCCGAGGTTCCATGGGGTATCCTTTCCCGAGTATAATCTTGAACATATGGCTGTCTACCTACCAGTATGAAGCCTTCTGTTCAACTGTATGATTTGACCAAGACTTATTCCATCTACACTCAAGAAACTCAAGCTGTACAGTAGTCCGCGAAAAGGGCTTCATCCCGTTTGCAACTCTCTGATCTCTTTCCGCACGGACGTCTGCCTTCTTGGTACCAACACAGTACGATCTAACACTGCTATACCGACCCACTAAGGGGGGCCTGCTAACAGGTTTGACCCCACCTCACATAAGTATCTAGAAAATGATAATGCACAGCATTATTCGCTCTTAAACTCTAGTTCAATTTATTTAGTTACTTACAGCCTACTCGTTTTACATGATACTTTCCATCTTTTCTCTAGTACGGGTTTACACACAGCACTACAATCATCTCTCACCAGGAAGTATGTCTACTCTAGTTCTACTTAATTAGCCCGCAAGGATTTCCAGATACGAAAACTAGGATACCAATCTACAATGATGTCGTATGGTCACAATGTGGGCATCGTGTTACGACCCAACATGCATGACCAAGACCAGGGCCTGCCCCGCAGGCGTACGGCGGCTACGACACGCCATATATGCAGACACAGGAGTCACCCCAACGGAACGGAAGAACTATGGAAAAGTCACGTGATGATAAGAAAGGACCGACAAGCGATAAGCGGTCCATGATATGGACCGACAGGATAAAGGCGGTCCACCCCTGTAGGACCGACAGCACGATGTCGGTCCCAACCACAAAGGAACTGTTCAATGGTATACGGGACTTGTATATAAGGACGGACTTGAGCTGGACTCTAGGACAGACTTTCCATAGCTTCTTCAGCAATTAACTTCGTATCAGATCTTATGATCGCTTTCAGCTATCTTCCCTGAGAACCTCTTTGACAAGACTACGATTGATCACCGAAGCCTTCCCTTACCTTACGACTTACAGACATAGCTTCCCTGAAGCTATCCCCGACTACGAATACTGTTACCAGTTCTGCAGCCTCAACTTCTGCAAACATACCTCACTACGACTAGCTGGCCGTAACACTTAGCTTCTAGAAGATTCGATACGGATATAACGCCCCCGTTATAAGATTCTGTTACTTTGGTTCGTGTGATCTATGGCTAAAATAGAGTAGCGCGCTTTATCAACGGATAAATGGTTTTACGGCTGGGGGTACTCGCGCCGTCTATCCCTTTGTTTCGCCTAGCCATATAACATCACCAACGCTTTGGCCTCCATAACCGCAGACCTTCCCATACCGGGAGGACTATCACCGATTCAATCTGATAATACTTAACGTGAGCTGAGCTGCCGCTTTCTGAGTATTGTTGTTGTTTAAGCTCATTACACGCGATGAAGTCTTCTGTACACTTGGCAGTCACAAGTCATGGGGTTGATTTGTCAGCGACACGCCGTGGTGCTGCGCCGCACAAGGCTGTCGATTAGGATGCCAACTCCTCCTCTCCGTCAGCAAGGAGAACGACGATCTCCGGCCTCATAACTCCCAGCTCTCGACAGCAGAGCATTAACACGTTGTCGCAAGACAAAACAAGTTTTGACGACGACATGATATGATACACCCCGACCCCGACGAGGCGCGACATTCACTTGCATTCGACAACTTGCGATGACGAGCTACCCTCAACCACGCCGTTTCGAGGACTTCCGTATCGCCGTGATATGTGCACTGGCCCGCGAATACGATGCCGTCATCCTGGCTTTCGACGAGATATGGAACGATGATAGAGATGGGCGCGGGCCCGCGCCCAGGCAATACAACAATTACACGCTGGGGTTGATTGGAGTTCATTATGTTGTTTTGGTTCTTCTCCCTAACATGGGAAAAGTCAGCGCAGCCAACGAGGTAGTCCGGCTCCGGTCCATCTATGTTGGGCTGGAGGTAGCCTTCTTGACTGGGATCTGTGGGGGAGTGCCTAGCCCGGGGACCGATCATGAGGTGCTGCTTGGGGACGTGGTGATCGGCAAAAGCATCGTGCAGTATGACCTAGGCCGACAATACCCTGGCAAGTTTCGCAGGAAAGACGGTATCGAAGACAACCTGAGCCGACTTAACAAAGAAGTCCGTTCTTTTCTCGCTACCTACGAGACGCAACATGGCCGGGACGAATTACAGCGCCGGATCACCAAGGTCCTTGAGCAAATCCAACAGATGACCATCGATGCACATAACCGAAGCTGCTACGATCGTCCTGCAGTCGAAGAGGACTCGCTTTTCGAGCCGACCTGTCTTCACAGACACCGAGATCAACCAGGCTGTAGCTGTAGTGAATCCACTGCGTGTGACGGAGCTATCAAAGCGTCGTGCCAGGAGCTCGGATGCGACGTCGTATATCAAGTGGTGAGAAGACGACTGGAGTCTAAGAGGTTCGAGTCACGAATACATGTTGGTTGCATCGGGTCGGGTGATACAGTGATGAAATCAGGCGAACACCGCGACAGGGTTGCTCAAGAACATGACATTATCGCTTTTGAGATGGAGGGGGCGGGCGTTTGGGAAGAGATCCCGTGCATTATTGTCAAAGGGGTATGTGACTACGCCGACAGTCACAAAAACAAGTTGTGGCAGGACTTCGCCGCTGCAATGGCGGCCTCAGCGACAAAAGCGCTTATGGAGCGCTACATGTGCAGGACTCCCAGGACAAACTGTACGTAACCAAATCCTAAGCCCTCAGCTGCTGCTAACGAACGATGGCTGATGTCAATTCAGCCGACCCCACTCCTACCATGTTTACGCTTGCCCCTGTTCTGTCAGGCGTTGTAGGGGCGAGTCTCTTCGTTAGTAGAGGCGACGAACTCGGACGTCTGTATGAGGCGCTGAAATGGACGGGCGAGCGCCGCACCGCCGTGCTGCAGGGTCTAGGTGGCATGGGAAAGACTCAGTTATCGATAGAGTACATGAAGCGGTATCGCGGCGACTACTCGGCCATGCTTTGGCTCAACGCAAGAGACGAGACATCACTCAGGCAAAGCTTCCAACTAGCGGCCCGGCGAATCTTACGGGAGCACCCGACTGTGGCGTATGTACAGAACGCCATGGTCAATCAGGACCTCGACGAGACGACGGAAGCCGTGAAGCGATGGCTAGATGAAGCGAGAAACGACCGCTGGCTGGTTGTCTACGATAACTACGATGATGTCAGATTCGATGGCCGTGGTGGTGCGGATCAAAGTGCCCTACGTATTGCGGAGGAGGGTGGGCCTGTCTCTAGTAAGACAAGTCAAACTGAGACAGCAGACTCAAAGGCGTACGATATCCGTCCATACTTCCCCGAAACCGACCACGGCGCTATCGTCATCACAACCCGATCCTCAACGGTGAAACTAGGGCAGTTGATCCGAATGAGTAAGCTTAGCGATGTCAAAGACAGCTTAGCTATACTGGAGTCAACATCCAGTCGTGCCCATCTGAGCCAGAGTAAGTGGCTCGAATAAGCAGTGTGGGTGGGGCTGATTTATCAAAATAGATCCCGATGCTTATACGCTTGCGCGGCGACTTGACGGCCTTCCGCTTGCCCTCTCAACGGCTGGAGCGTACCTTAACCAAGTATCGACGACCTGCGCCGAGTATCTCCGGCTATACGACGAATCATGGCTGCGATTACAGAGAGAGAGTCCGCAGCTATTAGATTACGACCAAGCGTTGTACTCGACATGGGGAGTCTCATTCAACCACATTCGGCAGCAAAGCAGAGGTGCAGCTATGCTCCTTCGACTTTGGGCATATTTCGACAACGAGGACATATGGTACGAACTGCTGCAGGATGTGGGTTCAGAGGGGCCGCTTTGGCTACAAGACATAACGGAAGACACGCTCAGCTTCAATGCAACAATGAGAGTTCTTTGCGAGCATGGACTAGTAGAGGCGGACCCTACTACAAATGAGACGGGGGGAGAGTCACCAGGATATAGTGTGCATGGATGTGTTCATACGTGGATGATACACGTACTGAACACGGGAGTCGATGAGGAGATGTCTTTAATAGCGATGAGATGCGTAGCATGGCATGTCCCAAGCTATAAGCAGCAAGAGTATTGGATAGTGCAAAGACGACTTTTACAACATTCAGACCGATGCATCACAAGGACAGCGACAGACGCGGTAGAGGAAGAAGATGCATGGATGTTTCACAAGCTAGGCATTCTCTTCTCCAAACAGGGCCGACTTAAGGAGGCCGAGGCGATGTACCAGCGGGCTCTTCAAGGCAAGGAGAAGGCACTGGGACCAGACCACACGTCAACACTCGACTCAGTCGGTAATCTAGGTAACCTTTACTCGGACCAGGGCCGACTTAAGGAAGCCGAGGCGATGTACCAGCGGGCTCTTCAAGGCTACGAGAAGGCACTAGGGCCAGACCACATATCGATACTCAACACGGTCGGTAATCTAGGTAACCTTTACTCGAACCAGGGCCGACTCAGAGAGGCCGAGGCAAAGTACGAGCGGGCTCTTCAAGGCTACGAGAAGGCACTAGGACCAGACGCCATAAAGACATATATTCCCGCCTTGAACACACTTCAGAACCTTGGGTCTTTGTTTGAGAAGCTTGGCGAGAATAGCAAAGCTATCTCATATTACCATCAGGCACAGAACAGCCTCTTATCCGTACAAGGGCCACAGAACGAGCGGTATACATATCTATCTGACAAAATCGCCTTATTACAGCTTATTATACAAGGGACAGATATTTCCTGTTGCGAAGAGAAGCCAGAACGAGGGCTGAAAGCTAAATAGAGGAGTTTTAAGGAACATCTGAAGGGGAGCTAGACACGATTTAGACTGCCCCACGTGCTTATTATAATAGAGCCATAGTAATCAATGCTGCCCAGAGTCCCGTCCTTTCCCTCAGACCGACCGGTATCTGTAAATCGTAATCCCCTGTATTACTCGTGCCCGCCCCCACTTTAATGGGCATTCGACACTCACCACCCACTAAAGTGGGTGCTTTTCAGCCAAACGGCCACGTCGCCCAAACGACCACAATTATCCCGATTTACCACCATACATCGCCACCACCACAACAATCCACCACAATGGCCAAATTTAATGCCGTTGAAGAGGAGCGTATAAAAGCAGCCATTACAGCTATTCGCGAAGACCCGGAGTTGTCAATCGCAGCGGCGGCTCGTCAGCACTCTGTACCACGTCGGAAGCTCTCTCAGAGGATTTCTGGCAGAGCCTCGTTGAAAGAGCGTGCCAGCCACGGCCACAAGCTCTCTTGGGACCAGGAAAAGGCGATTTGCAATTATATTGACCGTATGGATCGAATTAACCTACCCGTGAGGCGAGAGCTGGTCGTCAGCGCTGCCAATTACCTACTTGCCGAGTCGTGGGACCCGCCAGTTGAATCCAATGCCAAGAGCCCTCCTCCTCCTCCAACTATCAACTCCCAATGGGCCAGTCGATTTATCAAAAGGCATAAGTACTCTCTGGTCAAGGAGAAAGTGCTGGACGCTGAGCGGCGCAAATCTGAAGACAAGAATGCCATCAACTCTTACTTTCTCAAGCTGAAAGAGGTCGTCGAGGAGTATGGGATCCAGCCATGTGATATATGGAATATGGACGAGACTGGGTTCCAAATTGGGGTTGGGAAATCCAGCATAGTGATTACGAAGAGACGCAGAGCTCACTACTTCGCCCTTCCAACCAACAGAGAGTCGGCCACTGCCGTAGAGGCCATCTCTGCCGCTGGAGATTACGTGCCAGCCTTCCTCATCCTTAGCGGCTCTGTTCACATGGCCAGGTGGTATGGTATTAAAGAGCTCGACTCTGATACCGTCATAGGAGTCTCACCCACTGGGTATACGAATCATATGATGACCTTGGATTGGATCAAACACTTCGACACTCACACGAGGGCTCGAACCAGAGGAGCAAAGAGACTCTTACTTATGGATGGGTATGGATCTCACCATACTATCGAATTCATTAAGTACTGCAATGAGAACGACATAATCCCATTCGGATTTCCACCACACAGCACCCATATCCTCCAACCTCTCGATGTTGTGGTGTTTCAGCCCCTTAAGCATTACCACGCTAAGGCACTTGACCTCGTGGTTCGAGAAGGCTGTACCAACATTACCAAACTAGAATTCCTCGGGTTTATACAGTCTGTTCGCAAGCAGGCATTCAAACATTCCACAATCCTTTCAGCCTTCAAGAAGACTGGCATCTACCCATACAATCCACAAGTCGTGCTCGAGAAGATCCGTGATCGTGGCCACGATTCTCAACCAACTACACCACCTTTCCAGGGGCCAGGTTCATCGCCATTCGCCACACCTACCACCATTCGGAAGCTCCGTCGCGTGGCCTGGCGTCTACAGAATGATATGAACGACCTCAACAAGGAGATTCAGCAGCTGACTGGCGAGGCCTCCCCGCTTGAGCGGAATCTCGGGCGGTTTGTTCGAGGAGCACTTACACAGGGGTCAGAGCTGCTCCAGACGAAAAGAGACCTCGGGCTGACCCAGCTTGCCCAACAGGTCAGCAGAGCCCGTAGGCAGGGCAAGAATAGTCAACTGCAGACAGGGGGCATGTGGCAGGTGCAGGTGGGTCACGTGAGGCAGCTCCTTCACATCTCGGAGCTGCCCCACCTACACCTTGCCCAGATATCCAGCCCAGCCAGCGCTCAGCTTTTCCTATCATCATCATCATCAGATCCAATACAGTAGTATTGCCTCCATAGGGCATCATCACAGTCAAGGACGGTCGACGTATGGTCGAACGGAGGCAGGCATCTGAGATCGCCAAGGCGGTAGCTCTCGTGGAGGCGGCCAACGCGAGGATCCGTTCTGCTATCAAAAAAGGGGCTTCCGAGGCAGGAAAAAAAGCCAGGAGGATGAGGAATAGTGGCCAATTACACCCTGCGTACGTAGTCGACGGTCCAGGCAACGGGCGGCTGTTGAAAAGGGTGTAGTTGAGGCTGTAGTATAATGGTGTAATTACGACGATTATCTGGCCGTTTGGGCGATGCGGCCGTTTGGCTGAAAAGCACCCACTTTAGTGGGTGGTGAGTGTCGAATGCCCATTAAAGTGGGGGCGGGCACGAGTACGTGTATTATAGAGGATCCTCTGCATAACTGGATGTCCTGAGACAGCAGCCAAAAAGGACTGCAAGTGGGTCTAGCCTATCTGGGCTATTAAATATACTTCAAATGATAAGATAACAAATCATACTGTGTAAGCGCCAAGAAGGTTGCATGTCCGTGCGGAAAGAGATCAGAGAGTTGTCAACAGGATGAAGCCCTTTTCGCTGACTACTGTATGTATGCTGTATGTATAAGAGGCCGGGATCGGGCGGTCCCGCGGCGGGGCGTCATCCTACCGGCCCCTTCGGCAGCTCAAGGCCGACGATAAGCAGCGCATTCCCGGATAAGCTCCGGTCCTGCGCCGGTCCAACGGGTCTAGACTCCGGCAAGTTTATCTCGGACCTATCAGCACCCGTCAAGCTATCCGGGACCCCACCATCTCCACTCCGGGTCGGCAACACAGAGGCCGCGCTCGGCTCCTGCATCGGCCCCCTCCATCTCATCGGCTTTCTCTGCAGTTCTCGCACACCACTTGACAGTTGACACCACACACCGAATCTGGGCGCAGCCAACAGAAACCAAAGGTCTTTGCATGCTCTAACCAGTCAGTAAAGAGTCATTCTCGCGGCTATCTGTAGGCTTTACCGAGTGCTATTCGCAGTTCTTCCTCCTCTCCCCCCCCCACACTCACACACACACACACACACTCCGGCACCAGTCAGTCCGTCAACCAACACCAGTGACCGGTCAGTGGCGCTCCACCAAAGTCCCTTTCCTGAAAAGAACCCAAAGGTGGAAGGTCCATCATTTTCCTGACGAAATAGCGGGGATTCCGCACGTCTTTTTTTTCGGCACAACGGTCCAGCAGCAACACACATCCTAGCAATCCGGGGAACTCGCAGGAAAACCCATACAATTCTCACTCAAAAAATTTCTTACCACACCTTACCCCCGGTGCCCTTTAATCGCCCCATTCGGCTCAGATTGGCCTTGTCACCATCTGTTTCCCTTTCGAACCCTCTCCTCTCCCATCCTGTCCTGTTCTCCCCCTCCCACCCTGCGAAACGTTCAACCGACCTTCCTAGTTCTACCAAACTTTCTTAGTTGAGCCTCATAAGAAAAAAAAACCCTCTATTGGACGAAAGGCGTGATTCTCCGAACCCTAAGAACCCTAAGAACTCTCTCTCTGTGACCGTTTCCCATCCACACACACACCCAAGAACCCGCCCCGATGGCCGCCGATGCAGATGAACGGACGCCCCTCCTCAAAATCAAATCCGGCGCCGGGGCCGTGAAGCGGGTCGGTCGCGGCCTCTGGTCACCCTCAAACCGTATCCTCTTCGCCGGCTTTCTCGTGTCCCTCACACTAGGCCTCACTCAAGTTCCGTGCGCACAAGTCCACCCTCTCTCTCTCTCTCTCCCCCCATCCGTGTGTACCACGGTACTGGGGCTGTGAACAATATCCATGGGAACTGACATGTAACCCACAGCATCATCTATGTCTTCCGCGTAATGGCATGCGAGACCTTTTACGAGTCTCACTCACCCTACGATGGCCCCGCCTCCGAGATGTGCCACCGCCGCGAGATTGACGCAAACACGGCCACGCAGGTTTCCATCCTCGGCATGACGACCTCCGTCTGCGGCATCCTCAACCTCTTCATCTGCGGCGACCTCATTAAGCGCTGGGGCACTCGCTGGGCTCTCATCAGCCAGACCGGACTGCTCGGCATCCGCGTCTCGTGCCAGGTCCTCGCCGTGTCGCAGGGCGCGCAGAAGGGCATCGATATGATGCAGTACACGCAGCTCATTGGCATCTTTGGTGGACCGAGGGGATACATGTAAGTGCAGAACGGCAGTTGACGTGAACTGGGTAAAGTACGGGCGCTAATGCAATTGAAAACAAGGCTGGTTCTGAACACGGCAATTGCGGAGGTCGTTGAAAGAAGAAAGCATACCGGCGTCTTTGGTCGGCTGCAAGGCGCAGTCATGATCGGTACCGCCATAGGCTACTTGCGTATGTTGAATCCTTCTGCCTTGCTCAGTCACTTGTGCTAACGAGCCATTAGTTGGCGGTGTCTTGGGTGATGTGTTCGGCATCACCAGTCCCTTCATCGCTGCCATCGGCTGCTTCGCTTCCGCGACGATCTACGGCGCCATCTTCTGGCCAGCATCACCAGAAAAGACCGACGAGACGGACGGCAAGACGACACCCGGCGCTTCTGGCTTCCTGGCTCCTATCAAGCTGCTCATGCCTTCAAAGTACCGTCTTGAATCCGGCAAGATTATCAAGAACTATGGCCTTGGCTTCCTTGCCCTGGGCATCTTCTTCGGCGTGGTAAGTCTGCCATCCGACCAACATCTATGGCATTCATTCATCCACGAGCAACATCGCTAACGTAGATCCCAGTTCGCCACCGGTTATGCTCCCATCCTCATCCAGATGTACGCCACCTCGCGCTTCAACTTTGGCACGACGGAGAACGGTATCCTCATGTCCGGCAACTCATGGATCCGCGGCATCTTCTTGATGTTCATCTTCCCGGAAATCATCGACAGCGGACGACGGTGGTTCGCCTCATCTTCTCATGCTGGAGCTCTGCAGAAGACGCTCACTCAGGAAGAACGGAGCGTCATCCCCACGCATCCCGAAGACATGGACCCGGCACCCGGTCTGATGAACGCTTCCGAGCCAACAAAGGCGCCGCCTGAAGGTGAGGACGAGGATAGCACATTTGACCTGTTCTTCCTGAGGTGGAGCTTGGTGGTAGATGGCATCGTCACGTCCCTCGCGGCTTGGGCAACCGAGGGCTGGCATGTCTATGCTGGTGAGTACCCAATTTCTACTACTGGCTTTTCCTAGATCCCCAGAAACCAGGTCAGGACGCTAATTGTTTTCTTTCGTAGCCGCTTTCCTGCTCCCATTTGCATCCGGATCGGCTCCCGCTGCTAAGGGCGTCATCACAGAAATGTGCCCGCCGCATATGCGACAAGATGCTCTGAGTGCCATCACCCTGGTCGAGAGCGCAGCGACTCTGACGACGCAGGGCATTTTTGGCTTCATTTTTGCCACACTGTCTGAGATGGGCAAACCGAATCTCACCTTCTTCGTTAATGCCGTGAGTACCCATGATGCATTGAGACTTTTGATGCTTGTTTTCTAATCGCTGCATAGGCCCTCGCCGTTGTCGCCGTGGGCATTCTTCTCCTGGCTCATTACCCCCCTCTCAACAGCACGAGGGTCGAGGATGAGGCGGTCGAAGAGATTGGCGAATCAAGTTAGGTGATGAAACCTGACATGATTGAGTGCCCAGATTGGCTAAGCTCACTCCTCGGTCGCAATGATAGTGAACTCGGTCGCAATGATAGTGAACATGAGACTCACTGGCTACGGCTTCACGTTGGGTCTATTGAACATTGACAAAAATGGGTTTCCTCCCGTAAAAGCTTTTTCCATTGGATCTCATTTGATCTCATATGCGACGTTATTTGGCATTTAGAATCGTCTGTGCGCCTCAAAAGGTGTGCTGTAGAAGACCTGGCGAACGTTGTTGTCTCAGTCAGTATGAGTATCTTTTCATATTATCAACACAGGTATCGCTGGGAGAGGTGTACATAAAAAAACGGACAAAAGGAATTAAAGTCATCATTCAACGGTTTTCTCCCAGACAGTACCTTCAAATTCATCGCGTGCCGCCTCGCCGAGCACACCACGTTCTAGACCCTTTGATTTATCACCAAACCCTTCAGAAATGTCCTAGATCTGCGCTCGCGAGCCAAGGTCGCGGCAGGGGTGGAGCGCCTGTCATCGGTCTTGGCTCGGCATTCTGCTTCATGACATCAGCAGGCTGTTCGCATACATCATCGATTGCGTTCATGCGGATCGGTGCTTTTGCTCCGAATCTGGGATTACCCTAGCACCACTACACATCGAATTTGATGATTTCGATTCTTCGAAGATGGGAATCTGGCTTGACCGGAACTAGATCTCCGGAGTTGTGGTAGCGGCTGCATCTTGGGCTGCATCAAATAAGTGCCGGTGTTTGCTTGACGTTCTCAATCGTCTTAGTCTGCCCCTCGCCCCCCCCCCGCAGCTCTGGTCTTCGTCACATCTTGTCTCCAGATCTGGAATCCGTGGTTCCTTCCAATCCCTCCATGGGACTCTAGCCAATTGATCCCAGCGCCAGGTTATCGGGGCAGTCGTCGTGATTTCCATCCAGCGGCCTTCTTTACCATGGAGTTAATCCCGAACTAGGACCGTAGCCCATAGTCGGAAAGGCGAAAAGTTGAAAAGTCTAGAGGCCAAGGAGGCTCCGTTCCAAGCGTCATCGACTCCTGCGACCCGCCCTTGGAGAGCGGGTGCTAATGCGGGTATGGCCTAGTTCCTCATGCCGCTACATGCCGCTACGACAGATTGACAAACACTTCCCCGTCTTCAGACTGCTTCGATGTAGTAATCTGCAGTTTGTGATTCGCCCAACATGAGTGACGGTATTGTGCCTCTAGAACTGCGTCATGGCATTGAGTTTTGATGGCACTTTTTTTTCTGTTTGCCCGTTCGAGCCCCCCAACATAAAATGCCCAAGCACCAGCGGGTGGCGGCACTACTTACCCCTGTCTTTCTCTTGTATAAGACCTCTCGACACCTTCTGAATCCCATGGAGACCGTTCAAAGAATCATCAAACATCCCATTGAAACTGCCCAAAAGACATTCGATATGGGATCCACCGATACATCGTTCGCAGCCCACGTGGCAGGCCAGTTCAGCACCTACGAGAAGGACAGACAAATGACCTCCAAGGAAGCCATCTACAGCACCAGCAATGGCGTGCCGATGCCTCACCCCTACGAGACGCAGCGATGCGGCGAGAACGGCCCGTTGCTGCTGCAGGACTTCCACCTCATCGACCTCCTCTCCCACTTTGACCGCGAGCGCATTCCGGAGCGTGTCGTGCACGCAAAGGGCAGCGGTGCTCATGGCTTCTTTGAGTGTACGGATCCGATCCCCGAGCTTACACAAGCCGATATCTTTGGCACCAAGGGCAAGAAGTGTCCCATCACTGTGCGCTTCTCGACTGTTGGCGGCGAGTCTGGATCACCGGATCTTGCCCGCGACCCTAGAGGTTTCTCTGTCAAGTTTAGAACGGAGGATGGAAACTGGGACATGGTGGCGAACAACACGCCTGTGTTCTTCTTGAGAGACCCTGCCAAGTTCCCCATGTTCATTCACACGCAGAAGCGTGACCCCCAGACGCATCTCAACCACATGGATGACTCGTTCATGGTAAGTTTGGTCTTGTAATTGTGCACATGGAACCTTGCTAAACAAGCAATATAGTTCTGGAACTACTTGAGCGAGAACCCCGAGTCAATCCACCAAGTCATGATCTTGATGGGTGACCGCGGTATTCCCGACGGCTATCGTTTCATGCACGGCTATGCTGGCCACACGATGAAGCTCGTCAACAAGGATGGATCATGGGTCTACGCTCAGATTCACATGAAGTCCCAGCAGGGCACTAAGTTCATCACACAGGAGGACTCTCTCACCAAGTCAGCCGACTACTCTGGCAAAGACCTCTTCGAGGCGATTCAAAACGGCGAATACCCCAAGTGGTCAGTTGAGATTCAGACCATGACACCCAAGGAGGCAGAGGATGCATGGGAGAACGACAAGATCAACGTCTTTGATCTTACACATGTCTGGCCTCAGGGCAAGTACCCTCTGCGCAGGGTGGGCGAGTTCACACTCAACGAAAACCCCCAGAACTATTTCGCCGAGGTCGAGCAGGTTGCCTTCAACCCCTCGCACATGCCCCCCGGCATCGAGCCCTCCGCCGACCCGGTCCTCCAGTCCCGCCTGTTCTCCTACCCAGACACCCACCGCCACCGCATCGGCGTGAACTACCAGCAGCTTCCCGTCAACGCGCCAAAGACGGCACACAAGATGGCCAACTTCCAGCGCGACGGTGCCATGGCATTCTTCAACCAGGGTGCCCGACCTAACTACCTCAGCTCCATCGATCCCGTCCAGTTCAAGGCGCGCACCGTCGACTTGGACAAGACGCATGGTCACTTCACCGGCCAGGCCATCACCTTCCTCTCCGAGATCAGGCCCGAGGACTTTGTCGCGCCGCGCGCCCTGTGGCAGAAGGTCTGGGATGAGGATGCGCGCGAGCGGTTCATCAACAACGTCACAGGCAAGATGGAGCTGTGCAAGAACCCTGAGCCTTTGAAGAAGCAGATTGCCATCTTCAGAGAGGTCGACCACGAGATCGCAGAGAGGTTGGAGAAGAGCACAGGCATCAAGGGATACGAGGGTATTGCCAATCTGACTTTTAACGGCACACACAACGGTTTCGCAAGGGAGAAGAAGAACAAGTACGCCAATGGCATTGACGTCACGACGTGCCAGAGTCTGACGGAGAACAATGGTGCGCCCACTAGGGGCACTCATCGCAGTGTTGACAAGGTTGTCAACGGTGAGGGCGCTAGGCACTGAAGGTTTTCGAATTGTAGTAATATAGATATCCATATAGTAATAAGTTGAACATGAGTCTTCTTTCCATTATTCCACATTTTCCACATCCCAGCCCGGTGTTGCCTGGATGCATTGGGGCTGTGCCGACAGTGTGTGTCACCACCGTGTCGCTTGTGATTCGTCAAAAGGATCAATAATCAGCATGCAATGTGCCTTGCGGATAGCCGTACTAATAGTATTGGTATTGGAGTTGGTTTTCTATATAGAGCTTGATCATTCCGATCGATAAGGAGTGAATGATTTCAATCGCGCATCGTTTGCATGTGGTTACTTCATCAATACTACAGCTTCCAGAAACTAGGTAGAATTGAGAGTTGCATCAGCAGGGCTATTCCATCAACGAGACACAATGAAGATTTCATACGAAGCAGTCTTAAGATCTTTAACAGGGGTCTCGCAGGCTACTAAGGCTGCTCCTGATGAAATCGACACAATCAAACAGTTGCTGTCTCCAGCCAATGAGGGCCTCACTCAGACCAAGACCAAGCCCGACAGTCTATCGTTTCAAGGCTGGCAAGACTTTCTCAAGCAACATGCCACAGAAACCACCAAGACTACCCTTCATATTGCACTCGTCGCAGTCGCAGTCTCATTCCTCCGCGAGACAGCACGCCAAAACCAACCCGCCACAGCAGACGGAATCAGGCAATGCTGGACCATCATCCACGACGCCCTCACATCCACAAGCTCTTCCCAAACGCAGTTCACTGCCTCTCGCAGCGCCCAAGGCTTCCTCTCGGTACCGCTGTGCAGCTTGGTCAAAGACGGTAGTATCGACGAGCTTATTCGCCTGCACGTTTGGATGCCAGACGGCAAGCGCGGGAACCCCGATTTCCACCTACACTCCCACCAGCCGTTTGCGCAGAGCTGGATCTTGGCCGGGCAGGGCGTGGACCACTCCTACCAGGTCGACCCTGTCGAGGATCCCGCTGAGGCAACACATGCAGAGTATGCTCTTGCGTGGAACGATGGCAAGGGAGCAAATACCGCGTATAAGACGCATCAGGCTTCCTCTACGGTGCAGAACACGGGAAAGCTGTTTCGAGCTTCGAAGACTCTATCAGAAACTCACTCAAGGGGATCAACGTACACAGTTCCGGCAGCAAAGTTCCACGTCTCAGAAGTTGCGCCAGATGCCTTACATGCGACTATCTTCTTCTTCGATTCCCATCGCGGGTTCGTGAAAGATGCTGGTGTTCTTGGGCCGAAAGATGGGGACTCGTTTACACAGCTGCGAGATCCGGCTGGGGTTACGCCAGCAGAGCTTGCGGAAGCGGTGGGCAATGCTCGATTGCAAGAGGAACATGAGTGAGAGCCAACGATCTGGGTTATTAATATATGTGGAAGGTCATTTCATTTGACTAGAAGTCGCCCATGATGATACTTGTAACAAGGGTCGATTGCGCTCTTTAATTTCGTAGATCTTATATTCATACACATTTAACGCAAAGCTCATTTCTACTAGACGCTCACTTCCCACCAACCACCTCAGTAGAGAGGTCCTCGGGCCAGACAGGCTCGTCAACACCATTGCCTCTAGTGCCTACATTGTACCTCATCTCAACCGCGTTGTTGCCATACTGCAGAACCGGCTTGACAACCCAGAACGTGCCATCAACCGCCTTTGACGTTCGCATCTCAAAGAACTCAGGCTTGAAGAGAATCTGTGCGTCGTACTCCTGAAGCAGCTTCGACATGACTGGAACGTTGTGGGCCATTGTGTGGAAGTGCCGGAACACGGGCGAGCCATGACGTTGCCAGACTTCCCTCCAGATGGGCTCCGGGTATGTGCCGCATGAGCGGACGAGCCATTGGGAATAGTAATTGAGGGAGACCTTTACGTGAACATGGCGTTAGCTGAAAACCATCTTGAAGCTGAAGTAAGGTTCGTCAATGGAAGGAGACTTACATCGACGCTATAACTCCCGCCTTCTTCAGCTCGCTTCATGAGCGCATCGAGGACAGCTGTACTGCCGCAGACTCCAGCACTATGTCGAGTTTTAGCATACTTCTCTTTATATCAGACGAGGAGTTGTTTCTTCTGTGCCCATAACGTACCAGTAGTCCGAGTTTGGGAACACCGGAGTAACCGCCTCATCCAGACCCATCGCCTTTCCGTACTCCAACGAGACACCACAACACTTGATCGCCTGTCAGTCAAGTCTTTCAAAGCAATATCTTGAGGGTGTGTTACTCACGGCGTCACTGATTTGCTGCCACCCACCACGGCCCTGCCAAGGTCCATGCCATCCGTAACAGTTCTCACGGACGTGAATGATTCCACGCTGGCGATCCTTGACCAGCTCCTGAATCTCTTTGCGGCCAAACCCATGCTTCTCCATGGCACCAGGCCGGTACCCATCGACAACGACATCGGCTTCCCTGATCAACTCTCTCAATTTCTCCTTGTCTCCATCCTTTGTGAGATCCAGATGACAGTTCCACTTGCCCCAGTTGAGATCCTGATGCAGAGACGACATGTCCGTGATCTTATCCGAGGTGACGCGCATGACGCTCGCGCCCATCTCCGCCAATTCGCGCGAGATGAGAGGAGCGGCGATGATTCGGGTCAAGTCAACAATTTTGAGGCCGGCGAGGGGCCTCTTTGCTGACGAGGGAAGACTCAAGTTTTCGGACCACCAGGAGGCGGGCTGCTTTGAGCCATCGTCTTTGGCAATCTCGTAGAGTCCGACGTTGCTATTTGCTTTGCCGTGCTCACTTGCAAAGTACTCATCAGATGATAATGCAACTGTACCAGACTGCCGTGCCCTGTCGTTGAGCAGGGCATCCAGGTCTTTCGAGTCCTTCTCGGCAATGACCTTTTGGGTTCTCTCGTAGACCGATTCGTAGGTGTCATCCGCCGGGCCATCCTCGGGCAAGCCCAGAGCTTTGAGGATGGGGTCGGGGTTGATACCGCCTATTCAGTTAGCAAAGTATTCTCAAAGGAATTCACAACGGGCGAGGTTCTTTCGGGCACTGCCTTACCATGGAGTTGGTAGTATCTTCCATCCTTCGTCTTGTGAATGTTCGTCACCAGGGCCCGATGCAAGCTCGCGGCGGTCCTATGCTTGTCCGTTTCCGGGAACATCTTCATTGCCTCGGGCACGAAGTTCATGAGAGCCATGGGCGTGAACTTTCCGTCCTTCCCGATGAGCTGAGCAATCAAGGGCGAGAAGTAGAACAAGCTCGCATGGTCGCTAGCTATTCTGTCAGCCTGGCCATCATTACGGCTACAAGTGACTCTCTACCGGACTAAGGTGTATTTAGGTCACTGGAGCAGGATTCCTTACGTATTGATCGTGACATCTGTCGGCTCCGTATTGTACTTCTTCAGGATCAACCGATTAAGCATGGTTGCCTCCAGTGCTTTCAAAGCCGAGATGCTTTCGGCGAATCGCCAGTTGATTGGAACGCTCGGCTTACTTGAGCCCTCGAACTTGACATGTTGGCTGAGAGATTTGAGGTCACTGGATAGATCCTTCATCAGGGGGTTGTTCAAGATGCCGTGCTGGAAGACAGCCTCCGCCTCTTGAGGCACCGAATATTCTCCTCTTGAGCCCATGATTAGTGTATTTACGTTTCGTCGTTAGCGCTCGAGGAATTGGAATGAGAATCGCGATATCGATTAGCAACCAGTCATACATGTAATAATGGAGAGACAAAAGGCTCATGCGAAAAGCGCGTCTCTTCGGGGTCTCCACCCATATCTTATACCGAAGCTGACCATTCCCACCGACATTTATCAAGTGTCAAATCAATCGTGCTGTTGATCTTCGGGCTGTTACAAGTCCCCGCAATCCTGCCAGTGCGCTCTGTCGTCGACTTCGAGCCGCTGCCAGTGGGCGTCAGACCTCGTCTCATCGGAGCAGTATGCGAAGGAGCGATATGTGTGAGGCGTTTCGCTGCCGATGCGTCTCATCTTCGGCATCCTCGTCAAACATCCTCCGATCATCGGTTTGCAACATTGTTAGTAAGTAATCCAAGAAAATAATCGTCGTTGGTGTTGTCCTCTTCGTACGTACATAGCAATGGTGTAAGACCTGAGTTTCAGCGGCACACGCATCTATCTGCCAAGATGTATAAGGCTGTTTTCAAAAGACAAACATTGCGTGTAGCCACATGTGTTACTCAGGTGCTACTAAGATGAGAAGTGCCCTCCTCTTGATGAGTGTGGAGAGACATTGCAAACATCTCATCTCACTGTTTCTGGGTTGTTTTCGCGACTCACGCTGCTAGGTCCGTCTTAGCAGGCAGCGGGCAGGACGCGAACAAGCCAAACACGAATACATCCGGAAATGAAGCGCGATGAGAGCAAGATGAATCAAAAATTGCGGTAGCCTCGAATCTCGCTCAGTGGCAGCGCGGGTTGACGCTCGAGGGCGGGCTGCCGTCCATGATGGATCTTGGTGTCCTGCGTCATCACATAGGTAAAGTAGGCATACTTAGTTGTAACTGCTTCATTGAGACTTATTGTAGGCTTCTCAAGGAAGCTTGCTTGGCTCACTCGTCAGTGATCGCTCGGCAGTGCTCAACACTGCAGGCTCGGGATCTTCCATTCCCGCAAAGATACATTCACTCTGTGAGTTTTGTTGTGATTCGGTGCCCTCTCTTGGAAATAGCGTCAACTCTCTCATATTCTCGAGCCACGACTATCATTACAGAGCTTTAAACCATGAGAAAAATGTCCGTCTGCGCTCGGATTCAATCCCACAGCGGGGTATGCGGGGAGAGAATGGGGTACCTAGTGGGCGGCGGCGGTTCTTCAACGGTTACGACGGCATTGTCTTACAGCGCTTATGGAGACGAAAACCATACATATGAAAGCCTGAAGGCGCTGGTCGAGGGGAAGAACCCAGGTTATCCGTACTGGCAGCACATTAACGCATGACTGGACCCTGCAGTCTCAAATAGCCGCGGCCCTCTCAAGCAGATTCAAGATGATATTGTCAGAAAAGACGGTCAGGCGCTCTTCGCGGTAGGTTTGCGAAGCTGCGAGAACCCTGCATGGGCCCTTTTCAGAAAGTAGGGGATCATGGATGGTCAACAACAGGGGGGGGCACATGTCTGCGAGAAGGGGGTCAGGATGACTTGGCTTCAGCGGGCGCTACCGACATGGGCTAGCAGCTAAGCCTCCATGGCATCGAAATGCCTCATCCCATGGGTGAGAGGCGAGGACCTTAAAGTGGTAACGTAGGACTGGAGATCGAGACTAATAAAGAAATGGATGAGTGGGCTTCCGTTGGTGGCCTCCTTCGTCCTGTCTTGCGGGCGCGCGCGCGGGGGAGAGAACAACGGCTGCCAGATTTAGTGGATGTTGATTTCCGATCCGATAGCCGCAGATGTTGATGTCTTTTCCAACTGTTGTGTTTTTCCAGATTTGATTCTTCATACATCCAAGTTGATCTGCCCTTGACATACGCTCTCCCTCTTAGTTCCGTGATTGGTAGTGGTGTTGGTTCACGGCGCGTTTCCATACATGCGCCCGAGTTTGCAACCGCAGCGGCATCGGGTCTGGTCCCGTAAGGTGAGGCATTTCCATTTCATGTCGCAGCCCAAGCACGCTCTGCCCCTTCTTCATCCCAAGGCCTCGAGATCCAAGGGCGAGACGTTTGGTGGGCGCTGCTCGCTTGTAGCACGTTGAGCGATATCATGGATCTTTCAATCACGAACTTCAATGTGGTGATTAGCGTGCTCGGCGGTTGGCTCGTCTTATTCGGCGCCTTTTCGTATCTCATCAAAGAGAACCTGTACCTCTCTGAAGCCCGTAAGTGAAGCACATCTTCAACTGGCTATTTCTTTCTCCTTTTTCTGATTATGGTTATTTCTGGCATGATCATAACAAAAAGGACCGCGCAAGGAACCTCGCTAACCAAAGCTATTCTTACAAGTCGTCTCTCTCCTTGGAGGCGTAACCTTCACCCACGTCGCTAAGCTCCTCAAGCCCGGCGAGTACGCCGTCTCCGAAGATGCCGTCGCCTCCGTGACCCTCGACTTCAGCCGCCTCGTTCTCGGGGTTCAGCTCGTTCTCGCTGGCGTCCAGCTGCCGAGCCGCTACCTCCGCACAGAGTGGAAATCCCTCTGCCTCCTCCTCGGCCCCGGCATGATTGGCATGTGGACCTGCACCAGCGCCGTCGTCTGGCTTCTCGTCCCGAACCTGCCCCTCGTCCACGCTCTCGCCATCGCCGCCTGCATCACCCCGACGGACCCGGTCCTCTCCACCACTATTGTCAAGGGCCGTTTCGCAGAGGAGAACGTCCCTGAGGACTTACAGCAGATCATCGTCGCCGAGTCGGGCGCAAATGACGGCCTCGGGTACCCCTTCCTCTTCCTCGCGCTCTACCTCATCAAGTACACCGAGAGCGATGGCAACCCAGCTTCAAGCGAGGGCGGCTTCGGCGCCGCGTTGAGCCTCTTCTTCGGGCAGACTTGCGTCTACGTCGTGCTTATGAGCGTCTTCTACGGCTGGGTCGTCGGCCTGCTCGCGCAGAGACTCCTCCACTGGGCCGAGCGACGCAAGTACGTCGAGCGGGAATGCTTCCTCCTCTTCCCCATCGGCATGGCCATCTTCATCCTCGGGACGTGTGGTATGGTCGGTAGCGACGATGTGCTGGCGTGCTTCATCGCGGGCAACGTTTTCACCTGGAACGACTGGTTCCGTCTCGAGACGGTCGAGGATCCCGTACAACCCGCCATCGACATGATGCTCAACATGGCCATCTTCATGTGGCTGGGCGCCGTGTGTCCGTGGGAGAGCTTCTGGAACTCTGAGCTGATTAGCCCGGGTCGGCTGGTCGCGCTGGGTGTACTTGTCCTGCTGCTGAGACGTCTTCCCGTCATTCTTGGTCTGCATCGCTATATTCGCCAGATCCGAGGCCCGCGACAGGCGCTTTTTATTGGTTATTTTGGTCCCATTGGCGTTTCTGCCATTTTCTACCTCTACGTCGGTCTCGAGTTCCTGGAGACCTTGACGGATGACGACGGCCAGCGGGCGGATGCTAAGCAGCTGGGCGAAACCATGCTTGTCACCATTTGGTTCTTGATCATCTGCAGCATTGTAAGTGACCTCATGTCAAGTTTCAAGCGTTCTCGGCACATGGACCTTTGTATAAAGCTAATTGACTGACACATTTCAGGTGGTTCATGGTGTGAGCGTACCCATAGCCAAGCTCGGGAAATCAACTCACGAGCGCTTCTTCCCTCGCAGCGTTTCTTTGCCCGCGTGACAGCACAACGGCCAGCAACCGTGGCAACGTCGAGACGACGCTACGCTTCATGTTGACCATACATCCTCGAAAACCTTTCCATACGATTCATTTGGTCATTTCGTGTCTTGTTTCCTTCATATCTCATCGCATCGCGTCTATTGCCTTTAGATTGGTCCGCGCATCTGGTCTAGGTATGCGTGAATCACAGTGCCATGTGGTCTTCGTTTGTTGCCTTGTATGAAGCAAGCTTTCATGTTCCTGATGAGTCTGTTGCCACGTACTTCACGCCACATCTTTCTCTGTCAACGTCATCTCTTCATGACTGTAGATCCCATCTAGAGCACTTTTACACGTAGACAGCATCAATCCCATGGCTCATAGCAACCGAAGAATTTGTCTAACATTTCTAATAACCGTACCTTGCGGCAACCTACTTCTACCGTTCCAATTCAATCGTTCTGCTCCTCCGTATCTGATGGTCCTCCTCTTCGTACCGATGGAGCTGCCGGCCTGGAAGCCGCACCGCATGATCCAACGCCACGGGCAGCCCTCGATGCCTGCCACGCAGCATCACCAAACACAGAACGAGCTTGCTGCCGACGTGCCAGGCGCCGCAGAAGCTGAACGCATCAGTGGGTAGGCCGACCGATATTCCTACCGTACCGTATGCAGAGACGACTTCGAATATGATGTTAAATACCGAAAAGGTCACGGGATCCTTGATGAACTTTGACGTCTCGATAATGGTGATGATCAGCACAGCCAGGACCAACCACCAAAGGTCATGGGCAAGCTGCCCGCGTATCTGGTGACTGATGAAACTGACACGGCTCTCCCCCTGCTCGCTGCCGCTCTGGCCGAGTCCCGGTCCTTTCGGCGGCGTAACACCAACACCATGGAAGCTCATGAACGTGCTCTTGAGTGCGCGGCGGGCATCGTTTACCGGTCCCGAACGGCTCAGGCGACGTGCTAGTACAGAAGGCCGGGCAGAAGCTGCGCCAATGCTAGTGGTACGTGCCAGTGTTGGAGGCCGACTACCTATCGGAAGCAGGGGAGTGCCCACCTCTGGATCGATCTCGGATGTGCTGTCCACGTCGTCGCTGTAAATGCCAAGTGATCGCTCCTCGTAAATATTAGAGTGGCGCATTGTAATTACGACGGGGTAAACCGAGATGTACATCATGATAACGTAGAGAAGCTGTAGGCCGATGAACAGACCTGAGATAGGGACGACGTAGAAGCCTCCGGAACGCACAGCTAGCCAGCATGTCAGTCGGCCCTTCCGTTGAACACTGAGATATTTTTTTTAAAAAAGATCTAAAAAATTTTTTGAGTAAGCGAACGACTTACCAAGTGCTTGAAAGAGGCCATTGAGCACTCGGTAGCCTGTGGGTATCTGCTCGACGACCGAGTTCCCAATGTTCAGAACCTCAAAGGCCACCCAGTCCACACAGTTGAGCCAGATCAGCATGAATAAAAGCCACCAAGAGGGCCGAGAAGGAAAGAGGTTGGTATAGACGCGGCGAGGGTATTTTAAGATGAACTCTAGGGTAGCTTTAAGGTCGAGAAACGCGTCTTCTCGCGTGGTTAAGTTGAGGAGGCGAAGGGAGGACCAGATAACAAGACGAAGGAAAAGGGGGTACGCGGTATTTCCTGCTAATATCAAGAGGCCCATTGTGATGAGAACGTACGGCGCCTGTTGGAAAGGAATCATGTTGGCGTCCAGCAGCGACATGCCCGAATTGTTGAAGGCAGAGACAGCGTTAAAGATACCAAGCCACCATGGATTAATACCGTTAGCCCTCGCGGTATCGGGCATGTAGTTGTTCATCCAAGCCCCAAGGGCAAGACATGCCAGAACCTGCCATAGGAAGAAGTAGGCTGGTACCAACATGGCCAAGACCTTGAGGGCGCGGTACTCGCAGCCGCCGAGGTGATCGCGCTCATCGCTGCTTAGGTCGTGGAATTGGCCGTGGCGGCCAGCTGAACGGTGTTTGAAGAAATTGCGAGCGTCTGTGTCGAAATCAGTGGATTCTGCTGGCGCATTGTAGGGCCTTCTCAATGGACGCGCCGTTCCATTCATGTTGCCGGGGAGAGAGACTCCCGTCGATGTGGCTTCTTCGGTAACATCGGGGTGCGGTGCTTCGTCAAAGGTGATGTGGCCCGGTGCCTGCGAGCCTGTCCCCTCCCGTATCCCTTCGGGCGCATCCTTGAGCGTAGGCTGGCGATCTATGCTTGCAACTTTGGCAGCATCCGCTCGCTCGTCGTCTGGCCGAACGTCGCCCTTCTCCGAGTCTCCAGTCTTTGTAGCGTTCATGGACTGGTCTAGAGGAGGAGGGGGGGCTGTCTGAGATCTTCCAAAGGAGAGCGCCATTTGCAGCCTGGGCAAGTCGAGAGGCAAGCGCGGCAAACTGAGCGCAATGGCACTGCCCTGACGATTGAGTTTACGCGCACGCTCTGCTTGGACAATCTCATCGAAGCGCTTCTCAAAGACATGTTTGCGGGCCAAGACAGTCCAGATGGAGACCCAGATGGTGCTGCCTAAGAGCAACAGGATAAACAGGAGTGTTTGTTGCCAAGTCGTCAATTGGCTGAGGTTGACGGTGTTGAGGCCTGCCTCAGTCATAGCAGACACAACGAGGAAGAGGCTATCGGTGTAGCTGACCGAGAATGCAGGATCGGACGAGCCCCAGAAGATAACGGACGTGATGAGACACACAAGGATGAAGTAAGCATAGTGAATAGTGATGAAGTTTAGGGGTGGTAGATAGCGCCGCAAGCGATCCGAGAAGCGCGCGAGCCACCGCTCGAGAGAGCTGATGGAGCTCATGCGGGATGTCGCCAGAGACTAGGAGAGGTTATCGATGAGGTCGACTCGGTTCAGGATGTATTAGGAAGAGGATCGAGTTGAGGTTCAAGATGGACGTAATGTGCAGCCAAGAGGTCGTGAAGAGCGACAACGACAGCGTCAGATGACCGCACTTGGCTGCGCGCTTGACGTCCCAAGGCCGTCCCCAAAGACGAGTACGTATCCATACATTGTTGATTGATGTGCCTGTTTCGCGCTACTTGAGACGGGGGGTGCAATGGTAAGAGACAAGGTCCCTCCGGCAGTCGGGCTTGCTCACATGAAATTAGACTGAACGGGCGCACCTCCTCATGTTAATTGGGAGCTAGCAGAGCTCCCCAGGCTTACCTCATCTTACTGTTACTTCACTCATTCATCTCATTTCACTCACTCATCTAACTATCTCATCTCACACGTGAATCTCTCAGTCTCATTCACACTACATCACTTACACCTCGTGCTATCTGACTTGGTCACTTGAGTTGCAACAAGTTAGCAGCATAAATACCGATCAAATACCACAGAGCCTAATGATGAGCAGCTAAGCAACACCGGTAAGCCCAAACGCAGCTTGGACACCCACGCCAAATCCTCCCCATCCGTTAAACCTTTCCACGAACACGTCGGCAGCTCGTCGATACAGCCCGCCTGACGCCCCCCAAGTCTCCTCAACCACCTTCATCCCCCTAACAACCTTGGGGAAGTGCACATCAGTCATCCACTTACTATTCAATGAGTTTTTGAAGATAGCGTCCCAAGCAGGGGTTTTGTCACCCTTTGACAGCCCTTCTTCCTTCCAATCGAGGCCCGGTCGAAGCTGTGCGATGTACACCATAATCGTCCAAAGCCCGTACTGTCGCAATACTGAGACCTTCTGCTCATGCGACCAGAGGGGAAAGAGGACGCGCAAAGCATGCGCAAACGTCAGAATATGAGCCACGTAGAAATCGAACATGCCCTCCTCGTTATTGCGCGTTTGCATGAATAGCTCGGCCGCCATCTTTGCGCAATCCCCAAGCTGCGCGTCTGGATCCTCGACGACCCAAGCGTTCCAATGCTCAATGACTTCAGATCTGAACTTGCCGAGGAGGGTGAATAGGTTCACAAATCCTGGAGAATCAACGTAGCCGTCGCATCTCTTGTCGCCACGAATACGGCCCAGGACTTCCTTGATGCTTCTGGTCTTGTAGGTCGACGTGTCCGGTGGAGGATTGTCCAGAATCTCGTGCGTAGGATCGTACTCGGTGCAGCCCATGCTCAAGGCCTCCGTGGCGACTTTTTCGTCATCGAATTCATACGCGTAGGCAAGATGGATAAAGGGGTGGCTGACTATGATGATGGAGGGTTAGTCGGAACTATGGTCCATCATTAGAAGTGTGGAGAGACAGCCCAGGAAGCGGAAGACTTACGCCCTCCAGAGAAACCATTGATAATTGGCTCAGGTCCAGCCCAGACATAATCTTCTACGACCCTCCGCCAGTCTCCGCCATATTTCGCAACTTCGCCATCAAAGAATGCGGCATAGGCCGCAGTGTATGGCTTTTGCCCCAGAAACTTTCTCCAGTTGGACGTGGTGATCTCTTCGTGTATGATCCGCTTATCGTCAGGCTCCACTAGATGGGGGGATTCGACGTCGAAGATGTGCTGTAATTGCGAGTCTGTCGCGCCGAGGAGATAAGATGACCCAAGAGCCTGTCACATGGTCATTTCAGCCTCCGTCTCAATCACTCAGTTATACGTGAGTTTTCCTCGTGGGAGCACTTACATGCGGCACATGGTTATGCAAGATTAATCGGGGGTCGCGAAGAATGGCGTGCTCGTTATGGTTTCGATTCAGCAGTTTCTTGAGCTTGGCTGATGTAGGATCGTTGAGCTCCGACAAACGGTGGGGAGGGACCTTATCAAGCTTGATCGACATGATGACAACGTCGAAGTGAGAACGATGTGATTTAGGTTTGAACCATAAACAATAAGGTGCTCACTATCAATAACCACCAGCATTTATTTCTCGAATTTTGAGACAGTCATTTTATACCACAGCGGCAACGGCCCGGACAACTAGTCACCCGGCCTTCAATATCTATCATCCGATTGGAGTCTCTGTACGGGGAACGCGGTTTTTGACTTATCCCTACAATTGGAAGAAGCGAATAAGCCTATGGAATGGGATTCGGAAACTGACGGTTAACCGATTGGGTTCGTGGAAATCGGGGAACGGACATCGCCATAACCGACGTCTTCAGCCAAGAGCCGGCACCACCCCGGAAATCTTCAAAAGGTCCGAGACTCCGACAACATGCTTCGGCACAACAACGTCTCAAGGGCGACCCGAGAACGCCGTCGATCAAATTCGTAACGTTATGTCAAGTCATCTAGGAAACCGTGACCGTATCTGAGTTCATTCGAAGATCGGATATGTCTCCCCCATTCGTTCGTGAGTCTGATAGATAGGGGTCTAAGAAAGCAGCCATGAGCAGACAGACGACTCAACCCGGACAGGATACCAATATGGCTCATAGTGATGCCACCGACGACAGCGAGACGGTGATGATCAATCCCAACTTGGTTGACTGGGATGGACCAGATGATCCAGAAAATCCGATGAACTGGTCAAAAGGCAAAAAGGCTCTATTCATCGCAACGCTTGGCTACATCTCAACTCTCAGGTATGGCTAACACCAAAGTCGTGCAGACATAGACACATTATCACATCACACTACTAACATGAAACGGTGTAGCCCTCTTGCATCATCGATCGCGGCACCGGGGATTTCTTCCATCAAATCTGATTTCAACGTCACGGATACCTACGTCGGGGCCTTCATGATATCAGGGTTTCTGATCGGCTACTGCTGTGGTCCGCTAGCAATTGCACCACTGTCAGAGATGTACGGTCGCTACGTTCTGTACAACGTTGGAAGTCTCCTATTTCTCATTTTCAACGTCGCATGCTCCGTGGCACCCAACTCGGGCAGCATGATTGCGTTTCGCATCTTTGCCGGCATAGGCGGATCTGCCCCATTGACACTCGGGGCTGCCTCGCTCGCAGACACAGTTCCGAGAGAGAAGAGAGGAGTTGCCATGATGGTCTGGACTCTTGGCCCGATGGTGGGCCCGACCATTGGGCCTATCGCTGGAGGGTACCTATCAGACACAATAGGCTGGCGGTGGTCTTTTCGGGTGGTGTCGGTTGCGGTGAGTTGACCTCTTGGTTGTTTTCACTATGCTCCTTTTCATCACGGCTAATATGACTGTTAAGGCCGGGTTAGCTGCCTTAGGCACAGCATTCTGCATGCCTGAATCATACGCCCTGACTCTTCTCGAGCGAAAGACGCGACGACTCCGCCTACAAACCGGAAATCCACACCTAGAATCTGTTTTAACGACTCACCGCAAGCCAAAAGACCTATTCATGTTCTCCATACTTCGACCGGCAAAGATGATGTTTCTATCGCCCATCGTCTTCTCCCTATCAGTCTACATGGCGATCCTGTACGGTTACCTCTACCTGCTATTTACCACTTTCCCTCAGGTCTTCAAGCAGCAGTACGGATTCTCCCAAGGGTCAGCGGGCTTGGCGTATATTGGTATTGGTGTAGGGTCCGTGGTTGGACTACTATTTGCTGGTCTAGTGTCTGATAAACTCGTACAGAAGTTGTCACTCAGAAATGGCGGGCACTTTCAGCCAGAATATCGACTGCCGCCCATGCTCATTGGGGCTATACTGGTTCCCATAGGACTGTTCTGGTATGGCTGGACTGCGGATAAACAACTTCAATGGATGCTGCCTATCATAGGAACAGCTATCCTGGGGTGCGGAATTGTCATAGTCCTGGTGAGAACATGTACCTACCTCTATAAATGCGTCATCAGCACTGACTTTTGTGTCTTAAAGATGTCAATATCGACATATCTAGTTGACGCATTTACAATATATGCAGCGTCAGCCATGGCAGCCAGCACGGTCACCAGATCATTGTTGGGCGCGTTCTTGCCCCTGGCCGGTGACCGGTTGTACCAGAGCCTCGGACTCGGATGGGGAAACTCACTCCTCGGCTTCATTTCTTTCGCCATGATTCCAATACCCTTAGTGTTCTACAAATATGGCCAAGCCATTCGGCAAATGAAATTCTCTAACATCAACTTCTAGTTGGGAGAAACGCGCATATGGAGGTCTTTGAAGAGTATGATGGGAAAGGGGCAGGTCTCTATGTAGCAACATGCTACTTTCTCATCAGAGGTTTTGGGAAGCACGCATCGATAATTCCGGTTTCAATCCCATAATGATGTAAAACTCATATTCTAGTTCCTTTTATCTCTAGATCTCAATCTCGGCCATGGGAGCCGGCGATTTGTGGTGGCTCTTCATCGGTGTCAGGCCCCAGCGGCCAAACATAGCATTATCCTCGTCCCAGCTGTTGCAGTCAGTTGTCAACATCTTCTCTCCTGTGAAAATAGCGTTGGCTCCAGCCATGAAGCACATAGCCTGCTTCTCCTCCGACATGGTCTTCCTTCCGGCGGCGATGCGGATGATGGTCGCTGGCATAAGAAGGCGGGCTGTCGCAATGGTACGCAACATGCTCGAGAACTGGATAGGTGTGCGATCACCCAGCGGCGTACCCTTGATCGGCACAAGAGCGTTGACGGGGAAACTCTCGGGGTGGGAAGGAAGCGTAGAGACGGTGTGCAGCAGACCGACGCGGTCGTCCGACGACTCGCCGAGCCCGAGGATGCCGCCGGAGCAAACGTTGAGACCGGCGTCGCGGACGTGGCTCAGCGTCTTGAGACGCTCGTCATAGCTGCGAGTCGAGATGACAGACGGGTAGAACTCGCGGCTGGTGTCGACGTTGTGGTTGTAGGCCGTCAGTCCGGCCTCCTTGAGCTCCTTGGCCTGCTCCGAGTCAATCATGCCGAGCGTGACGCACACTTCCATATCCATTGCCCGCACGCCCGTGACCATGGTCTTGATGTTCTTTAAGCTGTTCTTGCGGCCGCGCATGTCGCGCCACGCGGCGCCCATGCAGAAGCGTGTGCTACCATTCTCCTTTGCGGTGCGCGCCGCCGCGAGGACGGACTCGACGCTCTCGACCTTCTTGGCCTTGAGGCCGGTGCCGTCTTGGTATCGGGTCGACTGGGCGCAATAGGAGCAGTCTTCGGTGCAGCCGCCAGTCTTGATATTCATAAGCGTGCAGAGCTGGACTTCGGAAGGGTTGTGGAAGCGGCGGTGGATGGAGCCCTGGGCGGTGATATCTTGTTAGCTATGTACGCGGTGACGATGAGGATCTCGGGAAACGTACAGCTTGGAAAGCCAGCTCCATCAGGGGTTGGTAGTAGATGGCAGAGATCTCCTCTCTCGTCCAGTCATGTCGAACAGTGGTTGCGCTGGCAGCCTTTTGCAGGATCTTCTTGGCCTCAATGGCATGCTGCGCGGCCTTCAGGTCAGCATCGTTGACCGGTGTAGGAGGCGGGGGAGCGGGTGCCACGCCGACAGCTTCTGCGACGGAGGACATGCATGCTCGTGATATGACGGGGAGTTGCTTGTGAGTGAATTGTGAAGTGAGAGCTGACCGTCCAAGGCCTCGCAGGGCAGCGGTCCTGGCAACAGCCATCGCGTTGGCCTTCATATTCGGTAACTTGGGGTGTTTGTTCCGGATACCTTGATGATGAAGGTGGGTTTTGGCGCTCAATAAGGGATGTTAGTCAGGCTGAAATCACCAATTGACTTTCTCAACGCCCCCAAAGTAAGCTCAGGGTCTAGTTGTCTGCGGACAGCAGGTATTCGTCAGTTCTTAGGATGAACGAAGCACAAAAGGGGTATGACTCTTGGAGCACGGCAAGGTAAGTAAGCTGTCAAACAGCTTATGCACATGGAAGAATGAGGGGTGAGGGGTTTTGAAGCTTCAGGGTTCCCGCCTCACCTCGGGAATCGGTCGAGCAATAATAGCTCCCCTGGCCAACACGGTCCGGCCTGAAGCTGCTCCAGCGGCGCCATAAGCCATAACCGTCGGTTAGACACGCCTATGTGCGTATATCTGAGTCAACTTCAAGGCCAAGGGCCGGTTAGGTTAGCACTGCTGCACTGGCAAAGCTTCCCGTAGCTCTCGGCTAACCGGATGTGACCCCAGGATTCTTGCATTGGTGGAAAGCCTCGGTGGAGAGGTTGAGAGGGACTAAGGGGAGCGAGGGGGCACAGGGAAGAGGTCATCTCGAAAAGAAACGATACCATAGGGCGCGTTATCCCCCGCCGGGTGTGTAGCTACAGTGAGTAGAGCTTTACGCGCGAAGCGTTGACCTCCAGTCTGCTTCTCAGCGCCCCCAACAAAACTCTCCGCGGATCGCGCGAGTATCTCCCCGAACCCCTTGGTGAATGTTACGTACTCCCACTGAAGGCTTGAGGGCATCTGGAGAATCTTCATCTGCTGCAAGTTTTGCTGAGCTATGAGCTGAATTTGCAATGATCATGAGTTGGCGGTGATACTGCTCCTACGTGGTGACTATTGAACAGAGTCACCAGCTCCAAGCTGGTTGTGGGAACAAGGACCCAGTGACGAACCAAGACCCATCGAAACATTGCGGGCATTATTGGCATTCAGGGATCAAGCTACGGCACGCTAAAAGCGGGGGTTCGCGCCAATCTTAGAAATCTGCTCATCGACGAGTGACCATTGAGGTGTTTCTTGTGACAATTTTGAAGCCAGGGTTGGGCTTGGGATCTGAGCAACAGTCGCAGCTAAACTAGGAGCCTCCTCCGACCTTTCACCTCCAACGTTGAAATTTCAAAAGTGCGTGGATCGCCCTGGCATCTTTTTTTTGAGCGGAGGAAAGTAAGTCCAGTAGTCTTTCAACGAGCCGGGCACATTTCTCATTATGTTTTTGTCGATCACACGGAAAGCTGAACGGTGATGAGTCAACCCATGACGTGCGCGTGGGGAATATCGTGAAAGATTGAGGGATTGTAATCTCAACAACATAAGGGGTTCCAATTTCAACAATGTGTATTGAGTTATATGTTTAAACCATCTGAAAGATGCAATTGCCAACTGATTTGTGATGCCGGTCAAACCAACGGACTCCGTAACATGCACTCCAGCCACCCTAAGCAAGAGAATTGACTTTGCGACTCATTGAGTTGCCTCTTTTAACTCTGCAGTGAGACTATTCATACAGAGTGCCGGTCGTGTACTTGAGACCTGTATCGCAGGCCACCGTAACAACCACCTTGCCAGGGCCAAGTTCCTTAGCCAAGGCTAGAGCTCCAACAACATTCAGCCCAGTTGAAGTTCCCGTCAAGAGTCCTTCCTCCTTAGCGAGTCTACGGCACATGGCCCGCGCCTCGTCCTCCGGGTATGCTCGTGCCTCGTCGTACAGAGTGTCGTCAAGCAAAGGTGGAACAAACCCAGGACTGATGCCTTCGATTCCGTGAACTCCCCCATGTCCTTTGCCAACAACGGGTGACGATGCAGGCTCAAGAGTGACAATCTTCGTATCGGCACGCACACCTTTAAGCACCTTAGCAACTCTCATAACCATGCCAGCGCCGCCAATGGCACCGCAGAAGGCGTTGATACCCCGTGGGAACTGTTGGACTAGTTCGTCTCCAAGCGTCTTGTAACCCGCCATGCAGTCCTTGTTTTTAAATTGTTCTGCCGCATAGTACCCCTCGTTTTCCTCGACTATAGTCTTCGCCTTCTTAATCATTGACGGGAACAGATCCGGTGTGATCTTGCCGGTGGGGCTGTGGACGATGTCGACAAAGGCCCCGAAAGCAGCCATGGTGCGTAATTTCTCTTTGGCGAAGACATCTGAGCAGACGGCATGGAACCCGTACTCCTTCAAGGTGCAGACGAAAGCCAGAGATGACCTGGTACTGCCGCCAGTGGCCTCGATTATAGTTGAACCTGGCTTCAGATCCCCTCGTTTCTCGGCCTCTTCAACTATAGCTCTAGCCAGGCGATCCTTGTAGGAGCCCGTGGGATTGAGAGACTCAAGCTTCAGGTACACATCGGCGCTACCTTCTGGGACAACATTACGCAGCCGTACGCATGGTGTGTTGCCAATGGCGTCTAGGGCTGAGTGAACTGGTGGGGGAGCGGATAATGCAGACATGTTGGGGAACTTGAGTTGCAGTGCTACCTCGTTCACAGTCTCTTCAAAAGCCTAGGCGTCAGTTCAATCGCGTTACCCTTACTCGGTTTGGACTCACTTGTAAAGTCTGATGGGTTCGCGTCTAGTGGAATGCCTGCGTCACAGTGGCATAGTGGTTAACGCTGCTCAACCAAATATTCCCTCAAAATAACCTCATATCATCACCTCGGCGCTCCAGGGAATGTGGGGGTGGGCTTCGACTGGCCAGTGAACATCCGCGCCCTTCTGACTCAGTCCTAATGAAATGGTGTCTAGCAAAGGCGTAAAGCTGGACTAGAACTTGACGTAATGGCACACGGCGTGTATGTATAGGTACTGACTTCTATAAATTCTCACTAGAAAGAAACGCGTTCAAGATCGAGATACTGCAGTAATGATAGAAATGTACTTCGACGGGAGGAGTCAGTTTGCGACAATCAAACAAGCTTGGCCGTCATTTCAGTTGCCTTAAGGTAGGCTTCTCACATTCGACTATGACTCCAGACCTTAACTGAAGTGCTCTACCGCTAGCTAGCCTGTGTCAGAGCCCTCCCGGATAGGGGCTAGTAAGAGGTAGTAAGGAGTCCAAGCAACAAAGGAGCAGCTCAGATATATATACAGCGCAGGGAGTACACGTCGAGGGAGGAGCAGATTTCAGTAATTCATCATTCTACCCCTAACTGCAGTTGGCCTCTAAGAGCTTCCACCCTGCGTCAACATCCCAACTTGACAGCCTGCTCGTACCTTGAAGTCACATGAAATAATGCGGGTAACTGCTTGGAGTTATAAATAGTTACTGTACTTTGAATTTCTATAGACCTGATTTGAATTCAGCCTTGACCTCATGGGTACATGTATGTTAACAACGGCGGGCATCATCTTCGACAACTTTAGAGCAGAGACTCTCGCTGTATTTCAACTTCTCGCATTTCACATTTTGCTTTGGAAGCGCAGTCAAGAATAGAAGCAAAACACACCGTTTGATGAATTCAAGAGCTAACAAAAATCTCCTTACCAGTCGATTCCCAAGCTTAAATGTTAGTTACTCCCAGAACCTTGGTCCAAGGTAGGCGGTAAACGCTACACTCTCTCCGTCTCTAGCAGAGACAATCGATGCCATGTTATGCAGGCCTGTGTCCCTCTCTTCACCGCTGTTTTCAACCAGTCAGTTATCGTGAATGAGCATTGAAGCAACTAAAAGAACTTCCACAACGGATAAAGCACTTACAATACGCTTTGAACAGCATCTTCAATTTCGTAGTGCCCCAAACCCTGCGTCTGTAACAAGCGCTGGTATCGCCGCACGATCCCGGGCTCGTCGCGCGCGTATTGCCACATGGGCACGTACATCTTGACTACCGGGACTGCGTTGCCTGGCACCAGCTCAAAGGTGGGATTGAGTCCACAGTACTTGCTATTCGGTTCGCGGAGCGGCTTTTGCAGTCCATCCCTATCAGCCAGAGAAACGTCTTCCATATCCATAAGAAGGGGCCAGAGAGTATTGAGATATTTAGGTGAGGGAATGCGACCGCCCATGGTGATTACATGACGGGCTGAGGCGAGCGAGTTGACGTGTGTGTGGGTGTAGACCTTGAAGCGAGGCTTCGTATGTGGCCCAAGGCAGTCGATGGCAAGGAAATGCAAGAGGTTTTCCTTGCCATCAGAGGTAAGAAACGTTCGAACCATTTCCCAGGACGCTAGTAGCGCCTTATCACCATCGGCGAGTCGTATCAGAATGGACTCTGTAACGTCCAATAGGTCCCGGCCTGTCGCAAGAGCTTTCAGCTGCGGAAACAGGTATAGCTTCATGTTGATAGACGGGATTCCATTATCAACGGGTTCAAGATCGAAAGCAATGAAACAGTTTTGCTGCGGCAGCACAGCAGCCGCGTCGCCGCGATTGGCATGCTTCTCGAGTAGGCCGGCCTGCTCCTCGTCAGTGAGGAAGACTGAGTCGATGAAGGTATTCAGCCGCTTGCGGTCTGCATGGCATGCAGACGCCAGATCCTCGACTTTCTTGCGTAGATCCTTCTGCCCTAGGGGGTCATCACCTGCATCGCTAGCAGCCAGCGGCTGTACTGAAAACCGAACTTTGGCCTTTTTCTGAGGTGCAAAGGCGATGCTTATCTCGTATGGTCCATGATTGTGCGTCCCGATATAGTGCGGCCAGTCGGCCGCGCGAGGCGGGTTGAGATGGGGGACCACAACCTCACGCGCGAAGTTGAGATAGTGCTCCCGCAACTCGTCCGGGTAGGAGCCCGTCCATCGTAGGAGTGAGGAGAGAGTGTCTTGGATGGTGGGAAGCCATGAGGAGACGAGGGGTTTTCCTTGAGAATTTCCTTTGATGGCAAAAGAGTGATCGACTCTACTGTAAAGGTTGTGAATATTCTTTGAAGCGCTATTGGCGTCTAAGACAATGGTAGACTGGTAAGTTTCCGTCATGTTGAGGTTGTCGATGTCCACACTTGTGTCCTGATTGTCTGGTTGGCGTTCGGATCCGTGGGCTGCATTTCGCCTCATCCATCGGCATTCGCCTTCTTCCTTTAGTTACTTTATATCTTCGCCCGAAGACCGTGTCCACTTAGGCGTTCACTCGTGGACTGAGTTGCCGGCGAAGCTTGGGAGTTCGCGGCTCGTTGCCTATTTGGGACTCTCACTATGTCACCAGCGAGAGACATTAATTCTTCAGAAACTTAATAATTCCGAGATGATTTAATTACTCTTTAGAAGAAAAGTTGTCCTCGGAAAGCGGTTCGAATACGAGTCCGAGGACCCGGTGCGCACAAGCCAAACTAATCAACAACGTTTCACAGGCCCTCAGAGTCAACATAACAAAGGTTATTTCTTACATATGAAACTGACCTACGAAATCGCATCCGACCACGCCGTTCTTCATCTCATCCCGATAGGCCGGCCTGACAGGTCTGGACTGAATGTCTGAAATATCCCGTCGGCTCCCCTGACACGGAGTAGGACAAATCAACGTACCCCGAGCGGGATTTCATCATTCATCATTCATGTAGTAATACCGGAACAGCCGCAGGGCTCCGTCCCAAATGCTGACACTGGTGCACTACCTCCAGGCTCGGAGACTCAACTACATGAGGACTGGATATATCCAGACAGCTCGAGGAGACTTAATATAAACCCCAGCGGCTTTTAGACCCAAAGCTTTTGTTGGTAGCTTTCACGCATTTGTACGCACTCTATTGGGACCCGACAGCATCACCGCCATTGCGAACACGGCCTTAGGATTTGAGTGACGGCAATCATCTGATATCACAACCTGGAAATCAAAAAGCGCCAAAGCTAATAATTAAGAACCAACACATTTTTACTTCTTATAAATCCATCCGGATCAGATACCTTTTCAAGACTAATCTGATTTGCCTGTACATCACCCAAGCCCAGACGGCTTCCTTGTCAACCCTCACTCTCGGAACGTCGGACTTCTCCTGCTTTACCTCGGCATTTTCTATCTCAAAGTCCTCGTCACTATCCTCGCCCTCGCCCCCTCTACCGTTTTCTCTCGGCATGCGACTTCCCCGGCTCCGTACCTCCCTCAATACCGACCCTTTAATATCTCCTCAAGTGTGAGTAGAAAATCATTTGGTGCAACCCATAATGCCTTGCAGCAATCCTCAATTTTGGCTGAAGACGTCCTCTCCACTTCCTCCTGGGTCACCTTTGTCCCGCAGCCTAGTAGCCAGCGCGCAATAATCTCGCTCCAGAACCGTTTGTGCCCTTTTCGGTTGGAGCTCCGAAATGGGCATCTCCGGCCCGCCGAGCATGTCCTTGGGTGTCGAAAATCGGGGCGTCGGTGCTCTCACAATAGTTCTTCGCCCCGTCGCCGAGTCCAGGCGGGTATTGTTCCCCCGCGTTCGTTGAGGAGGAAGTATTGGTCCCGGACTTGGCGTTCGCAAAGCCATCACCGAGCACTTCTTGAGGACGGCCATATCGATGTTGCGGTCTATCCAGGGGACGGATTCGTCAATCTGCTGGGGCGTAGATGCTCATACCTACGCTTCTATGTGCCTATATGTCTGCGTATCCCATCGAGTGCTGTTGGGCTACAGATACATTGCTCCACTCTTTTACCCACTCTTAACCCCTCACATCAGGAATACATGACAGTACGTCATTTACCCCTAGGAATCCCTGGCTTCCCTTCACCACCAAAATCGCCTATCTTCACATGCCAATTCGTCACGATGGCCTCGAGCGACGATAGTGACTCTGAAGGGTCTGTACATTCCTGTATCAACGTTGCGATACTTCCTGAAGACCTCGCAAGCGCCTGTACAGCTGACTGTACGCCCGAGAAGTGTGATAGCGCGACTGTACGCCCACATGAACCACCTTCGCTGGAACGAGGCATACTTGTTAATAGCTTCTTTCTCCAGCTCTGGGGCGAGCCGGAATGGGCTCGGGCCAACTCTCAGTACGAATGGCGAAGGACCCTTTCCACCCAGCTAATTCAGCACTTTGGGCCATTAGTTCATGGGAGGCAACGGGCCCGGCCCCAGAGGGCCACTGATACAAGAGAGAATTCTATTCCATGGCAACAACATACGAGGGTATCACGGAAGCCCTCTGCTTGCTTGTCTTGTAACAACAAACGAATAGCATTAGGCGAAGTCACACGGAACTTGCGAAGAGATAGGAGAAAGAAGACGAGGTCAGGATGCAAGCAGTGTGGGGTTGCGATTTGTAACTCTGATGATTGCTGGTACCTCTATCACACTCAAAATATATAGGCAACCGAAGTACCTTTCAAATAGGGCCATTGATTGGTCGAGAAAACTCTTGGCTGCCCCTGAGTGGTCAGGATCCCTTCTGTGAATGTATCTGTAGCCCAACAGCACTCGATGGGATAGTGTTCCCATGGGATAGTTAGAGGTATTCCTTTTATCTACAGCCTGTCTAGGCCGTGACCTCTACCGCCCTTGTGCTAATGGTCCAAACTGCTAGATAAGCTATGTGACGGAAACTATATGTACCCACAACTACCTAAATGCAGTAGAGGGATCTCTCTTTTGTATATGGCGCAACGGTACAATTCCGAATTCTGTCACTATGCTACAAGCAGTTGCCACCAGCGGTAGTGGGTCTTTACCTTCTGCCACCTAGGGCTCCCCCAGAGCTATCCCATCGAGTGCTGAATGGCAACAGTACATCCAGTGAGGGGTAATAGCCACTCAGAGACCAGCCAAGCCTTTTTCCAACCAATCAAAAGGCCTAGTTTTCTAGTACCTCTTCCGTCTATATATTCTGGTTATGAAATAGGTACCAGCAATCTTCTGAGTTACAAATCGCAACCCCACACTGCTCACACCCTGACCTCGTCTTCTTCCTATGGGATCGTGAGTTTCCTGAGACTTCGCTAAGCGCCTTCTTTGGCCGATTACACGCAACGCAGGCGGAGGCGCTCTTCCGCGAGACCCTTATATGCTGTTGCCACGGAACAGAGTTATTTCTCGTATTGTCGGCTTCCGCTCGGGTACGTTGAAGGGGTTGAATACGCTGCCCCTTTCGAGGGATGGGGGCTCATATGGGCGTACGACCGCATTATCGCATCTCTCGGGTGTACAGTCAGCAGTACAGGCAGCGGCTAGGTCTTCGGGAAGTACGGCGACGTTGATACACGACCGTACCGACCCCTCGGAATCGCTAGAAGTCATCGCGACGATTCATCACATAGGAAAATGTCGGTCTTGGTGGTGAAAATAGGGAGGAACCCATAGGGGTAAATGACGTACCGTCATGTATCGCTGTTGTGAGGGGGAAAAGTGGGTAATAATTGGGGGGGATGTACTGTTGCCATTCAGCACTCGATGGGATAGTGTTGGTTCACGGGGTCGTATACGACAAATAGTGGTAGCAATTATCACTCGTCTGTTGGTGATCCTATTGCTTGTTCTTGTCTTGTTGTTGTTCTATCTTACATTGTAGGCAGGAGTCGGTCGAAGTAGGTAGTGACGGCCTGGGTGGTTGCCCCACCTTTATCCGGCCGTGATGACTAAGCCAGTTGTCCCACTTCGCCCAGGGCAGGTGCCAGCCAGCCCATGGTACCTTCCCATTACTCCTTATCAGCCTTTGCTGTTCCAACAGATAGACTCCGATATCTACAACTTCGACGAGACTGGGTTTATGATAGGCCAGATTGCATCCGGGATGGTCGTCACGAGTGCCGAAAGGCGTTCAAATACAAAAATGATGCAGCCTGGCAATCGTGAATGGGTTATAGTTATTCAGGTCATCAATTCGTTAGGCTATAGCGTTCCGCCGTACATCATCGTTGCAGGCCAATATCACCTCTCCACCTGGTATATAGAAACAGATCTCCCACGCGACTGGGTCATCGCAACGTCTGAAAACGGATAGATAACAAATGAAAGAGGCCTAGACTGGCTCCAGTACTTTGATCGGCATACAAAACCGCGTATAACTAGTAAATATCGCCTCCTCGTCGTTGATGGGTATGAAAGTTACTACTCTGCGGACTTTGAGATATATTGCAAGGAAAACAATATCATCACACTCTGCATGCCAGCCCATTCGTCTCATCTACTTCATCCCTTAGACGTTGGGTGTTTTGGGCCACTAAAGGCGGCTTATGGTCGACAAATTGAGGATAAGATGCGCCGGGGTAATACGTATATTACGAAGGAGGACTTCTTCCCTGCATTTCGCAACGCTTTCACGCAAGCCCTAACGGTAAAAAAACATCCAGGGAGGTTTCAGAGGGGCTAGGCTTGTTCTGTTAAGTGCTGAAAGTGTGCTTTCGAAGCTGGATGTGAAGTTACACACTCCAACGCCCCCAGGGTCTCTCCCAGCAACACCCCCAGCGTGGACTTTTCAGACACCAAACAACCCAACAGAGGCAAATTCTCAGTCAACTTTAATTAAAGATCGAATCTTAAATCATCCAAATAGCTCGCCAACACCAGCTAATAACGTAGTTAACTATATCCTCAAAGGGACACTAGCTATGATATATCGTAATGCTCTTCTAGAGGCTGAGAACAAAACCCTTCGGGAGGAGAATAATCTACTTAAATAACGGCGGAGATCTAAGAAAACTCGTCTCAGGTAAGGAGGGAGCCTTACTTTAGCTGAGGCAGATGATCTTTAATCACAGAGAGAGGTTATAGCTTAGATTGAGGAGGAAATGCGCCGGAGTAGTGGCCGTCGGCCGAGGACGGAAATAGGTCAACGGCGATGTGGCGTCTGCGGGAATACTAGATATAATGTGCGCACATGTCCATTTCAAAGAGAAATGTCTAGAGAAGAGGATTATGGGTAGTTTCAATTAATTAAACTTTGTTGATGTTGATCAAGATTTACATACGTGGAGTGGTTGCTGTCGAGCGATCCGCTCGCTTATCATGCACGTTACATACGGGAGACGAACTAGTGGCGTTTTCCTTTCATCTGACGGTGCCAAATCAACTTCTCACTGGTCCTACTTGGGTGCTATCTTTTCTTTTCTTCCATGCTAGGCTGCTAGGTAGGCGTTATCTCTCCCTCAACGTCCCTGTTGCCCATTGACAACGGGCACTAAGCCACAATACGAGAACCCCTAAATGCGCACGTCTCCCACATGGCACTCGATGTGAACTGCGAAACGACATGGTGATACAGGAATCGAGGTGAGGTATAGATTTGCTGTACCAGCCAACTTGGTGTTCATTCAACGCTGATGAATTGGAAGCTGCTTTCGCCGGTATTGTTAGACGCCAGAAGTTTTCTTCTGTGCAGTGATACTCGTTGATCGAGGCACGAACCTCAGCCCTCGAAAGAAGCAGGCAAGAGCTGCAAATATGTGCTCAGAATGAGGCAGTCTTAGCAAAGCCATGTCACCAATTCGTCGAATTCTTGGATAAGCGTTAGTTACTCTTCCTGGTCGTGCATAGATGCTTCTTTGACATTCTTTGCCAAATGACCAGGACTGGAGTTGTCCACGTCACCCATTATTTTCGGACCTGGTATCATTACCGACCACAACGAATCGCTCACGACTGCCATCGTCAGGTTGATTTTCCTCCACCATGGCTCCAGCAAACGTGGACTTGGCCGTCTCGATACCTACCTTCATCGGATCTGTCTTGTCCGCTCTGTTTACATTTACCGTTCTAATTTTACACTTTATTTCTCCACCTCGACGCCGGCATGTCCGTCATGCGCTCATTGTCAACCTTCTTCTATCCGGTATGAGATGTGCTTTGGAGGAGGATTTGTGCAACACGATTCACCGACGGCCCACGAACGCAAGCTTTCAACTAAGTCTTGGCCGGTATACGTGAGGAATCTCCAGATATTGACGGCTCTTCATGACTACAAGGATAATAAGGCTCTCCGCGGAAAAGACGACAAAATGAGTTTTGTTACTGCCAGGCTGCTTTGTTCGGGACGCCAGGCGACGTTGTTACACGATCATATCTATGGAATACTTGGTCTGGCCAGCGAAATGAAAGCAGATCCGTAAAGTGGGAAAGTTTCGTTTCCTATCGACTATAGTACCCCAGTGGAACAGGTACATGCCGCTGCTACGGCCCTCGAAATTCACCACCACAACAGCCTTAATATTTTGCACCTACCTAGTGCAGGACCAAAAAGAAAAGTGCAGAGCCCGTTTCCAGAGATACAACGATTCTGGGAACACAGTAGCGGGGATTTGCTCTCTGCCATCTTGGTGTCCCGATTACAGTATCCGTGGCCACGCGACGTTTGATCGGACTTTGGGTGCGCCCTTGGATCAGGTCATTCCATCACCTTGGGGACCTGTGGCTCCCGATTTCGAGATACAGCACGATAACATACTCGTCGCCAAGGGAATACAGTATGACTACATCACCCATATCAACAACGTTGACAATGTCACGATGGAAGAGGACAATGATACAGACCAGGACTTCACGAGATGCATCTTAGAACTATTCAAGTTCATAATTGGGATTGAGATGGATGCAGAGCTTCAATCACATGAGTTAGTACATCTTAGTCATCTCCCTTTCTAACGTACATGTAGTAATTGACTTATTACTAAATCTACGTTATTTTACAGATTAGGGACAAGACGAGCTGGGCTCATCTGGCGGATAATGTGTGGAGATTGCTTTTGCATGCAGACTCCTGCGCCCCCTATCGCAGGTCTCTTCTTCAACGTATTTCTGAGCATCATGTTCCGTCTGAGTCCTGATTGCCCAGTAGCACAAGATGCCGAACAAAGTGTATTTGATCCCAATCTCAATCAATACATGGAGCTTGTTGACCGGCTTCTCGAAATGGAACCAGATAGTCGACCGTTTCTTCCTGATACGAGGAGGTTGCGACAAATATACCATGATACACAGACAAAATTTGTGAGTATTGAGCAGCGTCAAGAGGCTTTTTGGATGGGTTGCATGGCGGACTCGATCCGAGACCTCATGGTCCGAGCCGGAGAGGCTGGTATCATGTCTGAAGTTGTCGACCTCCTCGGAAATAAACCTGAGACTATACAAAGCCTACAAAAATCTGCGCTGAATTCGCATGCTCTACTAGGTTTGTTTTGCGGACTTGCGTAGCTGCGCAGACCCGCCGAGTCTGTATTGGAGTCAAATCCACTAGTTGCAACGATGAGATTTGGATGCTACATGGCTTAACGTCGCCAGCGATTCTCAGGCCATTAAAAGAAGACCCTGGTACATTTGAATTTCTCGGTGTTGCTATAGTATTTGATATGGTTGCTGACATTTCAGGAATGGAGGAAAGTTATGTCAATCGGGAGACAAGGACAATACGTATCAAGTGACCACTTTGAACGACGACAAGGGGCAGATCTATAAGTTTTGGAAGTTTTTCGTGACTGGTGAACGCGGCTCATTTTAAGGAGATGGTTGCTTTCACCATTCGAATGCGAGATTGAACAGGTTTCCATGTTTTGATACTTGATATGTTGGGAAATATCGAGCGCGATGAAAGCAGGCCTCCTGACGGAAACTATATGTACCCACAACTACCTAAATGCAGAAGAGGGATCTCTCTTTTGTATATGGCGCAACGGTACAATTCCGAATTCTGTCACCTCCCATGTGTGAAATAGCTAAAGTAAAGTAAGGTAATTAGACAGCAATCTGATCGGTCTGGGTTTCTAGGGAATAAATTCCCTTATAGATGAGAACAAATCACTAAATAAAGATAATCGAATGATGGCAAGCAAGTCTCCAAGTGACTTTGGAGGTTCAATGGAGGTGACCATCTTGAGTAAAATTAATGAGGCGGTTGGCTGCATGGCCAGTATCAACATCCTGGACGGTTGCACTGCTCTCGTGATGTTCCATAGCCGACATCTCACCAACCTACCAACCTCGATTCGGGCTCACCCCGTTTGTGAGTCACACAGATGGCCAGACTAAGCGGGAACAAGAAGCTGTGTAAGACTTTTGAATCCTTCGACCCATCACCCCATTTCCCCCCTCCCGAGTTCCTGGTTCTTTTCAATGAGGCAGTGAGGCTGAGTTCAAGGTGCAATCTGCTGGTTGCTGCTGTTGGTGCCGTGCGGTCCGTGCGGTCCGTGCCGCAGAAGGAGAAGCGACATGAGGGAAAGAGCCAGGGATGGGAGAAAGCAGGCACGCGACCACCTGCCACACCAACGGCGATTCACCGCAGCTTACTCCGTCTCACCTCATCAAAGTCTCACTCATCTCTCACCTCTCAATCTCAATCTCAATCTCAATCTCAATCTCAATCTCAATCTCATTCTCATTCTCATTCTCATTCTCATTCTCACTCTCACTTTCACTTTTATTCTTTGTTCACTCCATCACTCGAACTTCGTTTCAAATCAATCAGAGAGGCTGATTCACCACCCTCCCATCCACCTACAAAAAGGGGACCGCAGCTGCACCCAGATGACTGAGGGATCGCCAAGCTAAAGCAACCCACACCAACCAAGCTCTCAAAAGGCCATGATGCTGCAGCGTGCATACCGCCCCAATGCCGGGGCCGCCCTCCGGTTCCACGTCCCCGCGCGCACTATCCGCGCCTCGGCTCCACGATGGACTCGTCCGTACTCGAGCAGCACCGGCCCGTCATCAAGCTCCTCCAAGCTGCCAACGTACGCACTCGGGGCCGCTAGCGCCGTCGCCGGATACCTCATCGCCAAGGCCACCAGCACCCCTTCGAGCTTGAAGCCTGGCACCCTTCCCAGCCTGGGACCCGGGCCCGTTGACTTGGATGCCCTGGCTAAGACGCCGGTTGATGGGGGCAGCTTTGAGACTGCGGACGCGAAGCTGCGTGAAGATGTCTTCGTGGGTTCTTTCACTCCCGAAGGCAAGCACGCCCACGTCCATGCCGCGAGAGTCGCGAGCAACCACCCTGTCGAGGACGTCATGACATTCTCACTCGGCCCGGGTGTTGGAAACTCGGAGACTTTGTTCAACGGCGTCTACGATGGTCACGCGTGAGTCTCGTCACCTTCATGTCTCTCAAGAGTGCTGCTGATACTAACCGAAACAGCGGTTGGGCAACCTCGCTGCTGCTCAAGAGCGCCCTCATCCCCGCCGTATCCTCCTCCATCGCCCAGCTCAGCCGTGGCACCGAAGACGCAGCAGTCGAAACAGCCATCGCTAAGGCCTTCACCAACCTAGACGACCTGATCACATCCAACGCCCAAAAGGCCCTAGCTGGCCTCAAATCCGGCGCCGTCGAGCCCGCCGACTCGAGCGTCATCGCCGCCCTCGCCCCCGCCATCGCAGGGTCCTGCGCCCTCCTCTCCATCTTTGATCCAGCCACCTCGACCCTCCGCGTAGCCTGCACTGGCGACTCTCGCGCCGTCCTGGGCTCCATCGCTCCCGGCGCGACCTCGTACTCAGCCCGCGCCCTCTCCAAGGACCAGACAGGCCATAACAAGGATGAGTTTGACCGCATCGCCAAGGAGCACCCTGGCGAGGAGGCAGACATGATCGACACCAAGAGCGGTCGCCTCTTCGGCATCGCCGTCACCCGTGCGTTTGGCGACCACCGCTGGAAGTGGACCGCAGAGGCCATCAAGGAAGCCCAGAACGACTTCTTCGGCACCGGTGTGCGGCCCAAGTACCTCACGCCACCGTACATGACCGCCGCCCCCGTCGTGACCACGGTTACCGAGATCAAGGGCCCCGACTTTGTCATCCTTGCATCTGACGGCCTGTGGGATCACATCTCGTCCGCCAATGCGGTGGAATGCGTGTCGCGCTGGATCACGGCCAAAAAGGCCGGCGAAAAGACACCGAAAGACAAGCTTGCCGTGACTCCGGGAGTCAAGAGCGAGTTCGACATGTCTGCAGGCTGGGCGAACTGGTACGCCAAGCCGGAGCACTTTGTTGTTGAAGACCTTGACAACGCGGCTGTGCATCTGATCAAGAATGCGCTGGGCGGCACGCGCAGGTCCCTCTTCACCGGCGTCACGCTCGCGTACCCGCCCTTGGCGAGGAACGTCAGGGATGATGTTACGGTGCAGGTCATCTTCTTCCAGGACCCAGCCAAGGAGGCTTGATTTTTCTGGGGTTGTCTACAGATTTGCAGAGCAATCGAACATTTCCTTATCTTCCCGACTTTAGGTCACGGCGTTAGGTTTCTTTGACACTCGGAGGTGTTTCTTCAACAACTCAAATGCCATGCCATGGTCAACGACTCGAAAAAGTCTGTGATGCAGAGCACATCACCATCGACCAACATCAACATCACGATTCTGATAGCAAAAACACATAGAAACTCGCAAACCCTTGAAAAACAATACAATAATACTATCCATGGCAAAACACAAATTTCAGGTTGCAAGCTCCCAGTGTTAGCCCACCAAGCCCCTGCGCTCAAGTACTTTACCTACCTTATAAAGCAATACCACTCAATAAGTGTAAGCAGGCAGAATGACTATGGAAGCCTCAACTCACTCGCGTGTCTTTGCCAAAGCGAAGAAGAGAATTGATTAAACTAGGTCAATTGGATAGGAAACTACGAATTTGCGATCTCACAAACTGGCCCCTCGTATATCATTGGGCATCGCGCGCGATAGGAAACATGTAAACGCCACTCATCCCTCTGCACCTCCGCCGCGGAAAACCCTCAAATGAGGACGAAATCGTCATCAAAGAACTCCAAAGGCAACGCTCTCTTAATGCCAGCCTGCGATGGCTCCTGGCGGGAATTCCGGCAGTTGCACATCTTGCAGTCCTTGCCATTCTGGCAGTTGACAGACTCCGTGATAAGGAACTCGTCCGCAGGGTCTTTGGCATCCTCATAGCTGACAACGTCAAAAGTAGGGATATCGTCCTCTTTCTTGACGAGTCTATACACCATCCTGCGACTTTGATTCGCGTCGGGATGGGACCAATTGCGCTGTGAATTCTGGTATGAGCGGGGATGACGAAATGGGCGAACCCGAAACAGATATGTTACTTACAGGGTCAATCACAGGAGAGAGAGGAGAGCCCAACGAGAAGGGAGGAATCTCGCGTTCGGCATCAGCCTCGGCCTCTGTGGCCTTTGACGCCTCAGCCGACTTGGCTACAGTCTCATTCTCAACACGAACCTCCGTAGAGACGGAGTCCAACTCGGCCAGCTCCTCCGCCTTGGCGGCGGTAGCAGAGATCCGACCCAACTCCTCCGAGATGCACTGAATTCCCTTCGTCGCCGAAAGCTGCCAGTTCTTGATTGTCTCAATCATATCGGCATAGCCCTGCTCAGGGTTGTACATTGGTTTCGAGGAGCCGGGCTTGCCGTCAGAAGCCTCGGTCTGCTTCTTCTTGGCTTCCTTCTCTGCCTGCTGCTGCTTCAGTTGCCTCTGCTGTTCCTGCTTGAACTCGAGTTCCTGTCGCTGTTTCTGCACGAGCTCGGCCTCTCGCTGTCTGACTCCACTCTGCAGCGCCTGGAGCTCCAGCCTGCTCCTGTGTATGGCTTCCTGTCGCTGCTGTTGCTTGATTATAATTTCTTGTCGCTGCTTCTGCCTGAGCTCGTGTTCTTGTTGCTCTTGCTGTCGCTGTTCTTGTTGCTTCTGCCTGAGCTGTTGCTCCTCTCGCTGCTTCATTTGGAGCTCGTACTCCTCTCTTTGTCTCTCCTTGGTCTGCTCCTCTTGTCTCTGCAGCTCTTCGCGTCTCTGCTGTTCCATCGTCTTCTTCTCGTCTTCATAAAACTTCTTCAGCTTGAGCGCGCGCTCTTCTTGTTGTTGCTGCTGCTGCCTCTGCTTAGCCTGATGCTCTTGCCGCTGAAGTTCCTCCTCTCTCTGCTTCTTCTGACGCTCTAACTCAGACTGCTGCCCAATCTCGAGCTCGCGCTCAAATTGCTTCTGCCGTCTGAGCGCCTCTCTTTGCTTCTTCTCAAGCTCTAACTCATGCTGCTGCCCAATCTCGAGCTCGCGCTCAAGTTTCTGCTGCTGTCTGAGCACCACGTGCTCTGCCCTTCGTTCCCATTCTTGCTTCAGCTTGACGATGTACTCTGCTCGCTGTTCCTGTTCTTGCTTCAGCTTAATGATGTACTCTGCCCGTTGTTCCCGTTCTTGCTTCAGCTTGAGAACGTGGTCTTCCCGTTCTTTCCGTTCGTGCTTCACCTTGAGCTCGTAGTATTGTACGTGCTTATTCGCGAGATTGAGAATGTGCTCTCCAGTTTCCTGCGCGGTGTTGCGCAGGAGAGTGCCATTTAGACGGAGCTCCTTTACGAGGACCCGATTGCGCAACTCCTCCCAATGTCGCTGCTGGTCTGTCAGCCTCTGCTTCCCCGTCTTCAAGGCATTTTCTTCTCCCACCTTCCTCGCCTGGCTCTCCTGCTCTTTTGCCTGCTTCCTCGCAGTATTCTCGTTGATCTGTCGCCACATCTGCTTCTTCGCCTCTGCCTCTTCCTCGGGCTCTTTCTGAGTCTTTTCTTGCTGAGGCTCATCTTCTTGGCTTTGCTTCATGATAGGGGTGGTCATCTCCACTCTTACCTTTTCGGCCTCCCTCATCACCTGCTCGCGCTCCTTATCCTTCTTCTCTGCTTCGGCTTGGGGGCGCGGGAAAGTCCAGCCACCCGCCGAAAGGTACGGCGACGGGATCAGGGGCGGGCCCCTGATCATGGACTCGGGCAGAGAGCACTGGGAAGGCCCAAAGGTAACTGGGCCGCTCAGCTTTTCCGGCTCGGCCGTGCTTTTGATGGAAGATTCGCCGCCACTCTCTCGCAGTTTAGGGTCGTCTCCCTTCTTTGCCGTGTTCGGTTTTGCGAAAAGTCGAATCAGTTCGTTCTGATCAGAACTAGACCCGGGGCGTGCCTCATCAGCGAACTCACCCTCCTGCTTCTCTGCCAAAAGTCGCTTCTGATTCGCCCGCCACACCTGTTCAGCCCTGTCGCCACATTTGACCTTCTTCTTGTCCACTTTACTATACTCGTAAAAAGAGTGGGAATGCGCCTTGGGACCGTAGGGGCACTGCGACGGATCTTCGCAGGGGACATCGCGTGCGCGTACGGTGTACATCATCCGCGAGTCGCACGTGTGGCTATTTGCCCCTGCGTTCAAGTTATGGCTCTTATCAGAGGGCAAGGACATCCCAGAGACTTCATTTACTGTAGCCATCCCGGGCGGGGTGGTTGATTGAGTCGAACGCACCGAGGACGCCGTTATGATCCTTCTGTACATGTGTTGAAGTGTTAGTAATGTATGCCACTTTGTGCGGGAAATTAGGGACGACGATGTCGTGAGTAACTGACCTCAGTGGCTTGTTGTCCGGATCTTGGACCTCTCGCTTGTAAAGCGGTAGTGATAATGACATTGCTAAAAGCCTCAGCAGAGAGGGATGTTTAAAAGTTTGTGAGTATGTGTTCTGGGCAAACTTCGGTGTGTGGCAGAAATATAAAGGGCAACAAAAATTTCGATAAAAGTCTCATTACTGGTGCCTACCTCAAGATCCATTCATTAAAGTTGGACGTCCTGTGTAAGGCAGTAGTATATGCATGGCCTCTTCGGAGTCTCCCACAAAGGTCACGTTAGGGTCAACGGGGCGTTGGTCACGAGGAACGCTTCAGGACACAAAGTTTGGGACTGACGACAGTCAAGAAGAAAAACGGCCGTACCTGGCTCCATCCGGGTGCTCTCAGACGCGCCGCGGTAGTCTACCAAAAGTTCAACAAGCTGTATACAAAGGGTATCCGCAGAATCGCTCCCAAGCAAATTCCAAATCGTATCTCTCTCGTTCCCTCATCATAGCTCCGTGTTTTGTTCCAAGCTCTAATTCTTTCCCATCCCAAGTCAAACCTCGGGCAAGGTCAAAATCGTAGTCAAATAGTTGAGCACCTAGGCCATTGGACCTTGATTAGCTCTTGTGAAAAGACATAAGAGGTTTACGGCGAGGTGGTCAATCCTCGCCCTCTGATCCACCCCAATCATTCTCGCCGTCAGAGTCGAGGCCAGGATACTCGGATCCCTCGTCTTTCATTCTTGAGACGGCCTGGGTGATGAATTTGGCGTCTGGTTTCATGGCTGCGTACATGTTTGGGATCATAGGGACAAGCACTCGATCAAGCCCTGCTGTGGTCATCGCCTTCATGAATTGCAATTGAATGCCTGCCATCCTCCAAGCAAACTTCGTTTTGCGTTTGTAAAACATCTTGAATGTTGTACTTGCACGCAGTAAAGCCCAGGTCGTGTGGTCCTCGCTCATGTATGTCTGCCTCAGCAAAGCGTCGGTCATTGGCTCGAGCGCACCGTCTGGACGGGGTTGGATCGATCGCCATTCTTCATAAACTTCGAGCATGGCGCGGTTCACGTCCTTGTCTTTGCTTGAGCCAACCTTCTCGCTCCAAAGCTTTCCGGCATCCTCCAAGTCAATCCTCAGATTTCGCAGAATTCTTTTCAATGCTGGGTCCTTTGTCGCAAGCTTCCCGAAGTCTTCGTGAAGCTTGGTAAGATCAGGGTCCCACATTTCCACTGTAGGCTCCTCTTCGCTGTCCTTTTTCGAGCGAAGAGATCGCAGCTCGTACCCAGATTCGTTCGACCTCGTGGCCATTGACTTGTGGAACTTTGCCAGTTCTTTTTCAATAGCTGGCTTCGCCACCTCAAACCTTAAAATGTCGATTATGTGGTCTGGTGGCCGCGTGTGTGACCAATGTTCAAACTTGTAAGCCGGCTCTGCAAGGAGTCCGTTGTGTTTGTGACTGTTGAGCCGTTCTCGGCAAAACCTGTACCAGTCTTCTGCCGTAAACTCAAAGCCCTGTTTGGCCTGGTCAACAAGGTTGCCCAGAAGGGCGCTCAACCAGAGGGCATAATCATTGTTCACGCTGTTGAGGTGGTAGCAGAGTCTCTCCTTGTAGTTGGTTGCAATGCCCAAGAAGCTTGGCTTCAAGCAGAAGAAAATGCTGCGGGTGATCATTTCCGATATAGCATCCTTGCCGTGCTGCTGTACAAGGTCCCCGAATGTTGTTTTGTCTTTCCTCAAATAGCTCGAGAGGTCTGGGCTAGGCGGCACCTCTGCGTTTCCAAAGTTCGAAACGATTGCAGGCTCCCAGCAGACCCATGCCTTATCACCATCATAGTCACCACCTGACAGCTTGTCTGCAAGCGGGACGTTTCCTTTGGCTGAGAAAACAATGACATCTTTGAGGGCGTGTAGCTCCGGCTTGAAGACGGCCTTCACCCTCTGGACGTCGCTTACAAAATGCGCCGGAGAGCGGGCTACGAGAACATCGCAACCATGGAGCATGGAGTCCGAAAAGGTCTCCGTCTGGAACTTTGACGAAAAGCATAAGTGCACCTCGTCCTCCTCAACTATGTTCCACATATCGACTACCATAAAGAAGTAAGCTGAGTTGGGCACCTTGATGCTCATCTTCTTCAACAGGTTTTCGCACTTGGTTCGCCTTAGATCCCAGGCGATCTCTTGAAGAAACTTTTGCTTGAGGGGCTCAAATCCACCATCCAAAAGGAAGTTCATACTCTCTTCTCGTGATTCCGGAAGACCAGCCACGAAAGGCACCCGTCCACAGGTTAGCCGCTGCTTTCTTGTAGAAGAATTGTCAACATTCCATTTGCGGAACTCCAAGGGATACTTCATCGCATTCTTTTGCTCCTCCAGCGCACGATAAAGTTCGTCCTCGAGGATCGTTCCAATAGTGTGTTTCATCGCTTCTCTGTCTATGGCTCGGTCTTCAAGGACTGGAAGGAACTGGACGTTGAGGCTAGCAGATCGTGGCTCCATCGAATGAGCGCGGATTTCGAGCGTGCGATGCTCTGGGTCAAAATAATCACAGTCCCATTTCCTTTGAGACGGCCACGTCTCTATCCACAGGCTGTCGTCGTTGTCGAAGACGTCGATCTCCCACATGCCCTTGGCAGGACCAAAGCGACCCTGGACTGCAGACGGGACATCACTTAGTCCAAGAACATCTCTGATTTTGCGAGCAAGTGATCGAGACATGAGGCCGATACCATCGTTCATGACCTTGCCGGTGGGCGAAAGGATATCTTGTTTGCGGTGTCGTATCTGATGGGGTTCGAGAACGATCACTGGCGTCGTTTTGCTCAATCCTATAAAGTGGATAAGTATACATCATAGGCTGCAGATTTGTGTGTGCCTCTTACCAAGCTGTATGCGGGAGAATAACTTGAGAAATGGTTGTTCCTTGTTGTGGTCGAATTGCAACAGCCAGTCAAGCATCTCCCCGGTCTTGAGCTTGACCCTAAACTCGCGAGGATTGTCATGCAACGATTTTCCGAGAGGGAGGGCTGCATGAAAGTTGTTCCCGTTCTCGGCAAAGAGACTAATCCTGTCTTGATAGACGGGCTTTGGCTCAGGGGCGACCAAACTCAAAGTTTTTGGTGGCGTCTTGTACCCAGCGTCTCTAGAGAAGAATGCCCGCCATTGTCTGCCTGCGAGGTAATGCCGCTCTGAAGAGAACCAATGGACGACTTCTTGAGACACTTCGGGTTTGTCGATTGGTTCGTGCCACCCTTTGGGATTTGGGATCAAAATTTCGAGAAACCGATCGGAACCAAAGTGGCGGTGCAGACGACAGCCTTGATCCAAGGCGATGGGTTGCATCGATAACGAGAACATGGGGCCTTTCTTCTTTGTTCGGGGAACGTGATCAAACTGAGCCGAGAAGACTACATGCTGTCCTCGGACTGTATTAAACCCGGACATGGCAGCAGCCCAAGCGTCAGTGCTGGGACGCTCAGGGAACGACTTGCCAGCGAACTTGGGATGGGCTAAGAGAGACTTCCAGAGCTGGTTGTAGTTGATCCATGTTTCGTCATAGTCCATCATGACTTCTCCCAGGTCGACTTCGCAATGAACCGCGATGCGCGTAATCTCCCATGCGACGGCGAATGGCGCACGGTTGAGCCAACTGGGAAATCTGGCTGCAAAACGGTTAGCACGCGATCGAGGCAAGCCCGTATTAGCAGCGTAGGCGTCGGTCTCAACGTCTGTTGGTGGAAGAACTTACGCCACGAGGCGTCCAGGCGAGATCGGAGATCAATCGGCTCAGATCGTTTGAGGGGAGTGGAAACCGGCTCATTCAAGAACGGATCTTGAAGGCCCGACACTCCTGAGTAGACGGTTGTCCGATTAGAAGGGCTGGCGAGCGGTTCGGGTGCGAGTTCTGCTGGTGTCCTAGACCTCTTCTTCGCGGATTCTACTTCGTGTTCTGTGAAGGAGATGTTCAATGCATCAAGATGACCAGAAGATGCCGGGAAAAGGTCTTGCGACTGTGACGAATTCGGTCGTTGGTTCAGAAACTCCCGGCGCATCTCTTCTTCCTCAAGTGGAACTGGGATTGTCTCCTGAGTGCCCGGTTGTTGCTCTTCTGCCCTGGAAAAGAGTGAGGTCCGACTGGTGCTCGCAGATGTTGCCAGAGAAACGTTGCCGTATATGCTTTGGCGCATGGAAGTTGAGGTACTGAAGGAAGTATTGAAAGATTTGTTCGGCCTCAACACCTCCCTGGTGAAGTGTGCCGGCATGGCCTCGGGCATGGCTGATCGAGAACGGCTTGGAACTTTGTCTAGAGCATTGGAAATTACGCCTTCCCTCTCCTCTCCACGTGGGGGACTAGCCTTGACTCTCTTGGGTGATTCGGCTTTGGTTTCGGCTTCGGATCTGCTCTTTGACTTGCTTGACTCAGTAGAGGCGAACACTGCTGGTCCGGTGTGGTTCCGCGTCAATCTGCGTGCCTTGACTTGAGCCAGAGCATTATCCAATATTCTGATGAGAATCTCCTGCAACTCTAGTAGTTGACCAGGGGATTCGGCCTTGGGTGCCCCTCCAGGCCCCGGAATGGGTTCGTCATCATCAAACAACCGGATCCATGTCTGACTAGCAGCTCTAGCTTCCATGTGAAAGGAACTGAGAATCCTATCCAGTAAGTTGCTTTGGAAGCAATGGTATCGGATACCGCGGACTATCTTTTCGCTGCGGGCAAAGGCTGTGTCCTGTTCGGCGCGCTGCCGGGTCGAGGACGGTGTAAGTGTCACATCGGGTATCTCAATGGCGAGATTGTATTCTCGATTGAGCTTGTCCACAACGTCTCTGACTCGGTCGGTCTGGGTAGGCTTCCTCGGGGTCCTCGGGGCTACTTGGGCGGTCTTCGTATGTGGTGCCATGGTCGGATCGAGGAGCTTTGAGCGGAGAGGGAGGTCAGAATCCAAGTCCATGTCGAAGCTTGGAGGCATGCCTACCGATGTGGATAGCGAGTGGACGGCATAGATTCGGCCTCATAGCCTATCGATCTTGCGTTGCCAGTTATCCAAGAAGCATTGAGTAGGAGCAAGGCTGTGCCATGTCGGTCTTCGCACGTCGGAGAGGGAGTTGAAGTATCAAGGTATTTCGCCTGTTGGTCGCAACGGCTCGGCGGGGTAAACGGTCGGTGAGAAAGGGATGGCGCGGGCGAGACAGCTGGCACAGGAGAAAAGCCACAGAACAAGGGTCGAAAGTGATGGTCAGGGAGCAAACACGTCGTGTTGGAATGTAGCCTCCCGGCGTCGTCCTTGGGGCTGAGGATGATCGCTGGGATGTCGTCGCAGGTCGCAGTGAGGAAGGGAGAGAGAGAGGTACGAAGGTACGTACTTGCATCACACCGCAGGACGGGAAGGAGCGTAGAGTGGATCCTGCGCGAGCTCAGCCATTGGACGAGAAGCACGGACACCTCGGGACCGGCGCTTAGCCCGTCAGGGTCGAAAAACGGCTGATGGCTGGCCAATCAGAACGACCAAAATGGGCCTCACACGTGCTCATCCAGCACAGACCACCACGGTATCTAATGGGGCTAGCGCAGGGACGACCCTTCCAGCTCCTTCCCTAACCACCTGCTCACAAACCTGGAACCAACAACAACCAACATCAATCAACACCAAGGAGCATCTCGAATTTATTCGCGAAGGTCACTTCATCTGTATTAGACACGGGCTAAGTGTGTACAGCTTCCAACGAAGTATTTTCGCGCTCGAGGCTGGGCAAAACAGGATCCAAGCGCTTCCTCTGCGATCTGTCACAAACGGCAGACAATCAGACAAAGTCTTCATGGGATATACGTATTAGTCGTTACTCTGGAACTCGAAAACACCCACAAGACATTGCAGCAGATACCACAGGATCATGACTGCGACTCTCAAGGGATTTATTGGGAAATTCTTTTGCGAAAGCTATCAAGACCGCTCGTCTCCAGGCGCCTATGCTTAGTACCTTATCTAAAGTCAGCTTTCTATCTGCCCCTCTGACGGATCTGACGTCGCTTGTGGCGCTTCAAAGCTTCGTTCCTGTGCCAAGATCCGCCTGAATACCGACTCTACATCGTGTTCATGGATCCAAACAGGCTCAACTCTATTCTTCATCCTCGCTCGCAAGTCATCATCTTTCTCTACCACAGCCAACCGTTCGACCTTCTTCTTGTTCGTCGAATGTACTGTATCAAGCACTCGGTCCGTGTGAGCTTTCCGCGTCTTCTCATACAACTTCAACGCTGTCGCAACGTCTGTTACCGATGGGAGCTTCGTGGCAGAAGGGGGGAAGACGTGCTGGATCGATGCCGCAAAGGCCCAAGCATCGTCGATGGCGAGACTTCCACCCGCCGCAAAAGCTCCACCATGGGCATGCGCCGCATCGCCAGCAAATGTCACTCTATCCTGACCTAGGACCCAGCTCTCAAGCCCGTGGGCAGAAGCGTTGGGATATACCTTTAGCGAATCCGCAGGCGTTGCTTCGATGATTTCGCGTACCAGCCGGTGCCAGTCGCTGTAGTGCTCTTTGAGCAACTCGATATCGCTGCCAGTGTTCCAGACTTTTTCCTTGTACAGGGCATCCGGAGCGTCAGGGTCGCTCTGGTGGGAAGCGACGATGCAGAAAAGATCTTTGCCGAGCTTCGACATGAACCACGTCCGATCGATCCCCCACCAGTGCTCTGCCTCGTCCGGGACATCGGGAATGTGAGACAAATGAGAGACGGGGTACACCGCGCGGAATGCCGTCCAGCCGGTCCACTTTGACCGAGATGACGGGACGTAGAAGCTCCGCACACCAGAGTGGATGCCGTCCGCGCCGAGGAGGATGTCTGCCGTGACAGCGGTACCATCGGCAAACGTGATCCTGAGCCTGCCTGTTGACTCTTCGTTCTCAATAGTTTTGAAGGCCCTTTTGAGTTGAATATGGGCAGGATCGATGTGCTTGAGTAGAGCCTGCTGCAGATGCGGGCGGTGGAATCTCGCAGTCTTGTGCCGAGCCTCCACGCTGCCGTGGTGCTGATCTACCGATACGATCTCGCCAGTCTTGTAATGGCTAATTATTTGATCAGGTTCAGCCATCACACGATACAACATCGGCGTACTCACCGGTAGATCATTGGATAACCCGATTTATTGCGGAAGGCGATCGAGTCGTCTAAAGCGTTGTGAATACCCAGCTTTTCCAATGTACGTAGGCCATTTGGTCCCAAGGCGATCGAAGCGCCAACTTCCCGCAACTCTGTGGCCTTATCGTAGATCTGAACCTTGATGCCAGGATGCGCTTTCAGCGCTATGGCGGCCGTCAGACCGGCGATGCCCGCGCCGATGATGGCAACTTGGAGCTGCTGTGGCTGACTTGTGCTCCCCATTTTCTGTTTCGAGTTTCTAAAACAAACTTTGAACTTACCGAACAGTTCACATGCACAACAGAGCTGCAGCAAACGGGGCATGCAACACTTTTATCAGAAAACCCAAGTTCCCCGACGGTTGGCCGCTCACGGCTCCGGGTTGGAGATAACGAAAGCCTCGGTGGGGTCGGGGCCGAGCCCGGCGTGACGCCATATCGCACCGCGATGGTGATACCGCATCTGACACCCCGCAGCAACACCCTGATTCTCGCAGTTGGTCGTCTCTGACTGGGTTGTCGATTAAGAGCTTGCAGAATTAAGATTCTCTCCGCAGCCAATCCGGCGCTTTAGCTTGGTCTCGCACCATCCCAGCCCACAATGAAGACACGCGGGTGGCATGTTTCGCTCCGATTTGGTAGCTTAATGTCGGGCTTTGTCCGACGTTGTACGCGGAGATGAGGCGGCGGACACTCACTCGGACCGGAAGTCGGGAATCGGCAAAATTCAACGACAGCGTTCACTGGCTTCTCTCTGAACCATTCTCCTAGGTAGGGACGTGGTGAGCTGGATGGTCAAACTTCTCTTCATTCATCCGGCAAGGCAGAGAATACGGCATCATTGAAAACCCTCAGCCTTTTAAAGCCTAGCCCTGTGGATATACATTGTCAACTTCCTTCAGTCGCGATGCTATAGAAATCTACTGCTCAGTTTTTCTGCTCATGTACAGTAGCTTATTCACCATGAACATGTGTCTAGGCCAGTTCCCGTCGCTCAATCAACACCTCTAGGCCATCTTGAACCACAAAGAACGTAGCACTTGCTCTTAATGGCCGGCCAGGATGCGCCAGCTCAAACTTGAAGTCTCTAAAGAGACGCGGCACAACCTTGTTTATTTCCAGCAGAGCCAGATTCCGGCCGATGCAGACATGGCTTCCACCACCGAACTTGATGTAACAATTAGCTTGGATCGCGTCAGAACGGCTTGTTTTACGCACCTGGAACATGTAACGCTCCATTCGCTTCGCTTCCTCAACATCCACTAGCCATCGCTCAGGTCGATAATCATCAGCGTCTTCGCCAAACGTGCGCCTATCGCGATGCAAGACCCAGCCGTTGACGGCCACCTGCGTCCCGCCAGGAAAGAACTGGCCGTCTAATTCAGCTCCTTCTGGTGGAACTACCCGACCAATGTTGAGTCCAACTGCTGGTCGAACACGCATAGCCTCTTTCAGGCATGCTTGGAAGTACGGCATCTCTTGTGCCTCTTTCCAGGAGATGTTGCTGGTTGGGGATATTGCCCCGGACTTGACGGCATCTTCGATTTCCGCTACCAGTCTTGAGTGGATCTGTGGTGCCGAAAGGACGTGCCAGAACAGTGATTGCATGGTTGAAGCTGTCGAGTCTGATCCGGCAAAGCTGTCGTAAGTTCATTAGTCCCGGGCGGGAAAGGGGTATTCTCATGGATGAATCACACTTACATGGCGCCATGGGCAACAGCAAAAACATTGCCCTCGGTGAATCGATCAGTATCTTTCAAATGTCCCTTGATCAGACTCGCCAAGAGGTCTTGTCTCCCGTCGTCATTCCTCAGCTTGCCTTCACTCTCCTTGTCAAAGGGGCGTCTTCTCTCCATCTCACTCAAGGCAATCCGAGTGATTGGCGCATTCTTGGTGTTGAGCGTTGGAATGAGTTTGCAGAGAGGATTACGTCGCAAAAGAAAGTCAACCCACGGCACCTGACCAACAATCCCACTATACGCCTGTGAGCGGTCAATAGTGGCGATGGCATCCTCCACATCTCTGCCCTCAGCCAGAAACCCGAAGCTTCGCGAGAAAGCCACTTCACCGAGCACGTCAAAGGCAAAGTAGTGTAGCCACGCCCCAAGATCAACGGACTTGTCGGTCTTGTACTCCATAGGCCGCGACGTGAACCCGCCGAGTTTAGTGACCAGCAGATCGATAGCGTCGTCAATAAAAGGGCTCAGCTGTTGCATCGCTGCCATGCTATACGGCACATTGGCGACCTTCTTCTTCCTCGCGTGAGCCTCCTCATTGACTTCCGTGAAGATGTCTGGATTCTCCAGCGGTGGAAAGACGCCGTAGAACGCCGTCTTGTAGAACCGCTTGCCGGCGCTCAGGACATGTCGCGCGGCCTCGGGCGAGGCGATAGATACCTCGTTTGGGGCAATGCGCACGACAGAGCCATACTTCCTATGGAGGGCTATGTGATCGAGGTGCGTTCGACGCGATGCGGTAGACACGACTTTCCACAAGCGTGTGGTCGAGGCGATGAACGGCCCGGGATATCGACGGAGCGGGGAGAGGTAGCGGGTGCGGAAGACGTTGACTAACACGGCCAGAGGGAGTAGGATCGGCCAGTATTGTTGGAGGAAGAGCCCGGCGACTTCGGTGTATGTGTGACTGCTATCATTCGGGTCTAATGCGTCTATTGGAGAGTCCATGGTTGGTTTGGGGTGATCTGACAGGATTCGAACAGGCACGATCGCGATGCCCAGGCGTCATTAACCTTTACGAACTTGCCGCGAATTAAAGAAATAAGATCACGACTCGAGTCTATGATGAACGGCTCACACCAATGCTAGACGTCACGGATGGCATGAAATAGGTATCTTGTCTTCGTATTCAATGTACGTTATACGCGCCATGCAAAATCGATCAATCTTCCAACACATAAATCCGACTTCCAAACCCGAAACCCAAAGATCTGACATCACCAAACCTTCGTCAAGGCCTACCGCGCAGTGAAATGGACATTCTCTCACCATATTCAAATTGCTTCGGCGACACAACTGGCGTCCGAGAAAGCTTAAACGGCCAATGAAAGAACTGCCGACGCGAATTGGTCATGGTGAGCACGGGGAGCCTGGAGGTGGTGATGCGGGGAGGGTGGGCGATGCGGAGGTGGCTTTCGTCACCAGGTCATCCTGGGGAAGTTAGCCAGAGATAGACTACGGAATTACGGAATTAGCCATCCACGCTGCCGAATGTGCGACTGTTGCGAGAACGATTCCAACGAGAGAGGACGTAACGCCGTGAGTCTGTGGTACTATCGTATCTAAATGCAGAGGAGATGTTATTTCTGGAAACAGTCGGCAGTACATGTAGTCTTTGGATATCACGTCGGCCCAGCTCGAGGGTGGCAACGTTCAATCCTAAGATGGTGGACCCGAGGTAGCCATGGATATTTCCAAAACGAACGCAAAAGGGCAAGATTGCATTCCTGGGTGCTACTAGGAATCAACACCTGGACTTCAGACGGAACCTCCAGAGTTCCGCTGATCTAAGTGGTGCCTGAAGAGAGATCAGAAAACCGCCCGAAGGGTAGGTATTAGGTAATGAAGGAAAAAAGTATCAAAGACAGGCCGAACCCAACGCTGCGGGTTGTGGGTTTACATTACCGAGAAAAAAAAGAGACGAATTTTTATCTACTGTACGGATATGACCATGACCGTTGGAGCGCAGTCGAGTTCCCGAGATCGGCGGACACGCGGTGACGGAGCCTCAAGTTCGATCTAATCTCAACTACCGAGTCCGCGTTGCGCCCGCATTGCCGAGCATATGAGTCCCCCCCCCTTCTTCGCGGGGAGAGGTTTTGACAGATCGGAAACTTCTCGGCAACGGGTAGAGGCCATGGCCACTCCTCTCTTGTCTCCTTCCAAGACGCTCGGATCGTTGAGACTTTTGATCGATAATCAAGGGGGGAAAGGGGACACGCGGAGGGCAAAGATCGAGAAGAGGACACTGCGAATCGGGATTGGGAATTTGGCAGCGGGATCGTAGACAGAGACGAGACAGCCGCGGACAACGAAGAACCAAAAAGGATCCACAATCGGGAACCGCGGGAGGGTAGACGCGGAGGAACAACGGGCTCCCACTGGATCACCGGCCGGGTGATAGCCCGAGCTTCATTTTCGCGGGGTGATTCGGGAAGGGAGACGGGCGTGTACGTGGTGAACGGGACTTATGAGGGTCCCGGCATTTTCCACTCAAGTTATGGTTTCCCACTTTGAGAATGGTTGATCGTTGTGAGCACCCTTGAAAAGCCTGAACTTTCCGAGTCAGGCTTCCCGTTGAAAGCACAGGTCGTGTTCTTCTCCTTACCGAGGAGAGAGCATACGACCAGCCTCTACGGGTAACGTGGAAGAGAATACGACGCGCGACCTGTCGTCCGGTGCCAGCATGCTGTCTAGGCGTTCAATGTTCACGGGCTATGGAAACACGATCAGCGATCCCTCATTAAAGAAGGCATAGCCTTTGTTGAGCTTCCTGACTCGCTAGTGTTGGAAATCTTCTGGTACCAACGTCTGTGATTTGCCAGCTCGTTTTCTGAAGAGGTCAGAACGAAACGATTCTGAGTCGGCTCGAGTCAATTGGGGTTTGACAGAGAACATGAAAGAGGTTTTCCTTATGCCAAGGCTGGGCGACGTGGTCACGTTATTGTCACGAGGCGGAATAGTCCAGCGACTCGGATTAGTCCAGGCGTATTAGACTATACGGAAATAGTTATCGCCGCATCTCATTGATCTCACAACTAAGGCCAAAGCAATATCACAGCCCCTCCAGGATGATGGGATCAATTGCGTATCATCCTGGCTACTACGCTATGGCTGGTCAGCGGTAACATCTCTGATTCGACCGGGTAGGCTGGATTACCTATCTACGAGTCTAAAATTGCAATGTGTCTTCGCTTGTGATCATGAACCAGCCGCGGCCTCTTCCGAGGTTTGGACCATAACCATCTCGTCATTGTAAGCTCTCAACGTTGCTGCCATTCACCCATGGTCGGGGGCCGCCCCGAGGGCCGAGTGAAGATGGAGCCTGACGGACGAAGAGGTATTCGTACGGAGGGGCAGGAAGACAGGAAGAAAAAGAAAAGGCAGGGTCCCCCGCTCCAAGACGACAGCGGGCGTCCGAGCTGTCCGACACAGCCAAGAGCATGATGTCCAAAAAAGCAGGAGGGGAGATGATCCGCGCGGCCAGACCCGGGGTCTGGCTGAACCTTGATTTTCCTGTGCGTAAAAGTTGTGGACTGTGAGCTACCAGCTTTGACGGACGAGAAAGCGGCCCCGCCAGCGAGGCGGCTTGAGTTTCGTGGTCCCCGGGATGCTCCCATAAACGTTCCGCCAGCGGCAGGGAGCTGCGAGAGCCAAGTTTGACTGAGCTCACCATAGTTAGAACACTCCAGGGGAGGAAAGGTTGGAGGGTTGGAAGGGTATGGCTTCTCATCCGGTTCGGTCTCTGGAAAAGCCCCCCCCTGCAGGGACTGTTTCCAAGGGAGAGCCCTAAAATCTGGGGTTGAGTTGGAGGAGGAGTGCTTATTCAACTCATAGGGCAGGTCTCGGAACAGATTTGTAGTGCCTCTCCGTGACTTCTTATTAATCAGAAGGAAATTCTATCCGTAGGGAGGCGCCGTCATGATTCGAGTCTGGGGGAAGGATGGGGCTGGACCTTCTCGCCATGGTGATATCTCTGCCCCAAACCTTGATGACGACCTTGAGTCTGCCCAGCAGGTAACAACTCTCTTCGGATGGGACCATGAAGGATGAACTACGCGACACTCGGGTTCCGTCCGAAAGTTTACGTTCCATGTCTGATGCGCAAGAAGAGGTTTCCAGTAGCTTCTTTTGTATAGCATAGGCACATGTTTCCTAATCTGTTTCTCTGCGAGTCAACAACCACGTTACAGCCCGAGCCCGTGAAACCCTGAGGCGTGAACATCCTGCCAAATTAAACTTGGGACGTTCTAGGGGCAAAAAAAATGGACTTTTGGCACTCTCGATGGCTGATGGCTGAGGGCGCGCGCCAAGCCTGAGCTGCCCAGTCGTGATGGCGATACCTCGCCTCATTGACGCAGTAGTCCAGAGTGAGAGGGTCTGGAGCGGCGACAAAGATGCCGTTGTCTGCCTGCCAAGAAGAATGATTTGGCGACGGTGCTACGTATCCCTTCCTGAACACTCAGTAATGCTAGGTCGCCAAGCCGCAAGGCAATGGGGCAACTCGGGGAGACTGTCATTAGCTGCTTGCAAAGGCTGAAGAGAAAAGGCGCGGCTGGCGCATGAGCCAAGCCAAGTCCAGAAAGCGGCATTCCGTTCCGACGCCATCTAATCGATGCCCATGGCTGCCCTAATTGAGGTTGATTATGTGAAGGGTTCTTGAACTTCTGTCACCGTTTGTGAGGCTCCTCTGGCTTGATCATCGCGCGCGAACGTTCGACGGGGGGAGGGGAGGGAATTGCGTGGAGTGATCTTGCGTTTCGGCCAAACTTGATGCTTGGCTTAAGCTGGGAAGAACCAAGGACCTTGCCGTGCAAGCCGGTAGGTGCTACCACGAAGCTTTCAACTGACTGCTTGTCGCATTTTTCCCTAGCCCGGAGGCGCCTAGCGTTCTGGGGGGATTGTAAAATGTATTTAACAGATGGGTGCTAACGGGGTGGAAAGGCTAACAATATGGTTGATTTGACTGACCATCGAGACTTGTCTGGTGTGTTGTCAGACTCGGTTGGTGTGATAGGTTTTGTTGTCCATGTATTCCGTACTTACATGCTTGACTTTGTAGACTCGTTTCTGCGAGATTGTGTTGTGAATGAACAATCTCGTTCACTCCGGAGTTGTTGATCTAGACCGTGATGTCTTGGGCTCTTGTCCCCGAGGTTTATTGTGCACGTTCTTTTGGGGGCTAAATCAACATCTGCCGGGATAGGGGCTAATTATTTCTGGCCATCAATGTCTCCCATTGAGGCACATGGGAAAGGTGCAGTGCAGATCGAGACAGAGAGGGGAGATTGACGCCACAGTGTCGGGCGCGGTATCTGACCCTCCCACGTGGGACAACCAAGGGAAGCAAATTGCCTCCGGTGGAGTTGGCCAGGATGACGACTCAGTCGTCGGCTTACTACGTAGAAAGCGAGACTTCTCCAGCTGTCCTGGGCATGTGCCATTTTAGCGGCATGTTACTGTTATGGATGAGGGTTTCAACATCCATGTGTCCATCTTATTGCTCTATTAGATTCTCTCTCAGACCAGATCGCAACACCAGACATTTATGAGGCGTCTTGGGAGGTCATTAGATCATTGGGTAATGGTTAGCAATACCTCGCTTTCCTTGCAGTCGTTTGCATGTCCTTGAACCCTGGACTCTGGAGATGAGGATGGAGGGGGATAAACCCGCTGCATAACCATCCCTGTGTCCCACGGAATCACTGCGGACCTGCGGACTTGTAGGCCCCCCTTCTCTGCATGCTGCGACAAACCAGGACAAGCTTGGCGGCTAAAATAGGCTTGGGTCTGAGTGATGAAGGTGACGGGTGGGCGAGAGATGGATATTTCTAGCCACCTGATACGGCAGATATATCAATGCTAATCCGTAAATGTCCAGACAAAGGCTCCGCAGACCAGGAAATATTGACGACTTGCAGGACCAAGTACCTATCTGTTCACTACTAAGGGTGTAAGTACGTAGTATACATCCAGAGGCCGCATGCACTGATGCAGATTGCAGTGCCGCATGCCTGCAGGAACCTTTCCCCGGTGCCCGCAAGTCCTGCAATGGTCCCAGGAATAGAACATCTGTTGTTCAACGACGCTTCGTCTCTGAGACACCAACCTCGTGCTGGTTCCTGATTTGCGTTGCGTGCCAACACAAGACGCCCCAAAGTCTCAACCAATCTAGTCGTCAGGGACACCGAAACAGTGGCACAGAAACAAAAAAGAAGTCGGAACAGTCCATATCTCGCTCTGTGCCTATGGGCTCATTCCCACGGTGCCACCCCGCGCCATCTCTCTCAGCTCCTCCCAGCCGTGCCCCAGTTCTGTCACTTTGAACCCGGACGGACGCGGGCCCCCGGGAGCTAGCCCCAAGACGCCAACGCCAGGGTCTCGATCAACCCAGCTAGCTATCTTGTTTGCGCAAATGCTCATTGCTCAGAAGCAGGTCAGTTTGATGGCTGGGGGTAGGTGCTTGTGAGATGTGCGAATATCGAGCGTCGTTTCCAACTTCCCTCGGCTCGCAACACTGCACGTTCGTTCTCAGCCTGTCTGCCAGGGCAGATGACACACTTGGTTCTGGTTTGGGCACCACTCTTCAAGCAAGCGCACGAATCGTGCCCGAGTCTGAGAGGCACATCAGAGTGCGCAACAGACGGTGGGAACAAGTTAGACAGCAAGGCGGTTCGTGCTCTCCATGCAAATGGAGAAGATGAAATGACATCAAGCCGCCTCGGTGCCAGCATGAGCCGGGAGCTCCCCTGCCACCCAATAGCAACGACACTGATGTCCAGGACTATCTATTGCTTTCTCTGATCGCTATAGCACCATCAAGTCGCATCGCTTAGGTTATTGATGGACAGCATGAAGCCTAAGAACGAGTATTCGTACGGACCAGCAGTAGGCGGGCTGAGAGAAACATCCCGCACGCCCATCCTATCTGATCTCCAACAAGCTGTCCTGGATATTTCTGGGGCATCACAACGCTCTCCTCCACTCCTGGATTCATCATCGTGGGCCCCCAGTCCCAGTCCTGGTCCCCAGAACATCCTCCACTCTCTGCGGATATTCATACCTAGTCTCTACCACGGGACTACTGCTAGTAGTAAGCCTATGGATACGGATACCTACGGAGTAGCATTCTGCGGTGGCCCTCTCTGGAGTCTAGCATGCGTGTCTCTCCTCGCTTCTGCCCTTGCCTCAACACAAAGTCCGTGCGAGTGCAAGGGAAAAAGTCAAAACAGGCCAGTTTTTTTCTGCTTTCTAAGAGCCAACGGGCGTGCCCATATTGTGACTGCACCGCCTCGACGTTTCAGGGGGGGAGCAGTGTTGCAAGCAAGGCCGCTGGTTGAAGCCAAGCGATGGAAGCGTAGCGTTCAACAGAGAGACTCTCTGCGAGCCCAGCTTACGGATACAACTATCTCGATACGAAAGAGCGTCTACGGTTACGGTGTACGGTGAACTCTTCACGTACGAATATCAGCGAAAGTCCGAAAGTACCTTACTGTCTGTCCCAACTATCCTCACAGGAAGACATGTGCGAGGCCAAGCCTTCCATGCTTGTGCTTTGCTCGGGCTGACAGGCTTCGTTTCCCTTTCTCCTCATCTTCTTTCCCACTCACCGAGTCACCACTCACCAGTTTCCTTTGCTCTCTCTGCTGGATCTTTCGTACTCTACTTCTGATGCGCACGGACTGGCGCATGTATTGCCAGCTAGCATCCGTAGACGCTAGCTCTGTATACCCGCATGCGGCTTCCAGCCCACCAGACATTCATCCTAGATGGTGGCAGCTGGAGTGGGAGAGAAGAGAGCGAGAGAGAGAGAGAGAGAGGAGCCTGAGAAAATGGTGGAGGGGAATTCTGTTAGTGCTGGTACATCAGCACACCCCATTCTGCCTTTCGATACTCCGTACTCCGTACGCCAACAGAAATGAGCATTGAAGAGATTGGAGGCATGTATCCGTACATGGCAAATGGCTCTGGTTACTGATGGTCGTAGTCGGGGACCCCTAAATTTGTTCCGCCTTTCATCAAATCATCCTCTTCTGTCACCTTCATCATCCTTCTCTGCGCCAAACGAGCGAGCAAAGCGGCGTCCCAAGCCATAGAAGCCAAGCAAACAAGTACCTACAGCACAGCCGTTGCCTCGCGGCGGCTTTGCCTAATCCAAAATCACCATCCTACGTCTCCCATTGCCTTCCCCATACCATCCTGACCAATCCCTACCTTGTCTTTTGCTCGCCCACACACCCCAAGCTGGCTGCTCGTTCCGTTCCCCTAGACTCCTGGTAGCCTTGACCCTCTCTGGGTCTACATACCTGCTCGTCCTCTCTCTTCCCCGTTCTCCTTCATCCAAACCCTGGTTCCCCCCCCTCCGTCAGGTTACACTTCTCAAAAGGGGGGGGGGAGAGGGGGGTTGCAGAATATATTGTCTGCAGTACTTGACTTGACCATCACCCAAGCCCACCAAACAGACCAAACCAAACGCCTCGAGTCTCCGTCGTCACGATACCGAATATCAATCCCTCATGATCACCATGGATCAGACCGCTCCCTCAGCCTGACTGCTCGCTCGATCAAATCCATGCGCGCCATGCCCGAAGCTTATTCTCACATCCCAGGCCCCCTACCAGTAGTCCTGTCTTGTCTTCCTCCTTCTGCCCAACAACCATAACATAACATCACTTCTACATCCCACTTCCTCCTTAACTCCTTCGGCAATTACTGATCATCGCCCGTCCACTGCAACGCCGATTCTCCAACGTACTCTCAACTTTCCAGTCACATTCAACAACGAACCCGGGCTGCACACACTCATTCTCTGCCCGCCACCACCAAAGCGCACAGCAAACTCGAGGACGACGGCTATTCAACCTTGGCAACTCTAGAATCGAGGAGGATTTACACTACACCATTGAAGTTATCCAGGATCCCGAGAACGCATGCTTACACGTATTAATCATCACCGACCCGCCACGGCCTTCTTCGACCCAGATTTCTTGCGTGTCCTGGTCGTGTCACTCCTGTTCTCTCCCCACAGAACTTTGTCTGTTGGAGCACATCGAATGGACTACCCCACCTGAATCTTGATTCACAATGGTGAGTGCAGCACAGCAGCTTCTCGTCATCGCCTATCTCCGTCGAGGCATTTCACTTTCACCGGGTGTTGTGGTGATGTGTTACCATATACGTCATCGGCGTTGATGGTATATCGCCGTTGCCTTTGGTCACCTTGGTCACACTCGATCATGTCTTCCCGTCCCTGACCACTAACCACTGGGGTGCCTCGGCGACTTGCCCCTCCGTCATCACCATGCTGACCCTTCCGTCTCTAGCCCGTCGCAAAGGCGTGCGCGCCGTGCTACTATCAGAAGTCGAAATGCACATTCTCGGAAGGTAACCCGCGATGCGATCGCTGTATGATGAACGGCCGGGATTGCGTCTTTGTACGCCCCGTGCCTCGGTCAGCAGTGAAGGGAAGGTCAAAGGTCGCAGTGAGGAGCAAGATCATGGGCAGCGGTGTGCCATGTCCGAACCCGATCCCTCGAAAGGCGAACGTGATCGTCCCAACGACAGCGCCGCCGACGACGACGACCGTTGCTCGCGTCAGTTCCCCGCCGTGTTCTGTATCGCGAAAGCCGAGCATAGTGACCACTTCGAGCATCAGTAGCCCTCCCGACGATGCTTCGTCCGACTCCTCAACCGAATCGGCATCGAGCCCCCCGTCCAAGATCCTCGAGTCGCTCAGCCCTTACGGTAGCACACTGGGCCGGTTAGAAGCCGTAGAGCGCAACTCCTTATCGCGATTACTGCACAAGTCGAACTTCATGCAATACTTCATCAGCCCAACGTTTGTCGACAGCATGCAGCTGGACATGACAGTCCATCTGTTTTCCATGTTCGACCAGGGCAAGGACGCCTATATCGCCATGTACAGCGCGTTTGCGTCATCAATGGGGTTGGAGACGGGCGAATACGACCCGGAAGCGAATCTACACCGCGGCGCAATGGCTGTTGAACACCTCCGATCTTGTCCACTACCTACACTCAAGCGCGACGAACTGTTACCATGGGCAGGCCTAGGATTGGGCATCGTATACTTTTCCAACATGGCCCTCGGAACCAGTGCGGCGCCTGTACGACGATACGTGCTTAGCCATATTCGCCATCTTCTAGGAACGTCGCAAATATCCAGTTCACGAACGCACTACATTCTCGTATACATGACAGCCGTCGATATCAACGAATGCCTGATGCAGTGCGAACTGCCGGTATGCGGGATTGCGCCCCCCGAAGCCGGCCACGTCGACGCGTATGTTGGCGTGTGCATGCCGCTACTACAACACATGTACGACCTGTGCCGCATCAGCTATCATCTATACCACGAGGTCGATGTCGAAGAGCAGACGCAAGCATTGGACGAAGTGGAGCAAGAAGTCGAAGCGTGGCAGCCCGTCATCCCACCAGACTTTACAAACCGCTTTACCACGACCGAAGTCATCCACATGCTGGCCCAAAGTCGTATCTACAAGACGGCAGCGATGCTGTACATCCACCGTCTACGGTACAAGTTTGGCGAGAAGGATGACATGGCATCCGCCATGGCAAAGAGCATCATCTCAGACCTGCAGATGACGTTGACAGTATCGCAAGACAAGCAACGCTGCGTCAGCTTCCCATACACCCTAGCGGCCATCGAAGCAAAGGACGCGGCTGAGCGGGAGACAACGTTGGAGGCCATCAAGTCGCTGATCGATAGCGGCAACAGCAAGTACCGAAGCAGCATGGAAACATTCCTCAAGGCCGTGTGGGATATTCGGGACAATAACCCGGGAGCATCTTGGCTCGACTTCATGCAAACTCTGCCGCCGATCTCGGTGGGCGTATAACGGAGCGGACTTTTTTTTGAAGGTTTTTCTTTTCTTGATCTGGACTCTTTTCAAGACCTATGGATTTATTCAACTTTTGCTTTTCGGGCGAGGCGTGAGATATCACTCTGTTCATGTAAACGGCTGTAGGGAAATTTTCCTCCACGGTGCTACGATTGCCACGAGGCAAGACCACGGAGGTTTTGAGTTTTCTTTCCTGTCCTTTTTTTATTTTTATTTTTTTTATTTTGTTTTACGTTCGTTGGTTAACCATGGAGGCACCTCGCCAAGGAGTCGAGGCCTACATTTTTGTCTTTTTGTTTTCCCTCTCTATGGCGCGGTGGTGACTGCAGGACGCAGAGGAGCATGACGGGACTTTTGCAGCATTGCTCACAAAAGGGAATGGGTTTTTAGAAGTCTCGGTCCGAAGGTTATGGAAAGGTGTCTGCCCACGATGAGGGGCCCCCAAAAGAGACATCATGATCTACCTATGGGTTTGTGATACCATTCTCTCGTTTCATTACCAATACAGACTTCACAATCTTCATAAACCTCATCCATTTCCCGACCGCCTGGCCTTCAGGTTGATCTGGCATGTCTGATCATTTTCTGCCCAACCTCAACCTGATGATCGAATCGCGATACTTCTAAATCAAGCTCCCGCGCCTTCAAGTCGACGCCCAAGGGCGGTACCTGACGTTTCATGCCAGCATCGGTTCTGGGCGTGCGCTCAGACTTTGCATGAATTAGGCCAATGTGTAGCCGAAAACCTTGTTTGCTTCTCGCCAATTCTAAACGGGGATCAACTATCACGCGCCCTCAAAGTCAGATACAGTACGTCCGTCTGTATAGCAGGTATGGATGAGAGAAGTGATAGTCTACTTCGTCCCGCAACGAATGGCACCATATGCCACATGCCAGACGAAAAGTCGTTGTTTGCGTTTCAGGGGGTATGAATTTTTCTTTGTCACTTTTTCCAAACTGCCATCCGGTTCACGGGCTAAACGGCGGGCAAGTTCACCCGGAACCCCCAGTGCCCTGCGATGTGTACGAGGGCAGCTAGTTCCCTACAGGCTGGTGGTCTGGTCGACGAGGATGAACTCCAATATGCGCGGAAAGCATCGTTGGGCGAAATCCCTAGGCCTGCGAGGCATAGTCAGTGGCCCGCCCCCCTTTGCGCCATCGCGGGAGCTTACCGCCGCCTCGGTAGTGATCCGTCCGGAAGAGTCAAGGGTTAAAGAAATTACGTTGAAGATTATCGTCGAAACTTAAACAAGAGTTAAAGACTGGCGTTTAACCAGCATTCACATATACGACGTTGGTCCCGAACAACCTCGGAGGATACGCCTCCGTACCTAACTCGGGTAGCCCGTTGCCCTGATGGGTAGGGGACCTGGACGTGGAGCGCGGAACCCCACGAACTAAACACCAAAAGGTCCTGGTTGGGTCGATTCATTTAGTTACTCACCGTGTCAGTGACAGTCCGATATTTAATAACGCTGCGTTCCTATGAATTTTCCTTGTCCATGGATCTTTTTTTTGGGTGTTCCCAGCGCGTTGAACCTTATTGATATTGCTCAAGGGCCTTTTGACACGCCAATTCTTCCCTCTTCGGCCGCCCGTACCGAGGCAAGCTGCCTTCTAAGGCGACTTTGCAACCAATGTCAATATGGTTATTCAACTGGCATCAGTGATAAATTGAAGAAACAAGGATTACAGTTGTCAGCATAGTATGCAGCAGGGTCTCCGCTGCATCTTTCCCAGGCTTGCCCGTGACATATTTCCACAAGAGGGGCAAACCCCTCTGTACCGGTCCTGAAAGACGACTGATTAGACAATCGGTCTAGATTTCCGAAGATCAGAGAAACCAGAGACAACAGACACGTGGTGGCTGGAAAGAGAAAGGGACGCCCGACGAGTTCGGGGACCTCGGCGAAGCTTAAAGGACGTGTTCGAAGCTTAACCCTAGACGCATGCGGATGGAGTCTACTCTGTCATTGAGCTTTCTGCGGGCGCGCTGAGTCGCCGACGACGGGAAGAGCTGAATGCGGTCAAGCCATGGTCCATAGGCCCAGTCAGCCGCCCTGGTCAAACTGACTGGCTGTCTGGTGCAGATTTCTCCATCTGCCACCGGGTTTCGCGTGCTCCATCTCGCATTTTGTCTGGGCGGCATTCGCACTTTAAATCCTGAAGTCAGGAAGAGCGGGGCCCGTGGGATAATATGGGAATGGTTCTTCTCGGCCTCGGTCCCCACGTAAGCGCCGACACCGAGCAGTCCTGGGCATCGACCTAGAGTTCATCACCCACCTCGACTGACCGGAACAGCTGTTTGTTCAGCCCCCCAGCAAGTTTGCCGCAAGTTTAAGCATATCCGTGCAAGCCAAGTCAAAATAACAACGAGTTATCGAATCCAATTTTGTGTTGTGTCGCATCGCATCGGGATCCGGTGTCACCCGGATCCTTCATACCGGCCCCATGGGACCGGCTCCAACATCTGCCTCCGGAGCTGTCCGGACCTCGCCCACAGAAGCTTCCGACACACCGCAGCCGGGCCAATCCCAGCCCCCGACAGCCGCCAGGGATGAGAGCGAAAGCAGCAGCAGCGGTAGCATGACCCGCCTCGGCATCGGGAGTAGCAGCGGTGGCCGGAAGATTGAGCGATCCTGTCAGCTGTGCCACCGTCGGAAGATTCGCTGCGACAAGAAGCAGCCCTGCGCGTCGTGTGCCCGCCGCGGACTCCAATGCCATTATCCGCAGGCGGGCCAGCCGATACGTCGAGTCCGGAAGACCACCATCGCCGATGTTGCAAGCCGGATATCGGACCTGGAGAAGACGCTTGTGGCCGGGGCGGCGAGCCAGCAGCAGCAACAGCAGCTTCCGGCTCTTCGGGGTTCGCCATCGGCCTCCACGCCGGGAACAGCTTTTGGCTTGGGTCGAAATCCAAATCACTCAAATCCATCAGCATCTAGGCCAACGACAGCGCCAGCTTCAGGGCCGTATGAGAAGAGTGTTAACGATGAAATTCTGTTACGGAAGGGATCGTCAAGCCAGTACTTTGACGATGTCCTAATTTCTCGGGTTATTGAGGAAGTAAGATATTCTTTCACTCACTTGGTGCATGAGATCGTCGGCTGATAACTTGTCTAAAGGAACATGATATTCAATCAGTTCTCACAACGCCTCAGAGTAGTGAGTCACCCGCTACAGCGGAACTATCGCCCTTTAATCCAATGGGCATTCTCTCAGCACCAGATCTTAAATTGGATCTTGCTGAGCTTCTTCCTCCAAAATATGGCGCAATAGAACTGTGGAGGAATTATGTCGACAATATCGAGATTTGTAACAAGGTCCTCCACCGGCCGACGGCAGAAGTCCTCGTCTACACCGCCATCGACGACCCCCGTAATGCGTCCTTGGAAGCACTAGCTGTCATGTTTGCCATATTCTTCGTCTCAACTGTCGTTCTAGAGCCCAACTCGGTCCAGAGTTTCACTGGAGAGGATAAGGTGACGAGCCTCCATCGCTTCAAAACGGGTCTCGAGCAAGCCTTTGCCAAGGCCGACTTTCTCGAACATCCCTCGGTGAAATTCCTCGAAGCCTTGTCTGTGTATCTGGTATGTATATATCTACTTGATGGATTCCTTCGTTTGCTTACACTAGGCGTAGGCGGCTCTTAGAATACACAACCCCGGTCGAGGCTTGTGGACCTTGAACGGACTGGCCATCCGGGCAGCTCAATCTATCGGTCTGCACCGAGACGGCACCAAGCTAGGCCTCTCGCCCTTTGATTCCGAGATTCGTAGACGAATCTGGTGGCACCTCATCGCGCGCGATGGCCGAGCAGCAGAGGACTATGGCTTCTCAAACATCTCAAGCTTTAACGTACAAATAGGCGTGAGCTTCCCGTCGAATCTGGAGGACGGAGATCTGTATCCCGAGATGAAGGAGCTCCCACATTCCCGGACCGGCTGGACGACGTTGACACTGGGACTGATTAATATCCAAGTTACTCGCACATGGCATCGTCTAGCGGCCATGGCCTCGTCGTGGGCGGAAAGCCCAACACCGGAATCCGTCCGCGCCCAAGTCGTCCAAGAGCTCCACGAGTACGCAGAAGGGTTTCTGCGACATTGCAACCCCGTCATCCCCCAACAACGGCAGACACTCCTCGTTGCGCGATTCATCATTCGCAAAGTCGACATGGTCACGCGGCAACAGTGGCTCAACCTCCAGCATCCAGAGGCGCGCGATTCGTTCGCGACAGAGGAGAATCTTCTTCAAGCGCTCGGTATTCTCGAAGACGGTATGAGCCTGGCGTCGGACGAGCTGCTGCGGCAGTATCGGTGGTCGGTGCGGGCGTATCCCCAGTACCATATGCTTCTCTACGTCCTGTGGCATTTATGCGTGAAGCCGGAAGGACCGAGCGTCGATAGGGCATGGAAGGCTGTGGACGATAGCTTCATGCTCCTGAAATGCGTGAACGCGAGCTTCGGGCCCGCGGCGAAGATGACGGTTCTGGAAACCTTGAGGGCCAAGGCAACAGCAATACGACAGAGCCTTGGCCAGCAGAACGGCGGCAGTGGCGGCGTCGTCGTCGTCGTCGGTGGCCGAGGAACTACCAACGGGAGCGCCGAGAAAGAGTCCTACCCGACACCGGGTGGCACCGATGATAGATCGGAAGCGGAGGGCATGGCGGAGAGTGGATTGGACAGTATGGCGGCCGCTGATGGGATGGATTGGGCCGGCATGATGCAGGATTTCCCCGACTGGAATACACTGATGAACGAGTTCCAGGCGGACGGCTTGGATATGCCAAACTACCTCAACTGATTTTGTGAGTGCTCGGAGTTTTGGACAGGCAGATACCAACCCCAGTCAACTATGGACTTTGAAATAACCTCTCTGGCTTTGATCTGCTAGTGGGCTTCGCAGGCTTCGTGAGTGGCCATGATGTTGCGGAAGTCTCTGGTCTACATGTAGATACCAACCACCACTTCGTTATCTTCCACAGTGTCGAGTTCAGCTCCCCCTGGCCGACGATCGAAGGAGTCTGCGCCTCTGCGCGTGAGCTTCGCGGTAGGCGAGCTCGCGCGCGGAGCTGGAAGGGACACCCAAAAGAGAAAGCTTTTAATCAGCGTCGATGGTTTAGTGGTAAAATTCTCCGTTGCCATCCAGCAGCGTCGGGGAGCCGGGGGTTCGATTCCCCCTCGACGCAAACCCTAGATTTTTGCTGCTGCTCTCAAGGATATGCTTTTCTTTCTCTCGGAATTATTCATCTTTTTCTACGTGAGTCAATCGTACGTATCTCCTCTGAGAATCTCACTCACTCTACGGTACCAAATATAGTCGTCCTGCAGCCAAATGCGATATGAATGTGAAAACGACAAAAAGGGTGGGGACTTCTGGCATTTCCCTACATAACCCAATTGTGCGTTTTGGCTGCATGTTGTGCCGCTCGGCTGCCTGATCTCGATTTTTGTTGTTTAAGGTAGCTATGAGGAGATGCGGAACACGCACTTATTATGTAGCCTTTCCTTGGTCACTTTCAAAAGCTTCGAGACTGTCCTTCGTCCGTGATCTAGACTACATGTATCTTCAAAATTGAAGTATGGGGTAAGCGTCCGTAAGGATGCCTACCATGCAAAGAATTCGTACTGATTCAAGCTTCGTAGCTATCTATACACACTATTTATTATAAGGTCAATGATTGGAGCAGCCCAGCGTGGCAAGCCATCTGGCCTCAGCTGGTTCAAGATGCTCTGCTAATCATAGAATCATCGGACGTCTTCTTGACCGGACCGTCGGAGTCCTCTGATATCATCACATCGCCATTCACGAGCGCGGACGAAGGCATTATCTTCAACGGGGTGGGAATTCATGGCCACGACATCTTCCAGTTTTGCCGGGAAGACCATGGCCAACAGCAATTCCTGAAAACAGCAGAGAAGCCATACGACCTTCCTGTCGCTTGCATCATTTTCAGAGCTTCCGTTATATGCCCGCAGGGTATCAAAGTCTAGTGGGTTGTCTCTCAATTGCTGCCTGCGATATACGGACGCGGCTAAGATCCCTCTATCTTAGTTCTGATGGGAAGTGGGATGGGCTTTTATGGAAGTCTATTCGCGACCTGCATGAGACTCTGTGGCCGGATGACTTTTTACAGTGCCCTTGACAGGATTACGATGAAGATGACTTTTGGGAGGATGATAAACCACAAAAGCTCAGTGCGTTCCTGGCACCAAGGTCGACATTGGAATTGCGGGCTAGCGATACCAATGAGAAGGAGCAACAGAGTACAACTACACGGCAAGACCTTCTCAACACCAGGAAGAATGGTGAAGCCTACTTCTCTCGGAGAGCGGGAGACACGACTACAGTAGCCCAGCTGGCTCCAAAACTGCGAGGAAAGCCTTGATCACAAGCATTGCCACGCAAGTCCATTACGATGGCAGAATCTCCCCGGCGTCCGCTTTCGGCTCATTGACATTCACAAGAGAAGCGTTGTCGTCGCTCCCAAGGGGCTTTCCTTTGCCGTTTTAACATACGTTTGGGGTGGCATTGAACAGCCCAAGCTGAAGGAGGCAAACATGGGTGAATACTCGTGCGACTACAGGCTAGATGCAATCTGGAGAGATATACCAAAGACAATACGAGACGCCATACATGTGTGCGAAACTGTTGGGGAAAGGTATCTCTGGGTCGACGCGCTCTGTATCGTGCAGGATTCTCCTCGAGATGTCAAGACACAGATATTGCGAATGCGCGAGATCTACTCCGCCGCCAAGTTTACGATTGCTGCAGTCTCTCAATAAAAGAGTGCGGGGGAAGGGCTACAAGTAGCTACCACGGCTAAGCTTTTCACAACATGTGACTCTGCCGATGAGCTTGACACTATCCTGGAACATTCGCCTTGTTGTTGTTGTTGTTGTGTTTAACGCCGTGGCGGCAAAGGCGCTGCCGCCCTTGCGGCCGACCTCCCGAGGGGTATATGGCGTGGAGGGCCGTAGGCTCGAGCTATATACTCTATAGTACACGCCTCTTCCTAACGTCCTCCAAATCTTGCCCGTGGGCTACTGTCTGTTCTATCCGTCCCTAGTTCCCGCTGGTTCCCTTAGGAGGAGAAATTCGTTAGTCGGGCCTAGGTCAAGACCTAGTCCTTAGTACCGCGGGCAGATCTTCTGAAAGAAGTCTGTCACGCGGAGAAAGGCCTGGAAGCCAATAGGATCAGTAATCAACCCCTTATAGTACCGCTCAAGAAAAAAAGGAGAAAAAAAAAGAAAAAGAATAACATTCGCCTTGGGGAAGTCGGGGTTGGTGTTTCCAAGAAAAAACATTGTCTCACCACGCTATTCTCTTCACGTCAGCGGGGGTGTTTCTTTCTGCAGTGCCAAGAAGCAACGATCATGCTAGACGGTACTCGTCTTGCTGACTCCAAAGCAAGTACGACTCTCAGCAGGTCCCAGAGGGTAGGTGGGCTTTTGAGTAACTATCCCGCCAAGAGAAGAGCTGGAAACGTTTCTGTGTGCCACAGAGCACTACTCGAAACGCGCTTTCACCAAGGGCGAAGACAAAATGTCAGCCTTCCAGGGTATTCTTCAGAGGTTCAAAGCAAGCATCGATGGGGAAGAGTCAATGTTTCATTACGGCTTGCCGACATGCGCCTTCGACCAAGCTATTTGCTGGCGTACCGTATGGCATCGACCGCAAGCCCGAAACCCAAACTTCCCCAGCTGGTCTTGGCTCGGATGGGACAGCAGTGTTACACTTGACAGGGGTTTGCTGAAGTCTGCTCACACGCATCAAATGACGGAAAATGAACGAGGCGAAGTAGTGGTAGTAGGCCGCGGTATAGAGGTGCAATATCCTAGTCATCGCTTACGGAAGCCAGTCGCTCTTTCTTTGGTCCCGCACACAAAGGATGGCATTTTCGGATTTCCTGCGAGCCTAGTGTCAGGATTCTTCAACAAGCCTTCCCTAGACCTGGTGGCAAGCATTGCAGATCTTCGTATCTCGTCAACGCCTGGGAATATTGAGGACTCGAATGGCCTGTACGCGGTATATCCAGCTATTTGCGCCGGACTTTCGCTTCCTTGCCTTCCTCCCACGGAGTATACATGAATGATGCCCCTCCACGGCACGGTGACCAAACATTAGGGATCTACGATGTCAAAGACCACGAGGATCACGGAGCCTGCGAAGTGAAGAACCCTGTTGGTTTCATTTGGCTGGACTGTGCCTGGAGAGATAGCCGCCCCAAGGCCTTGTATATGGAGTTCATGGCCCTCAGCGGTCATCCGGGCGCGAGTAGTTCTGAGGGCTGGTGTATCACTATGCTGATGTGCCTCTTGAAGCCCGATCCCTGTAAGAGGTATGATTCCTATGAGCGGCTTCAAGTGATGGACTGCTGCATTATAGAGGCAACTTGGATGAGGATTGGAGCAGCGACAAAGATGCCTCATATCTTGTGAGGGTCTAAGCACGCCTTGTGCAAGGCTTTCAGGTATAGAAGAGCGTGAAGGCACTGGAATATTGGCAGTGAGTACATGTATATTGAGGCGGTTGAGAGCCATACGGGATGTGTTCCTCCTTCTCAATTAGTAAAGTACCTAATCAATGCTTCCCCTGCGTCGATACATGTAGTAACTTGATTATCAGAGTAAGCCCCGCCGCTACGCCCATTTTGTGTGATAATAACTCCCGCTATGCCATAACTAATGGTTTGCCCATCCAAGAAGTGGTCTTTGAAGACAGATACGCAAGGCGACAGCAGAAATTGATCGTAAAGCAGTCCGCCGGCTCAGATGATCATTGTCTCCCACTCTTTGACTTCATCAGTCTGCTCGGGAATAGTCTGCAACTTTCGCTTCATCTTTGACTTTCTGCCCGGATCCGATACCGCTGTATTCACGCTCTCAACCGGAATTGCCGTTGGTTGCCGAGCATTACCGTCGTCGGAGTAAGGACTTTCGCTCCTGGAGCGTTCCGCTGACGAAGGACGGCCGTGACTGCTAGAGACCGCCTGATCGAGAGCTCTTGCCATTTCTGTAGGTGAAGGAAGCCTCTCATACCACCTAATAGGGGTGGTCTCCGTGGCCGAAGGGGAGGCCCGACGATCTGTGGGCGACTGGTCGCTGCTACTGGACCCGCTTGAACTTCTGGTACTTAGGCGACCTCTATCGTCGAAAGGGTTAATGAAGTTTCCCATGGTGGTGTTCTTTCGGATAACGTCAGAGTTTCCCTCTTCGAGTTCGATCTCTTCCCATCTTTCAAGCTCCATTCCTTCCCTTCGCTCTCCGCTGATGTGGCGACCCATGGCGTTGCCAGTCCTCTTGACCCGTCGCAAGAGGTTGGTCAACTTGTCGACGATGTCGAAGCCGCATTTGGAAGAGATAGCTAGGGCTAAAGCGATGGGCCAGAAGATTAAGATGGCAGGAAGCCACAAGAGCAGCAAGATCTTGTTATGCAGTCTTCTAGCTGAGTTCTCGTACCACTTGGGAAGAAAACGACACCTGTTGAGGAAGGCGTAGAATACAACCGCCGCAATAGTGTAGACAACGCATGCAGCCGCTATAATTATCGTGTTTCTCATGTTGCAATCGTCCTCTCGTATGCCGGCGCTGAGGCCAGCACCAGGGCTTGGGACGAGAGGAGTAGGAGCCATTTTTGTTAGGGCGAGGAAGGAGTATTTGTGCTGGATGATAATAGCTTCCGTGGTATTTTGAGGCCTCAGTATCTATTTTCTGGTTGATGTATATTCCTGGTGGGATAATCGGAAGAGAGAGATTGGAGTTGAGAAGTGACGTTGAGAAGGAGATGTTGCGGGTATAATCTGGCCACGTTGGACCGGAAGACGAGAGAGATTTATATAGGTTACAATATGTCTATCTACGAGTACTTTTTATATGGCCCCAGGCCATGGTTCAATCGGAGATAGGTTGTTGATCCGTCGGTGCTGTGAAGTTAGATTTCACCTCTTTGGTCAACATCCGCTTCGGCGCTTGATATTGCACACCCGTCCTGAACCGCAACCTAAACATGACAGGCCGGTGGGCGGAATGTATCCAGACTGCCCGAGTTTGATAAATCCAGGAACAGGACTTTCGAGCTTTCCGACAAAGACACTAGCAAAACGATGCCTCCTTTCCACCGGTTGAACTCAGTAGGGTTCATGTTCGGGCGTGATGCTGGAGCGTATAAGAGGCATCCCACCGCTCTCCCCTTTTTCAGTCCATCCAGGTTAGTAAGCCTCAAAGCGGTACACAACTCATGTGTTAGCCTGCGGTTTTCCTTTGGAGCCTTGCAAGGTGATAGGACTGATGCACGATCAACGGAGCTCGGGTACGTAAAGTAGTAAGGTAGGGAACGAGCTCTCTCCCAAGGGGATACGAATGAGAAAAAGGCCCATCACGACTGAGATTTCTTGCCCGAGTGCTCAGGAATAGCCGAAACTCGGTGCAATAGGCTTATATGGCCCGATCCAAGTGATGCAGGTGACATGGAGGTGACTGGCATCACCTGGAGAGTATTATTACTAGCACTGACAACACCGAACGATTAATTCGACGACTTGGGTTGACTAAGGTAAACTTGCAAACTCTTATACTGAGTACATTGAATATGCTCATTGGCTCCAGATAACGTGACTGCGATAGCCTCAGCTTCTAATCCAGACAATTTCTCAGCTTGAGTCAGCGTAGCCTATTGCTCCAGAGGAGCATACGGTTTCTGCTCAACCATCATGCCCTTATACATCTTCCGCACCTGAGCCGCCGCCAACTCATTCTCAATCGCCACGATCTCTGCCGCAGTCAGCTTCCGTCCGAGCAACGGCTCCTTCTCCTAGATCTCAGAGACTCTCTTACATTGACAAGGCATCTTCTCCGCAGCGCGGTACTCAGCAGAGCATACATCACCGAGAGCGATCTCTCCGTCAACGTCCTCGATTTCCTCGCAACACAGGAGTCCAAAGCTCCAGCACAGAGCAAGAGGCCAAAAGGCGACGGTGAACACGCCCAGCTGGATATTGACCAGCGTATCGATAGCCTTGGGGGAGATACACGGCTCATACCAGTGGTTGCCGGAGTGCTCATCCGAAACCGACTCTGCAGCGACATTTGCGGCGCCCTCTGACACCGTTCCCTGTCCCGCCCACTTGATATCGTAGGCCTGACTAGCGAGATAGAGCAAACCGCAGAATTTATACGTTGCCGACCCTAAGGGTGATACCCATTGCGAGATCCATGGGACCTTTCTCTGAGGGTTCGACGTGTCTCGTAAAGTAGATAAAGGCCATCGCGCTGATGAAAATGAGGACGGCGTAAGTTTGGATAATAATAATCTCCGCCTTCACGGTAAGCCAGGAGAAGGTGGAGTTTGATGGTTGACGTTGAGAGTCCATGCCGGATGACAATTGCTTCTCTTCGTCGTAGTCTGTCGATTCGCGGCCGGTCTGCTCGCCGGAGGCTTGGACGATGTCGAGATAGTTGGTGTAGAAGGAACTGACATTTCTCATGGGGCGGGAAGTAGCTGCCCGAATGGAAGCCATTGATGTAGCCATTGTAATTTGTGACACGGTGTGACGGATAATATTCTGCAGTAAAGAGGTAAGATAAAGGAAGTTATTCTCGTTGCTTGTGATACGGACCTGTGTTTGATGGATTGGGATGCTGGAGATGAGAATGGAAGGCTAGGTCGACGATGGGGATATGGACGCGGTGCTTAATATCACAGGAAGAAAAGATCGGAGACAGACTTTTGCACATTCTCGAGGACCTCTCTGGCAGCACGCGCTACCACAGCATCGTGAAAAGTCAATAGGAGACGGAGATCAGAAGACCCTTGGAAACAGAACCCTTACTGGGACGGATTGCCACCGTCCCATTATTATGTCTATGGTATTATACAGTACTGGTACAGGATATCAGGCGATTGTGATCGCAAAGATTTCCCCTCAACTCCATGAAAAGCTCAACGTGGTATCGTGGTGCCACAGGTAAGAAAAAGTATGTGCGTGAATCGAAATGACAGCTCCCAAAAGCCCCCAAAGCAGCCCCCAAAAGTCAACCCGAATGGAAACGAAAAGCTTTCTCCTCCCTGCAGTGATGCCATACCCTTCCAGCCGGTGCCTTTAATCCACATCGTCCAGGCTGGTGTCGGATGCATTGCCCGAGTCACCCTCGCTGACCTTCCACGATGCCATCTCCGCTACTGGCACACGCCCTCGCAGCCACCGCAGAGTAGTGTCCGTACCCCGTTCAAGAACATTCCACCTAGGAACTCTGAAGCGGTTGCCAGCGACCTCTAGACGCTTGAGCCCGCCAGTGCCACCTAGAAGGCCAAGTCTCGGGTTCAAGTGTGCAATGTCGTTATTACCAGCATCGACAACCTCCATGCCCTTGATGGTGTCTGGGTCGAGCTCGATCAAATGATTGTTCGCTGCCAAAAATACGACGAGCCGGGGGAAAACAGAGCGCAAATCAGGCGGGAGCGCAGTAATGCGATTCAATGAAACGTCCATCTTCTCCAGCTGCGGAGCGACCAAATGCGTAGTCAATGGCGATAGGCTGGTGATATGGTTGCTGACAAGGTTCAGCTCACGCAGTGCTGGAAGATCAAGCTCCTCCGTCAAGTAAGATTCGCCAACCAGTTGGTTATGTGCAAGAGACAGGGCGGCAAGAGAATCAGCGAAGAAGGATAGAGAGTTCGGGAAGCAGGTGAAAAGGTTGTGATGCAGCTGGATCTCAATGACCTTATTGTCGGCCGCAACCTTAGAGCACATCACAGGGTGCAAAGAAGCTGACTTGGTATTTGATCGGTCCAGGACACCTTGCTTGACGGGCCACGTCTCATTGGCTAGCGTTTGCGAACGCGCTCGTGCCGGTGATGTCGGCGAAGAGGTGGGAGGGGTAGCAAAGTCATCCTCGTCCGAGTGGTTATCACGAACTGAAGCTTCGGCTGCAGGCGCGGCAGTGGTACCTGGGTGAATATCATGGGGTTCGTCAAGGTGTGTCTCGTCTAGCACAGCAGTATCCTCGTCCTTGAATGGCGGAGGCGGTTCAAGCCTGCCGGCCAGGACTTCCTTTAGCTCTTCCGTGGTAGCAGAGACAAACTTCTTATCGCGCAACGGGTTGCCAGCCAGGCGAATCATGGTCAAGTTGTCCATTCTGCTAATTTCGGGCGGTACCACGCGAATGTCATTGGCAGAAAAGTCGACATGCCTAAGCTTCTCGAGAGCGGTGAAACCTTTGGGGAATTCAGGAATGGCGTTTTCGTCGGCGTTCAAGGTCATGAGACTAGACCAGGAGCTGACATCGGGTAGCTCTTGCATGCGGTTCATCGAGATGATGAGTTGATGGACAACGGGCAGGCTGATGACTGATCCTGAAGGTACCAAGCGTGTCAACTGGTTGCATGATAGGTCGAGCATCTGAAGGTTCGGAAGGGACTCGGCTCCATCTTCAATCAGCGTGCCTGTGAGCTTGTTCTTCTTCACCAGCAATTCCGTCAGTGGGAGCTTGGACAAACTCGCAAAAGGCAGTGATTCGAAGCTATTCTCGCTCAAGTTAAGAACGCGCAGCCTGGATAGACTTTCGATGCCAGGAGGAAGCGATGATACGTTATTTCCGTGAAGGTCAAAGATTTCGAGGTTCTCGAGGTTGGAGAAAATGGGATCGAGAGGTCCGTAAAGAAGATTGTTGGCGAGCTTCAAGTCTCGGAGGGCCTTGACCTGGGTGATGACTTCGAGGCAGTTGTTTGCAAGGCGATTTTGCGACTGCTTCTGTTAGTCAAGTTTGACACTCAGGGTCGCATGGTTGGCTTACCAAGTTTAGCGATGTGAGCAGAGGAAGCTGTCTCAACCCCATCGGCAAGGAGATTAACGAGTTACCGTGCAAGTCCATCGCCTCCAAGCCGCCAAAGATGTTGCCATTCGAGTCTTCATCCTGTGCCATTTCCTCTGCTGTGATATCAGGGAAAATGGTGTCATCGATGGTCTCCAGCTCGTTATCCGCAGCTACGAAGCGAGTCAGATCGACAGTCTCAGCCCATGAGCCATCATAAGTGCCCATAGACTCTGAGTCGTACATCTTGAGAACCTCGACCGGAATCTCCTTGAGGCCCATGGCTGCGATGTTGAGTCTGCCACTGCTGCGGGCAGTGCCGAGCCGCTGCTGAATAACCTTCTTCTGGGAGTTCTCCGATCTCTTGGTGTTGAACGGGTCTTGCGTCACAGCGATGCCAAAGTCGAAGCCGTCGTCCTGTGGGATAATCGGAGGTTCAGGCTGGGCTGGCACAGAAGAATCCGTGACCGGCGCTGCGCTTGGAGCTGACGAGGCCTCCGCAGCTTGTCTGTCTGCAGCGCGCTTGGCGGTCCGGGCCTTGGCAATCTGTTCCCGCAGAGCATTGGAGGACTTTGTCGCAGCAGTTTCGCCAGATTCGTCGGTATCTTTCGAGGCAGCAGGGGCCGGAGCACCAATCTTTGACGGTCCGGGCCTTCGTAGAGATCCATAAGACTTGGACGGTGTCAGTTTCTTGGGCTGAGGCGAAGCAACGGACGCTGGAGCTGGCTGGGTCATTGTTGGCAGGGAAGGCTTTTTGTAGAGTCCTTGGACCGAGGCGCGGGGCTTCAGAGGGCGAGCAGCAAGCGTCTTTGCTCCAGCCTTGGGCGGTGGTGCCATGATGCCAGTTGGTCTCGTTGGGCTGGGGCTCTGGCTGACTGGTATCGCTGAAGTAGTCGACAGACCGGAAGGTGAAGATTGGGGGGTAGCTCTCATCGATGGTGCTCGGAGGGAACGGATGCTAGATACACGGCGGGCAGGGGTACCCTCAACGGCGTCCAAAGGCCGATACGCGTTCGCAGCCGGTCGAGCGTTGGCGAAAGGGTTCTCTTCAGCACCAGAGCTCGAGCTTGGTCTGCTATGCCGGGACGTAGGCCGCATGGAGCCATCGGAAGTGTAGCTTGAACCAGGTCTCGAGTGGCCACTGCCGGCGCGTGAACGGGGTCGCATGGTGCCATCTGGGTCGAAGAACGTCGAGGTTTTCTTGCTGAGAGAAGGGGAGGATTGCAGTTGCTGAAGGGTCTCGATTGTTCGTTCGGAAAGGGACGGACGGGGCTTGAAGGGAGTCGTCCTCAGGGTGTCAAAGTCTGGTAGATCAGGCTCGGCATCATCGTCGGCAACTTGTGGGCTGCTCGTGTCTTTCGTCAAGGTAATCGGATCACCGAGGCGACTCGAGCTTGGGGTAGCAACATTGTCCTCTGATGGGCTTCGCGTAACGCTTGTCGAACGCGGAGTGAATGATCGTTGGGGTTCTTCTGGAGGTGTAGGGGGTTTCTGGATTGTCGATTCCTTTGGTTGCAATCGAGGCAAGCTTTTGGAAGATCTCAGTGCAGTAGTCGGGGCTCTCAGCTCTGTCTTTCTCGTAGTTGGAGGCTGGATTTCGCGTTTCGGTCTTGTAGCGATGGCACGAGGTTCAGGTTGCTTGAGAGAAGCGGCTGGGGCCAATTGGTCTCGCGAAGCAGCTGGGCGGAGGCGAGGATTCCTTATACTCGAGTTCAGTCCTTCTCGCGATGGGGATGGTCGAACAGCGGGAGCTGGAGCGGGAGCTGGAGCTGTCGTTCTTGGGAGAGGCAGACGGGACATGCGAGGAATCCCACTAGGCCTCCCAGGTGCCTGTTTCTCATCCATTGTGGCGGATATGGTATGTGTCCTACAGCTCTGAGAGCATGAAGAAGGCCGAAAAGGTGCTTCCTGAACGCTCGGGAGCGTGGAATAAGAAAAAGTTTGGGGGAATATTCTTGTGGAAATATCGAAGTCTGCGCACTGACGGTCGGCAATGGTCTAGCGTTACTTTGGCGCGTGGGAAGCTGTTCCGTTTGCTCCTAAACGGGTCGGGAACTAACGAAGGTAATTTCAAGTTGAGATGACGCAACGTCGCGGTTTCTCGTGTGCAAACGGCAGCTCGTCGGTTCGCATTCGAGTACTTAGCTATTGATGGTCGAGTTCAAGTCAGCTTTCGGATCGCGTTTGTAGTTTGCATACAAAAGAGACAGACAAGTGAGGAAAGCAAACAACAGCAAACCTACCAGAATGTCCTCTCCCGTCGCAACGGACATTGGATGGACCCTCTCGACCTGGGGCCTTGTCAGGCGAGTGATGAATCGGAAATCTGCAAGAGAACAGACAATAATGACCAGGGGGTGAATTCTTGGGATCGACAAGGATGGTCGATTTGACCAATTTCCCGGCACGAGGAACGACGTTCCCGGCGCCTGCATCCCCGGCCAATTGCAGCCCATCGCAGCATCTTCGGCTGCTGACATAAGGCCCCTCTTCTTCGCTCCTTTGGGACTCGCTTAGCTCTAGCGCCAACAGTCAGCAACGGTTCCTGCATGTCTCGACTTTGTTTCTCCCAAAACTCCACTACCGATTGAGGAGCAGGAATTCAAAAATCAAGCCAAAAGACAGGGGAAAATGAGCCGGAAAAAGGATGGCGTGTTTGCTGCTGATGCCCAACGTTGATAAGGCTCATGTAAAATATGTGAACCGTGAAGGTGAGAGGATGGGTGAGCTGCTTTCTGCCGATGATAAGGCAGGTAGGATGAAAAGCTGAACATCGGCTTACCTCTCTTCTTCACCCTTTTTTGGTAGATTTATTTCCTTTTCTGCTGTTTTTGGGCTTTTTGATGGTTTTCTTTCGATCTGGACCGCTGTTACCCCACGGAAGGACATCTGCTTGATCGAAAGTTAGTCTCTTGGATTTAATCTGATGAAACCTGAGATGAGGGAAGAAGCCAGTTTCACAGCGTCCGCGGCAGCCGGTAAGCCCGGACGAACGAACCCGGACAGTCAGGGAAGCCCCTGGTCCTTTCAGTCTGGAGTTGAGGCCGTCCACGGTCCAGTGACAGCAACTCTTTCGTCCCGTCCCTCAAAAGCTTCAGGGGTGGCAGGGACTCTCCCCCGCGCAGTGATATTAGAGAATTTGTTAAGGCGGTTCAGATCTTGCGTCGGCCGTTCGATCCGTGGTCCAACATCATCTGCTTTCGTCCCGAGTTGCGATGTTGGACTCCATTTAGCCGATCCAATTCGGCAGAGAAGGCATACCGGATGACGCAAGGAATAAGAGGAGAAAGAAAGAATGAGATGACTTACAAGTCCTCCTGCCGCCCTCCTCCTCGGCCGGGAGCTCCGGGCTCGAGCTAGTGGTCGTAGCCCGGTTCACAGGGGCAAAGCCACATCATCATCGGCTGCTTTGCCGCGATCCAGGCGTCCCTCGAATCGTAGACCTGGTTGCGGAGGTCTCTTCGCATGACACACCGGTTGCAGGTGCGAGAATCCTCGCGGGCGCCGATGTGCTCGAAGAAGAACTGTCCGAGGAGCCACTTCCCACAGGTACCACACCACTGCATGTAGTCGAACTTCCCAGGACGTCCTCCAAGAGATCTCTCATTGCTCAGGAACAGAGGGTCTGTCGGAAACCAGGGAACCCAGCCCGGTACGCCCCAACTAGGGCCAATGAGGATCTTTTCGGTGGCCCAGAAGCCGGGGGGAAGGACGGCTGGGCGGTTGGTGATGTCGATGAAGACTCTCACCAGGCCGGAGGCGACCGCAGGTTCGTAGGGGAGCTCTGCGGGGGGGTCGTAGCGCAGAAGCCGTCCGTTGATGCTATCCCAGTCACACATGTCGACACCCAATCGCCTCATTCGGTCAAACTGCCATTGTTCCGTTATAGGGTATAGTTGGTCGCCAGCAAGGACGTGCACTTTTGGGACCTGTTTTCGAGGAAACTTTAGGCTGAAGTAATCTCTTGAAGAGTGTCTCACTTACACGCGGATAACTCATCATTGATGCTGCTGCTGCTGCCGATGCTACTGCTGATGATGATGATGAGCGGCTGTTGAAGGGGTGTATCGATGTTGTGAGATGGGCCGAGATGGTTCTCAAGGCTACCGGTAAACCATTGGGGGATTGGATAGACGAAGAGAGAGATTCCAGGAAAAACAAAATGTTCGACACCGGAGCACCTAAAATCATGGGAGGGGGTAAGGTCCTGGCATGGCATATATTCTTTACCTGCTGTGGTCATCTGAGTCGGCTTTCCCCAGGGGACAGCTCTTGCTATGGTTGCCATGTAGCCCGGGCATCTATCATGCCGTTGGTCACTCCATGCTGTTCAAATCTCGTACATTTCTGAGAGAATACGCACTACCGGGTAATGATATCTGAAAGGACGAATGTCCTTCGCCTTCTTTTAGGGCATATGGCCATGTTGAAAGATCTAATCTGAAAGGGCCATGATGAATGGCCTGTTTGGTTTGAGAAGAAGTGGTCAAGAAGATGAAGAAAATACCAAAACGAAACGAGATGATTCAAAAGGGGAACATCTCCAACTCCAGGCCTCATTGAACCTTCGAGATCCAGCTGACTTCAACACAATCGTTGGGCGGAAGTCTGTTGTCAACGGACAACTTCAACAGTGAAGAAGGGATCAAAGGATTGGCCTCAATCATTAGAGGATCAAAGAGTCGAGGAAGCACAAGATGCCAAGATGGAAAGTTTTGCATGGTTGTTCGAGCATCTTCTGAAGCTTGAAGGAAACGTAGGAACAGACTAGTGACATCTACGAAGCGTCTGACGGTATCGCAGCACGAGGCATTTGATAATACAAAGCACTTGTTCTGGTTGAATAGCCAGCCAGAGATGGCGAAGATTAACGCAAACGAGAGGAACGAACAATCTTGCTGACACCCGGAAAGGACGACTACTGAATGTAGAGTCCAGATAGGCCATCGCCACGAAAGGCGTCAATGAGACTTCTGTACGCGACACAAAAGCCGCTTCACGAGGCGACGACTGCCCTGGATATTAGCAGTACTTTTAGCGCCGTCATCATACCCAGTCAACAGACGCCAAAATCAGCATCACTAGCGTAAGGAACGTGTTGCAGAAAGAAGACGAGTATGCTCATTGAATTCCATAGGGGTATCATAGACTATCAGGCAAAGCCCTGTCTAGTTACGTTTGCGTCAGACTGCTTCCTCCTTTCGTAAAGAGCAAAACTCCATCATAACCTCGCAATGTTCCAAGCCAAGAGAAAAATAGCGTGTGAAATAGCGACTTGTGGGCGCGCCTTAGACATTATCACGCTGTACGAAACAAGTGTCCACGAAGGATCGACCAGAAAATCCGCCCTCTTTCACGACAGCGACCCCGCATTGGACGACAGCTTCGGGTGCGAAAGCCTGTTTCAAATCGAGCGATGTCAGCAATCATTTCGGCCGCAGCCGCACCTCCCATTGCTGGTGTGGATAGGTTTCTGGGGCGAGTCCGAGTCGAGATCCTTTTAGGCCCGGTTCCGGTGATAGCTTGCGGGTGATAGCTGTCGTGTGGAGTATAGGTAGGCCGCATCGCAGAAGCGAAATTCCATGTCGGGTTGAAAATCGGGCTGAACTTCGTGGTGGGAAATGAAGTAATTGAAAGAACGCCGCATCGAGGGTTTTGCAAGGAGCAGTTGATCTTCGTAAAGCGTTCGGGAAGAGACCGTGGTATGATCGTGGCTTCGTCAATTGCTTTGGCTTCGACTGGAATCAACCAAAGAACAAGGAAATCTGCATCTTTGAGGTCTAAGAAACGGAGAATCAGGAACGATGAACATCGGCACGGCACCTTCGGGAGCAATCCCAGGACTGTCGCTTACCTCAGCTCACAGAAGCGGAATCGCGGTATTTGGCGTCTTTCCAGCTTCATAGATATTCGATTGCAGGACCGCTCAGCTCGAGCCGAAAGAAGGAAGGCTGCCAGACTGAAGTTGCGGGACGCCGTTCCTCACAACGACGGAGCCGGTTCCGGAGGGCGTTCGCTCGCCGGGGGACGTGATGTTGAGGGGGCTGGTGTACGGAATCTGCGCCGCGGCCATCAGGCGCTGGGTATGTTCGTACATGGAGAGGGTGTAAGCGTCCATGCTGCCCGAGAACTGCCGGGTCGTCGAGGTAGAAGTAGTCGAAGTCGACGAGTTCGTGGTAGTCGAAGCGGGACGGGGGATTTGCGAAGACATCTTGGGAAGTTTATTCTGCAAGTTTAAACCGTTTAAGGGCAGCGTACGACTCAAGCAACTGGCAATGAGAATGTGTCCTGGATAAGGTATTTATAAATGCAGATCTCCTTTTCCCGCAAAACCCCGTGGCTGCGGACTGCCCGTGTGTGCCACTTGACTTGACCCAGCCCGCCCCGGCTCGCCCTTCAATGATCACTCCACTGCCAGATTGAAACCTTGTCCAACTTTCCAGTCTCCAGGGACCTCAGAAAAACCTGATCCGGCGCTGGAAAGGATGGGGTGGTGAGCAGCGCCCAATAACCGCATGCATGTTCCCTGTCTAGTGTCACGCGGGCACCCTCAGGCGAAGGGGGGAAAACCAGGCCGTCTGCGCCATTCCCCCTCCTTCAGGTCTGGTCAGTCGTTTGCGTTCCCGCCCTCTTGTCTCTCTTTTTCGCGTCTTCGCCCTGGAAACGGGCCTGTCAAGTGTCAGGCAATTACTGTCAGGGTCCATTGCTATGCCCCCCTTGGGCCCTTGAGTCCTTAAACCGTTGGAATGATCGCCGTGATACCTTAATTGTGGCTGTATTCGTCCCATGTGTCCAATCACTGACCCCTATTTCTATTGTGGTGCCTTGGACCCCTCTTTCCCCGGGCATATGAAGGACGGCGAAGCCACACTGGCCAATGCTAATTGTCATACTAAAGACAATCGGTTCAGAACAGCAGCCCGGACAGCGCAACTTCGCTCAGTCCTTGCGGAGCCACGACAACCACGTCAGTCAATGCCTGACAACTCTCAAAGAGCAAGCGGGGGTTATTGACATTTTACTGCTTCTGATGAGCAAGGGGTAATGTGACGGCCACGATGTCATCGTCATGCTCACGTCACCACTTTTCTTTTCAAAACAGCAATACATTGTATCCAGACTGTCGGGCATACCCGTACCTCGGGATCTGGATCTCGGTAAACAATCATCACAACGTTGGAGTTCAAGCAAGAAGAAGAAGAAGAAGAAGAAGAAGAAGAAGAAGCCACAGAGCCATCATCAGCTGTGAGTACCTAGTGATGTCTTGCAATCTGCTGTTTGTGGTCGGGAACGTTGGACAAGGGACCATTTCCTCCTGGAGGCCGCCGCGCAAGAGGAAGAGCAGCTCCGACGCTTCTTCGGCAGGGCCCCGGCTAGATCGGATCTCCTCACAATCAGCTGCAGGTTTATTGGACCCCTGAACGGCTCGCTCACGGGCCAACGGAGCCAGCCCCGTCCCACCTCATTCACCTCCAGAGTCAAGAAGGACTGCCTATGCGTACTCCAATTCTGGTGACCGTGTAATACGCAAGACGCTCACAAAGCACCTGACAATGGACGCGTCTAGACCGGAGCAGAACACCCTCTATGAAAGAGCTTCTCAAACCCGGCGACGCCAATGCCAAGTTGCCAACTATGACTAGTTGCGGTGCCGGAGTTAATGCTGACAAGAGTCCCACAAAGGAAATAAGCAGGCTAAGCCACTTTGGCTGGAGTTGGAAGAAGAGCAGACCAACGCAGGTTGAGAGACACAGCCCAATCACAGAAACCTGTTCGTGCGACCATCAAAGCAAGAGCAAATTCCAATTCACCACTGGCTTCATTGTGATAGCTTACGACACCGAAAGGCACCCACTCGAGGTGTCTGTCGCGTCCTTACGTGGCCCATCGTGAACCGTGCGTATGACTGGGATTTGAGCTGGCCCTGTGGCTGAGAATGTGGGCAATTTTGATGGGAGCGCTGTCTACGTCATAGCCGTGTTGCAAGTTGGAAATTGGTGAATATCCGTTTTGAGAACAAGAAAGATTCAGCAAAGACCAGGTTTTCACCTACTTCAGATAGTACGTAACATCATGCTTGACTTCGTATGTGTCTTTAGCTTGTTTTCGATGTCCATCGGTCCAACTAACCAACAAGAATTATGGCAACGGTAGATGTTGACTTCATGAGTTATCTGCTACAGCTTGATTGAATCTGTCAGATAATCATTGTCTGTGCTGAAATCATTGAGGCAAAAACCAATATTACAGTACGGCGTACGCCAGTCAATGTCAGCATGGATCACTCGAAGCCATGGACTCACTCGTATCATTGCAACCCGTTCATTCGTTCGCTGAGAAGTAATGTTGGTTGACGTTCATATTTGATGTTCTTAGGCATCAAGAATTCGAGCAATGATTGACTGCCCAATCAGGGGCTGCGGTAGATCACTGCACATCATGGAAGGAAGTCCCCTGAACACAGTGTTACAAAACTCGGTAAGCCCTGTCTCTTCTTCTCACAAGATCAAGAGCTGTCTAAATTCAGATAACTTGATTCGTCGATCGAAGCAATGTTGGGATCCTGGCATCCGTGGGGATACCCGAGCAAGGAATCGACATCAGAAACCTGTTCTACGTCAACAACTGGCCAGATTTCTGTTCCTGGTCCGTCCCCAACGATACGGCACTTTTTCTGTTGCTTTACTCGTGTATTCGCCCAGACATTTCGCCATTCCCAGTTGTTGTTGCTTCGGCTTCGCGTCCGTTCAGTCGTCTGAGCACTACCCCAGGGGACTATGAAGCAGACCACATACAGGAGCCCTGAGATTCCCGAGCCGAGATGGAATTCTCCCAAGTTGACTGTTCTATGATCCAAATGCTTCCAAGCAACTCAAAACAAGAGGAATTGAGGAGGGCTGGTGTCACTGTTTCCCCTCAACCTGACAACCAATCCCTCTTCTCGATGCGGGCGGCAGTGGTACTGTGGAATTTTTTTGTGAACTATTGTCTCGGGATCGCCATTATGAGATCACTGCCTGCTTGAGTTCGCACTTTGCAGCAAGCTCCACACAATTCACGGTGTGCCATACTGTTCGCAGAACATGATGCATTCAGGGGCTAAACTAAAATCACCGTGGACGCTGAATGAGGTGACTCAGTTGTAGTCTGCAAGATCTTGGACACTCACACACTCGAAGGAGAACAAAGCATTCTACCAGCCTGAGAAGACGACCTACAGAGTAGGTGATGTCTGTAGACAGTGTGTTGCAGCCAACTGTGTAAACAGATGCACTCCAAGGCCTCTTCGTGTAATTCGGACCAGGCCTCGGTGGTCCACTTTCGTGGGGCTCACCCAGTGCCTTGACTTGCTGATCATCTCCGTTTCTTTGACATGTACGGAGTACATAATCAGTCATCCCATCAAGCCGAGAATACGACGCTTTGAGCCATAGAATCTCCCGGTGTTGATTCGTCATCTCGCTCAACAAAGTGAGGCTTACTTCGGGAACCCAAGTCAGTGCTTCGGACCCCTAGGTTATCATGCCATGACACTTGAATATTCTCAGGTACGCAAAGATGCTTGACATTATCATTACATGTATCCAACAGTGAATAGATACTTTCGTGATACTTTGCCCGCCCAGAAAACCAGAATTCTCATCTTACACTACACGCCTTCTGGGAATTGCTTATCAAACATAACTCCGACGGACACCATGAGAACCGCAGCATACGCAAGAGTGGATGCAAAGACTTGGTCCAGCTGATCAACACAGCCAACAATGAGGAACCCAAACGCAAATGTAAACGCCGTAGCAACTCCGAGGTTGAGATACAAGTCTCGCTGCAGTACTAGCAACCACATAGGACCGACAAGGAAAGCCCCTCCAATCACTGCGCCCATGATCTTCCACCAGAAGTTGCGACGAAGCACTGCCTTGGCCGATGCGTTTCTCGTTCCGCCAAGAGGCTCTGGGTTCTTCTCATTGCCCCAGGGAACGGTGGGCAAAGCATGGAGCTTCATGGACTCGTACGTCATGCGCGGCGGATCGGCGAACTGTCTAGCCCCTACTCCATTCTTCCGCATCACCTTGTCGAGAACGTAGCTGTCTTGGTATCGTTCACTCGACGCGACGAAGAAATCGAATGGCTGTTGGGAGACTTTCGTCATGTACTCATAGTCTTGTACAGCTTGGGCTTTTGGTTGTTAGTCTGGAAGCCTCATGTGCTGCATAAGTATATCCCTGATCTGATAGAGACTGGACGCGGGGAGGTCGGAGCGCTCTTCTGAAACCACTTACTGTATTCCCTAAGCAGGCCTGCTAAGAGTCTTCCATCCTTTCCATACACTGCAAGGTCGGTAAACGCCACGGCAAGCTGACTATCGATCCACTGACAGCTTTTTAACAGCAGATTTTGCATTCCGCTGGTTGATATGCAGTAGTTTCAGTGCAATGAAGTACGTCGTGTCTCTATGATAGATGCAAAACGTCCCCCGGGCGACAACTAATTCTAGAACAGAGAGACTTTTGTGTTGATGGCAACTAGTTAGAACTAGGTGAAACGCGACTTGGTAGAATGAAGGGAGTATCCTGTGCCTCTGATAGGCACGTGCTGCAAAGACTAGCAGAGACCAGCAACGACGTTTTCAATCTTCCAACGCAAGGATCGCCGACTATCAATGTAAGCTGAATATTAGTGTAATGTTTTGTTTTTGCCACGTTCCTAAACGCTCAGCCGTAGCTGATGTGTGTGTCGCTTCACATGCAGTCTCTTGCTGGGACGGCTACATGTAAAGTACTTCACACGGACAAATACCCGTACTTCAGGGATCCGATGCAGTTTCCCATGTGCTTATCTGGTTTTATCAGGACACCATCTCTACCTTTTTGAAGAACTAAACGCCAACGGCCAATGGTTCCCAAGAGGCGCTGTGCTGCATACGAACTTTATCAGTCTTTGAGCTCGATCGGAGATCATCCGAGTACGCAATTGACTTGATCACAGTAAGTTGACATTGACAACTCGCAGTGACAGAAAATACAATGAATAACAAAAGCTTTCAGAAGCCATACTCCCACAGACTAATGAAAAATGGGTTTCGAATCAAGATGGTCGCCGATAAACTTGGTATTCCAAAGCCATGGTTCGCCTGGCAAAGGCGGAAAATTCCGCCTTGCCTACGATTCAGAAAGACACTGCGAATCTCAAGTCAGGTTTGTTGTTGTTGTTGTTCTATTTAACGCCATGGCGGCAAGGGCGCAGCCGCCCTTGCGGCAGACCTCCCTGAGGGTATGTGGCGTGAAGGGTCGCAGGCTCTAGCTATATACTATATAGTACACGCCGTATCCTGACGTCCTCCAAATCTTGCTCGTGAGCTACTATGTGTTCTATCCATCCCTAGTTCCCACTGGTGCCCTAGTTCCGTTATAACCATCTGGTTTCTTAATAGAGGTAGTTTGTCGTTTGGAGGATAGGTTGTGACCTATCTCCTAGTACCGCGGGCAGATCTTCTGGAAGAAGTCTGTCACGCAGAGGAAGGCCTGGAAGCCTTCAGAGTCAGTGATTAGCCCCTTGAAGTAGCGATCGAGAGACCCTATAGGTCCTACTGGCTCCTGGCGGCTGTAGGGGTAGAGGGTGGGCCACTGTTGCCTCCTCAGTAGGGTCTTTCGGCAGTAAACTAGATGGTCTGCCTCCTTAACCCATCCACAGGAGCAGGAGAGTAGTGCTTCTGTGTGGTCAAAGCGTTGGTGATATTGTTTAAAGTCCCCGTGGCCTGACCGTGCCGCGAGGAGGTGATGAAGGGCAGCCCTAGGGAGGCCAAGTTCAGGAGGGCAAGCAAGGGTAGCCTTGAGCCCTAGTTGGGTATAGCGGGGAGTTGCCTCTTGTTTCCACCATCGTCTATATTGGCGTCTTGGCCGCTCTTTAGCAAGCCACTTGATACCTGATAGAGTAGCTAGTTGGCCCCACCTTTAGAGGTGAACAATTGGAAGCTCGCGCCTACTAGTGCACCGCTTGCAAGAATGGATAGCAAACCTGCTGCACCGCCACCCAGTGCAGCTCTGGATATCCGTGCTAAGCGATGAGCTTGGAGCAAGCTTAGCCAAATCAGTATCGGATGTCAAAAAACCAAAAGCTCTGTGGACCGTTATTTGGCATTGAGATTGGGCAACATCATGCAGTCTATCTCGAGCAAACGATAGCTGGAATGACTTGGTACAGAGATGGCATAGCACTCATGGGTTTCAATACTAAGCAATTATCATATGTACAGCCTGCCAGGCTTTCATCGGGCTTACTTCATACTGCATCCTTGAACTTGAAACATGTGCTCCTTCCTTACTTTTTAGTTGTAAATGTAGGAAGGTACGTGATCTTCGATAAAGGCACGCCTTCTGGGTTGTGGTCGATAGTTGACAAATTGTACTTTCTACGCTTATTCTTGTTATGTCCAATCTTCCGGGGCCGACTCGCATCTTCGGCGCTCCTGCATATCTGTCTCACTGTAGCGTTCTTGGTCAATTGTAGCCCAATGTGACTCTTAGTGAAGCTCCGAATCTAGATCTGGTTGAACGCTCTCTTGGAAATTGGGCGAAGACCCAGAAATGGTTGAGGACCTAACGAGGTTATTGTTGGTATTCCTTTCACAGGGAATTTGGTTCGAACCGTAGGGTCCTGGGGGTGACGAAGTATCAATATCTCTGTATTGATTGATTCTGCGTAAGGAGTAGAAGGGAGATTCCAACCGGAGGTTGGGTGGGTAGTCGAGGTCTAAGTGTACCCCCTCGAGGTGGCCTATGCTCTACCCCTACTCGCGGCCGAATTAGACTTCCAATCCGACAGTTATCAACTCATCCGAGTTCCGCTGACAGGTTGCTGACGAGTTGCGGACCACGTTTTCAGTGGATTCAATACAGTTCCTCATCCCCGTTTCCTCCGATTATCGAGCGGTATTCCAGGGGAATAAGAGTTGTTTAGCAGCATCCGATTGCTGATCGACAGGCCCAGGTGGAGGGCAAAGCAGGGGTTTGACTCGCAAACCCATAACAGAGACACTTAATCCCTCCATCTCACCAATGACGCCCGTCTCTCGACTGGAGAACTGCCGATGTCAACGTTGAAGAGTGTGGGGTGCTGCCCACCAATTTCCGATGAAAGGCGAAGTGACGGAAACTATATGTACCCACAACTACCTAAATGCAGTAGAGGGATCTCTCTTTTGTATATGGCGCAACGGTACAATTCCGAATTCTGGCACGAAGCGTGCAACGTCTTGTTTCCTGTTCGGGTAGCACAGAGTCGCGATGTTGGTGGAGCATCGGTCCATTGGAGACGGAATTGCTAGGATGTCGAAAAATTGCGAAGAAGCCCCCCGAGTTCCGGAGGACTTCCGTGATATAATTCTAGAGTCTCTCCTGATGTTGAACGGCTAGTTGCCAAGCCACTTCCCTCAACTTCAGTCAGTCGCTTCAGTTACAGAGAGTCGCCTTCGTCATGATGTGCAACGCAAAGTTCGTGGCCACCTTTGCCGGCCTGCTGGCCTCAGCGAGCGCAGGTCCCAGCGTGCAACTTGAGAGCGGCCTCACGGTTCAGGGCCGGATCGCCCCCGATGCCTCCAACGTCGCCGAATTCCTTGGCATCCCCTATGCCGCACCGCCTCTCGACGATTTGCGCTGGGAACCCCCTCAGCCCTACGTCGCTCCCCAGTCAAACTCCTTTCGCCAATGGAACCGTTCTCAACGCCGCGGCGCTGCCGCCTTCGTGTTGGCAGTACATCTCGATCCACCCGGCCATCCAGCGCGTGGATGTGCCCGAGTTCATGATTGGCGATGCTGGTATGGACGAGGACTGCCTCACGGCTAGCGTGTGGGCCCCTGCCGGCGCCGTTCCCGTCACCGGCGAGCAGCAAGCTTCCGGAGAGGGACTCCCAGTCACCATCTGGTTCTACGGTGGCGGCTTCGAGACCGGCGGCACCGATGTACCCTACCAGATGCCCCAGAACTGGATTCAGCGCTCTCAGTCGCACATTTTTGTCACCTTCAACTACCGCATGAAGCTCTTTGGTTTCCCCAACTCGGCCGCTCTCAAGGAGTGAAACCTCGGACTCATGGATCAGCGCTTCGCCGTCGAGTGGATCCGGGATAACATCGCACAGTTTGGCGGTAACCCGGAGCGGATGACTATCTGGGGCCACTCGGCCGGTTCCATCGCCGTCGACTACTACAGCTTCGCGTACGCCGAGGACCCCATCGTCCGAGGCCTCATCATGGACTCTGGCACGGCGCACCTGGACCAGCTGATGAACCACGACGAGACCCACTCCAACTTCACGTGCGTCGCGCAGCAGCTTGGTTGCGGCAACTCGACGACCGCCGAGGCTGAGTTGGTATGCATGCGCAAGATTCCTGCAGAGAAGCTTGAGAACTTTGTGGCTACTTACAAGGATTCCGAGGTCACGCCTACTATTGGTTTCTCTCCTCAGGTTGACAACAAGATTGTCTTTGCCAACTACACCGAGAAGGCTGCGCTTGGCGAGCTTTCCGATCTTGTAAGTTCATGTCAGGATAAGATTAAAGTATGAGTGATTTGCTGACAGCTCGCAGCCTGCGATCATTGGTTTCAATGCCGCAGAGGGCCTGTTTCTCGCTCCTTACGATGCCGAGAACGGCCCCGACCCCGCTGTCGCGGACGCCTTGTCCTACCAGTTCTTCTGGTGCCCTGCTACCAAGACCACCAAGTGAGCATCCCAATCCATTTGACCATGTCTCCACCACAAAGGCTCCTATCCTAGTTGACGAAACTTAGTGAACGTCTGGCTGCCGGAAGAACAACCTACCGCTACTACTACTCTGCCGTGTCCAACAACACCTCGCCACGCTCATGGATGGGTGCTTACCACGGCAGCGAGCTACCCATGATCTTTGGCACACACGCCGACTTCCGCGGCAACTCAACCACCTTTGAGTACGCGCTCAGCCGCGTCATGATGGATGCGTATGCCGCCTCTGTCAAGGACTCGACTGCAGGTCTGGATGCTATCGGATGGGCTGCTTACACGGCTGAGGATCGTCTGGTTCGTAGCTACGGCCAGAACAACAACGTCACCGTTGGCAAGCGCACTCTGTCTGACATTGAGACCGAGTTTGCTACCTTGGGGCTTCTGTAGATAACTTAGAAACTGGCTTCTCTGATAGCTAGTCTTTCTTACTTCTTGTCAATAAATTGAGAATCATGATTCACGAGATTCGTACACCTAAAATGCACTTGATGTGAGAAATATGCTCAGTCAGTGAGGCGATTCTGCTCTTCTTCCCCAGCTATATTCCAAGCAACCGGTCAATCGCATGCATATGTAGGCTGTCCGCGCATGCGTTCTAGCTCAAGAATCTTGTTGATGTCTACCCCTGACCGCTAGTGCCGGAGCTCCTTTCAAATATTCCTACTCGACCAGGAAACAGAGTTTAGTTGGCCTGAATTGCAGATCGAAATTTCAAATACAGAGTTGCAGAGATGACATGAAACTTCCCCTGTGGTCTGGTAGTCTCCAGCTGGTCAAAAATGCGAAACATGTAGTCTTGAGCTCGAGGCTAGTCCAAAGGCTGGAAAACATTCTGACTCTTTGTAGCCTCTTAAGGCATCTGGGCAAAATACATTCACCCAGACTTTGTTGCAACCTTTGCCCTTGCACTCCAGATTTTCCGTCAAATCCTTCCACTACTTCTCCAAGACCTCGTACAAGGAAGTGCAAAAGCTTAAGTACCTGGTTAAAGTGTAAGCAAGTAGATATTACAATGATGATAATGCCCAACTTGCCAAAGCTGGGTTTCGGAAAGACGTCGAAAAGTCAACAGCAAATGGAAATCAAAGAACCTGAGAAACCTGCATCACGGTGGTCGTCACATACCACATACATGTCGTCCTCTCTTCAATCTGTGAATAGTTCTCATTATATTTGGTGGCATATATCATATACATCCGTGAACCCAAACACCCTGATCTCCTTGGCCATTCGTATAAAGAAATTAGTATGAAATTGGATCATTCTCGTCTTTCGTCTCAACTAGTCCATTGTGACCTGTGATTTATCCATCTAGCCGTCCCAACTCCAAGCATAATCGCAACTTTGGATAGCTCTCGCCGTCTTGACAGTTTACTTATGAGGTTGGATAAGGCAGCTCCCACTATTCGTCTTCTCTTTTATGACTTTGCATTGCCCCCGTTTCCTCCATGTACTGCGGCTTGTATAATCCCCGCAATTTGCGTCTACTGTGGCTCTCATGGTCCCCGCTATCCCATTCAACTGCGTCTTTGAAGGCATCATGATTCCTGAGGACGACTCGTCACGCTTAGTCGACACACCCTGATCATGTGCCATTGCGATTAGTCGTCGAGGGCTTTTCTTTTGTTTACCTTCCTCTTTCTCGTCGCGTCCCTCACCTTCCAGAAACCTCTTCTTTTCCTCAGTCGCGATCTTCGTTGCTACATTTTACTCAACCAAACACCAACTGTTCCATCGCGCAAGTGTCACCATCGAGAGATAACAAAGTAAGTCTCTTACTCTCCATCTACTAGATTACTGGAGACGCATAACATTATTGAGGAGCAAAATTACTGACCGCCGGAATTCATAGCAGCTTCGGTCGCCTTTTCATATCCTTCAGAGCTCGTCACGTTTGCATTTCGCACGTCGCCAGACCGTTCCTTATTATCACCCACCTCAGTTCTTCAGTCACCCAGTTCTTCGGTCGTCCAGCTCTTCAGCCGCCTAGCTCTTCAGCCGTCCAGATCTTCAGTCGTCCAGTTCTTCGGTCAATAAATCTTCATTCGTCCTTCAGTCTCACGACCTTCATCATCCCCTCGCATACCTGAGTATCGTGAGTACACATCTCTGCCCCAGACCTCTAATCTTTTGTCTCAACCTTGCGATACTAATCTTCAGCGTACTCAGTCACATCATGGACCACCAAGACATCCACGACCAGCAGCAGCAGCAGTCTGGCGACACCAGTCTGAACCGCATGACCAACGCTCCGACCCCGTAAGTATCCATCCCTGAACTCCAACATATCCTCTCAATCTTTTACCAAGCTCTGCGATGCTAACCAAAAGCAGGCCTGTCCATGGCCCCAGCGCCCAGCTGCAGCAGCATAACCCAACTCAGGCCCACGGCCAGGCCTTTGGCCAGAGTCTTCAGCAGCATGTGCCCAACAATGTCGTGGCGGCTGGCTTTTCCACCAACTTCATGAACGCTATCATGGCCAGCCAGGCCCCTTTGCCCAGCACCAACGGGATCTCGGCCCCGCGCGGATGCTCCAAGTGTCGTAAGAACGGCAATGTTGCCTGGAACACCCGTCTTCGAGACAACACCAACCCCCAGTGTGGCCGCAAGACCTTCGCGACCTGCAACCACTGCCAGTGGTCCCCTGGCTACAACCGGAGGGAGCACACGGCAGTGGGTTGGGTCCGTCTGAATGCGCCTTGGCTGATCGATGACCAGGGTGTCTATTGCCCCTGCTACTGGGGAGACGTGGGCGACCACGCTCACCCGATGTGCTTCCCGCGCCGCCGTGCGGGCCCCGTGGCCCCCGTCCCCATGGCTCCCGTCCCCGTGGCTCCGGTGGTGCCTGTCGCCTATATGGCGCCCGATTCTGCCGAGGAGGATGGCTACCCGGACCTTTTTATGCAGCAGCATGAGTGAGTTGTGGCGTGGGTGTGTTGGGGTGGCATGAGAAGCTAGAAATTGAGACGCACATAAATACATGCACTGGTAACACGATGCTTCCCTGATATTGTGAATGAAACTTGTGCTGCGTGAAGCTAACAGGAACCAAGTACGGCCTTCCTCTGGAGCTTTGCTTGCCCACGCTCTATTCTAAATGCACGTCTTCGTACAAGAATCCGTTGTGGCTAGTGCAAGTCGAGGCTCGGCTGCAGGGCATACTCCCGGCCCTATGGCTTATTGCCCCGATGGGCCCTGCCGCCGCTGCTGATGCCGACGACGGTGACCCGGAGTTGTTCGTGGGAGAGAACGAGTACAACTAGGTTAGACGTTGGGCGTTGCCCAGGATTCGAGGAAATGTTTGGAAGCAGTGGGAGCAACAGCGCGACATGGCTGCGCTTTGGGCCACGAGGCAAGCCTCAAAATTGAAAAAAAGGTAGAGCAAATGAGAAGTAGAATAGCAGATACCAATATTCCAGGACAACGCTTTATCTGGTTTCTCTATTTGTTTTACGCCAGCAAGTTCTGTAAAGGAAGACGGCGTCGTAACCTAGGTAGCTAGAAGAAACCTCCATGTCCCTAGATATAACATCATCGACAGGTATGGTTCAGTGGTTCACAGTGCACAATGATTCTCTTTGACGTTTCGGGGGTAACTTATTCCTAATGCACGTATTCGTCAGAGAATCCGTTGCTGCCAGTGGAAGTCAGGGCTTAGCGGCATTTTAGATTATGCTCCTGATCCCATGGCTCGGGTTGTAATCCTAGTAATCTACATGTAATATTGGCCACTGCTACTGGGGAGACGTGGATGGCCGCCGGTCCTGCTCCCGGCCTCATGGCTGTACAATATTAGTTGGCCCCGTGAATCCTACCTCTGGTTTATATGGCCCCTATTACTACCATGGCACCCACCACTGTTGCAAAAATAGATGATGAAGACCCTGAGTTACGGTTCTCGTAGAGCTTGATTTCCTATGTCACTGAATAATTCATCTGTAGATGAAAACACGTTCGGGAATTCATTATCCATCAACGCTTTGATGGGTTCCTAGTTGATTTAGTAGTCCACAAACCACAACGTGTTTCTTTCATACTTTAGGAGTATCATATTCCTACCGCACGTATTTATACGACAATCCGTTGCGGGTAGTGGAACAAACGGCTCGGCCGAGGCAGGCCGAGAAGAGAAACCAGAAATGAGACTAGAAATGGAGAAGACAGACCAGGAGTTGGAGAAGACAGGCAATTGATTCGCGCGGCACTCCACAGCAGCAATTGCAGGTTATGACTGGTTGGGACCCTTGCGGGCGACGGCAAGAGGGAGTTTTGGAGCCGAAAGTCAAGACGCATTCCCTGTCGACCTGGCAGATGCCTGCATGAAGGTGGTGTCTATTTTCTGGGGGAATCGGATGGTGGGAGCGTCAGTCCCTTCAAATGGACGTGACCGCGTCTTTTGGTGTAGCCAACGAACCTCGAAATGGGCGTGTATATCGGGGATTAGGCCCAAGACCGTAGTCTGCTAGGCGCCAGGTGTCAGCATCAATCAAGCTTCTCGCAGCTCTCAGCCATCGTCCATCATGTCTTCTCGAGCCGTGTCCAGCCCAGGTGATGCGCCAGGAGGGGAAAGAAGAACCAGATGCCAGCAGGCTCTCAGCGGACAACGAACAGGCAAGAGTCAACCGAATAGCCTCGGGTCCATGGTGTAGTCAGAGTCAGCTATTCGACGCAGGCCTAGCGGACGTTGTTGGTCGTTGATTGTTCTCCTGAGGTTGCAATGGTGTTGTCGGGTGCAACCGGGCTAGGTCACGTACCTAGCTCCGGAGTTATTTGATTACCTTACCTAAGCCCGTCACGGAGGGGAGGGATACGTACCCAGACATTCAACCGTGGCTCTGCACCTCGAATTTTCATTCTTTTCGTAATTGATTCTACTCTGCCCTTCTGCCTTTAGCAGGAAATAATTATTGAAGTAGGAGGCGCTTACATTAAGATTGTCATTTTGAAGCACACAATAGCTGCAAATTACCTTCTTCAACGAACCTACAAACGAAAACGAAATGGTCGTATTGCAGATGAAGGGCACAAACTTGGGGAAACCCAGCAGTAAAGGTGCGCGGCTGGGCCTGGATGGGGAAGTGCTTCAGCGCATCCCTCCGCTAAGACGATGGCCATTGAGGCCCAGACGACTGCCCTACAGCGAACTCCAGCGACTCCTCAGCGGCCCCGGGCATCCAGTGCGGCCCATCACGCCACTAAATCCCCAGACTTACCCCACATCTCCTTCCTCATCGGATCCACTTACTCCACTCTGCCATCGCTAAGGTTGCGCTAGGAATCGCCAAAAACAACCCTAATCCTCTTTTGGGCGCGCTGGGCATATTGTCTCTTCCGATCCCCTAGGATATCCGCCGCCATCTCCAACCGTCAATTTCGACCTGGCGAGAAGTTCCACCAATTGTGCTCCTCAAAGCCTCGGACGACATTTCCCTTCTAGCCTCTTGAAGTCAAGTTTGTCTCTTACGCTTCCTCTTTGCTTGATGCTTCGAACTCAGACTGACCCAGAAGCCCCAGATTCGACGGTCCGTCGTCCCTACTGCGCCGCCATCCTGCCTCCCATCCTGACTTGCGTCTACCTAGTCACCATGGTCACCACCAGTCACGAGTACCCACCGTCTCCCGACTTCCTCTTCCTCCAAAGACGAGAACCCCGGACTCCTTTTGGCACCACATTGGCACAATCGACCATGGTCCATCAGTAATCTGCCTCTCCCCGCCCCCGGTTGGCTTCCCTTGGCTTTTGCCGCCGGCGTCTTGGATGTCTCGACCATTCACAGCTTGTCAACTCCCTCGTCTCTCTCCGCAGTTTCTTCCCCGTGGCTTCAACTATCCACTCAACATCTTCCAAGACCGTCAATCCCGCCGCTAGCCACAAGGCGTCGATCGGCTTTCCTCTTGAATGTGGGCTCTGCCTCGCACATGGCCAGCAATTCAGTTGTCCGCCCAGACAGACAGTCCCATGAGGAGAGCATGGCTTGAGCGTGAACGGTTTAGCATACCCCGGCCGGCACCACGAAGGATCTCCAACAAAGTCTGATTGGGGAATGGGCCATCCAAAGAGGCCAATCTTGGGGGAAACAAACTGCTTCTCTATGGGGTCGGCTCATTCGAATCCAACCCAACCATCCCATCCTCGTCCCAATACCATGCATTCTGCAGACTGCAACCATGACATGAGACCAGAGAAGCCGACTGTCTGGTACCACCTTGATCTCGCGTCGACGCAACTTTAAAATACTCCAACTGCCCACCCCCAGCTCACCGTGCCTGGTCCTACTGTCTCTCCTCGATACGACTCTGCTTCCAGGAGCTTGCTCATCGTCAACAGTTTCAAGCAGCCCGAGAGCGTTCGCAGCCATGTCCAACGACATCACTCACAAGACGGCGTCCCAGCTGCAGGACCCTATTCACGTCGAAAAGGGCCCATCTCACATCACTCACCTCAACGATGTCAGCCTCGACGACAAGGGACTCAACAATGACGCCCATGAGGGTACCAACATTGAACACAGCTTCGGTGTCTGGCAAGGTCTCAAGACCTACAAGCGCGCCGCGTTTTGGTCCATCCGTGAGTTGAACTCCCAAAGCGATACTCATGTTACCATGTCACCGTCTAACACTTCCCTTCTTCAGTTATCTCAACCTCGGTCATTATGGAGGGTTACGACGTCACCTTGATCGGCTCCTTTTACGGATATCCCGCATTCCGCAAAAAGTATGGCGAATACCTCGACGAGGAAAACGGCTACCAGATTTCTTCATCCTGGCAACAAAAGTTCAACGCCATCGGTGCGCTTGCAAACATCGTCGGCGCCCTCATGAACGGATACTTCACCCCAAAGTACGGTCACCGCAAGGTCCTCATCTTCTCTCTCGTCTGGCTCGCCGCCTTCGTCTTCGTCGTCTTCTTCGCCCACAATATCGAGATGCAACTGGCTGGTCAAGTTCTCTGCAACGTTCCTTGGGGTGTGTTTGCCACAACCGGTCCCGCCTACGCCGCTGAGGTCACGCCCCTAGCTATCCGTGGATACCTGACTTCCTACGTCAACCTGTGCTGGTGTATCGGTCAGTTCATCTCTGCTGGTATCCTCAAGGGACTCGTCGACGTCGAGGGCCAGTGGAGTTACAAGATTCCCTTTGCCGTGCAATGGGTCTGGCCGATCCCCCTGATCATTGCCGCTTGGCTCGCCCCCGAGTCTCCCTGGCACCACGTCCGTCTCGGAAACCTCGACGCGGCAAAGAAGTCGCTCGCGCGCCTCTCAGAGCCCGACCATAACGTTGATCTCGATGCCACTGTGGCCATGATGGTCCACACGAACAAGCTCGAGATTGAGGAGCAAGCCGGCGCCTCTCTATTTGACTGCTTCAAGGGAACTAACCTACGACGTACCGAGATCGCTTGCATGGCCTTCATGTCTCAGATTACCAACGGCGGCGCCCTCTGCTACTCTGGCTCCTTCTTCTTCCAGCAAACCGGCATCAGTCCCTCGGCTTCGTACGCCATCAGCTTGGGAGGTACTGGCATTGCTTTCGTCGGCACCTGTATCTCTTGGCTTTATATCTACAAGTTTGGTCGTCGAACTATTTGGATTGTCGGATTTTCTCTTCTTGTTGTCTGCCTGTGGATCATCGGATTCTTGTCTGTTGCCCCGAACCAGACTGATGGCATCATCTGGGGACAGTCCATCCTTTGCGTCGTATGGCTTGGCTTCTACTCCATGTCCGTCGGTCCTATCGTGTACACCCTCGTCGCCGAGGTCGGCTCTACCCGTCTTCGCACCCAGACTGTCGTATTGGCTCGCAGCACCTACTACGTCGGTAACATCATCTGCGGTGGCCTCATCCAGCCCAAGATGCTGGCACCTGGTGACTGGAATCTGAAGGGAAAGACTGTAAGTGGCCATCTCAAATTAAGGCAGCATGTGGTTTCATGACTAACTTTGACTTTCAGGCATTCTTCTGGGCTGTTCTTGCCACCCTGACCTGGATCTGGGGATATTTCCGCATGTTCGAGACCAAGGGCCGCACCTTTGGCGAGATGGATGTCATGTTCCAGAAGGGTATCTCGGCTCGCCAGTCTGGCAAGTACCAGCTCACCTCGGAAGAGGTGTTTCTTGCCGAGCAGCACCAGACCCTGAGCAGGAACCAGACGGAGAAGTTGTGATTTACGATGAAGTTTACGAGTTTAAGATACCAGAACATATCCCTTTCGAGGCGCTCAGTCATTTATAGCCAGTCATTTATAGCCATCTAAATCAGACGATGAGACTGGCAGCACGCCTACAGGCGACCCCTGCTAAGTTCAAAGTCTGAGACATAATACCCAATATGAAGCATATACCTTGTAGAGATGATCTTGTGTCTACACGTATACTTGAGTGGCAATTATTAGATGATGCTATTACTGATACCCTGCCCCTTAAGCCTCACTCATGCTCAACTCAACCCTCAAACTGACAGAGGCAAGACTTCAAATGCAGGAGTCTCGTAGACATCCCAGTTATCCGAAGCCTCAGGGTTCCCAAACGGAACCAACGCAGCGAATCGCATCTTATACTTGCCCGGTGCGATTTGCGTACCATTCGCCAGACGGCCCAGCCACCACAACTCAACACCGTACACGCCAACAATATCTCTCGGCACAACGCGCATTGGCAGTGTAATGATATCATTCGGGTCATCCACGCTGGGATCGATGAACATCTTTCCCGAGGCCTTTGACCAGCTCGTCGCTGCGCCCACGAAGCCAGCCTCCCCGACGACGGGAGGATACTTCCAGTCTCTCTCCACCCAGGACGCATCGAATATGTCCCACCGCAGCTCGCGGGTGGCGTACTGCACCCGGGCGTACAGGTTGGGAAAGTCCTGGACCGCCGGGTCAAGGTTGAAGGTGAAGTTGGCTTTCTGGGCAATGGGAATGTCGCTACGCGTGGATGTGATGCGCGGGAAGCCCGTGGGATACTGGAACATGATGCCTACGTCCTTGTGCAGATCCGCTGCCAGGCCCAGGTATGGTACACCGAGCGTCTCGCCGTTACTTCCCTTGACCAGGACCTTGCCGCTATATAGAGGCAGCTTTGCCGGATCGAGGCCCTGTGCCCCTGCATCAGGGTAGTTGAAGCCGAACTGTGCAGTCTTCGTCTCCCCGGGCTGGACAGTCAACGGGCCAGGAAAGGAGATGGAGGGCGTCATCTTCTGGGGTGCAGCCAGGACCTCCTCGAACCACGCAATCTTGGGCGTTCCCCAGGCGGTCGGGTCGAGGTTGACGGTGTTCATGCCACCAAACTCCTGCTGCTCAAAAGTGTATGTCACGGGCTCGGCGCCGGCGTTGGTGATGTCGACGGCGTGGTACCGGCTAAAGTGACGGGTATCGTTGAGGGCGAATTTGGCAAAGGAGAGGGCGGTGCCGTATTCGAGGACTTTGCTGGCGTTGATGAGACCCGTTCCGACTTGGGCTACGGGCGCGAGGAAGTCATATGGGTTGTTTTCAAGAGCGCCGTCGTCCCATTTGATGGCCTCGCCGGAGGAAATTAGACGCATGGCGAGGTTCTTTGCCCACTCGGGCCCATGGACACTACGTCCTCCGAACTTGCCTGCCCAGAGAGCCGCCACACCGGCAACGTAGGGACAACTCATGGACGTGCCGCTCAGGATGGAGTATCCCCCGCCAACGTAAGAACTCAAGATCTGGCCGCCGGGCGCAGCGACATCAGGCTTAATGAAGAGGTCATTGGTGGCGCCAATGGAAGTGAAGGAGCTCGCGACGCCGCCATTCTCCTCGTTCTTGATGCCGACAATGTGGAAGATGGGACGCTCCGTAAAGTCCGCCGTCACCTTGCCGCCCGCGCGGACGGTGTCGATGATGGCGGCGCCGACGCGCGCGTCAACCATTGCGATGAGGCTTGACGTGTCTTCCGTCGTCGGGCGGACGAGCGGCATCTCGTTACTGTAGAAGAGGATGTGCGAGGCGTTGAAGGGGGCGAGGTTGCGCTGCTTCTGGTCGAAGTTGCAGCCTCCCCGGCGGACGAGGGCTACCACACCCGTGAGGTCTGGGGTAGTTCCCACAGGAAGCGGGTTGCACGCCTCGTCTGCGGTACTGGTATTGAGGTTCAGAGGCACGATGGGCCAGTCTTTTACTTCGGAAGGATACCAATCCTCGATAGCACGATACGCAACGCGCGTCTCATTCGTCTCTCCCTCGAGGGAAAACACGCCCCTGAAGGACGAGGAAGCGAGGACGTCGGCCTCGACGGAGGCCACGGCAACGACGTGCTCGCCCGAGGAGCCGCTGCTGGCCGCGTAGGCCCCGGCCTGCCCGTCGTTGCCGGCGGAGATGGTGATGACGACGCCTTGGTCTACGAGGCGCGTGACGACGACGGCCCAGGCGTTGTCTGTGAAGCCGCTGATGCCGCCGATGGAGGAGGTGATGATGTCCACGCCGGCTTCGTAGGCTGCGAGAAAGGCTTCGATGAGGGTGTCTTCGTCGGTGCCGTCTACTGTGCCGAAGACTTTGTAGGCGTAGAGGGTTGCGGCAGGGGCGACTCCGGTAAGGCTTGAGTGTGTGTCAGCTGGGGGGTTTCCTTGGGTCGATAGATCACTGTGTGATGTGAGTTCTGGACTTACATGCTGCTCTTACCGGCGATGATGCCGGCGACGTGAGTTCCGTGGCCTTGCTGGTCCAAGGGGTCGGCATCGGGATTCTTGACTTCACCCTCGGTTGGCCAAGCTGAAGCAGTCAATATCTGGGTGGACTTCAGGGGGATTCAGAGTGAAGTCACATCCATCACCAACAAGGTCATAACCACCAGCAACCTTGAAGCCTTCACCGAATCCACCACCGAGCTTTCAAAATGGTCAGCAACTCACTCAACTTTTCACAAAAGAATCCTAGCAACATACCGCTTCGTGGGTATACCAAATCCCAGTATCAACAACAGCAACCTTAGCACCCTTTCCCAACACACCAGCCTCATGCAGCTTATCGACACCAGTCATATGGTGAATATCATAGTCGATAGCAGTAGCATTCTCCACAAACGACGCCAGCGGCGTGCTGGGCGCGAGCTTCAGCTTCCTCGACTGCCATGCTACTTTAACCGGCTCGAGAGCCTGGAGCGAGTCAATGTTCTCCACACCCGTCTCAACGGCGGCGCCGGTGAAGATGTCGCTGGTAAAGACGCGGAGGACCTTGGCGCCGCGCTGGTTGGCGATTTCCGCGGCTAGGGCTGATGCGTCGGCGCCCTGGGTGGTGTTAGTCTTGTTTCTCGGTACCTAGGTAAAGACTGAAGAGGAGAAGAATGAGATGTTACCTTGTCGAACTCGACGATGAAGCGTTTGGGCTCGACTGTGGTCTTGTTTGCTGCCGTCTCAGGGGCGTTGTCGTCGGCTCGGCGCATGAGCGGGTGATTGCCTTGAGCTGTGATGCCTACCACGCTCGTGGCGGCGAGAAGGAGGGTGGGCAGATGCATCCTGCGTCAAGGGTAGATTCCCCCTTTCTGACAATTAAACGAGTGTGGGATCACAGGAGATCTAGTGACGATGAGCCGTAACCTGGGAAGCTTCCCCTCTCTGCAACGATGGGATAACATCGCGATGGTATTATATACAACATGAACAGCCTGAATAACATCGCGACTCGTATCCTGAGCATCTAATTTCCATTATCCAGCGCGTCCGGCGTGCTGTTGCATCAGCCAGTGACCCCAGCGCAAGTGACATGCCAATGCAATTGCAGGTTGTTCGTATTCGGCGCTGCGACCCTATCAAGCATGGATTACCGACAAGGGCATTCATTAAACATCTTCGCAAGTTGGCGAGCTATCTATCACCACAATCCTCATCACGCCTCTCTGTGCCTAAGCGTGGTGTATTCAGCAGATCACAAGATACGCCATATCTCGAGGATAAGACTACATCTGCAGCTCACAAAGCATCTTTTATGAATTTAAGCCGACGTCGGCTCTGCCATGCCTTTTTCTCGTGTCCCAAGAGTCGAGGGTGGCTTGATTGCCAACGCAACTTCACATTTGGGCCTAGCACGACTCCATGGCCAATGTAACCTTGTCACGACCTTCTTCTTTCTCTCTTGCGCCCTGCAGGCAAACTGCAGGAGCTGCAGGAACGGGGGCTCCGTGCAATGCATGCCAATATGTGCCTTCCTGTAATAATGCGGAAGAAGCAAACAGGTGTGCCAACATTTCACGGGGACCGAGGGAGATGCGGATCCCGGGATGCCAATCGGGATCTTTCATGGCCGGCCGGAAAGGGTGAAATATCGCGGCAATTGATAGCAATGAGTGAACGGACCTACCGTCTACATTTTTACTATTTCGGTGCTTGCTTGTGCTCGATAATTGTTGGTGAAGTCATCCAACTCTACTTCTTCACCCGCACAGACGGCGAGATTTCGACACTTCCAGATGACAGACTGAATCGAAAAGAAGGAAATTAGGTCTTGCGGACTGTGGCAAAAGGCCGAGCATGAAGAGAGAACACCGCGGCAATGAGACGACTGGTTTCCAATCATCCAACTTGACGGACGACAGATGTCTAGTTTCAAAACGAACCGATTAATCTGCCCCCAGAACTTCCAAAACAATGGCGCCGTAATCCCAAGACGGGACGACTTACGACTTTGACAGGAAACAATTGAATTCCGGCGAATGAGATTGGTTTGTCGGTAGACGGCAGTCGAAAAGAAAACAAGCTGCCGGCGTCTCGAGTCTCCGCGTGGCGTCGACCATAGTGTTTGCTGTCCGAGACACGAATGTTTGTTCTTCCCCCACAGACCGTGACATGAACTTGAAGCTTGGTCCAGGGGGCAGACGTTGAATATTCTGCTCGCACTGCGTACCCGCTCACTGCGTCTCTGGTTAGGACGTCATGTTCCTTGGCGGTTGGTGTATCAAACGTTGTGCCGACAGGGCCTACAGGCGACGTTGTTTCTAAGAGCTTACTCCAAGAGCGATTGAAACTCCTAGAGCATAACTCAGAGTATATCGGCGAGATGTCTAGTCTGACAAACGGCTCTGTAAGTGGGATACTTTTCGCACTGCCTCCAAAGTCCTGAGTTATGTGGGATAGTTACTGTTCGTATACACGTCAGCAGGGCAACCGTACGGTTGGAACGAAGTGTCAATAATGGTCTATTATTGCTGCGTCTGGAGGTGGAAGGAGGAGGTTGTGGGCAGAGCCCACGGCCTCTCAGAAGTGGTATGTAAGGGGCCGTTTGTAAGTGCCCATACCGCCTTCCAGATCCACCTTTTCTGCCGACTGCTCAGAGATCCAACAGTTACCTCATGTATCTGTCTGTAAACCGAATGCTCATCTATATGGCATTCTCTGGGACGAAATGACAATCTTGGCCAATCTCGATGGCTCGAGCTCGCCCAGTCATTGCTTTACATGACTTTTAGGATGATGTTTGATGAGACGGCGCGACGATCTTGGCTTGTTTCGCTGGCCAAGACAACCAGGTGACTTGGCTCAACATCAACCCAACTTGACCCGTGCATCTTCAACTTCCGCCACACATTGAGCCATCCGTCCGGTCAAGAGGCTAGAGGCACCGACACTATCGTACTCCGACAACTGCTATTCGTCGTAAGGAACAGCTGGGAACGAAGTAAGGCTGACTAGTCCCAACGGCTTCCGCCCAAAGTTTGAGTTAGACTTTGGAGTCGGATGCTTCAGGCCAGGGATAACACCTCGACGCGCCGTTTTACCACGATTTCATAAACCGCCTAGAGAAGGCAAGATTCGCTTTGCCGCCGCCTAGAGAAGTGATCGAGCCAAGACTCCTCACTTGTTTCCCGTTTCGTCTGCCATCCCTGTTCAGCCCTGGGAAAAGCTTGTGTTTACTCTTCCCTCCTACGTCCTCCCCCGCGTCCCCTTTAAGTCGCCGCCGGGAGCTTAAAGCTTCGTCAACGACCGAGAGAGGACTGCGGATGCCGTTCCGGATGAAGATTTTCGGTTCCAACCAATTGCCCTCATCTTCGCCTTCCGCGGTGAACTCTGATAGCAAGCGCTCTCCTGGCTGGCCGGGCGTTATTCACTATTCTCCTTGTCCCAAAGAACGCCTCCCATGCTTTATACTTTGAGGAACAAACACTGTCCGCCGCACCAGCTGCATCGGCGGCTGCACCCTCCTCGCGTCCGCGTCCACTCAGCGTCCATCGGGATAATATCGTTATGCTTCTTTCCGCCAAGCAAACAACCTTAAGCCTTCTAAGCGCTTGGCGTAGCGGGAGGGATCTTCAGGGGGCCTCTAGAAGCGTTGCTAGCTTCAGGAACATACTTGCCAAGATGCCGACGACTTTGCGCTACGTGGGATAAAAGTCTTGTTTCTTGCTCGCTTGCCGGCTCCCGATGTAAGGTGACCCTGCCTGTTGATTTTATTCTCCGGTCGATAAGCTTGAACTGCCGACCGCGACTACCCCAAGTGACGAGACCTTACCCCTAGCCTAGTCCCCAGGAGGAAACGAAGTTAAGCTTTCCAAGATGAAGCGTTGCGGCTGGTAGTATTTGCCGATGGTCAATGTGCCTTGGATCCAGTTCATCGAACCAGTCAGTGCGTTCCAGGCACGATAGCAACGTTTCAGGAACGGACCATGGCCACGGCCACTTTTACCGTGAAGAACATCCAGACTGATGTCAGTGGAGGGGATAGGAGAGGGAGGGGGTGTGCGAGTGTAGTCGCGATTCAGGCTTTTGCTAAATACTCTCGACACGAACCTCTCCCCCACGTTCTTAGCACTCGTGCACTTGTTCGTAATTCTGCCAGACAAAACCTGTCATCCAAACCCGCCCCAAGATCCATAATGCGATGTGGACAAGGAGCGAAGACGAGCTCACGGCCGCCTCGCCGCCCCCGCCAGGCATCGTATCCAACTTCGACAACCCCGCCGAGTCCCTCGTGCCACAGGTGTTGGTCGTCACCATTGTGCTCAACCTCCTGGCCATCATCTTCTGCGGGATCCGTCTGTACACGGTCAAGGTCATGATTCACCGCCACCAACGCGACGACGACCTCATCTTCATCGGACTTCTCTTTGCCACGGCATACTCGGTCATACAAGTTTACGAGACGAGGAATGGAGCTGGGCACCACATCTGGGACGTGAGCAGGGCGGACGCCGTGGCTTTCCATAAGCTGAGCATGGTTGATCTCGCGGCGTACAGCCTCTCTGTTCTCTTCACCAAGGCCTCGATCCTTGTGTTCTACCTGCGGTTCCCTCTCAAGCGCGCCGTGAGGATTGTTGTGTACGTGGTCATGTTTGCGACGGTGGCGTATTCGCTCGCTGGCGCGCTTGGCTGGGCATACCTCTGCACCCCCATGGAGAAGATTTGGGATATGGACGTACCAGGGACCTGTGTTGATCGGTCGATGTGGTGGTTGATGTTGTCGGTCTGTAATGTCGCCACCGATCTCGCTATTTTGTTGCTACCAATCTGGATTCTCTCACCTCTTTCGTTAAGGCTGGTCAAGAAGATTGAGATGACGATCTTCCTCATGGCCGGAGGCTTGTGAGTTGATGTCGCCGACCGAGAATAACTGGTCATTGCTAACACCTTCAGTGTCCTCGGGCCCAGCATCGTTCGTATGGTTATGATCCCTCTAGGCTTCAACAACGCGGACTTCACATGGACAGCTTCGATAAGTATCATTTGGTGGTAAGCATCTCACTACGCTTGAATGTGGGTATTCACATTTGCTGACTCGGTGTAGCGTTGTGGAAGCCAACGTGGGCATCATCTGCACCTGTCTGCCCTTCCTCAAGGCTTTCATGAAGCACGTGGCGCCAGGCATCGTCAAACGATTCTACGTTCCAGATGAGCCGCAGTCGCCGACAGTTTTTGACCGCGCTGCCGCGCTACAAAGTCTGCCGCCAGTTCCAAAGTCAGCACGGCGCAAGAGCTTCGGCAGGCAGGCCGTCGACGACGTGCCGGATGCCGAGATGCGCACCGTACGCTCGAATTGGCCGTTGAAGAACGAAGAGCCTTTTGATCATGTCGAGTACCAAGATATTAGGCTGTTGCAAGATCACAAGACGCCGTACCCTGCGAAGCCTGTTGATGTTGCTGAGATGGTGTGAACTGGCACTGGCTGCGTTTATTTGTTGATGATACCCCCTTGGTTTACTGCGCGTCGAACTTCTTTAGCCTTAGGCTGAAGGTAGCGGGGGAAGGGTGTTGGGGACAAGGACACCTCTGGTAAGTTCTGATTTCTCTTGGCTTATTCTGTCATTGTTTGCTAACAAACTTCGTCAAGATGTGATGATGTTGTGGGCACTGTTGCGCAGGTGTGGGACGACCCGGTGGGATCACCGGCGTCTTACCCACTCCAACTGAGCCCGCGCTGCACCGGACATGTCTATCGTCCGGCTCCTAGATCTATGGCGCTCGTCTCGGAGCCGTGGTAGCAAAGCTCTGTGCTTCGCATCTCGACAGATGTCATGTCTGTTGATGAGCTCGGCGATAGCGTAGATGACGCCGAGAAGCTTGGATTGGGGAAGATGAGGGGTCTCGTGAACGTGGCTTCGGATCATGTTGCCGCTAGTGCAATGAACGTGTCTGCGAGGATTGGATGTTGAGGGCAAACCGTAAAGTCCGTGAAGGTGGTCAGCATATAGCTAAGAGCCTAGCCAAAGCATATTAATAATGGAGAACTGGATGAAAAACTAAAGAGCAATAAGCTTCGACACGGAAGTCCACTGCTACTGGCGCCGTTCTTAATGATGCTTACTTCAGAGATTTCCCATAAGGCCAACCAATGTCGGCGAGGAACGCACATGCCAACGGCCCATGTAACCATCGCCGCGGTGGAGACCGTTCGGCGCCGAGATTTCCTGTAGGGGTTCGAGATGGCAGTGTTTGCTAACAAAAACAGCCTTCGGCCTCGGCGCTCTCATGAGCGCCGCACGCCGAAAGGATTTCCATCGCCGCCTCCTGAGCGCGCCAAACCCACACCATCTCGCGCCGCGAACAGTGCTAGTGCACCGAATCACTGGAAACATTGGTCTAGATTGGAAGCAAACTTGGCTCAATGACCAGGTTCAGGACCCTCTCGGTCGTAACGGAAACCGATTTCCAATGCAATTCTGCCCCCTGGCCCATCTAGGGTGACGATGCAGATCTCCCTGCGGCGCCCGGTGCGGACGAGGGCCGCTGACGCTGAGATCTCTTCTCTTTGTCGTTTGGTCTACCGGAACTGACATTCTTCCTTCTGTTCACCCAGAGAAAGAATCTTGAGAATTACTTAATCCATGCTCCTCCCGGGGTAGATAGACTTCTCCTCATCAAGAGATTCAATCAACAACATCAACAACTCAGCTCTCAATCAAGACGTCGATAGAGCTTTCTAAAGCTATCAACGCGGCTCGAAATCCACCAGCAAGCCTTTGGCCGACACAACAGAACCTCCGCCGAAAATGTCGAAGCAACAGCAGCTCTCGTCCCCAGCGGACTCCCAGATGACCTTCTCGGAACCGCACCCGTCTGTAGCAAACGCCAAAGTAGATCAAAATACAACGGATTACTCTTCCGACCACCCTTTCACGATACGGCAGACCGACCCGGAAAAAGGCGGTCCTCCGGCCGACTGTGCGAAGCCGTCGTGGCCCGGCAGCGATGCACCGGACGGAGGTGTTACGGCATGGCTTGTCGTTCTTGGCGCCTGGTGTACATCGTTTTGCAGTTTCGGATGGGTAAACAGTAAGTCATAGTTCCTGTTGCGACGTTGAGGCTGAAGTCTATTTTTTTTCTGCTTGATTGGGGTCGCGGAAGCTAACAAACGTTGTCTTGCAGGTGTCGGGGCTTTCCAGGAATACTACCAGAACGACTTGCTCCGCAACTACTCGCCGAGTACCATTTCATGGATTCCTTCTCTCCAGATCTTCTTCATGATGGCAATGGTAATTCATGATCTTTCCAGTACCCCAACTTGAACATGTAAACTGATTCTTTCTCAGGGACCCATCATCGGCCAGCTATACGATCACTACGGCCCCCGCTACCTCATCCTTGCCGGCACATTTCTTCACGTCTTTGGTCTCATGATGACCTCTCTCGCAACTCAGTACTGGCAAATCCTCCTAGCGCAAGGCGTGTGCTCCGCCATAGGCGTCGCAGCCATCTTCCAGCCGGCACTAAACACGATCCACGGTTGGTTCAACGTCAAGCGCGGCGCCGCTTTCGGTCTCCTCTCCACCGGCTCCAGCATCGGCGGCATCGTCTTCCCGATCATGGTGACAAGATTGATCAAGTCGCTGGGATATCCCTGGGCATTGCGCATCTGCGCCTTCATGATTCTCGGCCTCCTCATCATCGCGAACCTCACAGTCAAGGCCCTCCACCCGCCGCGTCCCCAAAAGATATCCATGGATCAGATCATCCGCCCCTTCAAGGAGTATGAGTTTGTCTGTGTCGTCATCGGCTTCTTCCTCTTCACATACGGCATCTTCGTGCCTATCAACTACATCCAGGTCCAGGCCCTCGAGGCCGGCATGGACCCCAACCTAGCGCAGTATCTCGTAGCCATCCTCAACGCCGGCAGTCTCTTCGGCCGAATGTTCTCCGGCATCATGGGCGACAAGATTGGAAAGTACAACATCTTCGTGGTGGTGTGCTACCTGACCTCGATCTGGATGCTTGCGCTCTGGATCCCGGCCAACTCGGACGGCGCGCTAATCGCATTTGCCATCCTCTTCGGCTTCTGCTCCGGCGCGTACGTTTCGCTGATTGCACCCCTCATCGCCCAGATCTCGCCCCTCCATGAGATTGGCTTCCGCACGGGAATCACGTTCTTCACAAACTCTATTGGCGGTCTGACGACGAACCCTATCAACGGAGCTATTTTGGCTGGCTCAGGTGGGTGGGTCGGCATCAAGGTGTTCTCGGGTGTGTTTTGCATTGCAGGAACGACTTTTATCCTTGCGGCGAGAATTCACCGCACCGGGTGGAAGGTCTTTACTGCATTCTAGACTGACGACGTGGCAAAGAAGCATTGTTATATTACTAATGACGGACTGGGGCGGCAGCATGCAACAATCTTCACGTGAAGGAATTTGGCATTGGCATATAGACTAAGACATCAGTACATTTTGTATTTAATACCCTCAACTCTCTTCACACTCTTCTCACACAAAGCGCCTAGAGAACCTGTATCGATGTGATTGAAGATTCACGTTATATCACGAAAGATCAGCGCGTGTTGTAGAGAATTGACATGACAACGTGTCACAAGCAATAAGATGGTCTCATCAAGCAATCGCTATGACACCCTGTACCATAGAATCTGACCAATAGAAGTCTGGAACGTTGGGTGATACAACCATCGCGGCTATTAAACTCATCGAAATCGATTTACGGTTTAAAAGCAAGGACTTCACAGCTCGCACCGTGTAAAAGCTTATTCCACCAAGAACCTCGTGGTGTAGAACCACTATTAAGGCCTGTCTTGAGATGAATCTTGAGTCGGAGAACCATGATCCAAATACAATATGGTCTTCAAAGTCAATCGCCCACTCGGTCCCTACTTAAGGTGATGACTGATTCCGGTCGACGTCGTCATCGTTGCCACCTTATCAGCACGATGTAAAGTTTGAACGGGCCGGTTCCCGACTGCATGGCGGTTCGAGAATACACTTGTGCAAGGCAAGGTGGGCACCAATAGACTCTCTCAGTTGACGTCAATGTGATTTGCAACTATTCTAGACAGACTACCTTAGTAGATAATCAGTTCATCGCCGAATTTACGTTTCGAGTATCGTGAGGGCTGAGATTGGCTGGTGAACAGAGATCTGTGTGTGATCATCGGTCACGTTGTAACCTTTCTGAGTGACGGCGGCCCTGGGCATAGACTCAAGTCGACTTTAAGCCTCTTCAGGAATGTCGGCAACGAAGAGTCGGTGATAAAATAGTTTGACCGGCTTAGGTAACGTGAAAAGCATCACTCGTGGAAAGTAGGATAATCGACTCTTCCACCTGGATTGACTGATACTGGCAATTGAAACTTCCAACGAGGTTCAAAGAGAGCACTAGCATGCAAAAATAACTTGAGTACCTTACGTAGGAGTGTCGAATCGGAAAGTAGCTGTTTTCATCCTCACACCTTAAACTTTCGCGTTTGTAAAGGTCTATAACCATCATTAGGGTAAGGTAAACTGTCATAATTTGGCCTATCCAGCCCCATAGAAATCAAGACAGAAGGCAGACTTCAGCGTGTTATTTCACAGCCAAGTGATTCCAGAGGTTACCATTTCATTGGGCTTGTGGCAGGAGTAGTATATCTCCTCTTAACTCTATAAAGTCTACAGACGTACCCTGTGCTGCTGAGGAAACTTGATTTACGCGGTGGTTTGGTTGTAGACGAAAACGAATCAAGCAGAGTACCTCGGTCAGATAGGCCATTTTCGATCAACCATTATTCACTTAAATTCTTAGGTGAATTATCTAAGCGATGTGGAAAGAAAAAAAAGTTGTGCTGAGGAGGTCGGGCATTGAGTCCGACTTCCGGCCGAGTTGGTCCGGGCTGGCCGGGCCCTTTGTGGATTTCAAGTTGCAAACGATTGAGAAAACATCCCATTGGCGGAATATAACTTGAAAATGGAGCTCTTACACGCCCCGGCTGAATTTCGCATGCATCTGATGGCGGATAGCTCCGGGATCTGCATATGTTCTCTGAATCTCTCTGTGGGGTTGTCAATGTTGGTGGACAAACATGATGATGTGCTGCAAGGCCTTAAAGCGGAGTTGTCGAGACGGGGACTAGTGAGCCACGCATAAGGTATGAGAAGGAAATGACAACACATACGTGCAACAAGCTATTACATCTCCTCTCGTCCGTCTCGGAGACATGGATGAGCCGAATATGGGAGGGGGGTGGTGGTATCTTCACCTTGACAAGTTGACTGCTTGGATTCAGGAGAAGAAAGCCTTTAGTATAAAGAGTCTCTCAAGATCTCTTCCCTTACTGGCCTTTGTTGAATTGCATACCATCCAACAGCTTGACCCAGATAAAGTGGAAAGCCCATCGCAACCATGGTTCCGCCATTCTCTAGTTTCCGACTACTGCTGATAGTTCTCGGCCTCGCCACTCACGATGCCGCAGCAGCATATCCAGGCTTTGCTGGCCTGCAAACTCTCTTCACTTTGTAGGTTAAAGTCCTTTGAACCATGGGGTTGTTCCTAGGCTCAAATGTAAATGCAGTGGAGATTCCTATACGAGGACTGGATTTTATGTCACTCGCGACCAGCCCTCCATCGTCAATCCCCTTGGTAACCCGACGTACGCAGGCCCTACCAGCGCAAACGGAGAAAACTGGATCTAATATCTCACCACCAAGCATAATGCATCGCTGCTACTAACCTACAACTTTGCACAAAGCGGTGCCACTGTTAACACCACCCTCGTGACGTCCAGCATCGACGTTGTGAGTCAAGTTGAAAATGGGTTCATCCCCAACTACACCGGAACCAACCAGACTTGGGATGCTGAGTCCTCTCTGTTCGGTTTCTTCATCGGAATCAATGACATTGGGAAGTCCTATACCAATGGCAACTCCACGGACCTTCACCCGCTGATCTTTGATAAATTTGCGGAGTTGGTGGAAGAAGTCTACGAGGCGGGTGCCCGTAACTTCCTCTTCCTCAACGTACCTCCACTTGAGCGGAAGCTGAGAACAACCCAGTCCAGCGCGGCTGAAGAGCGCATTCCTCTTGAAAAGGCTGCGGTTGAGGATTGGAATGAGCGTCTTGGCGTGTTTGTCAGCGACTTGCGAGAGGCTCACGGAGATGTGACCGTGTTCCAATACGACACCTATGGGTTGTTTGGCAGAGTGATAGATCCTGGCCGTTATAAAGAAACGGCAGTTTACAAGAACACGACGACATACTGTTCGGCATACCAAAACAAAAGTAAGGCATCAAGTTCACACTCTCTCCAGACCCGCAGAAGACAAATTCCACTGACTGTTGGCCCAGTGGAACACCTGAGCCAGACACGAAGTGGGACAATTGCACCTATGCTGCCAATGAGTATATGTGGATCAACAGTCTTCATCCAACATCACCTGTTCACTTGGCATTGGCAAGGAGTATCTCGAGGGCCTTGGTTCGATTATGAAAACTCGAAATCGACAATGCCGTTGAGATATTTCCTCGCGTACTAAGGTATGGGCCTTAAACGCGTACATGTACTTAGTCCTCGTCGTAGAAAACAAATGCTCGGACCTCAATGCTCGCCCTCGGCTCACCAGCGCCTTCTGGCAAGTCAGTATCCTTAAAGGCACAGTGAGGCACTCTTCTAGGAACACCAGGCTTCGTGCTTGAGTCCACTTGCTTGAAGAACAGCACGTCATCGACTTGTTGTTGGTCTTTGAAATACCATTTGTGCTGCGAGGTAGTCGGCGGGCGAACTTCGACGGCTTCAGTATCGTGATCCGGAAATCGCACTGGCACAAACACCAGGTCAGAGTCTGGTATAGTCCGGGCATCCGACACCGCGAATGGGTCCCGAATAATCGGGCGAATGGGTCGCCACATCTGCGTAATTCTGTCAGCTATTTTGGGAGTTAAGCGAAGGTCAGTGTCCACTTGCGTTGATAATCTGGTATCGTGGTTTCTTGAGCAGTTCTTCTGCTTTCTCTTTCAGCCATCTTTCAGCGACTCCTTCAGCTGCCTTGAATGACTGGTCCACGTGGACGCCGTACAAAGGCGCCGGACCTTTCGGGCCCTCGCCATCCTTAGGACCGCGGCGGATGATGTGTGTCATGATATGAACTAGACAGGGCTTGGGCCTATGCGTGTCAACATGATGCCAGACTTGTGATGTTCTTGGTGGGCAGAAAAAGCCTCATCACGACGCAAATAGAAAGTCACTTACATATTCTCGGTCTCGGATAGGACCTTGTAGCATAACTTCTCCATCTCGGGATAGTTTACCCGCTTGATTTCCTCATCATCATCCCAGTTGGTTAATTGACTTTGATGCTTGACATAGTGGAATCCTTGAACGTCGAGAGTGAAATCGTTCTCTCTGCCAGTGATGTCGGTGATGGTTGTCGCGATTTCGACTTTAGGTTGAGGCTTGCCGGGTTCCGGACTTTTCCATCACGAATTAGCTTTCCAATAAATTAAGTCGGAACTGGCATCTTACATACCCTCCAATTATCATGGGCACCAAAGGCACACCCGGATCATCGAAATACTTGATCTTCGTCTGTACTTGACGTCCCTGTTGTCCCATTTTGCCCATTGATGAAGCATTCGACAGCGTTTTGCGAGAAGATCGCGATTAGAACTCAACCGTCCTCGAAGAAAGAGGAATATCCGCTGGTTTTAAAAAGAACCACGTTACATATGGGCATATCGGTTTATCTCTTTCTATCGCCGCGAGTCAGGATCTTGGGGTAAACAGAGCGCAACAGCATGGCCACCCTGGCTGATAGGAGGAGAACATGCATCAATCTCCATTTCGATAAGCAGTCCTAGAATCTCCGGCCCTGATGGAGGTGACCCCAATCATTCAATGCTTTCCAAAGAAATGGTAAGACGCTGATTTAGGGATCGAATGGTGTTATCAAGGCTCAACTAGAGCTCTGGGTGAGGACTCGGACGCATAATCCTGTAAAATACCAATTGGCCTCTTGATGCCAAGAGCTGACATTCGGTGCTAGAAGCTTGGCTTCAAAAAGGAGTGCGGCGTTCGCAGTGAGTGGCCCGCTGCCCCTCTGTTTGCAGTGTCTAGTCCGCTGTGACAAACGGAGAAGCGCATGAATCGCGAAGGTTTACAGGGAGTCAAATAGACGACCACACAAATTGTCAATTGGGCTTATCTTCCAGCGATCTGCATGGGGTTCATCTGATGACATGTACTCCAGACTGGGCCATTCCTTGTAGTGTTGCAGTTGTTCAGGATCCTTGGCCTTGATTCATTGGTGACTTCTTTGTCACTTGACTTGGTGAAAGAAATCTGACGTTGCTTGTCTAATTGTTGTGTGCTTCGCAATCGCGGCAAATCCAGTCGTTCGGTACATAAGCTCCTGCACCGAATCAGCAGCGGGACCACCCGAAGACGCCATCCCGAGATCATTGAAGCGAGGGTTGGCGGAAGATCATTGATGGCATCCAACTCGCGCCAACGAACCACGTGTTTCATTGGCATGGGTAGGTAAAACGTGAGTACGAATACTCGGTGCTACCCAAATAGCCGTTTTTGTTTCGTTCTGATGGAGACTTGGTCCACAACGGAACTAGGAACGACAGTGGAAAGTCCCAGGCTCATGTTGGGAATGTTCGATCATTTCGCCGGGACAAGGTCACCCTTGAGCACTGCGCAGAGCGTTGAAGACTTATTATAATATTCAGTCGAGCTTCACGTTGGATGCTGAGGCTCGAGACGAAAAGAAAGCATTGAACACTACATCCAATCCTCCGATCGATTAAAAACAGACCGCGCTCATTGTCACAAAGAAACGACAATCTTCTTCGCCGAGACTCCCTTGTAGCTGACCTTGAATGCCTGCTGTATAGATTCCAATCCCTTTCCAACAACATGGGGTTTGGGCGCCGGAACAAACTTGCCCTGGGTCAGTGCTTGAGGCAGGAAGTTTCGGTAAATGGCGGCACCGACTTCATTCGCCATAACATCACTTCCCCATATGAACTTCCTTCGCACACCGCTCACTCTGCACTTGACTGTCGCAGTCGCGCTCTCGGAAGCCATTGCCCACAGCAATGAAACGGTTTCCGAGACGTTTGTGGGCGGCCGGCCAGGTCCAGCGACACTGGCTTGGGCGACGAACTTGCGGCCCTTGCAACCAACCATGATGTTGATGCAGGGGATTAAGGACCCCGCGCCGATCGCGATTGCGCCAGCTGACTTCCGGCTCTGGAATGCCTTGATAATGTCCTGAACGACAGTCGGACTGCGATAGTCGAAAACTTCTGCGGCGCCGAGAGACCTGACATAGTCGAAATTCTTTGAGGATGCTGTTGCAATGACTTCGTAACCAGCTCCAGCGGCGAGTTGAATGGCGTTTGACCCCACGCTCGTCGAGCCACCCCAGACTAAGAATGTCTCCCCGGTCGGTTTTGCGGAGACGTCTGGGTGTTGAAGGCCGACAAAGTCCTTCATGAAGAGACCGCATGCAGCAGTCAAAGCGCCCAAGGGTATTACACATGCTTCCTCAAATGTTATTGAATCGGGAATCTGAGAGGTCAGATCGGCCCGCAAGACGACGTAATCTTGAAAACCGCCTTCGGATGACTTATTGCTTCGCTTGTCAAGACCCACGGCGTGGGCAACAACACGGTCGCCGATCTTGAACCGGTCCTCGGCACCTGGGCCGACTTCAATGATCTCGCCGGAGACGTCATTGCCGAGGATGCAGGGATATTTGACCCATTCGTAGAGGATATCACCGGTTTCTTGCTTGAACCAGTCGACCGGGTTGATGGCCACGGCTCGATTGAATCACCACCTCCTTTTGGCCGGCTGATGTGTATGGGGCTGATTTAACCTCCAAAGGCTTGGCCTTCTTAGCTGTCAACCAGGCGGCTTGATTGATAGGCATTGTACGAGTAGGAAGTATCGAAGGCTATGCCAGCTTTTAGAAAAGATAGACCCCACTAGATGGATGAGAGAAAAGTCCGGAAAGGGAAGTTGCTGTGCTTTTAATGGGGAGTGATAGGTGCTGCTGTGGTCAAGACGTGATGCTTCTTGGATAATTACACATTCTGTTGGAACAGCAAAGGCTGATAAGGAGTAATAGGCAGGTACCATGGGCTGGCTGGCACCTGCCCTGGGCGAAGTGGGACAACTGGCTTAGTCATCACGGCCGGATAAAGGTGGGGCAACCACCCAGGCCGTCACTACCTACTTCGACCGACTCCTGCCTACAATGTAAGATAGAACAACAACAAGAAGAACAAGCAATAGGATCACCAACAGACGAGTGATAATTGCTACCACTATTTGTCGTATACGACCCCGTGAACCAACAATTACCTATAAGTGAACCCACGCATAAAGGCGGCAATACCCTAGATTTATGCTGGGCGTCCAGCAACCTCCATGGGGCTTCCACCAGCATAGAAACGTCACTACATACGACATCAGACCACGAATCTCTGCTTACCCGGGTCCCCTTGGCCCTGATAGATTCACCCAGACAGACCCCGGGAAGGTTTCGGCTCGACACGATGGACGAGGAGCTTTTTGTCAAGTTGGGATGTTGACGCAGGGTGGAAGCTCTCAGAGGCCAACTGCAGTTAGGGGTAGAATGATGAATTACTGAAGTCTGCTCCTCCCTCGACGTGTACTCCCTGCGCTGTATATATATCTGAGCTGTTCCTTTGTTGCTTGGACTCCTTACTACCTCTTACTAGCCCCTATCCGGGAGGGCTCTGACACTTTTCCTCGGCATTATTAAACGCAACTTACAACCCATGCGCCGCACTATAAGCAATATCCAAAACCCATAGTCTTTAGATCTCCTAGTATAATAGCTTACGGACTGTCTTATTAAAGCACTTACGGCTTCTACAAAGCGTACGCTCGGGAAAGGTATAGGGAGATTATACTGGAGCGAAAGCTGTATACGTAAACACCGAGCCTATGCGAGTAAGCGAGCGATGTTAGTAAGACTCTACGTAGCCGGAGTGAACTGCTAATAGGAAAAAGAGAAGATCGAAGCTCTAAAATAGGACTTCCTTTACGAGTTTAAACGCTCTAAAGATACCTTTTGGAAAGATAAGATCTCCTTAGCCTCCTTAAGTAAAGATATATTTGAAATGGTCGGTTGGTATAAAGCCACAGGATCCTTTCAGACCCCGCCACTCCGAGATGTAGATAACTAAGATATGCTTGTTTTATAACCAAAAGAGAAGCGCGATTTATTTACCTGCGTCCTCCTTAGAAACGCTGTAATCTTTGAGGATATATTAATAGAAAGCCTAGTCTTACAAAAGTAAGCTATGCTTCCTTTCCCGTAGGTTACGAAGGACGAGGTATGGTCTTTGGTTCTTACCGTGGGAAATACGACTCCTGGGACCGACGGAATTATTACGGCTGTTTTGAAAATAGCATGGCTATGTTACGGCCAGCTAGTCGTAGGGGTAGTTTGCAGAAGTTGAGGCTGCGGAACTGGTAACAGTAATCGTAGTCGGGGATAGCTTCAGGGAAGCTATGTCTGTCAATCGTAAGGGTGGGTAAGGCTTCGGTGATCAATCGTAGTCTTGTCAAGGCAGTAGCTGAAAGCGGATGTTAATCCTGATACGAAGTTAATTGCTGAAGAGCTATGGAAGTCTGTCCTAGAGTCCAGCTCAAGTCCATCCTTATATACAAGTCCGATCCTAACTGAACAGTGCTGAACAGTCCACTTTGTCTGGATATGTTGGATATGCCGAATATCCAACATATCCTTGACTCGGTTGGATATGTCGCATATCCAACATATCCTTATCCCTTATCATATCTCTTATCATCACGTGACTTGTACCATAGTTCTTCCGTTCCTGGGGTTTCCCCAATGTTCCGTCCCGTCCTGCATTAACCAAGGAATGGAAAAAAACCTTAGGATGGGGCGCGACGGAAGGAATCACTTTTGACCTCGATAAGTCCGAACTGATCCACTTCACTAAGAGACGAAAAGACGGAAACCCATCAATTACAGTAGGTTTGCCGGATGGGAGGTATCATACAGTTCAGGCTATCAAAGAAGGCTCTTCTCTACGCTGGCTCGGCGTTTACTTCGACCGTAAACTCACATTCAAGAGTCACGTAAGAAACCTCTCTGCAAAAGCATGCCAAGTAGTCAATGGACTACGGGGACTAGGGAACACTGTCTGGGGCGCGCCTGCGTACTTACTTCGTCGAGCGATCACCTCTTGTGTATTACCCACTCAGTACTATGCATCTGAAGCATGGTGGCCCGGCAAGAGCCGGATAAAGAATGGACGTACTATCTCAAACGGGGTTGGTAGTCTGCTACACCAACTGGACGCGACGCAAACCAAAGCCATTAGAGCGATAGTCCCCGTATACAGAACTACGCCTGTACCGATCCTACAGCGCGAGGCGGCTCTACCCCCAGCAGAGGTGATACTGGACGCGAAGCTCCACACAGCGTCCACCAGAATCCATCGTCTGGACGAGCGACACCCTCTCCGAACGAGACTCAGGGACAAATCAGGACCAGACTCACGGCTACGACGAATGGCAAGCCTCGTAAGCAAAAATACCGAATACATCGATCCGTTAGAACTCCCCCCTTGGGAGCAACTAGCGGACTGGCAGACAGCCCTCGCCAGGGTCGGCTACGAATCTAATAAGACCAAAGAAGAACAGGCCCTCTCCTTTGCAGGCAGGATGGCAACTTTCTCCAAGCGGGACATTGTTGTCTACACTGACGGGTCCCAGATGTCGGACGGCAGCAGCACCTCCGCCGGAGCAGGCTGGGTAGGGTACCAAGCTACACGGCAGATCTTCCGCGGATCCGAACCACTCGGCTCCCAAACTGAGGTGTATGACGCGGAGGCACATGCTGCGTATCACGGCCTGATGGAAGCCACCCGGGCTCTTACGGCTCGTATAGTAGATAACGTCTATATCTGCTTCGATAACCTTATAGTCGCGGCTAGACTATATTCCTAGAGCATAGGAAGTAGCCAGGCTAGATTTAGGGCCTTTAATAGGCTCTCTTCTTCCTGGACTCGGAGACAAAGAGAGAGCTGGATAACCCCCGGCAGGGTTTATGTTTGGTGGTGCCCTGGGCATACGGGAGTACTAGGAAATGAAGAAGCGGATGCTCTATGTTACGACCCAACATGCACGACCAAGAACAGGGCCTGCCCCGCAGGCTTACGACGGTTACGATACGCCATACATGCACAGGACAAGGGGACACAAGGCACCCTCTCACGGAACGGAAGAACTATGGTACAAGTCACGTGATGATAAGATAAGGATCATTTGGGATCAATATGATCCAACACGACTTGGGGGCTAAACGATCATTCTGGATCAGAATGACCCAAGACGACCCAAGGGACAAGGGACATGTTCAGGATCAGGACTTGTATATAATGTGGAGGCAATACTACTGTATTGGATCTGATGATGATGATGATGGGAAAAGCTGAGCGCTGGCTGGGCTGGATATCTGGGCAAGGTGTAGGTGGGGCAGCTCCGAGATGTGAAGGAGCTGCCTCACGTGACCCACCTGCACCTACCACATATCCCATCGAGTGCTGCAAGGCGACAGTACATTGGCTCCACATAACGGGCCCCCTTTTACCCCGCACCGCATCTGGTACATCCACTGCTTGAGTTGCCCCTATGATTTCCACTCCGGTACATCTACCAAATCCATCATTACCAATACTCAATTAATGGATTCTGACGATTCTGACGGATCTGGCCGTTCCACGGGCTCGGCGAAGTCGTGTATCTTTGCCCTGCTGCCCGAGGACCTCGCCGCCGCCTGCACTGCCGACTGTACGCCGGAGCAATGTGATAATGCCACTGTTCGGCCCCGCGAGCCTCCGGAGGTTGAGCCCGGTATCCCTGGGAAGTACACGAGGATGGGCTGCCTCGAGTGCGATGTAGCTCTCTGTAACTCAGAAGATTGCTGGTACCGATTTCATACGCAGAATCTCTAGTAATTGGAAGTATCTATTATCAATTACGTTGGTTGGTTGGAAAAAGGGGCCCGAAGTGGCCCGATTGGCTGCTCCCCCGCATCTCAATGTACTGTCGCCTTGCAGCACTCGATGGGATAAGGATGGACTTGAGCTGGACTCTAGGACAGACTTTCCATAGCTCTTCAGCAATTAACTTCGTATCAGGATTAACATCCGCTTTCAGCTACTACCTTGACAAGACTACGATTGATCACCGAAGCCTTACCTACCCTTACGATTGACAGACATAGCTTCCCTGAAGCTATCCCCGACTACGATTACTGTTACCAGTTCCGCAGCCTCAACTTCTGCAAACTACCCCTACGACTAGCTGGCCGTAACACTTTCGGGCTTCATAGTGCTTAGCCTCTTCATTAAGAGCTATAAGGACAGCTCTAGTAGCTATCCTAGTTATAATCGAGGGCCCCTTAGCTGTTAAGGGGGTTGTTATTAGGGCATCGGGCTGGCTTCCTACGAGGCTGGTGTTACGACCCAACATGCATGACCAAGAACAGGGCCTGCCCCGCAGGCTCGCGGCGGTTATAATACACCACATATGCAGGAGATAAGGGACACTAGGCACCCTCTCACGGAACGGAAGAACTATGGTACAAGTCACGTGATGATAAGATAAGACATGAGCGGCCATGGTGGGGCCATGAGCGACCATGGTGGGGCCATGAGCGCTCATGCCAAGTAATGAGCGCTCATGCCGAACAATGAGCGCTCACCCGATCAGAGGAACTGATCATTGACAAGGGATATGTTCAGGACCAGGACTTGTATATAGGATGGACTCGAGCCGGACTCTAGGACAGACTTTCCATAGCTCTTCAGCAATTAACTTCGTATCAGGATTAACATCCGCTTTCAGCTACTACCTTGACAAGACTACGATTGATCACCGAAGCCTTACCCACCCTTACGATTGACAGACATAGCTTCCCTGAAGCTATCCCCGACTACGATTACTGTTACCAGTTCCGCAGCCTCAACTTCTGCAAACTACCCCTACGACTAGCTGGCCGTAACAGCTGGGCCGGAATGGCTGGGCCTTGGTTTCGCGGCGGCGTTTAGCCCTTGAGGATGGGGACGGCTCTAAAGAGGGTCTAGAGCCTCGATCAGGGCCGGCCGAGGAGGCCGGCAACGGTCCAGAGCCCGCCGGAGGCTACGAGACCATCGCGGGAGGGCGCCGGAGGAGAGGTGAAGGGTTTTCAGCTGTTAAGGATTTTAGTGGTAGCCCACTTGTTACACTAACAGTAGATGCCAAGAAAAATTAGGCGAGAGGGAAGTTAAGTGAAAAAGAAATCACGGAGAAAGTAGAACATTTAGTTTTCATCATAAAGTATGTTTCTTATGTGCTGCCGGGCAATCGGCTGGCTCTGAATACAAGACCGGATGGCCAACTATTAACTACTATCTTCAAGAAGAGAAACTGGGTGCTATCCAGTCATACCTTAGCTTTGAAGACCCCTTGGTCCTCATTATACACTACATCTACGTCTTTAGATACGGCGGAGTGCCTTGGAGCTGCGTCTCGTGGCGGAGCTGACGCACTGGGAGTACCACTCGTTCTGAACAACGCAAGAAGTTCCAGCTACGCAGGTCGTGGCACCGGTCCAGCCTTTTCCACCACACTGGTGATAGTTCTGAACAATGGCAGATTCGGTGGAGTTTCCAGAAGCAGTCTGCTGGCAGGATGCTCTCTTGGTTGAGGTGTGAGTGCTGGGAGTGCTGGGAGTAGGCTTGGCCTTGGATGTGTGAGCCGCCTTGGAGGTGTGGGAAGGAGAGGCCTTGGTAGTGTGGTTGGCACCAGAGCTGGGAGTCGCGGCAGCAGTAGGGGTAACCTTGGGAGTCGAGGGGGCCTTGACAGTGACCTTGGCGCTCTGAGTCGCGGCAATGACGGAGGTAGCCTTGTGGGTAGAAGTGGCAACAGTGGTAGGGGTAGCACCGGAGCCGGAGCCGCCAAGCTTAGCGGGACCGGCGTTGCCAACGACAAGGCTAGCGACGGTATCGGCAGCAACGGGCTTGACGAGGTAGCCAGAAAGCTTCGCGAAGGTAGACAAGACGTTGGTCTGAGCCAAAGCCTTGAACTGGCCGCTCTTGGAGTCAACGCTGTTGATTACGCAAGCACGGCCAATCTTTGAGGAGCAGGCAGCAGCAGACTTGGCGTCGGGGGCATTGAAGCTGTTGGCGAAGACCTGGCCAACGTAAGGCTGCTTGGCGTTTTCGAACGCATTACCCTCAATGAGAGCAAGGGTGGTGGTGAACAGCTCAAAGGTGTGGCCCTGGACGTTCTGGAAGAAGTTGTTGGTAGCATGGAAGGTACCCTTGGGGCCGAGCTTGGGGGAACGGCCAGAGACGTTGACGTAGTAGTTTCTGTCGATGGTGATCTGGTCTCCGTCACCGAGATGCATCTCAGTCCAGTAGTGGTTGCCGTTGCAGGTGGTTGAAGCCGGGGTAGCTCCATCGAAGTAGTTGTTGGAAATGGTGACGCGGGAACCAGCGAAGTGAGTGACGATAAACTGACGACCAATCTTGGAGATTCTGTTGTGGTCAATCCAGACACCATCGTTGCCGCCCTGCAAGTCGATGGCATCACCTCCCCAGACAACACTAGGGTTCAGGTTGGTGATCTCGATGCCCTGAATGATGACGTTCTTGGCGTTGGTCTTGACACGAAGGCCCTTGCCGTTGAGGATGCCCTTGCCCTTGGAGCCGAGAATGCTCTTGTTGCTGCCGACAATGAGGGGCTCGGTGGCAGCGAGGTCGTAGCTGACCGTGGTCGCGATGTTGTCGCTCGTGCCGCAGGAGAGGTCTCCGAGGAAGAGCTGGCCGCCGTTGACGACTGTGCAGCTCTTTCGGCTGCAGCCCTTGCCCTTGGCAGAGGTACCGGTGAAGTCGTACTCCTTGTCAATGACGATGGTACGGGGAGTATCGTCGGCAAGCCACTGGGTGAGTTCGTCGACAGAAGAGGGGACGGCAGCGGCCGCATTGCCACCACCGGTGACACCCTTGGCAAAGCCGTACGCCGTGCCAACGACAGACTGGGCGGACGCTGACGTCGCGGCTGCAGCAGCCAAAATGGCGGATGCTGAGAAACGCATGTTGTTCGAAAGTTGAAAAAAATGTAATTTTGATAAAAGAATGGACGCGTGAAATCGATTTGAAAGAGTGACCAAATCACGCCAGCGTGAAGCTGAGTTGCAGTTGAAGTTGATAATGTAGAATGTACAGAAAGAACGACTTGAGGGGAGACAGAAGGGACAGAACAAGACCAAGGGCAGCCCTTTTGATGCAGTATCTTATACTTGGGTTGTTTCTATCCAAAGTGAGGCTCATGCAGGAACCACTATGGAGTACTTAGAGGGTCCGGGTAATAAGGCAACGCCCACGATTGGGCGCTTGTTACGAACCTATTCCAGAAGTAATTGCCAAGATATTGGGGAGAGCGGGTAAGTGGACACGACCATTGTGATGGCCAAGTTCCTGACACGAGTTTGCACCGCGAGCTCATTAGCGCGGTGATTTGCCCACTTACTCACATCGGCCGAGATCCGTCCTGCCATCTTAGGGCTGCTGGGTTGCAGCGTGACGTGTGCCCCGACTGACCCCTTTCACGATGGGGAAGATGGGAAGCAGAGGTCAACGGCGGAGCTGACCGCGATGAGCACGTTCCTGCGGCTGACCAACCCGGTGGTACAATCACTTCCCACGGATGATAGCTGTTGTGTTTATCCGGGCAATTCAGCGAGATATCAATTTTTGCGTCCAGGGCTTTCTGCTGTGAAACTTCAACTCGCTATGATTATTAGTCACTCGTTCATCGAGAAACAGGATGCGCGCCATCTAAAATCTATTTGTTTATATCAAAACTCTTTGCAGTGCTTATCGCGTCATGGTCTCGATTTACCTTTGGGTTTGAGTTAGTTTGTCACGATGGCGAAGCATCAGAGTTTTTGCGCCACCTTACTCTGATAGTCAAAGAAAAATACTGCCCGCAATGAGAGTTCAGCAGCCGCCCGAAACTCTAGATGATGAATCAACCCCTTTTAATCTCCATTGCGGCCCAGAAATGGAATCACGAAAATACGGTCTGAGAAAACGACATCGCGACGAAAAATAAATGACAGCTTCGAATGCAAACATAGAGTAACGCATCACTGCAGCACACATTTTACTAAACTGGGGTGTCATAACTGAGGCTGAGTTTCTTTAATAAGTCAAACCCCCCACTTCCTGGCACCCCCCTGTTTCTGGCACCCACAAAAACGCGAAAATCCACCACAACCCAATGCCCACCCCCAACCTCCTTTTATCACAACATTTTCAATTCGCGTCCAAATGGGCTCATCTTTTGCACATACCTTCTTCTATATCTAATGCCTCAATATACCGAAGATCAGCTTCGTCAGGCTCTCGAGGACATCTCAAACGGCAAGAGTCAAAAGAGAGCCTCATTGGAGTATGGGATACCACGATCAACCCTCCAACTACGTCTCCAAGGTGGTCAGACTAGGAAAGTGGCTTTTGCTGACTGGCAGAGGCTGTCTCCTGACCAGGAGAGTAAGCTGGCACAATGGGTTCGCATTCAGGCTTCGCTGGGCCTCGCACCAACGCACCAACAGGTGAAGGAATTCGCAGAGCGAGTTCTGGCTGCTGCTGGGGATACCAAACCACTGGGAAAAGGCTGGATCTATGCCTTTGTGAGAAGGAACCCTATCATTAAGGTTCAGAGAAGTCGTTCTATCGATTCTAGACGCGTTAATGGGGCATCTACTGAGGTCATTAGGAACTGGTTTAAGTTCCTCGCTATCCCTGAGATCAAGGACATCAAACCAGCCAACAGATATAATATGGATGAGACTGGCATCCTCGAGGGTCAGGGAGCTAATGGGTTAGTGCTGGGTATGGCTGAGACGACGTCTGTTCGCAAGAAACAACCTGGGTCGAGGGCATGGGTCTCTATCATTGAGTGTATCTCAGCCTTGGGTAGGGCACTTCGTCCTCTTATCATTTTCAAGGGGAAGACAGTCCAACAGCAGTGGTTTCCATTACATCTCGTTCCATACGATGGGTGGGAGTTCACAGCAACAGATAATGGCTGGACTACAGACTTAACTGCCATTGAATGGTTAGAGAAGGTGTTCATCCCACAGACTATGCCTGAGGCTGAGGGGGAGGCTCGACTGCTGATTGTGGATGGGCATGGGAGTCATACGACGACAGACTTCATGTGGAATTGCTATATTAACAATATCCATTTACTGTTCTTACCACCACACTCCTCTCATGTCCTCCAGCCTCTTGACCAGTCTGTCTTCAGCCCTGTTAAGTCAGCCTATCGGAAGGAGCTCGGTTACTTGTCTCAATGGAACGACTCTACCATTATAGGTAAAAGGAACTTCCTGGACTGTTACCAGAAGGCTCGACTTGCTGGTCTATCAGTCTCGAACATCAGAAGTGGTTGGAAGTGGACTGGTCTACACCCTGTGGCGATGGTTAAGCCCCTGATGAACCCTATGGTACTACCTGAGCCTCCTGCTAAGCCCACCACACCCAAACCAACTAGTCAGGGCAGAAAGCGATGCCATAATGGTCAACAAACTACCCCTGTTGAGCCATGGGATTCTGCCTCCTCTGCAGTGGTCTGGTCGACACCCAGGAAGCTGGCAGAGCTCAGCGGTCAACTGCACTTATACACCCAACTCGACAATGATACCAGCACTCAACGGCTGCTATTCAGGAAGGTGAAAAAAGGCTTCACAGAGCAGGCCTGGCAACTGGCAGCTGCCCAGCAGCAACTAGCTCACCTGAGGGCTCAAGTTACCAACGCTGCAGTGAGGAAGAGGAAGACTGTTCAAATCGATCCCAACACGAAGTTCGCGAACATCAGGGATATCCATCGGGCTCAAATCGAAGCGGGTGAAAAGGAGGTTATCACGGCTGAATCCAGCGACTCTTAGTGAGGCTGGCAGCTGTATTGTAGTGGGTGTGGTTGAGGATCAATAGTTAATAGTAATGAGGAGGTCGGGTTGTGATCCCATCGTTTTTGTGGTGCCAGAAACAGGGGGGTGCCAGGAAGTGGGGGGTTTGACTTATCCCCTCATATTGTAGCTGCTTGGCACTTACCATACTCAGGTTTGTTTTGACACAGCTGGGCTACAGTAAATATTTCTCGACAACTGTAGAGACAGTATTGGATAGAGCCATTACACTGAAGAAGATAAAAGTTGGACAATGCTAAACTTTGATGTTGACTAAGACGGATCAGTGGGCTTCCGCGACACTGCGGCAAGGCAGCAACTTGATAATCGTCGTCTACCTACCCCATAACTGTGGTTACCTTCTGCTGCAATTGGTTCTGTCTAATAGCGGAGCATACCTAAGTCATGTGTTCTTCTCCATGCGGATGCACCTGATCTGTCAAAGAATCTGAGGATTGGAGGTACTGTGAACGTGTCGCAAAAACGACGCCGTTAATTACGGGCAGCAATTAACGCCATATATACCCTACGACAGAACGTCACTGCGACATTGGAGTAACAGCAAGATGCAGCGGGGGAAAAGTGAATTAAATGTCGGAACTGTGTTTCCATGACCTGAAACCCCGTTACGAAGTCGAGCTCTCCACCTCCAAAGGTTTCTGGCCAGAGTAAGAGTGATACCAGTGATACGCGTGGTTCGAATTATCCAGTAAATCCTTGCGCACTTGAATCAGGAAAATCTCGATCTCCAACTGCGTCCAACCTAAACACTTCGTAAATGGTACATTGGTCACTCCTCCCAATGAATCGTAGTTAACGGCAGCACAATAGCTACCGACTGACTTCAGACGAGGTTCTTTCGGCCAAGTGCCCACAGGCACCTTTTCGACATCATGAATCTGGTTGACGAAGCCTGCGGCATCGATGCGGTCGCCAAACCTATCAGCTGCATCTAGATCTACCCCAAACTTATCGAAGGCTTCCCTTAGAAGGTCCACCGTCTTCTTAGGAGTGTAATCCGGGCCAACTGTGCCGTCATCGGAAGCAAATGCCCACACCATGTCTTGCATCTCGATCCAGCCGCCCGGTTTGAGAGCCCTGCTTCGTTTAGTAATGTGGCAAATTATTAAAGATATTCGACTGCCTACTTGTATGCCTGCGCGAGCAGCCTAGGCCAATCTTTGAGTGCTGGTGCCATATTTCTCACATGGATGTAGTCAATCGAGTCATCCGGATAAAGCCAATCAGCTTCGACGTCGTCGACCACAAAATGCACGTTTGACGGCACACAAGCAGGCTGAATGGGACTCAAGTCAAGACCGGTGATATCGGCTGCTGGGTATTCATCGCCCACTGGGAGTTTTCATCCAAGATCAACGTCCGAACGACTACAACTAGGTATGATAGGTAAAGGAGATATTCAACGGGGCACTCACTGTCCATGGCCCGAATTCCAGTGCCAGTGCCGATGTCGAGGATCTTCTGAGGGTTGACCAAGGGGGCGTTATGCAAGGCTCCTTCACATACGTGTACCAACATAGCATGCTTCATATCTTCACGATCTTGTTCCATGTCGTCGTTCGGTAACATATAGCGGCCTTCTTTGAACTTGTGGTAGCGACGTCTGTTCTCGAAGTTGTAGTCTCGAACGCTTGAAGCCATAGACGTGGATGCATTTGAGCTGCCATCACTTGGCTCATGGTAGCCGTCATCATCTGTAGCCTCGTCATCCGCCACTATCGCGGCTGCTGGAATCGGAGACGAGGAATTATCCCGGTGGCTGTCAGAGCCCGAGTTACTACGAGAAACTGAAGCGCGATCGGCTACCATGTTAAAGACGGGTCCGAGTTTTAGAAAGGAGGAGAAATGAGAAAGAGAGCAAAGAATAAGAGTGAGAGACGCAAGATGTAGAGACAAAAGTGAGAAAGAGGGGCAGATAACGGTCCAAGGGAAACATTCTCAAGCCAACGCCAACGTGACCGCGTTCCAACAATCGTCTCCAGTCTTTTCCTCCATGTCCTCGGTCGGAAGCAGGATGCTTGATGCAAAGCAAGGGTTACAGCCAATATCGTGCATCTGTCGAAGCAGCAAACTGCAGAGTTGCATTCCGTGAACCCACGCCATTTGCTCGTTTAACAGAGGAGCGGCTTTGGTTTCCTCGTTGGACGAGGAGACAACAAGCTGGAAGGCTGTGGAGGCTGCTCCGACTCCGCGAATTTTATGGGCCATGGTCTCATGTCCTGGTCGCTGATTAATGGATCTCGCTTCAGTCCAAACTCTTGATCGGTCATATTCCCGGGGAACTGTTACGGCTTTCACGCCAAGCATCTCTCTTTTTGCTTCCTACCTTGTCATCCTGGGGAAGTCTACGCGAAATACCAGTTGGGTGCGGTCTACGCGGGCAACAAAAAGTCATTAGCAGTAGGTCTACCTCATCTTTGCGCTTTCAGGTCTTATCAACATTTGCAACAAGATATTGTAAAGTGTGAGAAATGGCGCGTGCTGTGTACATCTGCGAGGTGTTTTGAGGTATCTGATCAATCCATATCGTCATGGCTGAAGTTTTTGCTTTAGCCTTTTCTGAGCTCAATGGCTAGTATGCAAGTTAACACTTGACGTTTACACAATTTAATGGGCCCAAGCCATCTGTAGAGGCCCAGAAACGTGATACAGAATTTGACTTTTAAGGTACTTGGCATTTACGGGCAAGTTTCCTCACATGTGTCCTTCATTCAGTGCGATCAGTGCAGTTGCTGGTGCATAATTAGCTTGAGCTGAACCTGGCAGCGGAGCTGATAGAGTCTGGTTCTTAGCTTGACATCAGAAGACCACTACGTGTGCAAGAGGGTAACACATCTTTTGATAAACATTTCATGTTACATTTTTTCTCCCTTGAACAACTCAGAAGCCAGAGTGCCAGGACTGATAGTATGAAGTTGTAATACCAGTGGCTTCATTGCGCTTGAGCCTCAATTACCAATCAGCTCAGCGGACGAGATGTGCGGGGCTCTAGTTCATCCGAGACAGGGGCTATCGGCCGGCATTCTGGATTTTAGTTTTCCCCAATGCCATCGATCCAACAACGACACAACCCTGGCCATCTCGTCACGAAGCCTTCGCCTGGCCGAACTTGGCTTCCAAAAATGGCCGAGGATCCTTCTCGATTGCCGCGGCTACCACCTGAGGTACTGGGACTCATCTTTGCCCACACGCCGAAGTCAACGGCTCACGCCGCTCGGCTGGGGAGCAAAATTCTGTCCGCCGCGGCAACGCCCAGATCATTTCAACATGTTCTCCTCAAGCCACCCTTCTGCGACCGCTTCATGCACGTTGCAGAAGATGCAAACCTTCGCCGACATGTGAGAGAGGTCACATGTGATGCTCGCGCCTTTCTAGATTACCGCCCTTTCCCCATAGACTTCCTCGAAGCTCTGCCATACCTCAGATACTTCTCCGGGCTCAAGGTTTTAAACTTGAAGTTTACCGACTATGCAGACGACGGCGACGAGAACGCTGAACCGGACAACTCCACAAGCTATCGCTTCTATGACATCTACAGTTTTCGGCGTTTTGTCATACTTGTCTCCTTTTACTGCATACACGGAGGGAGCAAAGATGATCAGGATCTGGTTCAGTTATCGCAAAGCCTCGGGACATCAGATGACTTTGCCTGGACGGGGAACCTGAAAATCCCGGACATGTCTTGGAGCACAGAGGACAGGCTTAATGATGGCGGATTTCCCATTATTCAGCTAGAGGAGTTGACTATTTTCAATCTAGCCGAGGATATCAACGATGGTCAACATCACGAGATGGAAAATCCATTACATCGGAGGCACCTTGCGGATTGGCCCATCTTCAATCAAGTGATTGCCCTTCCAACACTTAAAGGTGTAAAGTTGATGGTAGCCCCCGATGACCCGGATAACTCGTTGTGGGACAACTTGGAGGATGAGCCGACCGAGTACAACTATCAGTGGCAAGACCTCTATCTCCGCGAGCTCACCTCGTGGTTCAAGCCACAGCTCGCACGCAACCTGACCACTTTGTCTCTATACTACGACGATATCTGGGGCTACCAGCCCAAATTTGACTTCCGCCTCATCAATCCCGGCAGCGGGCCAGAGTGCGGTTTCCCTCACTTGAAGGTCTTAGCTTTGGGCAGATATTGCTTCAGTCACGAGTGGCAGCTAGATTGGTTCGCTTCTCTCGGAAGTCATAATTCAGCGGGTGGGATAGAGGAACTATACCTCGATGAATGCGTGGTGGTATCGAAAGCATACTGTACCATCCCTCAATGGGAGATCTGGGACCTGGACCGAGACCGCAACTATACCATTGTCACTGTCCAAGATGCCGATGGTAACGGCGTGGAAGTCTCCAATCGCGGATACTTGCCAACCACATGGGATATCGATCTTGTCGACGACACATGGACCGAGTTTTACCACTCCAGCATGTCCTGGCATGAACTACTCGACCACTGGAGCAGCAGCATGGCGGCGTTGAAGACATTCAAAATGGGGACGACGGCCTCTCTTGCGTCTTGGTCCGGAATCGATCTGGCAGCTCATGTAACGCCCGATAAAATCACCGAAGTTATTGTCGCACCTGGGAGCAAGAATAGCCCCATGAACACGGATATCCATGCCAAGTTCGATGATCTCGCGTTCCGCAAAGAGGTTGGATTGATGGAGTTGACAGTGCCGTTCTACGTCAACTATTCGCCGAAACCGAGCGGTATGCCCAACTGGGTAGCTCGTCCTTGGTTCTTCATACCAGTGAGCAGCGATGAGGCTATAGTTATGGAAGAGTCTCCAAAGGAAACGAGACGGAAAGACACGTTAGCATTGGATAAAATCAGAAAAGTAGTGGATGAGAGGGCAAAGGGGGGCGGCCAGGTTTGAACGAGACCAATGGAGCCTTTGCCCGCGCAATTCGACAGTTTCCCGACGGTTGCCGAGCTCCTACCCTAGACAAGTACAAAAGTATTTCTCCATTTCAAGCCCCGCAGGCTCAAGCGACATAGTGGTTACGAGGCCGTCGACGTTCGCGACTTCAAGTTGGCGAACCGGGAGGAGGACGAGGACAATCATCATGCTACTAGTATGGCAAGGTAGTTGAGGGTACCATACTTATGAGATCTCGCTTAGTTCTCAACAGTGGAAATGGGACATTCCTACGGAGGTCTTCTGATAGCTCACGGCTTCGCTGCATTCATCGCGCTCATGAGATCTACGCGCTCAATGAGTTGTGACATGTCGTATCTTTGGTTATCGGCAGGGGTCGTCTTCCCGGCGCCGCAATCAACGCAAGTCGCCGGCGGGCGGATATCAGCGCCTAGCCTAGTGCCTCGCTACTATCTACGAATACGTACGGATATGAGACCAGAGCGTGCCATAGATCCTGGCAAAAGAATTCCGCAAAAGACTAAACTGGATCCTAATATCTTGGCTCCTGTCTCATCGGTCAAGACTCGTCAGCAAAACGCAGTGCAGAGAAGTGGCAGCTCCGGCTTGGGGACGCGCGGGACCACCCGCAAGCAGGACGGGATTTGCGGATGTGCCGCATGTGCTCCGAGCAAGGATCATGATGACCGGAGAAGACTCATTGGCGACGAAGAGGGGAGCGCTCAACCAGCGGTGGAGGAGAGTCCAGCGAAACTTCCTGAAGCTGTGGATAACGGCTATGCAACGACGGACGAATGCAGCATGTGGATATTGTGATGGTTCGGCCATAAGGTGACGAAAGGGGCGAAAAGAGACTCATGCTACGGCGCCGAGACCACTGAAGTTTGAGAACAGGTGGAGGTCTCCCTGTCCGAGGAGGATGTTTAATGACCCAGTCGTCCGGGTCCGATTGACAGGATCAAGTTTCGAAATCAAAGTGGCGGTCAGAACGGTTCGATTTCGACGTGGAGAGTTGACGATGTGACGCCGTCATGGAAGATGACATGTTTGCAGAAATGTGACAGACTTTAGCCGATGAGCCAGTTATTACAAACAAAAGTACGCACGTAAAACCGCTCGCACATCACACACCGTAATCCAAGATGACAGACATGACAGCAGATTGAGTTTCGAGTCGGCGGCGCGGGTGTGGCAACGCAGCTTGGGCCAGAGGATGCCAGGCGCACCCAGACACGCGCCAGACTCGCGCCAGACTAGGCCGGACGAAATCGCCGGAACCACCGGGGGCGCCGTTGCGCTTTGGTCTTGCAGCATTTGGGGCTACGCCGCGGCGCCGCATGGCGGCTGTCTTTGTGCCCCTGAGACTTGAGCCAAAATGAACGCCGGGCCCAGACCGAGTGGTCACCGATTCGCAAAGTTGGCCGGATGGGACAACTCATTTTGTCGATTGCAATCATAACCACTGGTAACTCCACACGTCCCAACTCTCAAGTATCGGACCCAGATGGCAGGAGGGGGGCGGCCACAGATGATATGAGAGGTTCCCACATATCACATTCCCGAAGAGAGGAAAGACGACATCCTCGGCCAGTCTAAGACAATGGAATCCAAAAACCACACACCACACAAGAGCCGATCCCTCTCGCGGGGACCGCCCCGCTGGAGATAATTGCCTACCCCGCTCAGGTCTCGAGGGTCTGATGACGAGAACAAGGAAAGACCTCGTTGTCGCATGGGACTAAGTGGCGCTACTGCAACCTTGGCAAGGTCTATCCACCACGACCGAACCTCACAATTGGGTTCACTAGCATGGGAGGGTCGAGAGGGTCCCTCCGGCGGACTGGCTCGCCCATACGCACGTATGGAACCCGAACCATTAGCTCGGTGTTAGGTCCGGTCCTTTTCCTCTTCCTATTCCTGGTCTTGGAGTAGGGGTTCTCTCTCTACTCCTGACGGGCTGACGGGAAAGCGAGAAACTCGGGAAGGCAAAGTACGTAGTAAGACCAGACGAGACTGGACTGGGCCGACCCAAACCAGACTTGACCGTTCCATGTTCGCTACCACACCTCCCTCCCCTTCGGTTGTCCTTCCACCCACCGAGGTTCGCCATCGTCCCTACACTAGGTAAGGTGTACCACGTTGTCTGTGCGGACGATGCTAGTCCAAGGTGTGAGGTAAGCCATAAGACCCGACCGTTTTCCCCCATCGTCTCATGAGCGGACTTTTCTCCCACTCCTCACCAAATTTCCCGCTATCACTCGTGCCCTTACCTTCTCGCTTTCTGCTATCCCTTCGTGGCGGTGGAGGGTAGTGCCCCCTTCTTGAAAGACGTCCCTTCATGTTTCACAACATCGGAGGACCCTGCAGATAGGGCACGTTGAAAGCTCACGGCCGCACACGCTAACCAACTATGCCTCTCAAAGTCGCTGTCATCGGTGCCGGGCCCGCGGGTCTGGCGACGGCCAGATATCTGAAATGGGCGCACTTGTTCTTCGCGATTGAGCCTATCCAGATCCGGGTCTTTGAGGCCGAGGATGATATTGGAGGGACATTCAAGTATCGAGTGTACGAGGATGCCGAAGTAAGTTTGCCGCCACTGAACTCAAACTGTTGTCTATTCCTCACGACATGTGTTGTCATCGGAGGAAAGGTGTATTGAAGCTGACAGCATGGTCATAGCTCGTCTCGTCTAAATACCTAACCGCCTTCTCCGATCACCGCCTGCCCCGAGATGCAGCTGATTATGTCACCCCGGCTGTCTATGTACAGTACCTGAACGAATACTGTGATCGTTTCGAGCTTCGACCTCACATCGAGTGCTCATCTAAGGTCACTCGCACTGAAAGGGTAGATGGTGGAGGGCATATCGTCACCGTCACTCGCAACGATGGCACAACCTTCGACTACATCTGCGATGCCGTTGCTGTCTGCTCCGGGCTCAACCTCGAACCCCGTATTCCTGACATTCCAGGGTTAGACAAAGTCCCAAAGGTCCTTCACTCATCGCAGTTCAAGAGTCGAGATCAGCTCCGAGACGTCAAGAGCGATAAGCCTATCGTTGTCATTGTCGGCACCGGAGAGACTGGCCAGGATCTCGGTCAACTCGCGGCGACGACTGAAACTGTTCAACATGTTGTGATGTGCCACAGAGATGGATTTGTGGTTGCACCCAAGGTAAGAGACTCAACAGGTTGGAAGCCTGTTTGTATATGGAAGTTGATGTTGACTCGTCACAGACCGTGCCGACGCCAGTCATGTTCGGATTCTGGGGCAAAGATAGCAAAGTGAACGATAAGCCCGTCGACTGTTCCATCGCTAGTCTCTTCGATACTGCATATGTTCCCCAGAAGTTGCAGTCAAGCCAACTGCTGTGGGACTTTTACAACCAACAGATCGACGTCACATTCTCGCTAATTGGTGGAACGCTTGAAGGCTGGGACCAACACGTCGGCGGCATGCGTCGGGAGAGGATGCACATCGATCACTGTATGCGGCCATCTGCACCAACTTTTGGGGGGACCGGCTAACCAAAGATCGCAGTCTTCCCGGCCAAATCCACCCGTGCTGTGCCGTACATCTCCGCGCCTTGGCGGCCGCCTCTCTCGGTCATGGAGCGGATCCGCCGATTCTTCTTCTACATCAAAGAGCTTGACGTCGATACCAAGGGTCGGTACATTGACGTTGCTCCCTGGCCCGAGTACGTTGACGACGATGGCGTGTTGCACTTCCGCGATACTGGTAGACCAGAGTCGGAGAAGATGAAGCAGATGGTAGTGAAGCCTGATGTTATCCTATTTGCAACTGGCTACACCCGTCGTTTTCCTTTCCTCGATAAGAGTTATGGCACACCCGACACGGCCGATGTGCGAGCCATCTATCACAGCAACGATGTATCCGTGGGATTCATCGGCTTTGTGCGGCCGAACCTAGGTGAGTGGTTCATCCCAGGATGACTCTTCTGCAAGCACAACCTCTAACAACGCTTCTCAGGTGCCATTCCGACACTCGCCGAAATGCAAACCCAATTCTGGATCCTTCAACTTCTTCGATCCAAGTACCCTAGCGTCCCTGGCTTAGCAACCCCGTCGGCAGGACTTACACTAGACGCAAACGCCCTTCCCGGCTACGATATCGACTGGAAACTTCATCCACGATGCGGCCGAGACCCGTGGGCCGAAAAGCGAGGCGTCGACCACGAGAGCTATGTATACCAGCTGGCCCTCGACATGGGCTCAGCACCGCGCTTCACTTATGTATACTCCAAGGGCTTCAAAGCCTTGTACACCTGGGCCATGGGTAGCAACTTCAATGCAAAGTTCCGCCTGGTTGGTCCCTGGAAGAACGAAGAGGAGTCGCTGCGCATCATACGCGGTGAGCTCTACGGCATTGTCAAGCGGTCTGGCGGTATGCTATACATAATTGCCAACACCTTGATACCCTTTTTCTTATTCGGCACGATGAGTATGGCCATTCATACGTGGGAGTGGACCAAGAGTCTGTTCCACCCGTGGACGCGGAAGGGGGGCCACATTCGTCTCCTCGAGTGATAATAACGACGTAACGACCATTTTGAGTTTAGATGTTCGAATTCAGAAGACTAGCGACGAGAAAGAATTCTCCAATCAAGACAAGATAACTCATAGTCGTAATTAGGTATTAGTACACAATTAATCCAGGACATGTGCGAAAAACCTTGCCAGCTCGTACAAGCATTGCCTCCACATGACATTAGTGCATTCATCGCCATGATCTGATCTCTCCATAGGTATTGTAATAGTTCCATCTTTGTACACAACATACCAAGTATCGATCACATTTATCGCCTCAAGAGCCATCCATCGTATGATGTCGAAGGGTATCTCGTTTCAGCTTGCTTCTCGGATGACGTTGAACTGGATGGGAGATTGGCTAGCTTCTGGATAATTCTGCCATCCAGATTAGGATCGGGGCCTCTGTAGTTGTACACCGATGCGTTGAACTCAGGAATAAGACGAGGCCTGCAGGCGAACAGCATCTTGTAAAGCTGGTTGTCTTGCCACTTCCCAAAAGCCGTCGACAACGCCAGTTCAAAGTACCGTCCAAAAGGTGCGAACTGCAGAATATGGTTGTACACATCGCCATCGCCGGCGTTTTGCCCTTGCAGAATGCTACTTTTGAGTCTGTCAAGCTCATCGTAAAGGGTGTTCTTCGGTATAACGAGCCCTGAGGGATCATGCGCGTCGATGCACTCCAGCATCCACTTGAAGACAAGGTCGCTTAGGACCTCATTCGGCTTGATCGTCTTGCTAGACCAAGCCCACGCTGGAAGAATACTCTCGATTCGCTGTGGCAGCACGCCTCTTACAATTTTGAAATTCTGTCGACAGACATCGTAGTGTGTTCCCGGGAACCAACGCTCAGTGATGCCGTACGACGGCCCGTACTCTGTGTCGCGGGATATCAGACACGGCTGGTAAGCGTAGAGGCGGTCGTGTAGTGAGACGGCGTGGTACACTTCGGATACGACGCTTGAAACGTGCTGGTCGTGAAATTTGGGCCAGTCGATGCCGACCGCGCCAGCGAACTCCGGGATGCCGTGTTGCCCAACCGTGTCGAAAATTCCCATAAAGCGAATTGGCGGTTCAACGACGTCCCCGTCTCCGATCAAGGCCCAGCTGTGCTTCCTTCTAAAGGTGCGTGATTGCTCTGACTTTGGGGTGTTGGCTTCTGACGGGCATCGGTAGATGCGATAGACCTCCTGGCACAGTTGGTGTGTTTTGTGGACGTCAACATTCCCATCCAGACCATAGACTGGCTTCACGATCCCGCAGTTGTTGATCATTCCCGCGACTGACCGAACGACAAAGGCTCCTTTTGAAACACCAAACATCCAGATTTCGGTTTCCTGTGGGGTGTAGCCGTGAACTAAGTACTCGTAGGTATCTATGCATTGCTGCTCGATGTCTTGAACGTTGAGGCCGTGGATGACATGACTTGAAGACCTCGATTAGCGACATGTTCTTCAAGAAGATTTATGAGAAGTGCGTTCTACTCCATGAATGTGGTGCCTACGGGCACGCTGTTGGCGTAGTGTGCCTTTCCCGTGGGGTGGAGGTGTGCGAAGTCGTCATCTCTGGGTAGTCCGGTTTCTCCCCATACTAAATGTGCCAGACGGTGTACGTTGGACTCTGAGTTGGCTTCTCTACCAGTCCAAATTCCATCTGATAGCACTGTCAGCGGATTCTTTGCCGGGCCTCGGTATGGCATGGTGTTGTGGTTCCGTGATAGCTACATGTAGATCCTGTCACAGCTGTGCCAAGTGCGTGTGTGTAAAGACAGGCTGACAGAGTCTTGCAAGTTTACCAAAAGAGCAGCTCAGCTGTGTTTTGTTACGTGCAGCCTCGATGTGAAAGGTGTGGAATGCGCCATTCTAGCCAGACCTCAGGCAATATCACAACAGCTGGATTGGTGGTGTTTTGCATTCCATTGTGGGAATGGCCCCCAAATTTCGTTTCGCCGCCACATGGAGAGTTGGATCAAACTGTTTTGTGACTTGCAAGTAAAAATGGCATTAAGAGGAGCATATGACTTTCTTCAATCCTGAGTTTACTGGTTGCAATGTTGATTGAGAAGTAGAGTTCATGCTTTCTATCCACCAATGCCCAATGGTTAGGTTGCCAACTTCTGCTTCTTTAGTACCAAACCATGCCTCAAGCTCCGACCACCCAAACTCAATTGTTGTTATTAAGTATAACTAAGTCTTGCACAACTTATCACATGTCGAATCGCGATACTGCCGGCCTCTACAGATAATAATTGAGAATTGTCATGACTCTCCACTGTGGGACTGTGGATACCTGAGGCAGTGGCTGGTGCCCCAGGCACCAGCTGCCCGATCCACTTCCTGGTTGATCCAGCCCACCGCAGCCACCTTTCACCTTCACGCCAACATCACCAACCAACCGTCAATACCAGTCGTATTGCCTCATTGCTTGCCTCGTTGGTCCAGATGAGCAGTGTGTACTGCCCACATCCACTCGCTACTATGGGTATTGTTCCAATGTCCTCGTTTTGTACGGAGTAGAATCAGTCAGATACCGGCAGACCAGGAGCTTTGGGGCCCAGACACCCAGGGCAGATGGAAACCCTCAGGGGTCTCTGGGGCTAATTGAGCATGTCTCAGTTTCCGTGCTCTGGAATGTCAATCACTTCATCGCAATTTGACAATGGCACTTTCCAGATTTGGCTGAAGATCTCCTCATCTCCCGGGAATAATACGAGTGAACTGTTCACTTCCGTTTGCTCCGGTATGCACAAATCTCATCTGCATTAAGATCCACTTTCTAAACCAACAAGGCGCAGGCTCATGTTCCTCGTCTTCCGTGTTCTTGATCGCGACCACCACACCAACTCGGACGAATCGCCAATTGCAATATTTCCATGTACCTTGTTGCCAGCCGGCCTGAGAGCTGACGTTGGGTTCCACGAGCACTTGACCGGCTAGGCACACTGGAACCAGGTATCCGTAGAGACTGTGCGACTCCACGAGGGCTCAGCATGTTCCGTTCGCAGATCTTAGTGGATGCTGCTGGCCCAGCTGCCATCAGTCATAGGGCGCTTGGTCTAGGGGTATGATTTTCGCTTCGCATCTCATTCCAATCCTCAAGAGGATCTGGATAATCGCGCTTGCTTGTGAAAGGTCGTGGGTTCAATTCCCACAGTGTCCATTGTTTTGCTGTATTCGTTGTCTGACAGGCAGTTGTTCAAGTTTTTGTATTCTGTACTTACTTACTTTATTTACTCTGAGATCTGATATGGCTAAGTTCAGAGAGTGCAGTTGGGATGTGCACATCCAAATAGCGCTTTCAAACTGAATGTATTCCTTAGTAAGTCATCAGGAGTAGTTGCACACACTCGTTGATACATGCATAAAGTATGGTTTAGAACATCTCGTCGGTCACATGCGACGCTACGTCCCATACTTCGCGTGCAGTTTAAGTAATAAGCCAGGCAGGAATCGAGGATCTATCAAAAACTCTGAAACATGTTGTTTACTCGAAGTACTTACTTTACGTACCTCCTATGGTCTACCATTGAAACTTTTCTCAACTCCTAGGCTATATCCTCGCCTGCTCTCAGTCCGGCCATCTCATGACGACATCTGACATCGGGACTCACATCACTGTTTAGGCGGGTGCTTATTGTACATAAGTTGGACTGTATTGGGTCTAGCTAGTTGTGGTCTGCAGATAGAGGCCGCCTATTACTCTTCTAAGTTCTACCTCAACATGCGTGTCAGCACAACCTTCTATCGTAATCGACTATGGTTCGCCAACAGGCGTATACTCGATATTGTGGCTGAGCGAGGAGTGCTGGCGAGGCGCAGCGTGAGGCACACCAGTGCGACATTCATGAAAGCGCTGTCCCTCCACGCACGTCTTGTCTCGAGACGTTTCGCAACGACGCAAACACTCTCTATTCTCTCAATATCAACTCCATCAAGCTATGGCTGACCCACTGTCAATAATGACTGCTTGCATCACACTAATTGGCGCGATTGGGAAAACGACACAAGCCGTCACGAACTTTGTTCGAACCTGTCGCGATGCGCGCGAAGATCTCGCCGCCGTTAGCAGAGAGCTTTCCGATCTGCGTATCGTGCTCGAGCTTCTCATCGACGATACCGCGACCAAGGTCTCCTTGCCTGCCGCCTTTGGAAAGCATGTCTTGGCTCTTGTCGGGAACTGCTTGGGTGTGACAACGGAGATCGCGGGGGAGCTTGAGAATCATGATGGTCGAAGTGGGCCAGCACGATGGGCAATGGGAGGCAAGGGGAACGTTGACCAGCTGAAGACGATGCTCGAGACGCACAAGGGGTCGTTAAACTTGGCTCTCGAATTGGCGAACCTGTAAGCAATCTTACCACAACGCGTTGTCGGACTCGATAATGAACATCCGCAGTGTATCCTCAAAAGCCATCAAGGATGATACCGTCATCATTCGTAACGATGCAAGTTTGATCAAAGAGGACACAACGAACCTCTTGCGCCAGGTCTCCGACGTCACTCTACAGATAGCGAGAATCCGCAAAGCTGTGGGCACCAACCGGCAAATCAATGTAGCCAACAGCAGTACCATTGACCTCTGGCTGGAATCCCTCACATCTTACGCCGAAAGCGTCTGTGACGATTTGCTGCAAGACTTGCCACCTAATCTGCATGACCAAATGCCGCCTCCGGAGGCTCAATCAGTTGGTGGTGAGATATTGCTGCGTGATAGCGCCGTCGAGGACATTGGGTCAATGAAAGTCACCAAAACGTACTCAATGGCATACAAAAACAACATACATTACATCAAGTCGAATGGGCGTCACCTCGTCGGGGTAGATGGGGATTCCAACGTCGTCATTTGGGATACGCAAAGTGGGAAGCATTTGGGCACCCTCGACACGCAGAAATGCCACTCGTGGGACGTATACAAAATCAAGACCGCATCTATATGTGGCCACGACTCAGAGTATATAATCCTTCTTCAGTATAAAGTGGGTGCCTCTCTGTGGGATTGGAAGAAGGGCAAACGAATTCTGGACGTATACCTGCCTTACCAAGTCTTGACCACACTTCACCCAGTGCATCTTGAAGGGAAAAGACTTGTCATTTTTTGGCATGATAAAAACGCCATATGGAAGTCCGAAGGCCCGAGATGGAGGCATAAAATAGTAGCCAATGTTCCTGGGCCAGCAGAAATCAGTCGAATTGGAATCTGGGGCAACGTCGCCGTCGCGCTAATGACAGATGGCAATGCAATCTGTTTAGAGGTTTTGACGGGCTCAATGAAAGCCAAGAAGTCAATCCTCCGGCTTGGGCAAGAGGCTAAGTCCGAGAACCCCGGGGTCAGTATGATACTGAGTCGGCAAGCGGATAATGGGTACCGTGTCTTGTTCTGGATTCCAGACGGGCCGAGCGGAGCCGTCATGATCATTTCTTGGGACGTTGAGAAAGATAGGGTCACGCACTCCGAATATGGTGGTTACGAAAAACAAGACCCTGAACCGGGGAAACTTAAAAGCGCCTGGCCAGCGGCGTTCTTTGATCGTGGTGTGTTATTGACACACGCAAAAGGAGTCGACCTCTTCGATTTCGTCACTGGAAGCAGACGGAGATACCATGACCCATTTCCTCAAGGGACTGAACTTGGGACCGTGAAGGAAGTGTGGCATGGCTTCCTTGGGCGCAAGAACCTCAAGATTCCGGTCAAGTTGGGACGGCAAGTCACCGTCGGCAACTTCGAAGGAAAGTACACAATTGCCATAAGGACTCCTGGAGGAGGGGTGGAGGTGTGGAATTGGGAACTCGATGAGGGGTTTTTTGGGCAACAGCCGGAGCAGACGAATACGGCAACGGGTTCAATTGGAGGCTCGACATTGACAACTGGGTCTTGATATGTGGGCAGTACACACTGCTCATCTGGACCAACGAGGCAAGCAATGAGGCAATACGACTGGTATTGACGGTTGGTTGGTGATGTTGGCGTGAAGGTGAAAGGTGGCTGCGGTGGGCTGGATCAACCAGGAAGTGGATCGGGCAGCTGGTACCTGGGGCACCAGCCACTGCCTCAGGTATCCACAGTCCCACATGATATCTGACAGAATTCGGAATTGTACCGTTGCGCCATATACAAAAGAGAGATCCCTCTACTGCATTTAGGTAGTTGTGGGTACATATAGTTTCCGTCAATATCACAGGAAAACATGGGAATGTAGCTTTGAAGTCATTGAATTTCTGTATACAAGAAGACAGCACTGTGCGCAATTGAGTGTGTAGAGACAAAGAGATAGAACATCTCATCGACAACGATAATTTCTGTTTCAGAGCAGAGTAAGATCGCACACGATACAACGTCTTGAAGCATCGGGCGCCCACCTAAAGTAGTCACGCATCTGAAGTTATATGAAGAAATCCGTAACACCGGTGGAGTCTATGAATGCTCCTAGTGGGTGACGACTCCATCCTCACATCCGATATGGTGTAGTGGCCAACATGATGCCCTCTCATCTCTTTGAGAGGTTAGGCATAGCCCCGAGTTCGATTCTCGGTTTCGGAAACTTCATAGCTTGCATCTTTGCTGACCGGAATAGCATGGAAGTTGTTGAAGGCTTCGGCACATTTTTAACACAATGGAAGGCAGATATAAATAATCACTACTTCAAATATGGACTTTAGTTACGCAATACCTCTTTTGCGGCTTGCCCAATGTTTTTTTCAATGTCGTTTGTTGCCCTTAGCTGTTCGAATCCATCTCAAAGATCACGGATAAGTGACATTGTCGTCACCTGCTCAGGCCAGCTTAGAGTGAGAAGAGATAGGTTGCGGCCAACCTGCAGGCATCGAAAAGCTGGAAGCAACTGAAAGACAGGCTTTATGGACCCTTTGAAAGTGGGAAAAGGGTTTGGTGACAGGATGTATTAACACATGAGTCTTCACTTCTAATATTCAAAACGCCGCTGGTATCGAGAAGCATATGACAAGGTGCCGTTCTTGGAACCCCCTTTACCCTGCAACTCAACTGCATCGACTATATAGTTGGCGCTGAGAAAGTCAACGTCCCCCGTCCCAATCACCCCCATCACGAGTGTATTTGGACCCGTTTTCAACTCACTTGCAGGTACTTCCCAAGTGTACATGTCGCCGAACCCGCGATAGGCACCACGAGTCACACCGCGAGAGTCAATGAGTGTCTACCAGTAACTGCATTAGGAAGTTTTCTGGCGAAATCCACGCAAAGTTAATTTTATGATGATAACTTACCGGAGCCCCAGGATCCGCTGCTTCCCACTCATTTATCTTGACACTAGGCCTTCCGCCCTTGAACGAAAGTGTCGTTCCAATACGCAGGACAACCCCTTCTAGTTGATTGGCAGCTAGATTGAAGTTGACGGTGGCATTGCCTCCAATCTTGGAGAATAAGGCCATGGGAAAGTCTTGGTTCTTGGATGATCCGACAGTAAACTCGCCTCCCCAACTCGCCATGCGAGCATCTGAGGGGTGCATCCTCTGAATCTTGTCGCCGTTCTTCAGCTCAAAAGGCTGCCCGTCAAACTCGCCGATGCGCCAGATAACCGACGGCTCGGACTCGGTTGCCACAATGTCCTGCGTGGCTTTCACACCCACCGTTACCGTCACGCTAGCATTAGCGACGGGGAACTCGTTCCGGTACATCTTCATCGTGTATGTTCCGGGCTTCATCAGCGGCGAGTTAAAGTTTCCGCCGGCGGCCTTTGTCCAGTACTGTGCATCCTGGTTGAACCAGTGTACTACAGTTTCAGAACCACCTGCCGCTCCCGTCGCGGTGCCCGAAACACTTCCGCGGCCGCTATCGGGAACGTAGCCATCAATGTTCAAGGAGTCGAAGAAACTCATGTCGACATCCGCCGGCGGCGGCTTGGTGCTGCGTCTACGCGTCTAGTCAGCATATTATAAACATAGGCGAGACTGAGAAGACGGATGACCCTTACGTGAAGCTCATTGCGTAGGGGCCAAGAAGGCCGAACCGCCAAGGTTCGGTCCTGACGTGACCGCTATTCATATACCAGTAGAGCTCCTGGTCGCCGGTGCTTTGCGAGTTGATGTCTCTCATGAAGGGGCCGCCGGCAGAGTGCTCGTAGGCGTTACCAGGCATAATCATCCACACACCGACATTCTGGAATTGTTAGCATCACTCAGATCCCTTCTTCCTTCATCTTCTGACTTACGTCGCCGGTCACGCCATGAACCTGATCGTCAATGAAACGGTCAGATGTATACATCTTGCATCTGGTGGTGCCGTCCGGACACTTGAATGTGTCTTTGCCTTCAAATGCCACGCATCCATCGAGGTCGGCAACATTGCCATGCACACCAGTCGGTACCTGCTTGCGCTGGAGTCGGGCCAGCCAGCGCAACTCGCCAGGCGCAACCTCACCAGTGATATGAGTTGCCATGTAGATGGTCGGATCGCCTGGTTTGGCTACATAGTAGTGTGTCAAGGGTTGCGAGCCAGCCTTGACGGTTATCTTGACACGTCCATTTACGGTGTCAGCTGTGACTATTGAGGTTCCCAGACCGGAGTTGATCTGTGACATCTTGCCCGTGCCTTGGAACTGAACACCGTTGTAGAGCAGACTGGTGATGTCGCCATTTGTGCTTGACTCCCCGTCAGCTTCGGGTAGGTTCACTTTTCGAGAGTGCTGGTTCATCCATCATTATTCTTACCGGTTAACCTCAAAAATCAGCCCACCGCTGGTGTCGATCGTGTACGTGGAGTCTGATGTTGTGAGGCCAAAGTCGGCAAATGCTGTGCCCAAGAGCCCAGCAACGCAAGTAAGAAAGCCGAGGGTATGCATCTTGACGCTGGATACAAGTGGTAACTGACAGACCTCGATATACAAGAGTCCGGGTGCTCTTCAACGGCGGTACCTTTGCCTATAAAGCTCCTAACTTCAGGAACCCCTCAGCAAACTCCAGTCATGATCAGGCGGTCGCCGCGGTCTGCCACGCACTTCATCCCCACCATCTTCGGACGGCCGGGCGGACTTGTCATTGAGTCTCCTTCCAGTTCGTCGTAGATTACTCCCAAAAGCTTGTTCCACAGAAGCGTAGAATAGAGTTACAGAGGTTGCGTGTTCCTGCACTGATCAGTTCCCCTCATCATCGTCGTCCCAACGTCTCATGACATACCCATCCCGACAGCGACCAGCAGGTGGTCTGTGATGCGATTGGTGCGAGTTTTCGGTCCCTGAGCAGATCATCCCTTTCCAATGTATTCGCGACGACAATAAGGAGTCTAGCATTCGGTAACGCGGCAAGTGTGAGTTTGCGTTAGTTTGAGCCTGACGAAGCACATTGAACTTGCAGTTTTCACAACTTTACTACTCTACTCGCCACACCAAGAACACCTTGACGGGACTCGGACTTGAATCATGGGCAGGTCTCAGCACCGGTACGAGAATCTCTGGGTGACAACCTCAGCTATGGGGTTTCTTGACAGGCTACCCTGCGCCGGACAGACTGCTCCCAGAGCATGAATTTCATGAATGATTCGCGCACTTTCAAGATTGGTCAATGAGAACATGAGAAAGACAAGAAAGGCTCAAGTGAGTTGTCAGGTTGATGAGATTTCCCAGCATTGAGGGAAGGGATGGAAAGAGCTGGAGGCGGCGCGCCTGCTCCTGCCGCAAGTGGGTCCAACGCGTAAAGTGCGGCTACGCAGAGGTACGTACTCCGCACAGGGCCCGAGATCTGCTTAGTCACTCAGAGCTCCACCAAGAATTCAGGACAGCTTCGCGACTCCTTTTCCACTTGTCAGTGCTTCCAAGGGCACAAGAATCGTAATCTCTTCGCCAGCTTTCCAGTCACTCCTTTCAGCCACGATCGCTTCTGCTTAGAGACAATAACCTCGAATCTTATCTCCCACCATTACATCAGGCCTCCTACACCGCTCGCAATCATGACCCGCGCACAGCAGACCATCTCTCTTGCGCTCCTCGTGAGCTCGGTATGACCCCTCCCTCCCTTGTGTCCAGAACCATCCCACCTCCAACAAGACCTTTGCTGACCGTCAATGTTCTTCTACAGCTCTACCTCGCTCTCTTCCTCCAGCTCATTCCGATCCCCGCCAAGATCCAGAACGATGTCGTCCCCGTTGTGCGTAGCCGTGATCGCACTCTAGAAGCAACCCTTGCGGCTTGGCCCAACTTTGCTAACATATACTCCATGCGCACAGCTGCCCTTCTGGGCTCTCATCTCCTTCGGCTCCTACCTACTGGCCAAACTCGGATACAATGTCATGACCTTTAACGACGTGCCCGAGGCGCACAAGGAGCTCATGGCTGAGATTGAGGAGGCCGTCGTCGACCTGAGGAAGCTTGGTGTTGATGTGGACTAAGGGAATGATGATGTCTACGAGAGACCGACGGCTCGATGCGAATACCGACATTGTAGGATACTTGGAGGATGTAGCCTAAGATATGTCGATGAAATAGGCTCGTCGACGTCTGCATCAACCCGTTCACGATTTTACTCCTGCTTCGCGCCCACTAGAGATTTGTACAACACGACCATCCCTGCCACGTATGCGATACGAGACGACGATTAATAAAGGCGGCAAGGCCCGATACGAACACGGGGGGTGGCCAGATGGAAAATCCCGTGTAAGGCCTACAACGTTGTCAATACCATGTGCCCATGATGGCAAGCTGGCGCAAGTAGCTCTCAGTGCCTGGAGGACACTTGAGTGTGGATTTCCAATGGTCTACCATGTGGCTTGCAATATAGCTGGACAGTTCGATACTTACGTCGACCTCTCGATACTGTGAAACCGCGATGCGACCGTCTTTGAAGCATTGCTGGTGACGTAAACATGGCTCCAATTCCGACGACGGGAATGGCGATGCTAGACATCCGTGGGAGCAAAGTCGTTCATTCCCGCGTACAGATTGAGTGATAGTTGACTGCTCAGGGTGGTTGGAGGGAGTTTGCTTTTCGAAACTCCCTCTCTCGCCATCCATCTCACCAAGGTGCCTTTCCAAGAAGGGCGTATGAGCATCCGCTTTTTGATGGTCGTTTCTTTCCAGGCGGGCAGGAAATACTTCCCGCTCTGGTTCTGTTGATCCGTCTGTACCGTGTTTGTCTCTGCTTCGTCTTTACCAGCCGACATCTCATGCCGTGGTAAATCCCTTGGCGGTACCTACCAGAAGGTTGCATCTGGCCCAAAACTTTGCAGATTTGAGGATTCCCCGGCTTGTACAATCTCATGCCATGCTTGGTCACGGATTAGATGATATTGTTACTGGGACAAGACGACCTAGGCTTCCTCCGAGGGTGTCTACTAAATTCTAGCATGACGAGACTGCCCTAGATGAGAGCAAGCGGCAGAGTTTGGATCCTACATATCATCCATGGACCACAGTAAGTATGTCAGTCGTCCGGCTGGTCTGGTTCGAGGACGAAACTTTCAGAATCATTTGTATAAGCGTATCCAAACTATCCAGCTGCTCAGCATCTTGCAGCTTATTTCAACACCTTTATGAGTTCCACGTTGCTTCATTCAATATTAGCAAAGGTCTTGATCTCTGCGGGGTTCGGAGGGGTAGCATGACGCAAGTCGACCCCTGAGAGTAACGTCGGGCCAAATCTTAAGCTTCCCGACTGCTCCACTCACCGATAAAGCTCTCAGCATTACGGTTGCTATCTTGCATCTGGTGACGGACTGATGATCTTGTGACGGACCCTTGGGCGGGGTGTCGCGTTAGCAGCAATGTTCGAACGGGGCGCCCGGCCGGTGACCGGAGCTCGGAGGAGTTTGCCGGCTAAAGACGGCATCTTGCCGATTGCTCGAGTACCTATGTGCTTTCGTACAGCTGGGAAGTGAAGCTGGACAACAATCCGACCGTCTTCATCATCAGCTTGCAACAAACCGCCAACCGGATTTCACCAACCTTTGCCAAATCATCGCCATCATGCCTGAGCCGCCGTATCCTCTGCACCCATCGGTCGTCGACCGCATCAACCCCGAGTACAAAGACTTTTACAACAAGTTCGTTTTTGACAAGCAAGTCGTGCACCACCAGCCCATCTCCGCATCTCGTGCAAGCGGCACTTTAATCCCAGGCGCCGGCCCTAAGCTCGAGGTCGCCAACTCAGAGGATTTCACCATTCCGAGGAAAGAAACGAGCGGGCCCGATATCCTCCTCCGAGCCTTCACCCCCTTGGGAGAAAGGCCGGCCAAGGGATGGCCTCAGTGTTTTTGGTTCCACGGCGGCGGTTGGGTCTTGGGCAACATTGACACGGAGAACGTGATTGCCACGCATCTCTGCAACCGAGCAAAATGCGTCGTTATTTGCGTAGACTATAGGTGAGTAGAGAACCACGGGACAAGACAACCACTACTAATCTCACCTCTAGACTGGCACCAGAGAATCCCTTCCCTGCAGCCGTTGACGACTGCTGGGAATCCGTCCTCTGGGCCATCTCCGCGACCGGCACAGAAAGGCTCGACCTCGACGCCTCACGCATCGCGATCGGAGGTTCATCCGCAGGCGCAAACCTCACAGCCATCATCTGCCAGCGCGCAACGAAGCGCCCAGACTTCCCAACCGTGGCAACACAGCTGCTCTCCGTGCCCGTCGCAGACAACACCGCCACGGCTGACTCAACGAAGCTGGAGCATGCGTCGTGGAAGGAGAACGAGTTCACGCCCGCGCTGCCGGCGGAGAAGATGATGTGGTATCGTTACCATTACCTTCCTGACAAGGAGAACTGGGCGCACCCTGAGGCGAGCCCGCTTCTGTGGGAGGGGGAGTGGTCCAAGTTGCCTCCTGCTGTGGTGGTCGTTGGCGAACTCGATGTTTTGCGAAGTGAGGGCGAGGCTATTGGCAAGAAGCTTAAGGATGCGGGTGTGAAGACGGATGTGCATATTATGAAGGGGCAGCCACATCCTTTTATTGCGATGGATGAGGCGTTGGAAGATGGTAGGAGGGCAATCACATACTTTTGCGACAAGTTGATAGAGCTTTTGTAAAAAGGCGAAGACATGATGTCGATTGGGCTTACCAAAATCGATTGAGTCGTTTCAATTTGGTTCCTGTTGGAAGCTGAATCAAATGACTTGAAGTTCAGCCGTGACGAGTGGACAATATGTGTGCGGATAGTGCCCAGACCAACGTCCAAGCCGAGAATTGGACTTTTCATCGTCATCAAAAGCTATCACGGTCTCATTTCAATTTGATACTTGATGAACCTGCATTGTAGGTCTCTTTATTCTAATCACTTTAATCTACAAGACAGCTATGCACTCAATCTCAACATCAACATTAAGAGGGAGGGTCTTGACCGCAACGCAACTAAATCAACCCAATCAGCATCTCCAATCTACTCAGCGACGATGTGAAACTCACGTTCTCGATGGCTTTATATCGCCCCAGTAGGTGCAGTAAACCTCATTCATCGCAGCAAAGTCGTCCATATCCGAAAGGAAGACGTTGACCTTGACCACCTTATCAATCGTGGTACCAGCGCCTTCTAGAACCGCGGTGAGGTTCTTAATGCATTGGTGCTAAGGTTACCGGTTACCGGTTAGCGATGAGCGACATCGGTGTCCGATTGAAATAGGGTTGCAGATCGGGAAGATTCCCTCTTGCTGCATGCACATACCGTGTGTGCTTGGACGTCACCGTCGATGATTTCCATAGTCACCGGGTCCATGGGAACGGCGCCAGAGCAGAAGACCATGCCATTGGCGATAATGGCTTGGCTGTAGATGCCGGGCAGGGGCTTGGCTGCCTTATCGGTGAGAACAGGGGTCTTTGAGGAGGACATCGTGGTACGTAAGTATACTATGCTTGAATGGTTGGAATTGATGATCAGTAATGTGCTGTGAGTCCAGTGCAAGAGTTGATCTTAGCTGGTGTTTGTTCATCAATTAAATCGCACTACATAAGAGTTCATCACTCGGACTACTACTTAGTCACTTACAAACCCCATCGATAGTCCATCGCAGACATCGTGAGTATCGTCTTTCCTAGGCTAACATGTTCATCGTTGGCTCCGTTCTCGGATGGGCTTGAGCTGCCCGCGGAGAGTTGTGTCGGATCGTCCTATCAACCCCGCAATCCTGAAATGAGCGGGATTGCAACGTTTCAAGCCCCCCTCACCCCGGATAGCTCGTCCTTATCTGCTCTAAGCATCTCATCTGTGGGTCACTTCGGAATCGTAATTCTGTCTCCAAATCTCGGGTTGATCTCTAATTGGAACGACGTTCGTGTTGCACCAAGTTCTTATTACGAGATGCTCGAGTCCCAGAATGTATTGAGCCAGCAAGAGGCACGGTACCCCCACGCACCACTCACCACCGGCTACTTCGTGTCGGCTCGCCCCACTACGATGGAGTTGCTGCAAGCTTTGTGGATTGCGGGGTGCAAATTGATAAATGTGATGCTCTGCCATAGGCCGTCGGCGTCCATCCTTATCAAGCCGAACAACTTGACTGCAGATATGGCATGTCTGCCTTCACCTTCGATTTCGAGAAAGGACCTCCGAGCGAAAGCTTCAACATGAGTTACGGATAGGTCAAGCCACTGGGGGTAATTGAAAGCAGCTTGCCGTGGGCTAAAGTGGAGGGATAACTACCAGACCTGAAAACTAGTGTACGTTCACCAGGGTGTTCGGCTTTGAAGAACTCTGGGTCGTTGCTTCCCAAGATTCGAGCTCTATGGTAACACGACAGTTGTGGGAATATGTGTTCCCGTCGCAAATCCTCCGCCGACGGTGACGGTGACGGTGAGCTGACATGAAGTTGGGACTCACCCAGTGCTGAGGGATGGCAGAGATGGGATACCGAAGAAGTGTGCGCGTGAATGAACGACCCCACTTGGGATATCACTCTTATCTTCGGCCACCAACGGGCGTGTCTCTCATAGTTACGAACCAGCCACAAGGATTCTAGATGACCGGGATGAGAGACACGTCAAAAGATATGCTGGATCAGCGAATGCTACTCCGTACTCCAACAACTCCAACCAAAGCTTATGTGTCTGCTCGTAAAGCACGGATACCAATGTCCCAGTTGGGGTAACTGTAACCTTGCATTGTCTCCCTTTCCCTCTCGGTTTGCACTACTTGAGTCTCCCAACCTCTACTCTCGCACATTCCTTTTGCATCGCTCGTGTGGTTTTAGTCAAACGGGCCCGCGAGATTCACGATGGAGGCTGTAAAGGACAACAAGATTACCCCGGCGGCACGGGCCGAAGGATCGCTTCGCGATGGATCCGTGGACGGCGAGAACGTCAAGAAGAATGACTACGATGACGATGTGGTCCAAGTCGTCGACAAGGCCGCCGAGCGCGCCCTCTGCAGAAAGTTGGACTTCCACATCCTGCCTGTACTGGCCGTGATGTGTAAGTAGCCTCTTCATCTACTTTGACTCGCGAGAGGATGTACTCGTGGTTGCTAATACTTGTCCGCCAGACCTCTTCAACGCGCTCGATAAGGGCAACCTGGGCAATGCCGAAACTGACGGCCTGAGCACGGATCTCGGCTTCAAAGATGGCCAGTACAATCTCATCGTCAGCATCTTCTTTGTGCCCTTCGTAGCGGCCGCGCCTATTGTTGCCCTCATCGGCAAGAAATTCGGCCCCGCCATCGTCCTCCCGATTCTCATGTTCGCCTTTGGCACAATGACGATGCTCATGGCCGCCGCGCAAAACTTTGGCGGCGTCTTTGCGCTGCGATGGTTCCTCGGCATGGCGGAGTCGGCGTTCTTCCCGCTGGTCATCTATTATCTCACCACATTCTACCGTCGCGGTGAGCTTGCGCGACGCCTCGCTGTCTTCTACGCTGCATCCAACATTGTATGGCCTCCTCCTCTAGCTATGGCCTGCCAGTGATGTTTTTGAAATTAACACATGGTAGGCAAACGCATTTTCCGGCCTTCTGGCTTTCGGCGTTTTCCACATCACCAACACCAAATTGCATCCCTGGCGATGGCTGTTCATCATTGAAGCCACTGCGACCATTCTGTTCTCATTCTTTGCGTTCTGGTATCTGCCACGTAGCGCTGCGGAGGCCAAATTCCTCACAGAGGAACAGAAGCAGCTTGCCCACCACCGCATCAGAGTTGACAGCTCATCCGTAGTCGGAGAGAAGATGAAGATCCGAGAAGCTGCCAAGGTTTTCAAGCACCCAACAACGGTAAGCATCTTTTATCTTCCTCTAATCTTTTCATTTTGGTGTTTGGAATCAAGACGTGCACTTGCTAATTCGCTTTCACTTAGTTCGGCTTCCTTGCCATCGAAATATGTCTTGGCGTTCCACTCCAGAGCGTCGGCCTCTTCATGCCCCAAATCGTTCAGCGCCTAGGATACAGCACCATCAAGACGAACCTTTACACAGTTGCACCGAATGTCAGCGGCGCTGCCATGCTCCTCATTCTTGCTTTCCTCTCGGATTGGCGACGTCTCCGATTCCCGTTCATTGCCTTAGGTTTCATGCTCACTTTCATCGGCTTTATCATATACGCTGCTATTGACGATGTTGAAGCTGAAATCAAGCTCGCGTACTATGCGTGCTTTATGATGACCTGGGGAACTTCGGCACCCAGTGTGCTGCTGTCGACCTGGTACAACAACAATGTTGTCAATGAGAACCAGCGTAAGTCAAGTAGAGAATCAGATTCTTATCCGCCGCTAGAGACTAATGTCGAGACTACAGGTGTACTTTTAACTTCAATCGGTGTCCCTCTAGCCAACCTCATGGGTCTTGTGAGCAGCAACATCTTCCGCAAGCCAGATGCTCCCAAATACGCACCTGCACTGATTACAACCGCAGCATTCGGTGTGGTTGGTGCCTCGTGCGCGCTGGCTCTAGGATTCTATATGATGTGGGATAACCGAAGGAGAAATCGGGCCGAGGGTGTTACCTTGACCGCTAGTGAAGTCCCGACATCGAAGTTGGGCGATGGACCTAGGAGCCCTCACTTCCGCTGGTTCTTGTAGGAGCACAGTGATGAATCCTCTCTGTGCAAATTATAGAAGGCGGTTAGATTGAAAACCCCCCCCTTGCGAAGCTTAGACGTACCTTAGTTCTTGATCCTCCATTCTAATGGTATTGAACTCATGATTGTACACTGTTTGACGTCTGGTGTCTGCACCTCCACGAGAGCTACCTGGGTGCGATTTCCTTTGAATGACGACCATTGTTGGTTCCACGGGGTCGTATACGACAAATAGTGGTAGCAATTATCACTCGTCTGTTGGTGATCCTATTGCTTGTTCTTCTTGTTTTTCTATCTTACATTGTAGGCAGGAGTCGGTCGAAGTAGGTAGTGACGGCCTGGGTGGTTGCCCCACCTTTATCCGGCCGTGATGACTAAGCCAGTTGTCCCACTTCGCCCAGGGCAGGTGCCAGCCAGCCCATGGTACCTGCCTATTACTCCTTATCAGCCTTTGCTGTTCCAACAACCATGATATCATTTGAAACTCGTTCAAATAAAGTTATGCTGAGCACTGCATCATTTTGACTGAGCTTTATGAGCGTAAACAGATTAGCTTCGAGGCAAAGAGGCTTGGCCAAAATACTAACCAGAAAGAGTTGCCATTTCCCGTTTGAGGCTTTGCTGCAGCCTAGGCGATCACACCACACGTTTAGTAGCTGCGGATACTCAGCTGAACACACGACCCACACGCTTCTAAGGAGGGGGAAGTTAGAACATCACACTGAACTTCAGTTCTTCATGGTCACCACCACAGGTTCCCAGGTACAGCATTGATCTGTCTTAGCTGGCAAAAGAGTTTCATTAAAAGCCGACAGATCTACCGAACCCTTCTAGCCATCTCGTGATTCACGACTTCTGATTTAGCGACTGAAATCCACGCAAGTACCTAGTTCATACGAAAAATGTCTAGCCTAATCGAATACTCTCCGACGCAAGCTGGGGAGACTCTTGGAGTCGAACAACTCTCGCCAGATCTCTTCAAGCTGTCATTGACGAGAGCCAACAAGTTCAGTATTTTCTCCGAGGCCATCGGCAGCTTAGATTCAGGCCGCGGAGAAGCAGACCTCATCCTCAGCAACCTCCAGGCATGGTCCGCCGAGGCCGCGGAACGCTTCCAGCGACGCACCTCAGACGTCATTCTCGACACTCCATTCCGGCTGCTTTGCTCAAGTCCAACTGGAATCCCATTCGATAGTCGTTTTGTGATCCGACAGTTTCTAGCCATTAGCTACAGTTGGCACAACCCGAGTTGGCCGGGGACACCACAATCGGTCCCAGAGCCTGGAGGGGTGTGGCCAGTTGGCAAACGTTTCGCCGATGCAATTCTAGAACAACGAGGCCATCCGCGCGAGGGAATGTGGATAGACCAGGTCTGCATCAATCAGCGTGATGAGTTTGAGCAGCAAAGAGCTATCGCGTCAATGGACGTTGTCTACAAATCTTGTCGGAAGCTGGTTGTATTGCTGGAGGATGCTGAGCTCACCAATGACGAGGCCGAGTTGTTCGACCTGTATGATGGCTACAGGTCTCCGTGTGCTCTCGAAAGGGACCCGACTGATGATAGAGAGATTTCACTCTTGATTTCACTCTATGACAAAGTGGCCGCCGCTCGGTGGTGGCAGCGTTCATGGTGTTACCACGAATTCGTTGTTGCCGAGCCGTGGAGTGACAAGCGACATCAACGAGTTCACAATACCGTTTTCATCCTGGGCCTTGGTGAAGACAGAACGGTTACGGTGGAGTGGACTACACTGCATGCAATTCTAGCAACCATCACAGTACAGCTCGGCCATCAGAATGAACGGAGCATTCATCTCAACCCAATCCTCTCTGGGTTCGCGAATCGCACATCCCCACAGTTCGACAATCCAGATCGCAAGGTCGGCGAAATCCGGTCCAGTTTCATGGCGAAGTTCAACGCCATCGCGCAGACGGGGTGCCTGATGCCTGGTGACAGGCTCAGCGTGTGCCTCAATCTCATCGGTCTTGGCTTGGCATTCTTCCGATCTGAGGAGCCGACAGTAGACGAGGTGTACTATCTGGCAGTTCTACTGGCCCTCGCAGCAGGCGAAAAGATGCCTCTTGCTTTCACCAATATAGAGCCCCTGACATTTTGCGGAAAGGGATCATGGCTTGCACGACCGGTCACGGCGGCGGACACCACGCTCAACAAGTTCACGTTGGGGGACATCAAAGGCATCCACGCCGTGACCTTCAATAAAATAGAAATCGACATGGTCTTTTTCAATCGGGGTGTATTGTGGGGTTCAGAAGAGGAACTCCAGCGCACATATGCCATCTTTCCAGACATGATAAGGAATACCCCGCCGCCGCTCAAAGCCCAGGTCAAAATGCCGGAGTTCCAGCCTGAAGAGAATATTGATTCGCCGCGAAGACGATTCCTTGCCGCCGTGCTGTCGAGTGGGCCAGACCTGTTGAGGCGCCTTTGGGCCCAGCTCGATCGTGAAGTGGTAAAGTGGAACTACAACACGGGCATCTTTGCAGACTTCAGAGTGAACGAGAGTTTGCGCCCTGGAGCGGAAGAGATGCTCAAGGCTTTTGCCAAGAGCGATCAGGGTCTGGTTGACATTGAAGACGGCATCACAGTCGAAGTTGCTACGGCATTCTTGACATGGATCACGGACCCAAGATCAATCTATTGGATCTCGACATTGGCTCTGCGACTTCCGTGCACACAAGAGGGGAAAGATGCACTTTTGACGGGGTTTAGCTTCACAAAGAACTTCCGACAGAGTGACATTGACACTCGAATGAGGGTGGCAGTGCCGACGGATCTGCTGGAAGATGACTGCGCGTGGATGAGGGCCTGGTTGCTGGTACCGTTAGATGACGAAGACATGGATTCAAAGGGGGCTTGGAAAGTCGCGGGTAAAACTTTGCTTCTGGGTGAGCCAGATCTATCTGCAAATCTGAGACAGATGGAGGATGGCGGATGTTCAGACTCTTTCATGAGCTTACATGCTAGACAGGTTATCGTAGGTTGATCATGGTGAAGAGTACCGGGCGAATAGGCATTGCGTGTTCCTGAGAGTTTCATTCCCAAAGTCATATGAAAGCGAAGAAGTTATTTACTTCGTTATTTAGTCGTGGTAAACTAATTCGTGAGAGCTGTGCATGGACAATAAGAAGCACGTAGCTTTCCAAGATCTTAGGTCCGTCGATATCTCGTATCACTCTGAGCCCTCAGTCTTCAGGCAGTGACCTCCATATTTATGGTCAGGTCAATATCTACAGCTTCTCTACGACACATATTCCTGTCTAGGAGTACACACTGACCAAAATTTTCGGCTCGGCAGGACTCACGTCTCAATGAGCTCAATTTGATAATGTGAGGTGAGCTCGTCACACAATGTTCTTAGCAACGATATCACAACTAACACTCCATCTTTGGAATGAACTCGTATGTCAAGTCGAAGTATCCTCGGACGCATATTCCATACTGTCCCCGAACTCTCTTACTCAGTCACAGGTACATGTAGGTGACGAGGGTCAAGCGGTGGGTCACCACTATGCTTCTTGTGGCATTTCTCTCAGCATGTCCACCACACCGAGCAAGGCACAGCCTTGAACTCCTCTCCTTGGTGTAGTTGGTTTATCACGTTCGACTGTAATGGTTTATCCCTTGTTATCGAAAGGTCTCTGGTTCGATTCTGGAAGGAGAGAGTGCGTGCATTTTTTGTTTTGCCTGTTTTCCAAGTTGAACCACATTGTGTTCGATTCACAACTTACCGTAGCTGCTTTCTTTTTGCTGCGGGGTTGTTAAGTGAAGTGGATAATTATTGAACAGTTGGGGACAGTACGCTTTGCCTGAGCATCATATTACATACTTTCAGATAGTGAAAGGCCGGAATGACGCTGAACGTGCCAAAGTTAGTGTAATTTGGTGAAGTCTGAACCATATTACTCATCAATCATAACGACTTCTGTTCTTGAGTTCGGTACCATCAATGGCTTTTGACGAAATCATTTGCACTAACACATCTTGGGCTGCCCAAAAGCCTTCCTTCATATTTTTAAGGCAATTTGTTATGAATGACGCTGGCATAGATAGGTAGGTATGTCCAAATGGTCTTTTTCTGTGCGTGCAGGTAAGTAAGCAGACGTGCAATTCATTTATTACGTATTCTACGGCTGGCCACAACTTCCGATCGAATGTTTGTTGAACGGTAGGAGCACAGCTCTTGGCATCATTCGATTTGACGTTGGCCCCAACATGCAAGTATTATGAAAGAGCCCCTTGCATCCAATGGGTCTGGCCTAATGAAGTGCACCTGACACCTTCGCGTTCCCCTCATTCCGCTCAGTCCGTGTGCATCTTCGCGTCAACAACGTCCAGTCCATCAAGTACAAGTGCACGCTCGCCATGGCTCGTCGCAAGAAGCGCACCGCCAAGAATGAGAACTTCGTCTATAGTCATGATGAGCTCGTATCGCTCATTAAGAAGCATTATCAACTGCTGATTGACATGGCCTACTTCGAGCCCGAAGATGTCCGCTGGCCATCAGAGCCCGCTGGATGGTCCGACGAGGACCTAAACGTGAACGCACTACAAATACTAGGTCGCGATGTCAAGGTCATTCAACTACTTCGGCATATCCCTTATCCCCGCAAAAGAAAGACTGAGGTCTACTTCGCGTCCATGGCTATTTCCTACTTGCATGAGCACTGGCAGCCCGGGACCGGCCGTCGCGTCAACTGGCACAAGAGGTCGTTCTGTGCGCTCGGCCTGGCGCCTTTCGACGGACCCATGCCACCGCATCTCATCACGCTGACGTGCGAGGAATCAGAGATAGGAATCACTTGGGTCATCGACACCGATAGAGGTGACCTCGGGCCCCTGAAGTTCGCCAGTGTCTACGTACTAACTCACTGCGTTTCTATCGTCAGGTTGCATCTACCCTCACGCGGATGAATATTACCTATTTGACGACGAACCTCCTGAGGTCGACGAGCAGCAGATGTGGTGGCTCAAAGCAAAGGCTCTCTCGTTCAAAGAGTTCTTTGATAAGATTCGAAATCAGATTTCTTCTCTGACACTTGTGCCGGCTCCTGCGGCGGGAAACCTTGGGAAGAGTATCATGGGTAGCGGGGACTTTGGGTCAGAGGTAAGCGGAGATATGCATCGACTGAGAACTTCCTGCTCATCTCGCAGAGAAGGTGAGCCCTGAACTGCTCCTGACATCCTCTAGGGTATCAAAAGACTGTACTATGAGTACGGCTGGCCGGGGCCTTTACGCAAGGAGGAATTCCTTCAAGAAGCGGTACCAGTGCGGGAGTCTGGCATTCGAGAGCTATCACGTCAAGACAATGAGTTTCACAACGCTTAAGGTAGTTGTAAAATGCTTGACTTCCATGTTCTCAAACCTATCCGCCGACGCTCAATTCCGTATTCATCGGGCAAGCCAGAAGGACTCGGCAGAACTTGGTTGATATCAAGGAGTTTTGAGTCAATGAGAGCAATTCCACTCCCAAGGCAGACGATGAGTAGCTTCTGGACAAGTTCCTTTCTTGATTATGAAAGTGTAGCCTGCAATCGCAGCAGTGCTGGGTTAGAGAACAGGAGAATCGGGGCTACGCAACTCGCCGGAGTCAGGCCCTTGCGCTTCCTTCTGCATCTGCGTTCACTACGACAGCGCATTTTCTTTCGAGTTACCTTGAAGATCCATTCGACTGGCGATTCCGATCTGCGAAGAAGCTGCGACTTTCAAGACACCAGGCGCCAAATTTAATGTTGTTCACGACGAAGCAGATGACGAATAACAAATCCGACTATGGTGATTATTGGATTAAATACATGATCTCATACACCTCTCTAGTTCTATTTAACGAGCACCCGGTCGACGACGACTTGTCCGTTCAATTTTGCTCACTAACTATCCAAATCAATGAAGATTGCTGCCAAAAATTTGCTCGCCCTATAAAATTCTACTTGAGTGACCTGTGTGCACTTCAAATTACCTATGTCATAATGTTTCCACTCAATCCACGTCTCGCAGAATTTTGTTCCATGCCGAGCGTTGCCAGTCCAACGTGATGTTGCCCTTCTTTCGTTCACTGCGGCGTGAAGTAGCCCAAGCGGGTCCCACGCGAGTAGTTTCGTTTCCTTCCACATCAAAACAAGGGAACTACCCCATTGGGGTCTCGAGTGGAGGCCAGTCGATGGGCTCCTGCGCTTCCGTATAAACAGAAAGACTTTTCCCTTCCCTCCTCTCTTCTACCCAACGATCGAGAACTGATCGATGTTCCGAGACGGAATGATCGAGCTGTACCTCTGGATGCTTGGGCCATACGGGCAACCCCTGAACATCATTGGGGTTCTGCTTCTCATGTGGCACCTCCCTGAAATGGTTGTCACGGGTGATGATCTCGTACAGGGTGAATATAACGCCCTTGATATCGTTACGATTTTCAACATACCCAGTGCCTCCAATGCGACCCGAGTAGTCGAAGTCAAATAGCAGCAGGTTATCTGTCGACAGATCGACTAGCAGATTCCTTGCATCAATATCTTGATGCATGATGCCGTGCTTCAGGTTGAGATCGTCGACAACGCGAGTCAACTGCTCAAGCCACTTGAGTTTGAACACGCGGGATTGATTATCTTCGAGTGTTTCGCCAGGAATATAGATACTTGTGAACCCAACAACGCGGCCTTTCAGTTCATCCACCACTAGTCGATCAAAAGGGACAATATTTGAGTGGCGAGGGAGACGCATCCACAGATTGCCCTTTGAATGAACTGTAAAAGAAAGTAGTATTTGAAGACGACTTTCTTTGGGCCATTGTCGTCTGGGTGTGGCTGATACGACACAAGATCAATGTCAGGACCGAGTCGATTAATTTCCTGTAGCTCAGAGCGAACAATCGTTCTGATACCCTCAGGTCGTTGAATTTCCTTTAGAGGCGGGTAATGCACGCATAAGTTTTCGTCGTCTTCGGGATCGGTGGACATGGAGGTCAAATTATCGTCTGGAGAGACCTTGATTGCGTACACATCATCTGGAAGAGAATCGATATGTTTCTTGAGGATTTCCACGGCCAGGTCCTCGCTTTCTTGCTTTCCGTCCATGGTGACGGCGATTGTTCGCCTCTGGTCAATACTGAGAATTTACCATGTGCTGGGTCCTTTGGGAAAGATGGCCCCGCCTGGAGCCCAGTATCCGAACTCTGGGTTGATCATCTCCTTGTGATGCGTGGTGATAGTTGCTGATGAGGTCCGAGGCAAGTTGTGCGATGCAACAGAGCTTGGGCGATTGGGCTGTGTGGTAAGACTGGCCTAGGTGATTTTAAGGGATAAGTCTGGACATAATGTTTGTAAAGGGGTAAACAGAGATGGTTGGCACGGCTGGAAAGTCTTGCGCCTCACAAACGCGGGGTAATAATTGATATCGAAGAAAGGGATACATAGTGTCAACCAACAGCCAAGACACATTACACAATCATGGGTAATACATATTCCAGTTTGCGGCGCATTATGTCCTCGCAACGTCTACCTATTATTAAGGTAGCTGCCGAAAAGTGTCAATTTTGGTGTGGGCTTCTAAATTTCTCAGCCGAGACTTGGGGTGTACCAGCGAGGCACTTCATTTCGTAGCCATTGGCGCATCGCTCGCTGTGCTTTGTCAACTTATGACACCAGTCGCGCAATCCTGTGGTTCCATGATCGTGCCATACGTTATCAATCTATCCAAGTTCGGTGCGAAACTTCTACAGGCAATAGTCCCTTCATTCCATTTCAAAATCAACTAGAACGTTCTTCGCAGCCACCCGTTTGCCGTTGTGGAAAACCTCACAGGACATCTCTACTTCCCACTCCAGTCTATAGAAAACCTTGCCAACGGGATTGGTAAAGGTAGGTAGAGACTCGAAATCAATTTTCCTGTTCCAAGTGATTGTGCATAATTCCTTGACGTCTGAGTCTTTGCGCGTAGGTGCCGGCGATGAGGCAGAGTAGCAAAGTCTTTCGACGATTTCGCTAGGAGGTTTGTCGTAAAGACGGTAGTAGCCATGGCGAAGGGCCTTGGTCTCGCAAATGTCTGTGCTTTACGAGACGGTTCAGGAGACAACTAATCGCAGGAATGATCTATGGCATAATTACCTCTGTCAGATACCACTTCATCTCGTTGTCTGCCTTCCAATTCATCTCTTGCACGTCCCACACCCTATCAATCTTCAGATGGACTTGGGGGTCGTAATTCTTAAAGTGACTTTGACCATAATTGAGTCCTGCAATCCTAGACTTTATTGCCTGGGCGTGACTTGGTACTTCGTTCTGACACGCAAGTCCTCGCAGCACAGCGCCTCGGCATACGGCACTCCAACTGGTTCAACCCACAGTCAGCACATACAAACGCTTCAATTCCAATAGAAAGTGATACTAACGGTCTCGATCCTTGCGCTTGTAGAACTTGTGTGTCACTGGTGGCAAGTTCTCGAGCAAGATGTGTGTAGAGGTAGGGGCAGCGACCAAAGCCCCCTACAAGAATGATGTACTGACATGCATTAGTATTCCAGTGACTTCGGAAGCCTTTGAGGTGATCTTACCTTTGGTTTCCTATGATGCTTTTCTTCGATTTGATGGATCTGCTCTCCGACCAATCTTCGACTTCTTTGGCGATCGGCCGGAACACGAGGTCCAAGTCCGCATGGCTAAGTATCAGGGTCCCTCTTCGAAAGGTGCTGCTGTGACTCTTCTGTTGACGACTTTGGGGCATAGTCACAACCCAATCTTTCTGTTGGCCGTAAAATTGCTTTTTGATGCCATGCTCCCAATTGTCATTTAGAAGCCTCTTCACCTCATCTTTGGACATCGCGTCCCACATGCCTGGGCTTAGCTGGTGACTCAACAGCTCGACGAAGGCTTGGTCAAGGAATACGCCACCGCAACGCCTGCCGTTTACCTTTACCACTTCCTTCACAGCCACGGGGCTGGTACCTACAACCTCATAGGCCATAAGGTCGACTGTGCCGCCCCCAGCATCGCAGACAACGAAATAATCACCATCCTATAAAGAGGTTTAGTACTTGGGATCCAAGACATATGATGGTAGAACAAAGCGACCTACCTGAATATCAGGGCGGTTCTTAAGATCTTCCATCGTAGCCAAAGCAGCGGCCTCGGCTTCCGAGATGAATGATAAGACGGTGTCACCTGCCGGACGAGTTTCTAGGATCCCAGCATTCTCCACCGCGCGCTTCATACGTGCTTTAGAGTATTCAGGCCAAATTGCTGGAAGAGTTATAACCACATGAAATTTGCAAAGCTTCATGAGGCCTATTCCTGTCGACTGACCGATGTGGTCGATGGCATGATTCCATAGGCGACGAAGATAGCTGCTCACAGCCTCCACTGTATCCCTGTTTGCATCGTCTAGAAGTCTTTTGGCAGTGGCTATCTGACGTGAGTTCTGCAGGTCAGGAGAAAGATTTTTTGCATCGATGAGAAGCAGCTTAAACCATTTGAGGGCTTCTTCATCAGTGGCGGCTGGTATGTTGTAGCCCCAAAAAGCTTCATCTTGAAGACCGCGATAAAGCAACGTGGACGGTGTCTTCTCGGTGTCGGAGTTGAAGTTCAACTCCGATGCCCATTGATTGATAACTTCAATGTTTTTGGGCTAGCCTGAGAAGGCCCAGCTAACACCAGAAAATCTATTATTTCAATCAGTTAAATGGCCTATTAAGCCGCAAATGAAACCTAAGTTGTCCCAAAGTCGATGCCGATGACAATAACATTTTTCTGCTCGGTGCTGATAGGATCTCTGTAACACAGCTCGACCATACTGACTGATCTTGACAGGAGTTGTGGACTTGTTACTGAGAATACCGAGATAACTTGATAGCTAACAGTTGTCACTTGTTTGCACTATGTAGATATGATGGAGCAAAAAGCAATGAGAATATAAGGTAGTCAAGGTGAAGAAGGGAGCTGGACCTTGTGCTCGGAGAGGTGTGTTTAAGTGAGAAATCAAACTACAGGACATTTCACTTTTCCACCGTGGTTCAGACCTTGCACATGCTTCAACTCATCTTCTAGGTTCATGCAACTACTAACTAGCTTTCGAGATTTGTTTCCGATGATGGCTGCCTTTTGTGGTCATCCTTAATCTTGAGGTGCTTTACAGACCGACCCCAGTCTCGCTTCCACCGTTGTCAGATATCCTTATTCATGTGATGTTCAAAGGGAGTATTTATTGACCATACGAACTCCCCACAGCTCTCATTAGATCACTCGCCTCAAAAGAAACCTTTTTTTATCGTAGCCCTCGAGAAGCTTACTTACGTATGCTCATTGCCGTGCAGTGAGGTTAAAACAACACCAGAACCAACGAAGCGGTATCCTCTTGACGCTAGAGATTGTCAACACTCTCCGCGCAATTATTCCATCAATTAGGCACAAGGCACGACCGAAAACCAAACCGGTTGCAGGCTACACCAGATGAGTCAGGCTTGCCACCAAGTTCAGAACACGACCGACGAGTTGAACAGCCTGAATCTATGCTGGCCGGTAGCCACCGAAGATTGTCAAACTGGTTCTTTACACATGTACCCACACATAGCATGCGGCGTGATCAAACGGGAGAGATCGACAATTTCCAGAATGAAAACACACTGCTGCAAGAACAAATAGATCAACAAGACAAACACTCGTGTCATGCAAGGCAGCTTTTGACCAAGCTTCGCGACGCGTGAAGGAGCTTGAGCGACAACTCACAGACTCGAAACGAGCATACGATGCACATGTCCGGCAGAGAGACCTGGATCATCAGCGCGAAATTAGGGGGTTAAAGGGTCATATCTGTGACTTTGAAGCTGCTAGATCTGCAGAAAAGACCATTGCAAATAGAAAGAAAGTCTCCGACACCGCAATACTCGAAATCTGGCAACAGATGGCGTACAATATCCGCGCTGTTGCCACAACCCTTCTCACTTACTGCCAGGCGAAAGAGGAGTTGGAGAAGGGCTTTCAGACCTGCCAAACTACGGCTGTAGGGATGACCCCCTTTGAATATGATTTGCTTGCAAACGAAGATATGAGATCTGCTATCGTTGAACATCATATCTGGCGGCGCATCCTATCTCGCATTTTTGGAGATGGTCCTCCAAGGGAACATTCCGGAGCCTGGGGCGGGACGGCTGGCTCTAGGCTTCTTTTTCTTTGCAAGGTTTTGATCAGTGAGTTCTTCTCTTCGAATGGCCTCGTTTACCAGCTTACTTATCTCTTCGGAATAGCCGCAGTTTCTCTCGACACTGCCCCGGAGTTCTTAAAATGGAGATCTGAGGGCGCTGCTATGGTAGAGGATCTTTTCGGGCCACAGTAACAGAGGCTACGACATCTGTCAGATACAGAGCAAAGGGGCTTCTCGGTCTTAATACCCCCGGACAAAAAGGGCGATCGGTTAGTGAGACACAGCTTCTACAGAGACTTACTTGCGATCATGAAGGACGCAGTTAAGCTTCAGTCGATCTTCATTAAGTCGAGAGCGTTTTTCCATATTTATTAGTTGGACGTAGCCAATCCTCCTGATGGGAAAGCGACATTGATATACAACCCGGACATGATGGAGGCTGATGCTTGAGAGAAAACACTGGGAATGGGGAATGGCGTGATTCTCAACACATCGCCAGGTCTTACCAAAGCCGGTACTGCCAATGGAGATAGTTACGACTGTGTGATGGTGTTGGTGAAACCTAGGGTAGTATGCGACTAAGTAAGGTAGGGACATGGAGTAGGATTACCCACTGATTTAGCTGTTCTCTTGACTGCTTCGCGTAACGAAGCCAAATCCCATTTATCTTACCATAAAACCCATTCTTAACGAGACAATCGCGTCAGGCTTTCTCAAGAATTCGCTGCAACACTTCTCTCCAAAGAACTTGTCAATATTTATCGGTCCCTTCGTTTTAAATTAGTCTACATGTGTGCTGGCCTGGATCAGGATAGCTCCATGATCATCTTCCTACTCACTAGTGAAAAGCTTCTGATTATGATACTTGCTAGTATTGTGATGCCCGGCACAGGAACATCTCGATGTCGACATTCGTTGCCTACCTAGCATCGTTGCCTTCGATAGCAGGTCTGCCAGCAATGGTGATCGACCACTCCTGAAAGTTCACCGGGTCGTTCAAATTAGCTCCAAACTTACTACCGAACTTCGTCTTGGACTGAACATGGTGGTTTGATAATTCTCTTAGAATAAGCTTTGCACTAAGTTGAGTTCTGGTTGGCCTCCTGCGCAGAGTTCAGCAACATCATTTTGTAGAACCGGTGGGCCTCCAAGGACTTAGTTACCCTTCAAAGTTTACGAAGACGGGTTGGCCTCCTGCATAAGGTAATTAGTGTCAAAGTTTCATATAAGCTGTCTTTGATTTTTCAATTACTTGTGACACTAGACGACACACAATCATCTCCGGTGTGCCTCTTGAGTCTCAAGTTCACAAAGGCTATGCATTTCTCTAACTCTCATCTGCGGCATCACAAGCAGATCTTGTAATGCCGAAGGTAACAAATTTACGAAATTTAATGCATTCAGCAAATAGACATTTGAATGATTAACCTTAAGTGGAAGACTATTCTGGACTTTTAGGTCACGGATAAGTCGAATGTTGATCCGCAGGCTTCCCCATTTAATTAGTAAGAATTTTAGTTCGCCAATCCATCATTACACCCATTTATGGAGCCTTGGACTTCGACAAGAACTAGGCCTGGTCCCAGCAAGGCCAATTTCACCTTCTAAGGTCGGGATTGATGCAAGCGTGCGGTGACTTTTCCTCAGTAACATTGAGTCACTAACTTCAGAGACTTCTTTCCTTACGTATTGCTAATGTCAGGGCCCTCCATAAACCAAAAGGCTCCGGAAACTAACTCGACCGAACCCACGAGTGCGTAACACTTGTCTACCGCGATGACATGGAAACTCAGCCACAGTCATCACACTGATCTGCTCAGCCCCAAGACCTACTTCCTTCAACAGCTCCAAGATCGCACACATCGTTTCCCCCGACGCGAACACGTCATCTACAACCACAACTGACGCCTCGCTCCGAATCGCATCTCGATCCAACTCAAGTCTTCTTCCCTCTACCCCGTTCACCCCCGATGAGATGTGAGACACAGGCTTGGCAATAGAAACAACAGGTGGCGGCAGCTTGCCAGCCTCTCGGATCGAGACTAACGGCAGACCAACCTGCAACGCCAATGCTGACGCAAAGATGAAGCCGCCTGCCTCGCAGCTGACGATGGCGTCGACTTTTGACCAGGCTCCCGTGAAGTGAGACTGTAGAAGAGACGTACTTAAAGCCAAGCCACCCGGCATCTGGGCGATGTTAAGGATATGGCGGAATTCGATGCCTGGACGTGGAAAGTCTGGTATGATGCGCACCATATCGTTGAGCCGCCTCAAGTCTGCACTTATGAAAGGAAGCAGACTTTTTCCTGCGAAGGCTCTTGGAGCGTCATCTCCCGCGGTGTCATTATAGAAAGACAAGCTGGGCCTGTAGTCGCAGTCACCCCTTGCCGGCAGCAGCTCAGCAGTCAGCTTGCCAGGTTCCTCTTGAGAGCCATTGTAATCTTCTATGCCAGTGCTGAATCTTTGCCGAAGTTGTTTGATAATTAGTCCGGGTTTGACGCGGACATCGACAAGCCTGCTGTTGGGCACCAGGTGGCCCAAAGTTGTGACCGGCGCCTGATCTCTCATGCCTGTGATGAGCAGCACATCCACGCCAACAGCGCCGTAAACAACGTCTAGAAAGTTCTCAACTGGAAGCTGAGGTCGTTCCTGCACACGTTCATTGAAGAACGCTGTCAAAGCCGGCCGATGCCTCTCCTTGTACTCTCGCTCACTGAGCATTCGTCCCAAGTCCGCGCCCGTAGCCGCGGCGAATTGCCGCTTGATTGCATCGCTGATGCTAACAACACGCGCAGTCTTGCCATGTTTATTGAATTCATCAGTCCAGATCTCAGCGCAGGAATCTTTGCCCGCACAGTTGTCCCCAGTCACCAAGATGATAAGGCCTGGTTCCATCGGCTCTCTTGGGAGGGGGCAGGCATATGCAAGTATGTGACGCGGGTCCGCGACACGTTTGAGGTGGGCTAGACGAGGGCGATTTGGTCCGAAAGCTCTGGCTGCCAGTGCTGCGTCTCGGGGATCAGGCCCGAGGTCGGCACCGTAAGCTCCGGTGCTAAGCGGCAAGAGAGTCCCGGCAACGGCGTAGACCCACTCTACGGCGGCCCGAGCAACTTGGGATCCGTCTTGCTCGCGCGGCCAGACGCCAGTGATGACGCAGGCAAAGTCCCAATCACGGCAGCCGAAAGCGGTGACTGATTCCGGCAGATCGCTGATTGCACCACCGCCTTGAAGGAGATGAAGGTAACTTAGCGCAGAGGGGCGGGTTTGGACGGCTGAGATCAATGCGTTTGCAACGTCGACCCTTCCGATATCCTTGAGGTATACGCAGCGCTTGAAAGCAGATGTCTTGCCTCCAGCGTGGCCACCGTGCATTGCTGACATGTACATCTCAGTTTCGAAGAGACCGATGCTGTCCACGATCTTGGTGCTGTACTCCGGGCCCAGAATCGTGGCCATGGGCGTGGAAATAGGCGTGGGAGTTTCAGCCAATCTACCAGCAGTTGAGGCTTCGTACATGGTCACGCCGAGATGGAGTTTCCCAGTGTCCCAGTATAGAAACGCGTCGGCAGAACTGTGTCGAGAAAGTTGACTAGCAATGTCATGGTCGAATTCAGCAACCTTGCCTTGCGCCTCGTCGTCGTCACGCAGCGGTATGACCCAGTTCCTAATCAAGAACGTTGGAGCTGGCTGTCCTGCAAAGACAACGTTGACGACGATGCCAAAGTTGGTTCCTGCCCCCTTGATCGCCCACAGCAATTCTTTTTCGTTCTCTGGGCGTATGGCATCGGCTGGCAGGTGACCTGCAGGAACACGGCCGACGCATGAAATCTGTCCAGAGTCAATGCTAACAAGAACGGCACCGATGATGGCATCGCACGCGAGTCCGTGAAGTCGAGCCAAGTGCCCAATGCCACCTTGAAGCCACAAGCCTGCTCCAACACTTGGCCGAGATCCCAGAGGCACAGTCAGCCCCTTTTTCATGGTCTCGAGGACGATGTCTCCCGTCTTGCAACCGGCACCGGCTATGAACAGGCCTCCGGCTTCCCCTGCGTCAACAACGTGGACCTGATTGAAGGCGCTCATATCAATGGCGACGACATGAGGCCAGAGACAATGACCGCTGTGGCCACCACCCACGACTGTCAACCTCATTTGGTGCTCCAAAGCCCATCGAACACACTCCTGAACTTGCTGAATGTGTGCTGGTCTGATGATCGAGGCCGGACAGTTGATACGAGCTTCCCGGTTTTTGACAGGCATATTCCCATCGACAGTCGGCAGCCGTGAGGTCAACTCTAGCAGCGCGGTCGAATGTCGCGAGAAAGCCATCATGACATCGGACGCAGCGAAGACGAGATGGTCTTTGTCACGGCGGCCGAGTGTGCGGCAATGATTCTGCCATCCTAGTGAAATGCTCGCGGACTTGGGTACAAAGCCAGCGATAAATGAGGCGAAAGAGTCGAGCGAGTTGTTGGAGTCTTCTACGCGGACTGTGCCGGTCGGGAAACAGGCGGTTTGATGAGGTACCAACCCGTTCAAGTCCAACGGGCCGTCTCTGTGGAAAAGTATGACCATGCCTCCAGTTGTTGATTCATCTATGAGGTTGAGTGCTGCACGGATGTAATCGCATTTTGGGCTCATGCCGTACATGCTGTGACAGAACAGGATAACATCGAATTTGTCGTTGCTCAAGATCTTCAGAGAGTTGTCCAGATTGAACGGAGTCTGCCTGATGTCGGGGTCCGTCTCAAGACATTGAAAGACAGCGTTCTCAGTCGATAGAAGATCTTCTTTCAACCTCGAAGCAAAGAGGCCGTTTGGTTCAAAGGCGGTGTACCGTTTGATCTTGCGCTTCACATCACAGGGCAGGTCTCCCAGCACGCTCTTCGATCCAGGTCCAATCTCTAGAACAGAGATACACAAACTCGAATGAAGTATTGAATCGAGGAGCTGAGATAGCTGAGGTAGAATGAAGTCTTGGTATGCTTTAGATGCAGGACCCGCTTTGAAGAAACTGAAGCCGGCGCTGTATTGTGCATCAGATAAAGGCTGAGTGGCGGTTGATCCATGGGCTGCTGCCTGCTGCCTCAGAACACTCTTCAGATGTCCCAACGTTGCCATAATAGGTGACAGGGTAGTTTTGAAGCGTTGGATTGCGTGAGAGAGAAAGGTCAACACCAAGTCGAAGAGCAGGTTATGGCGTTTGATATAAGACCTTACTCAACATGCGGGCTATGCCCTGCGGCAGCTGACCGCAATGGTCCTGAGTTTTTCTGTCGAGTGTCTCGGCCGTTACAAGGTTACACAGTCTTCAGCTCAATCCATCTGCGTGCTTGAAATTTTTGCCGGCCTCCGACATCATGCAAACATGCAGCTCGTTATTCCCTTTGGCCAGTAAGCCAGCATCCAGCATGCGGTGGGCCGCATCAACATGGGAGCAATTATTGCACCAATAGTTTTGCACATGAAAGCGAAATAACTCATGATTTGCATGTTACAAACTTCATATCTTTATGGAAGAAACCAAGACTGCAACCCGAAATCCGGCGAGATGATGTGTGGTTGAGGAAACGGCGATGTTTGGCCCTTCCGCATTGGGTCTGATGACGGCCCCACCCCGGCGTCCGGCCCCGGCCCCGTTTACTTACAACTTTGCCATGGCTTTACAGTTCAAGGCCTTCAATAACAACGGTGACATTACAAGAAAGATTGAACACTTCTTGAATCCCGGATGTACTCGTATCCTATTGGGCTTGGGTTGGGAGTCCAGACGGGGACTATCTACCGCAGTTTGGAGTGCCAGAGCAAATATGTCGAATGTCGAAAGATGGGCGCACACATTTACTGCATCAAACCTTTTCAGCATGATCTTTGTGTTTGTAGCTCATATTGCTGGGATTCAAGGGACATCTTCTATCAAGCTACATTCCTTGTCTTTCGCGAGTTTGCTGTGGTCAGCCGTAGAACCCCCTACTTGTTTGATGTTTCCATGGGAGGAAGTCTTCTGACTTGCGGTGTCTTGGGAATCAATGATCATAGTGATTGTTAGCTATAGGCACCTCCAATCAACAAAGAGGCTGTTCACATACCTACAATACGCAAGTCCTTGCTCAAGTAGCACAGTGAATGGCTGGTGGAAATTTCGTCCGACATGAGAAGTTGTCACGCTCAATAAGAAAACCACCGCATCACGAACTCTCAGCTCACTGTTCAAGCACCACCAGCACCGATTCACCCCAATGTCTTCTAACATCTATATAAAGAATCTTGAAGCAACGAAACCAGCTTCTATCCATCTCTCAAAATCATCACCAAGAACACTACAGATTTCAAAAACAACACAAACCATCACAACAAAAGAAGCACACCCAACATCAACATCAAGAACCCCCAAAACAACAACTCAACACCATGTCCAGCAACAGACACAGCTCCAACAATGGGGACACCCCCCCTCGCCGTCTCTCCCCAGGAATTATAAACGGCTTCTCCGCCCTAGACGCATACTGGCACATGAACCGCAATGCCGCTGCCAATAACGCAGCCTTTACCGGCAACGCCAACAACGGCGCAGGTTTCTCAGGCCCAACTTACGCCAACGGCGGCGGCTCCACTTACGGCGGCGGTTCAACTAACATCCCCTTCCGTCCAGCCAACGGCGTGAATGGAACAAATGGAACAAACGGGAACAGACAGCAGAGCCCCCTGACTCCAATGCGTCCTGCCCCTCGCAGTCCACCCTTCACCCACGCTGGATTTGGTAGAGGCGCCCCTGGACCTGGACCGACGAACGGTATCAATGGATACGGTAGAGGCGGTTCGTCCAACGGCGGTGGAGGAGCCTTCATGTCTGGCGCAAATGGTCCCCGTGCAAGCGATGCGTACCGGGACAGCCCCGCAGCTCTGTTTGGCGTACCAGGCGGCTATGGACGGGGTGGCGGTGGTTCTTCCACCCAGAATGGGATGACCAACGGCCATACCAACGGCTACACCAATGGCTATGGTAGTGATAGTTCGAATGGCAGCCCTACGCGTAGTCCCAATGGTCGGGGCCGTGGACGTGGGAATGGGTATGGTCCCTATGGACCCTACGGCCGCGGTGGTGGCGGTGTTGGCGGCGGCCGGGGTGGTCATTCTGGCGGCTTTTCCTACTAGACTCTAGTAATGGCATGAGCTCTCCCTGAGGTGGTTCGAGAACCTAAGACGGGGCTCTAAGTAGTAATATAGAAAAGGGGCAAGGTCAATGTCTCCTTCAGCAGTATGTAAACATTAATTAGTAGGTAGACCCTAGTCGCGAGCCCATAGATAGCGTCTAACCGAATTGAAGTAAAATTTAAAAACATGATCAACTCTATGCGCAAGAGTATTGCTCTCCGAAACATCTATTCACCCAGTCAGTCGAATAAGCCACCACTGAAGCCCATATATACCCCCTCAACTCCAATCCTGTCACCAGCCAGCAGGCGCCCGTCTAGGTCGACGAGTCGGGTCAAACTGGCTGGGTGGTGGAGTGGTTTATGGTCAATGATCAATTACGCTCACAGCCTACTCGACGACAGGCTACCGAGATCCCGAGTTCGAATCCCAGCATGAGCACCAAGAGATGTAGCCCCTGATTCAGCACCGGGGGGGTGAACTCTTTTTTTTCCCTCCTCATTACTAACAGACGTGGGCGGTAATTTGTTTTATAGTTTTACTGGACACTGACATTACGACAAGGTAGTTGAGGTGCCTCGTTGACGAGCGTGATGTTGAGAGGATGGATGGGAAAGCCCCTGGATTGCGCAAACATTAACATTGTGATGATACGCCCATCTAAAGCACAAAGGTTTTACTATAGAATCAGTGCTGCATGGAACCAGGTATCCTCAAGACAACGCGTCTCCCGCCAGCAAGGCAACAACAGTTCGTACGGCCGTCATCGGCCCCTCGTTACCCTGAACAAATCTTTCGAAAACCTTGGACGCTGCCGCCAATGAACCGCGCTCGTCACCTAAATGCCCTGGTCGATGTTAGTCAGAGGCGTGATACAGGGCTTCCTCAAGGGTACTCACACTTGCCGGGCATGCCAATCACCAACCCAACCTTGCTTTGCGCCTCGCCCGTCCAGTCAAAATCAATCCGCCATAGTAATCTCAAACACGATGTTTCTTCCTTCACGGCGCCTGGTATCGGAATCTCGTAGGCTGTTCGCCCAAGATGAGGCAGCAGTACTGAACGAGGCAGATTCTCGCCCCGATTCCTCTCGGTGGCACCATCCGTATCTTGACTGTTGTCCTCTTCGTCGTCCTTCCTCCTTCGCTTTTTCCGTCTTGTCCGTATCCTCGCCACGCTCTGTGCCAGCTTCTCCTTGTCGCCGAGTTCGGTGTCGAGCGTGTGCCAAACATTCGCTCTCTCGACGGCGACTCTATACCACTCGGACATGGCCCAAGTGACTGTGCTGACGTTTCGGTTCATGTGAGTGTTGGAGCCTCCGATTGTGACCTTTTCAACAAAGGGGCCAAGTTCCGCGACGGCGGCAGGGTCCAGGCGGGGCACTGCGAGCTCCTTGATTTGGAGATTCTCGGTGTCGACAGTCATTTCCATCTTCGCCATGAACAAACCCGCTGGATGAGCCGATCTGACGACGATGTTGTGTTTCCGAAGTAAAGGATCAGAGTTTCTTTCTTTCGGCAGCATGTTCGTCGTTGCTGAAAACTCAAAGGGGGTGAAGGCCTGAAGGTATGGAAGCTCATCGATGGCCGTCATCGCTATGGGGTGGTGAGAAGTCGGAGCGGCGACTTTCTCTGGCTCTTCCTTTGGCAGAGACAGTTGAGCTTGCCCAAGAGATCCGAAAGAAAGCCACGATGTTGGATTCATGGCCATGTCGAACCATCCTTCTGCAACATCTGGCTTGGCTTCCTTCTCAGGGGGCACAAGATGACGGCGGAGCAAGTCGAGAAGTTGGTTTTGACGAGAACGGCCCAAAGGCTGCACATCACCTGATCGACGAGCTTGCGCCTTACGTATCCGCTCGTTCTCATCGGTTGCAAGTTCCAGGTCGGCCTCCAACTTGGCGAGTTGCGCCTGAAGCGCGTCCCTTGTCTCCTTGAGCTCTGCATAGGGATCAGGCACTGGTATCCCACGCCCCTCGTGTGTCCCTGAAGGGCCTTTTGTTGATCTTGTCTGCTTTGCGGTCTGGGTCGGGCTCTTCTCTCGCGCAGCTCGTGCCATGGCCTTTTTGGAGGGCTCCTGCGCTTTTTGAGAAAACTCGGGTGGTCGGAGAGGCGGTTGCTTCAGTGGCGAGCTCTTAGACGGTGAAGCAATCCGCCGCTTCTTTTTCGAGGGCGTATCGTGTATGCCGCGAGGAGGTGTCGTGACGACAGGGTCAGCCTGGCCCCTTTGCGTGGGCGTCGGCGGGAGTTCAGGCTCTTGATCAAGTACAGGCTCAGGTCCGGCTTGAGGTTGACGAGGAGGTGCTCTTCCAAGAGCGGCACCATGGCGAGGAGGTGTGCGGTTCAAGACGCGTCCAGCGAAAGGGTTGAAGTCCTCATCATCGTTGGGTCCAGGTTCGGGAAGTGGCCTGGGAACGGGGATGCCGCCGGACCGGCGTGGCCTAGACGCCAAAGCACCGCTGACCCTCGACTCAAGAGCCATTCGCCGTGCTGGAGATCCCAAGTTGGTTGATTCGACTGCAGTTGACCCAGACATATTACTCCTTGGGCGCGCAGGCCCTCTCTCTAAGAATCGCTCTGCCTGGGTCTCGGACTGGGCAGCTGAACCCTCGCCAGCGACATCTTGGGTGGTAGACTGCGTTGACGGGTTGCTGCTACCCGCCTTTGACGGACTCAGGCTTCGACTTCTTCTTCGTTGGATATCGGGATTCGTCCGGGAGAGGCTTGCTCTAGTTGGCGACGCGAAGGATGGTCTCCTGGGGATTCGCGACCGTGGTGGGGGAGGGTCCGGCGGAGTGGTCGATTCGTTATTGCCTTCGTCGCGCTCTCTGCTCAGGCGGGGAGAAACCCTCCGCCGCTTCGGCGCGGACTCGTCCATGCTCAATGATCAGCGTGAGCCCTACTGAAGCATTTTCAATGCGGAGCTGGGCACTCGAGGTTGTTTTGCAGTGCTGGTTCCGACCTTGGTGAGATGCGCGACGGTCTCTCATCCAGTGGGTGCACAGGCAGCGCGTTGTGTACATGCGACCCCACCGCTTTCCTAATTGGGCAGACCTTGGGAGGTAAACAGGAGAGGTCCTCTTAGAGCTCTTAGGAGCCTGAGTCTAAGTGCAAGCATCTCCCAAATCTTACTCAATTCCAACCACGTTCTAGAGTTCTCTGTTTTATTTTTCGTTTGCTTCTCAGTTTGATAGAAAACTCAAGATACTTCATGATTATTCAGTCGCTGCTGAAAAGCAGTTGTTTGGCCTGCCATTGACGTTTCCTTCCTCACCTTACCTCACCCCCCTCAGAAACGGAGTACAAAGTCTAGACGCGAGAGCACGTGACAGTATCTCCCACCTTACCTAAGCACCAATTTGAGAGACCGATGACGTCCGAGGCTTTGATGACCGCATTCCAATCGCCCTGGTCTCTCCCGCCTCTGTAGTGACAGCAGGCCGGCCTCACTCAACCCCAACAATGCCCATCTCCAAGCTTCAACCTACCTAGAACTGGACATACCAACGGAGCACACTCAATATGTCAGCACCCGCCAGATTACTCCCCCGCCTCCGGCCTCTTGTGCCGCGCATCGCCCGTGTACCCCGAGGTGCCTTCATCACAAGCCAGTCGCAAACCGGCCCGGCACCCATCGAGCCCACCCAGACCCAAGCGCACCCGCTGGGCGCCTACTACGATGCGATCCTCAACGACCCCCAACCCATCCCCGATGTGAAGCCCGAGGAGCCCCCAAACTCCTCCGCCCACAAGCAGGAGCAAGGCCGTAAGACGTCGCCTCCCTCCCCAAGCCCAAGCCCAAATCCAAACCCAACCACCGAACTCGTTGCTGAAGCTCTACCCGCACAGCCGGTGCCGATGCCGCCGCCGCAAACCGCGGCTGAGAAGGCCGCCATCGTCTTCGGCTCTGCCCTGGCCGGCCCTGCCGCGCGCCAGAAGCGTCTCGAGGAGTTGCGTTCCAAGAGCACGACGATAGCGGGGGTGGTCATTCCCCCGCGGCCGGAGGAGCCGGATAACTGCTGCATGAGCGGCTGCGTCAACTGCGTGTGGGAACGGTACAGGGAGGAGATGGAAGACTGGTCGGCGGCGAATGCGGAGGCACAGCTCAAGCTGAAGGAGCAGCAAGGCGCGAGCGATTCAAATACCATGGATGACGACGGCGGCGGTTCAGATACCAATTGGGTGCCGCAGGATCCCAAGATTGCCAAGAACATGTGGGATGAGAAGCTTTACGACGATGTCCCCGTTGGCATCCGAGAGTTTATGAAGACGGAGAAGAAGTTGAAAGCTGTACATGAAAAAGAGGGTACGACTGGAGGCTGAGGGGAACGGTACTTGGTTTCTCGGTTCTTTCTCCTTTCTTCTTCGTCTCATAGCTTGCGTAGGAGGCAATCGTCTTAAAAGTTCCATCATCAGCGTCATCCATAGACATTTGTTACAATACACAATACCACAATCAAGTTGGTTCCCAAGAGCTGTGGTGCTGAAGTATTTACAGCAAAAAACCCACCACATCCTCCCTGGCCAGCTGACTACTGTTTTAATACAGGTGATATTCGAAGTTTCCGACAGCTTCAAGAATTGAAGTGGGGAAGAGAGCAGAGGGTTGACAAAACTATCACATAGCTCGACTGGCCCCATCTCAACGCCGAGAGACAATATCTGTCATCAGCATGGCCAAAGTCCACGGTCATCTTCTCCCTTTATTGTCTTTCAGAAATCCAGGAGCTTTCGTCGTACTTGCCTTGTCAACCTCAGCATGCACCTTCTTTCATCGCCGAATCTCCTTTTCCTCTCATATTTCATCTAAATCTTACACATGCCTTCTTCAACTCGCAATTCACCCCCCTTCACTCACACTCACGTTTTTTTTAAGTCTATGAGCAGTCAGTCACTATAAAGGGCTCAGCCAATGGTCTCTCAATACCTTTCGAACGGCAGTTGAATTGAAGCATGGCATGAAAGGCAGTGATCGGGGGTTCCTCATAATAGTATCTCGTTCATGCAGTCACTCATTCAAACACCAACAGGGGAAATTCACAGGGTACTTAAATACCTTTTCCTCCAAAGCTCCCGTCACTGTCGTTGCGCATTATCGTTCCCGTATTCGTTTTGATACTTCGAATACGAACGATCTGGTTACGGAAGGTGACGAGAGAGGGTTCCTGCCTTTATTAGCTACCAGCACAAGCCTGAGTCCTCGGCTCTCCGTACCTTGCCGTCTACAACCTTCCAATCGCCCTCACCTAGCCTGCCGACACACCTCTGCAGACCACCTTAGGGTTTCTCAACCCCTTGGGATCGATGCGGATACTGACGACTAAGCACCTGAGGGTGCCAATGGCCGCCTTTTAATGTACTAACCTCTTCCCTCTCTCCCTCTCTCCCTCTCTCCTTCTTTCCAAACTAACCAACTCAACACCAAAGATGGCATCCAGAGGCACAATCACTCCGCTGCCAGTCATCCACGAGGAGGGGGACTGGGAAGACTCCTCCTCCTCGTCGGATGACGACTACAACGAAGACGAGGACCTTCTCTTGCCCCACGAGAGGGCCCGTCCGCCTTCTCCTCCCGCCCACTCGGCGCGACTCCGTCTCATCTACCACTCGAGGACCTGGGAGACGCAGATCTACATGCTGAGGGACGGCAAGGCCCTCAAGGAGCGATCCTCCTACGAGACGTTGAGCGATGGATTCTTCGCCGCCGACGCGTTTGCCACGCTCCTCAGCCACTGGTCCAACGTGCTTCCCGAGCGACTCAAAGATATCCTTGGAGAGGACCACCCTTACCTCGAGCGCTTCGTACTCCCCGCCGCGCCGCGCCAGTTCAAGCTCATTAAGGGCATGGACAACTCCAGACATCTGCCCGATCAGCTCCTCGAGCCGTTCCCCGAAATGGAGGGTAGACTCATCATGCAGAGAATGCGACCCATCAAGCCGACCGTCGTCCGCATCATCATCGATCATACCATCGGCCGCGACTTCCAGAAACAGGCTCTCATGATGCCAGAGAACTACAACCTGCACCCAAAGATCTGGCTTGGCTTCAAACAGCCGCTCGAGGTCAGAGAGGCGCTCAAAGACTACCCGAACCTCGCGACGCAACCGGCCTACCTCGACCAGCTCCTCAAATTCATCGGTCGCCCTGGCGTCCTCGAGCTCGCGCGCAAGATGGGCACCGCGCTCGCCATCATTCATCACGACATGCACAAGGACGCCCGTAACGTCAAGTTCCGGCTCGCGTACGATCCTATGCAGGACAAGCCGCAGCTCTGGGTGTGTGGGCTGGGAAACATGGACGAGTTGAAAGTCAATGAGGACAGAGACGATTTCGTGGGAGATCCGGCTGGTTACATTTAGGAGAACGAGCGTTTCTTCCCGCGGCCTGGCGTTGGTCCTGGCATCTTTGACGCGTTCTGGGCGGCATACATGATTGTCAGTGAAGGAATTATTCAGTGGAAGGAGGATATTGCGCCGGAGGGATCGTATCGGGATCAGGAGATGAGGAAGTTGCTTTTGAAGGTTTTGATTGCGCGCATGAAGACGCTCTAGTTCATGTTTGTGCCAAGCTTAGTCTTGAGCTTTGTTTTTTGGAAGGACGACGGCTATGTTGACGAGGACACGGACACGAGGTTCATTGGGATTGATGAGTTATTACGAAGGGATACCCAGAGCTATTAGGAGACAATGCAGTCAATGCCACTCAAGATGTGCCATATTGAAGAGTGGCCCATCATGTTGCGCCTAAAGACGATCTCTGTAGTAGTGGAGAAAGTCGACTCCCATGGGAGCGAGGATGTTAGGTCGTCCAAGACCCGAATTATACACGTCAAGAGTGACAAGCTATTCGCCCCAGAATGAGAGAGAGAAGAATTGAAAGTTGAGAGCACGGCAGCAAACATTCCCATCGGCTCGCGCGGCCAGGGTCGGGAAGAAGTGGAGTGGAGCTCGAGGCGGCATGTCACCCGAGTCAATTACCTTAGCTCCCGCCAAAGAAGTCCATTTTAAGACTCTCATACGGAGTATTTTCACACATTTTCATGACTCGATATTGACAGGGCAACAGCTAAATAATGCTGCAGTCGCAGCATCACAGCATCTTCTCTACGCCTGGAAATTATCGTGAAATGTTCAGTGGCAGGTGGCAGGGAGTGAAAATTCAGCAGTGAGCTCTTTCCTCACTTGGGATGGGAAGGAACTTTGGAAGGAGCGCAACGCTTGATCCCTGCCCTCTAAGAGTCACGCCGATTTCATTGGTAAATCAACACCGGATGTGGGGTCCCTTCACCGAAGACCACGGCGAGCTCCGATGCCTCGGTGAGTCTTCCCTCGGTCAGCAGCCATTCACAAGCCACAGTCGGATGACTGGCATCCGGGGCGCAGCAGCCAAATCCATGCCAAAGTGGGTCCCAATGCAACCGGTGGTCATCGCGGGGCTCGGGGCTCGGGGCTCGCCAGACAGACAAAATTTCTCTCCCAATGCCTGCGCTGCGCCGCCGCCTATGCCCTTGGCCCATCCCATGCATGGCGGGGTCCCTTTTTGCTCATCGATGGAACGGATGGAGGGGTCCTGGCAGCCTGGCGCGCGCATCTTTTTTTTTTCTCCCGTCCTCGTCTCGCGTGTGAATAGCGGCACTCTCTCTCCTGGCAGAAACCTTGGGTTCCATTCTTCCCTACCCAAGCTTCTTTTCCACTCTAAACTCACTCTTCTGTATATTTCCTTCCCTCCCCGATATACACGATCCATCTTTTTCGTTTTTCTTACTTCTTCTCTGCATCCTCCCAAATACCAGACGTCAGAGACATCTCCAAATCTGCAGCATTCCTCCTACCCCGCAGTACACCCCCCGTCTACCGACCGAATTCGAGTCAAAGAACCCCTCCAAACACCGCAAAAATGGTCGAGAAGCTCTACGTCACGTACAACGATGTATGTTTTCCTTCGTTCCTTCTTTCAATCTGCTAGCGCTATTGCTTTCTTATTCCAGTGGTCTCTGTACTTTATTCGTGCGAGGTACCGCAAACATGGGCTAATCTCTCTTCCTCCAGGTCCACAACCTCTGCCAGGAGTCCGCCGTCAAGATCCTCGAGACCTTCCAGCCCCAGCTCATCATCGCAATTGGCGGTGGCGGCTACGTTCCCGCCCGTATCCTCCGTTCCTTCCTGAAGAAGCCCGGCAACCCCAACATCCCCATCCAGGCCATCGGCCTCTCCCTGTACGAGAGCCTTCCCGAGACCTTTGGCGGCAACTCTACCCCGGGCGTCCCCGAGGTCCCTGGCACAAAGGTCACCCGCACGCAATGGCTCGACCTGACCGCTATCGGCGAGATGGAGAACCTTGTCGGCAAGCGCATTCTGATTGTCGATGAGGTTGACGATACCCGCACCACCCTCGAGTACGCCGTCAAGGAGCTGGAGAAGGACGTTGAGGCCGCCAGCCAGCGCCTCGGCAAGGGCCAGAAGACCGAGTTTGGCATCTTTGTCCTGCACGTGAGTCATAACCGCCTACCACGCACATGTAAGAGAGGATCAAACGTACTAACGCAGCGAAATACAGAACAAGGACAAGGCGAAGAAGGGCAGCCTCCCCTCCGAGATGATGACCTCGGGCCACTACCTCGCCGCCCGCACCGTCGGCGACGTCTGGATCAACTACCCCTGGGAGGCCATCGACATTGCGGAGCACGACCGCCACGCGACCGAGGCCCTCGCTGCGCGCCAGTAACTTCGGAGGAGAGACTTGAGCATACGAGTAACACGAGAACGTGGCGACAATGGGGGGCGAGGAGAATAGACGGACGGGGTTGTTTGGCGAAAGAAAGCCAGCCAAGGGCGTATAAAAAGATACCAAGAAGGGCCATGCCGTCGAGCTGCCCACAAAGCATACACATCACCAATGATATTTCAAAGTTATTCAATCCTGGGCCTCGAGAGACTTGACGCGTGCTAAGGGCGGGTTTGACCAAGCGCCGTGACTAACATGCTCAACTAACACTTTTAGGAGTCTTCGCTCGCCAATAAGTCAAGGCCAACTCCTGAATTTATTTTTTTCTGCCACTTTCGAGTAGCAGTGTCTAGTATCACGGTGGTCATTTACGCCTCGGAGACTCTCGAATCCCAGAACTCGATCTCAAGATGCGCAGGAAATTAGGCGCTACCATATTCGACCAAGTATAACATCGATTCTACCAAAGACCTGCCTCCCATACGCTTGCTAAACCATACAGATACATCAAACAAGAAGCCCTCCTCCCACTCAAACCAGAAACTCCAACCGCGTACCATCATTCATCAAGCCAACTCCGTCTCAATAACACTCTCAACCGCCTGCACCGGCCTCCAAATCTTCACAAACCGCAACCCCGCCGCCGCAATTAACTTCCCCCACTGCTCCTCCGTTCTCTCTGCCGACGCCAACCCCGCCATCATAATCATATCCGTCGCCGTCACCTTGGAAAGCGGCGCCCGCTCGCTGATCAAGCTTTCGTGGATCAGCAGCCTCGAGTACCCCCTCTCCATGGCGCCCGCAATATTCTTCAGGATATCCACCGCTGTGGCGTCGGGCCAGTCGTGCAGGACATTGTGCAGAAAGTACGCCCTCGCACCGCGCAGCTACTGCGACCTGAAGAAGTCGTGCGCCTGAATCGTGAAGGCGGAATCGGATTTTACGTCCTTGAGAAAATCGGGCAGGTCCTGCAGGATGAGATGCCGCGCGGGAACCTGCGGATGCCGGACGTGGAATTTCCTCAAATCATGACCCTTTCCGCCGCCGATGTCGACGACCAACGGCCTCTCCGGGATCGCTCCGTCAATAATCTTCTCCGTGGGATACACCTCCGTCCACGCCGTGAGATTATCCCGCGAATGGCACTCCATGACGTCGTTGAAATCCGACGTGAGAAGCGGGTTCGTGCCGACATACTTGAAGAAGACGGCCTCGGGTCCCAGCCAGTGTTGGAAGTTGCAGTCGTTTGTGTCTGTCGGGTTCCGGTACCCGTTCTGCTTGAGGTAGTACGGCAGCAAGCGGAACATGGGGTTCGTCAGCTCGCCGTAGAAGCCGCCGTACATGGCCGGCAGCGGTGCGTCCTCGCCGAGGGCCTGGGCCCAGGGTGTGCGGGCGTAGGTGTCGAGGTCTGTCTCGATGACGAGGCGTTGGCCTGCTATTGCCCTCATCATGCGGCCTGTTTTTCTCGGGTCAGCGGTGTGTTTTCTCATCTTCGAACTAGTTTGAGAGGAGGTTTGACGTACGGATGAGGTGCTCATCGGCACCCGTCAGCTTTGAGAGCTTGGTACAGGTGATGGGTTCACCACCAGCCTCATGCCACTTTTTGAAGATGCCCGCGTCGATGAGCTGTCTTGATCGCCGCGTTGCCGCCGCCCTTGACCACGATGTGATCCCACGCGATACCCCACGGCGTCTGGACTTTTCTCAACGCATCGTACAGCGCATCTCTGGCTCGTATCCTCTCGGCTTTATCTGTGAAGCTCTCCCCGTTGATGTTCTGAAGACTTGCAATCAACGCGTCCGCGGTAGCCATCCCTGCTGTTTGTGTAGGTATACAGTATCTGCGTGAAAGTCGACGATTACTCGAACTGCTGAAGAATAACAAGCTGCAGGAATGACAAGCTTTGAAAGAGGACAATGCCAACGACGCTGAAGAGCTTTTAATACAAACTTATTTGTTCCAACAACTCCGTCATGCAGCACACTGCGTGCCCGCCAAGCAAAGGTGGCTCTCATTAGTCTCTCGGTTTCTTCGCCAGGAACAATCGTAACTGCAGTCCACAATATCACCAAAAGCCCAAAACCACCCCGGTTCCGCAATCACTTTCACGATATACATCCCAACGGCACAACAGCAAACACAATCTCGAAACCCACTAACCCCTGCCTAACTTCCCGCTATCCCCCGGCCGAAGCATTCCCGAATCGGTAAAGGATTTCGTCAACTTTCAAGATGACAGACCTCGATTCGACGGGTATTCCGATCGAGTTCTTGGGGGAGGGCGCTTAGAAGTTCGAGGGAGGCAAACATCCGAGGCAAGCAAAGCACGCAAGGCTCCCGGGGAGTCTTTAAGCACTGCGCCTCTTCAAGCAGCTTAACAGTTGCGAGACAAGCAAACATGCAGGCAGCAGGCTCCGCTACAGGTTTGCAGAAGTGCAGATATCCCACATGCCCGCCCGTGGAGTTGGAACCAGGCTCTCGTGGCTCCCTACTGCGTAAGCGATGTGATTGTGAGGGGAGGTGACCGACCCAGTGTGCAGCTGGAGAAGTCGCCAAGCAAATACCTCAGATACGGTGGATACGCAAACGCAACCCGACTCCGTTCTTGAGGAACCGTATCCCCGTTTATTGGGATCGGTTGGTGCTCTTCGTCGTGTGTTTCCGCAGGGTCGACATTCTCAATGCTTCGACCTGCCCGAGATGGTAACTTGAACTTTTCGTGTTGGTTGTTGACACAAGAAAGCAATGTGCATGTTTTAGATTGCGCTTTCTCGGGTGCCACGACATGGTTGTTGGTTGCGACGGCTGACTGCACTGGGTTTATGGACGAGTGGGTTCCTCGGACTGGGTTGGTGATGGCGAGTGCAGATGGGGCTTCGATGAGATTGGGCTAGGCCGTGATGGGTCCCTTGGCGGGAGGTCAGCTTTGGAGGAGGGTTCTTGTCTCCGCGACGCTGGGTGAGGTCTCGACTCACGAAGTTAAATGACTGGTTTTGTTGGAACATGGTATCGATCCTCTGTATACTAACTTCTCTGAAGGAAGATTGTCGTGTTTCAACGTTGAACCTCGGGTGTTTCCAAAGATGCAATACATCACTTGCCCATAATCCTAGTGCTCACTTGGGACATTGAACGCGACTTCTCGACGCTGGATACCCTATCAACGTCAATGCCGCGCAATATCGGGTAGCATCTAGCGTGTTCCTCAAGTTCTATGGCTTCAGACTAAGATATGACTTAGTATGATAGAATGCTACAAAATTCGCCGTAAGCCGCGTTCGGCCAAGAGCCGATTGGGTTCAAATTCAAGGCTAGCAAGTCAAGGCTCTAGCAAACGTCGTCCTGCAGTAGCAACTTGAAAAAGAGAACAGTTATGGATACAATGTGATAAACCATCATTATAAGGTTAGTTCATAGTTGTGGTAGGCCACAATGATAAGCTTAAGTCATATATACCGACAAAACGAGTTGAAATGAAGATCTGGGTTCACATTAAGCCAGATTGAGTTTGAACCAAGTAACCAAGGGCATTCACCATCGTCTACCAGTCGCCTTGCAACCTCTAGCCAGTCACATACAGCGCCACAAACACCTGTCTAAACATGCTATTGTAATCACGCTTCACTGGGAGATAAGATCCAAATATCTCTAGCAGACCGGGCAGGCATCAAACTTGTCTCTCACCCGGGGTTCATCTTCGATCCAGCATGTAAGTGGTTGGCAAAGCTGCATGTAGTCTTGCGAGAGGTTCTGATTATGACCAAGGATCTGGCACTTCGTAGCTGGTTCTCATTACGTCTGTCTGAAGCGATACAACTCCTCTTGACTCAGCCAAAAGCATGCCAAAATCCCTTGCGGCCACCGCCATCACTTGGAGTGGTCTCCTCTTGCAGCAATGCATTGACTCTAGCCATGACACCATCCAACACGGCTTCAACCATTCCTTCAGGCGCCATTCCCCCTTCAGTGCAGGCGTTGATGACAGTATCGCCGCTCGCAACTCCCGCCACATTGAACACGATGCCATGATAGCCGACGGCACCTTGTACCGGGCCAGCCGAAAATTGCACATCCTCAATCTTCACCACCGGCTCTTCAAGACCCAAGGACGGGGGCGCGGTCTTGAGGCATCCAACGTTGGAGACTGAAAAGCTGTTCTGCATGAACAGCCCCATCGACGGCAACTTCTCCGCAAACTCCTCGAGGCTTGGTCCGAGAGCATTGCCGCTGATCCAGGCCTTGTACAGGTAAGACTCATCCCCGCCACTTCGCGATTCTACCATTCGTCTCCCGTAGTCCCGAACCAGGTCCCAGGCGACCTTAGAATCGATGGTCGCGGTGAGGCCCTTTTGCTTGTCGCCCACTGAGGACGACGCCGAGAAGGCCTGGCGGTACTTCTTCAACCTCTCCGCCTCGGGAAGACTTGCAGCCAGGTTGAGCAGTTTACCCTCGTCTGGGGAAGCCGTGTCGAAGCAGCCCGTGGCGCGCATATCCACGGCGTACCGGGTGAACCCGACCTCGGCGTGGGGATAAAAGTCCGCTGCGAGGGTACCGGCGACGACAACGGCCAGGAAAGGCGTGAAGGTTGTGTCGTGCGCGCGGCACGCTTTGATGATGGCGTTCATCTTGTCAGAAGGAATACGACACGTCGTCACCTTTGTGACGGTGCGGTCCGAGGGTCCAGCGACGGCCATCGGGTCCTTGAGCAGCTCCTTCGACTTGGGGAAGTTGACGAAGAAGAGCTTCTTTGCGTAGAAGAACCGGTAGAAGAGGAAGACGAGGAGGTTGTAGATGACGCCGAGAACCGCTGGTTTCTTGTGAATGGCGTTTTCGAGGGTCGTGCTGAGTCGTACCCTGTCGGGACCCAGCTTAATGATACGAGTGGGCGCGGAGCCCGTATCGGAGACGGCTGATGCGTTGAGGGCATCCAGGAGCTCGCGGTGGAATGTCATCCCGAAAGCGCCGTCACAGACGAGGTGGTGGTAGACGAAGACGACGTCTCGGCGTCCGACGACGATGATTTTCCACCAGGGCACTCCGGCTTCGACTGTGCCATCAGCCCAGTGCCATTTACCGTGAAGGTTTTCTAGGAATTTGGCGTCGACCTGGGCTGTCTCGTCATCGATGAACTCGACGCAGCGCTCGAGATTGATCTCGTTGAGTGTTGCGAGAGACAGGATATGCTTATCCCCCTGGGCGGCTGGCCCTACGACTCCGACAAGGCCAAGCTCTGGGTATTTTGCAACGATGACGTGGAGAGCTGAGAAAACTGCGTCATCGGATAGGATTAGGCGCTGCTTGCCTGGTTGGGCCGAGGCGTAGCGAGCTGCGACTAGAACGTTGGATTGGATTCCGAGACGATGGTAGGTGTAGAACATTCGGTCAAGATTTGCTGGTATGCATTAGCGTTGAGCATCCTTCAATGATGCGAACTGAACATACTCGTTTTACGGACAATCGTGTAGTGACTTGAATCCGAGGCTCCATCTTCCGCCCCCTTGGCCGCGATCACGGTGGTTGCGGTCGCCATTATCCGTACTGTCAGTCCTCAACACGGGCGAAGGCAGTCAATCTGTCATGGAACAAGAAACTAGAAGACTTCTAGCTTCTAGCTTGGCAGCTAGCTACATTTTAAACAACAGGCCTAGCACCTTTCAGCAGCTGTGCTGGTGTCTGTTACAGAAATGAATTGCATTAGTCGAAACGCCATTGAGGTGCAGATGCGATGTTTGGCGATGCCATAGCTTAACATGATGTCCCAAGCGTAGAGTCTGTGAGGTGAAAGGTGCAGGAGAGAGCTAAGAGCAGTGTAAGTCAACATCCGAGGTTTAGTCTGTGGCCGTTTGCCTTTCCCGAGATCTGGGTCCGTGTAAGCGAGTCATCTCCCACCTCCCGCGGAGGACAAACATGACATGGCGTCAACGACTCGACGGCAGGGGACGGAAGCAATATTGACATGTCCCTCCCTTGTCAGCGACGATCTTTTCTTCAACCAGACTGTCAAGATATAGCTCAAGTCACATTTCAGCTCATGTCAACTTGTCAAAGATCGCTGCGCTCGGACATGGAGGATGACTCGGCCGACACTGGGACCAACGGCACGTGGCTACATACTGAGGCAGGTCTCTCCGGACGTCACAACGGTAATCCGAACCAACCTCGACGATCGCAGATGGAGACTGGGAGGTGATGAGAATACCGAGTGCGTGTCATTACCAGATTATGATATTCATTGTCTATGGGTATCCGCTTTCTTTTCGTACAAAACGTACGGAGTACACGTGAGCACATCACTCAATTATCTTTGTCTCCTCCACTCCAACCACCCGCCTTGACAACATTGCCAAAGCCTTACAGGGCCAGGATCCAGTCACGAAGGGTCTTCTGGATCTTGTAGCTGTTCTTCTCCATGAAGAACATGTGGCCGTTGCCGTGGAAGCCGGCCTCGCCGAGCTCGAGGTGCTCCGTCTTGCTGCAGCCGGCCTGCACGAGGAACTCGACGCTGCAGTGGTCGTAGGGGGCGTGGTAGGACGCCTCGGAGGTGACGAGGAGGATGGGCTTGTCGGCGAGGTTGACGAGCTGGCGCGGGGCGGGGGTCTCGGCCTGCAGCACGCACTGGACGTAGTTCTCACCCTTGGCAGGGTAGGTCTGCTGGACGAGGTCGGTGGTGGGATCAGTGACCTCGGGGGAGTAGGTGACGGGGATATCGGTGAGACCGTAGGCGCGGGCGGACTTGTTGCTGAAGACGGCCTCCTGGAAGGGAGGACCGGTGGGCTCGAGGAGGATGAGAGCCTTGGTCAGCTCGGGGCGGGCATCGGCGATGATGATGGGCATGAGGCCGCCCTGGCTGTGACCGAGAACGACGGCGGGTCTGCCGATCTTGTCGAGGAGGGCGGCTCCGGCGTCCTGGACCGTCTTTTGCTGGTAGGTGGCATTGTTGATGAACTGGACGTTGGAGCTGTAGAAGGCGTCAAAGACCTCGTCGCCCATCATGCCGGTACCGGGCCACTGGGTGTGGTGCACGGCCTGGGGCCAGAGCATGTACTCCTTGATGGCGGTGAAGCGCTGCTGGATGATCTCGGCGGAGTACGTTGAGGGCTTGGAGGCGCCGTAGGCGGGCATCCAAGCGGAGCGGCCACGGAGCGTCTGGTCGACGATGTAGACCTCAAAGCCTTGTCTTACAAAGTGAGAGGCCCAACCTCTACCGCCATCGGGCTTGTTGTAGAAGTTCTTTGGGGGAAGTATCAGCAAATATTCAATATTATGACATCGCGAGGGAGGATCCCGCTGGGAAAGATCTGCAAAACTTACGCTACCCGTCTGGGCCTGACCGTGGATCAGGACGATCGGCGTCTCCTGGGAAACTCCAGTCGTGGGGAGCAACTTCTCAACGTACATCTGGTCGCGGAAGATGTGACCGCCGGAACCATCGTCGACGTACCCGCCTCCGACGTAAAAGTAGGAGCGAATGTACGCCGCCTCGGTGTCGACGCAGCCATCCCTATCCGGCTGAGCGTCCGGGCTTCCGCCGCCGCCCGGGAAGCCGAATCCAGGGCCGGGAGGGAACGCGGAAGCCTGGCCCATCAGAGCGGCGGCCGCAGCGGTGAACTTGAGGAACTGCATGGTTGTGCTGCGTAGGGCGTGTCACGTAGATGGCCTGGGAAGTGAGACACTCGGACAGGAATGGTACCGTTTTTCTGGAATTAGAGTACAGATAAAAAAAAAGGAAAATAAAGGGACGGACGCGAGCTGCAGCAACCGGGAAAAGACTGAAAAGAGCGACAGCGGTTGAGCAGGGGATTAAACTTTGGGCCACGCGGTACGGGAGGGTGGCAATTGGGACTTCTTTAATGAATGAAAATCACCTTGCCGCGTGCTCCGCTAGCCTGGCATAAAGGGTCCATCCTCGAGTGATTTTAAGATAGGGCTGATGGAGAAGAACAATCAAGAAATGGCAAGGAATGGAGGCGAGGGAGGGTGATACGACATTAGGCCTGGTCTTGGAGACCTTGGGCCCGGCGAGCGGCATCCACCCGTTTCAGTCTGTGTGTCTGAAGAGCGGCAGTCAGCCGAAAGGTCGAGAACAGGAACGCCACGCGGCTAGGTCCCGATCTCTATCGAGGATCGTCGAGGTGGGCTGTGGCCCAGCGGACAAGACGATATCATGGCGGAAGTCGGGGGGGGTGCGGGACGTAGGCAAGCCGCAAAAGGAGGCGCACCGCCGTGCACAGCTTTTCCTGCTGGAAATTTTCTCCATCAAGAAGAGCAAGTCGGCTCATATTAGATTGGTGTTCTGTGCGCGAGTCAGCGGGCGGACAGGGACCGGGGGACTACCACGCCCGATGGTCTCATATAGAATGGAGCAAGTGTTGCATCAGTCCGGCATCGTGGATAGTAGCCTTCCACTAGGACGCTGACTACGGATCAAGCCCGAGGATTAATCTCCGCCATTGAGCAGTGAAAGCCTCAGAAAAGACAGGCAGAGCACGATTCTGGACGAGGTGTCTGACTCTTGCCAACTCATAAGGCAGGAAATCTGACCCTATGTGGCATATTTGGGGGCTAAGTTCCGTCAATATTCTGTCAAAGCCATGTGCCGGGCAGCGGGAAAGCCAAGGGGCTCAGAGACGACATATTACCGTAAATCGCTTCCAACGTAACGTGGAGGGGAATTCGGTTGATTAACTCAAACTAGCGGCGGGGCGAAGTCCTGATTACGATGATCTCGCAAACCCGGCATTCTTCCCACCATTGTGATCTTTGGTCCTTGGATAAATCGGGTCTGCACAACAATATCTTAGAGTTATAATCCTGGATACTCTTCAACAGGCTGCCAAGCCCGTCTAACCCGGCCTTGGATCCTGGAGGAGGGGGACCATGATCAATACGTGTAATACGACTGTGGCGGCACTCACTAGTGTCGCTAACTTGCCGGCGGACCAACGGTCAACCCATCCCCGTTCTCTTCACGGTGAGCTTTTTTTGCTCCGATAAACCTCTAGCTCGGGGAGAACATTTGCAAAGTTCAGCGCCGCCCGCCGTCACTAGACTCAGTTCAGTGAAGGCAGTCTATGAAGTTGTCCGTATTGAGTTGGGGTTCGATCGGCTAAGAAATCGCTCCCGTCGTTGGTAGCCGTTGAGAACATCTGGGTGCAAGAAGAGCGTCACTGTCAAGCTGTCAAACTCAAACAAAACAAATTTCTATCAATATCGGCTGTCCAACTTGTCGACAACTCAAGACTTTTGGCGCTCCACACGTTCCCCCGGCATCTCTATATCCTGCAGCAATCTTCAGCGGCACAGCGGCACAGGCGAATCTGGGTCAAGACTCCAGACGTCTCCTCTCAGGCTCTCGAAAATCGGCCCTCCTCGGCTTCTAGAAGTCGACAGACCACACAGACTGAAGAGTACGTGCCGCACAGCAGCGAGGAAGAGCCCCACGGTGGATCATCGCAATCACACATCTTATGGAGATTCCTCAACAGCCGACGTGCATCCGAACCACCAGGGAAAGTTGGGGTTCGCAGCAACCAAACTCCGGAGGTCTCAAGCCCTGATCCTTTCATCTACAAGTAGGACCATCTTTTTTCTCTATTCTCTGCAAGGCTCTGGCCGCTCTGCAAGCATTGGCAAGGTCCCAGACTCCCCAGAGACTGGTCACGCCCGCAAACATTTCTGAGAATGGTATGATGGTCCTTTCACACAGCAGGTCAGTACCTCGGACAAGCTGGGATCGGGAGACTTTGCGTATCAAGCTAGCAAGGCCCCCTATTCTCCCCTACCTTAGTGCGATGAGTACGTACGTAGTAGACGGGAAACCAAGAAGATAATAATGTTCATGATCTGCCCCCGAATGCGCGCTCCTCTTCTCGAGAGGCTCCTTTTTTTGCGTCGTCTCTCTTTTTCGTCTCTTGTCTTGTCTTGTCTCCGTCCCGCCCCATCGTCTCGTCGACCCCCCGGAGCCTCGGACACTCGCTGGCCATGGACGACCCGACGCTGCTCATCCATTGGCTCTTTAGCTGCTTGGCCCTCCTCATCATGGTGGCTCGGCTGGTCTGGAAGAAGGTGCACATCTCCAGACAGGAATACAACCTGGGCGACTGGTTCACCGTCGCCGCCATCGTCTGCGCGCTGACGCGGCTCGGCCTCATCCACGTCGTCTTGACTTGGGGCACGAACAACGTCTCGGCGGCATATCGAAAGAATCACACCTTTACCGACGTGGAGATCTACAGGCGGGAGATCGGCAGCAAACTGTCCATTGTGAACCGGGTCTTTTACAACTCCTAGTCAGTGCCGCCCCCATTTGCATCAACGTGCACCCTCAACCACCCTGGGCTCAGCGCTCCTTTGGGCCATTTGGTCACAATGTGCATGCTGTTTGAGTCAGGAAGGTTATTAAACTTTTACGATCAATCATACTGACATCTACCAAGCCTCTGGCTACAGAAGCTCGTCCTGTTGGATGTCTATCGTCGACTCTTATTGAACCTTCGTTTCGAGAAGGTCACCATCTGGTCATTCTCCATCATCTTCTTCTGCACCTATGTCGCCTGCCAGGTGACGACGTTCAGCGAATGCAATCCATTCCACCTCTACTGGCAGGTTGTCCCTGACCCAGGTACGTGACTAGCCAATTCTCCGACATGCGAGACATGCCGATGGGATGGAACGAACTCTGATTATTGATCATCAACCCTTGCAGGCGCATGTTCAAAGGCACAGTTGCAACTCGTCGTCGTCGGCGTGCTCAACATCGTCACCGACTTTATGCTGCTCGTACTGCCGCTTCCCCTGGTCTTCTCCTTGAAGACCCCATGGCAACGCAAGATCCAGCTGTACGCCCTCTTCACGCTCGGCGTCTTCATCATCGCCATCACCGTTATTCGACTACCGATCAACATTACGAACAAGGACAGCCAAATCAACCGAACGACTTGGGCCAGCACTGAACTGCTCACCGCCGCGATCGTCGTCAACGCACCGACACTGTACGGACTCTGGAACAAGAGGAGGCAAGCAAAGTCATCGTCAAAATCTCATGGTGGAACTTCGGGACTTCACTATTATGGTCGAGGGACCAATGTGTCGACCCATCTGTCCACAGTCCGGCGCGGAAATGCAGAGGAGGAGGCTTATGCCATGAACACAAGGCGGAAGCTGGGCCCAATGGAGGGAATCATGCAAACAAAAGAGGTGATTGTGTCGGAATTCAGGCAAGACGCAGATCACAAGGCCGGGCCCTACGAGCATCTTCCTGATGATGTGGAGAACGCATCAAATCATTCGAGTCAGCATGGGATATTGAAGAGCTAACGAAGCGTAATTTTTCTTTTAAAATATAAGTAGCAAGAACATGAATTAAAACACATAATGACGCTCAAGGCCCCAAGTATTTCAGACAAGTGAACATTTCCTGCCTATTTCCCAGATCGCAAAGGCCGAGTTCCGATTAGCAAGCACTTGATGCCCTCTTCCGAGTTGGCTGATGTGTCGCCAGGATGCTGCTGCCGGAGATGCTTTAGTTTTCATTCCAAAGGCAGGGCCCCCGTCATCCCGCATAATACTATGCACAGACTCCCTTATATCCCGAAAGCATCAGACGAACCTGTCGCCAGGGTTCAACCCTTCAACTTGACAACACTGTACTTAACCCCAAACCACCAATCTCAAAAGAATGGAAGGCACCTGAATGCTCTCTTCCAACGTCATTTTCATCTTCGCAAGTTGACCGAAATCAAGGGGTTAGCAGAGAATGCATGCATTGGACCTTGGGTACAGTGGGTCGATCGGGATTGTGCTCGGCCAGCTTCTGAGTCAGAAATCAGAGATGGATTATGACGTCTAGAGTGCGCCAAAAGGTTGGTCAGGCAGAAATCAGTAGGCAAATCTACACGCAAGGACCTATGAGACTCGCAGGAGCTGTATTTTCCGTGGAGAAAAGAGGCTCTGCGCAGCCTGCTTGAAGCCGAAGAGTGGTGTTGGTGAGAAATGACAACCTCCAGCTTCTCCAATTGAACACTGCCCAATGGTTGAGACATGATGACGCACCTGTATCAATGGGCAGAATTATTGGTTGTACGGCAAGTTTCTGACAGCAGAAGGCCACCAATTGCGCAGTTTCTAGTTGTTGCTTATCAGGCAGGCTACGCAGGCCGCAGAACCCGGACATCCGTAGTGTCTCTTTCAGTCTCTTTTGGGCTGCGCCATGGGCCGAGCTGGACCTCATGATGCGCATTTCCAGGGATGCCGCATAAGCGGCCTCAGCTGCAGCCGCGATCCTCTGAGACGGGGCGAACCGATGCAAAATCAGCAATTGCGGCAGTTCACAAAGGCCTCATTCTCAACTTTCCTCTTTAGTCTTCTTAATCTGCTTACTTATGTCCCGTTCTCGACGAGAAATTCAACTCGATCGAAGCAATGGCGTTCTAAGTTACACCTTCACCAACTTTTGGTCTAAGACACTTGACGGCTAGTCGCCGCCGCCCACGTGCTCACAACTCCGGCGCCGGCTTGTCCACTTGCGACCCACTTCTGCCGGTGATCAACGGAATCTTCCTCGGCGGGGTAGCATCGATTCCATCTCGTCCTCAGTCCCAGCTGTATGGGACACAGTTCTTGGCATAGACCTCGGACTTTGATGCTCTCAGTCGCATTCGTAATCTTCTACGGTGTTCCACCGAGTGAGAATCTGTCAGGATGGCCGACAGCAATACCAGTAATAGCCCGAGCGACAGCAGCAACAGCAATGGCAATGCTAACGGAGGGAGCGACACAGTCGTTGCGATTGTCGCCCTCGTCGTCTCCGTAGTCGCACTCTTTGCAGCGACTTTACAAATCATGCAAGCGATCTTCGCGTCGGCTAAAGGACTTCCGAATTGCACCGACGACGTGATGGGAGGATGGGCGAAAGGCACGACGAAACGGGCAAAGTTTAAGGAGCTGCGTCTCGAGGTCAGGTTCGAGGCGCCAATCATTTTTCTATCCCCTCCAAAGAACATGAACAAGCCTGAAAAGGGGGACATATGGGCTGTAGAAGGTACCGAGGAAAGTTGTACCAAGAACCGACTCGACTATAAGAAAATATTTCCAGACCCTGGATTGGCTAATGGATCCAACAACGAAAAACCGTCTAAGCCTACCGAAAAGGTCCATACTGTCAATAATGAGCTGGCAACATGGGTCTATCTTTTGATCGCTGTGGAAAGAATGGAGAAAGATTCCAAGGAATGGGAGTTCAAAAAGCTCCAGGGAGAATGGTTGCCAAGTTCCATCATCCCGGACCTGCCTGAGCCGACTTTGGCCGTGAAAGTACAGGCAAAGAAAAGAAGTTTCGATGCCAACCCCTCCATAAAGAAGCCATACGCTACCTCTACGATCTCCCACCTGGTCGAGCTTGCAGCGATACTTGGGCTCTACTGGAGAGTCTTTGACCGAGACAATAATCAGTACCGCGCAGAAGGAAACGGCTATAGTCTGACCGGCTCACGTGTGTCTGACTCGGGTGTCGTCTTTGTCTTTGAGAAAACCGGCCCAACTGTGTTTGAGGAGCGACGGGTGATTCCGACATCTGAAGTGAAGGAGCTCTGTTTTGGGCGAGTGCCAACTTTTTATCGAGATAAGAATGACCCGGACGAAGACTTGGAGTGGCAGAGGGAGTTCAAGACGTCCTCAGAAACTGGCACCAAGGTCGAAATTCTTCAACTGAGCAGCCGCGATGCCATTGCGGAGACTTTGACCCAGATAGGGTGTAACGGCAAAACCACGCTCTTCTATAAGGAAGGGAAGAAAGACAGACATCTTTTCTCTGGTATGTGATCAGTCTATCGGACCATTCTGAGCGTGTTCGGCTAACTTCCTGAACAGTAACGTTCGAAGTGATTGGCATGCTCGCACGAGTTTTGCACATTGAAGGGAGATGTTTTCGTTTCCTGCCCAATCCCACCATCTTCCCGTGGGACAGAGAATCGTTATCCCTGCAGCGCCTGCTTATCGCCTTTAGCGGACTGTTAATGAATCATCTTACGGTTGTCGAGGAAGAGGCCGAGACTGTTGTCGACGAGAGGGTCGAAGCCGCCGTTGATGATATCAGAGCGCTTTCTGAGTCGGCGGAGGAGATGAGCAATGACTTTGACGAGAATCCGCCTTTAACGAGCAAAAGAATGAGTCTTTTACACAAGGCTATCGAGTTGGCAGACAACAGTTTGAAGAAACGAGACCAGGGGATCGTGCTCGACGTGTTACGTCGCCACCTTCAGGAAGTGCTAGCAGCTATCAACAGCCCAGAGAAGAAGGGAAAAGAAAACATTTCGTTTCGGGACCTGCTTGGTATTCCTCTGGAGATGAGGGAGCAAAGATTCATGGAGACATACTTTGAGTGCATACTATGGCGTGTAGTGCCTACCAACTCTGCCAAGAGGGGCAAACGAGACGACGAGGTCGTCTCGAGGGCCATACACGACGACACCGAGAAACGGAGATCGCGCTTGGGCAACGGCTCACCCCAAGCTGGCAGCGCAGTTCCCCCATCGCCGTTTGGACTCAATCCTGGAGAGTCTCTTACCAAGGCTCTCGACGACTCGACGCCGACACCGGGCATCAGCAGGGTCAAGACGTGGCCTCATCGGATCGAGACTGAGCAGCTGAACGATCTACCGGAACCCCCGCAGCCCAGCAGGTTGGCAGATTTACCGCAGTGGGAAACGATAGTGCCCAAGCATGTTGAGATGCAACGTTTGGCAATTTGGTATACGCTCGTTTTCAGGATGATTTGCTGGTTGATGTTGCATGATTTCGACAAGAAGGATGTGCAGATGCCCAAAAGTGAGTTGATTGGGAACAGACAGCCCGTGTTCATCCTTTGAGCTGGGTTGTGAAAGAACCGAGAGTGTTTAAGGCGCACGTTGTTGGGTTGAAATTTGATACCATGACTCTTTAATGCAATTATGGGTAATGAGGACCTTGTAGTTCAAGAGCGTTTTATGATACTATTCAAACATTGTTCGCAGACCAATGGGACGACCAAGTATCATAAGCTTTCTGTGCCGGCGAACCCTAGGCGCAAAAACGCGAATTACCCCACTGTGAATTTGGCTCCTGCCCCTCACTAGGGTCCAACTCAACCTCTCAAACTCTGATCTTTCACATCGCTCCCAACGACACGTGGTCGACAAACATAAAGGCTGTGAAGTAGTCGCGTCAACCCTCGTTTCCCTTTTGGATCTCACATTTTGATACCATGGCCTCACCATCGGAGCAGCCCGCCGCCCTGGAAGAGGGTCGGCGCATCTACCTGGGCAACCTGCTCTACAGCGTCCAACCCGCCGAGATCGAGGATATGCTGAAGGATAACGGCTATGAAGGCTACGAAAAGATTCATATCTCGATGGATCCGGTCTCAGCTCGGAACCCCGGGTATTGCTTCGTCGATTTCGCTGAGCGCGAGGACGCTGAGCGGGCACTATCCTCCCTTGATGCGCGCCTCCGTGGTAGACCACTGAAGGTCGGCCCTTGCGAGCCCAAGAAGCAGAACCGGAGCCGATGGCAAAGCGACAGAGAACCTGCTTTCAACAGGTGGGGAGATTGGTCCGGATCGCGGGGTGAAGGCGGCGATGAGGCCGGCAGATCGCCGGCGCGCACTGGCAGGAACGGCGGCATTGAGAGTGGACCGTATGGCGCCATCAAGCACTTTGACGAGGTCGCCGCGACGGAGGGAGACGGTCGGAGGCTCTATGTTGGAGGACTGGGCCCGATGGTTGATCAGGCACAACACCAGGATGAGATGCAGGAGATTCTGGGGGGCCACAAGTCGTAAGGGACCCTTCGCTAGTGATGATTCACTTCCTTACGCAGCACCTAATCTGACCCCAACGATATAGACTAGCAATCAGCAAGCGCATCACTCCTCATGAGTCTACTAGGGCCAAGGGTGGTGAACACCACTACTGCTTTGTTGATTTCGCGACAGCTGAGGAGGCCGATGTAGCAAAGAACGCGCTGGACCGCAAGGTTTGGGGAACCGGCCGACTGCGTGTCAATGTTGCTCGCGCCATGCCCGACAAGCTCAAGGACCGTACGACGCCCGCAGAAATACAAAATGAGAAGGATAACGGTGAGCGCTCGGCTTGGCGGAAGCCCAGATACGACAACTCGAACCGCGAGAACCGCGAGAACCGCGAGAACAGCACGAGATCTTCTCAACCACTCAGATCAGCAGCATCGGGCAACTGGCGGCAAAAGGAGCCTTCGACCTGAGATTAACTGTTGGGCGATACTCTTATTGATGGGCTGCATTCAGTCGGATGAAGAAATGTTGGTCGTGGTTCATGAAAAGCCAAGGATGCACGCCGGATGAGTCAACGGCGGGCTGGGCAGGTTCGTGAGATTTGCATAGCCACCGTGAGCACACTCCGACATGCGGGGGGGATTATACAACCTTAACCTAAAATATTGTCAAGTCATTAGCAGACCCTTAGATTCACTTTCAAAAGCAGATGGAGTCTTCTAATTGAACTACTTGCATTGCACCAGCAACCCGAACTTCTTCGCGATCCTCTTTTGCCCAGCAGTCTGCCTGACACCAAGCAGCCGAAATCTGAAAAGATGGAGAATCTGAACCTATACGGCAATACAAGCAGCGATCTGACGAGACATCCCGTGATAGGCATCTTGTAGAGCTTGAAGACAACCCTGAGCAACCGTCTATTGTCTTGCTGGGAGATTCCATGATTGAACGCATGATCACAACTGGCTTATCTCCCAGCTTCGACCAATGGCCTTCTGCGACGATGATCAGCGATGAAACCATGGCTCAGCACCAACTTCAAACCCCTTCGGCCAGCCCTGGACGCTTACAAGGCGTCTTCAACGCTGGCTTGGGCGGCGACAAGTTCGAAAACGTCATCTATCGACTCACCAGCTCATCAGAGCCCTCGAGGCCCATTGGCGGTCTACTGGAAACCCATCGGAACCGTACTGTCAAGTTATGGGTGTTGCATGTGGGCACAAACAACCTGCACCCCAAGCGCGGAATGAGGGAACCCGACATGGCGCTACTTCACTTGATTGTCGAGGCTTTACTCGAGATGGGTGGGAAGATGCTTCTCGTCGGGCTCTTCAGGAGGAAGGACATCAAGGATGAGCTGGTTGAGAAAGCGAATGTGAATTACCTCGAGCTTGTTCGAGAGTTCCAAAAAAAAAAAGATCAGGCCGGATAGAGTTCTTGGCGCCACCCTCAGTTGATATGGTTGAGTGTTTGGCAGACCACGTCCATCTGAACGAGAGGGGTTATAAAATCTGGTCCAGGGTTCTGTTTAGAGCAGTCACGAATGCTATGAAGTAATGAGCTTCGAAATGCAATACTTCAATCACCCCCATCATTACGTTGTTAGAATTACAGTTCTATATAAAAATACTTCGTACTGTAGGTCAGCGTCCATGGAATTGTGGCTAACATTGAGTTTGGGCCCCAAGGTTCTTGAGGTTCCACGGATATCTTTGACAAAATCCACCACTTCGACTTTGAGCTTTTAGTCTTCATGAGAAGTTTCGGAGATAGTTGCAGAGGAGATGGTATTATCAGACTGTTTCCTCCCTGGAATTCCTGCCCTCCAGGATTTGGATTACACCTTGTCAAATTCGTTCCTTGAACTTGTCAAAAGTTAAATACACCACGACGTTTTCATGGAACCATTCACCTCCAGTCTCACCAAGTTCAGAGCAAGCAAGAAACAAATGCATCCAAATCAGACGACCCGCCTACCTAAACCCATTTTAGGTCTTGAAAAGATATTGGCTAGATCCAAACAAAATGACCCAATGACTGAGAAGGCGCCAACTACCTCCGAAATCAAAGTCGCAGTAGCAGCATATAGCATCCAGCGTCGCGTACTCGAAACGCTTTATCGCACGCTCCTGGCTGAGCTACGGCAAGCTCACGACACTGAACTCGAAAACTTCAAAGATGATCTCCGCCTCCAAGCAGTCATATCACACACCACACGCAGCTTGTCTAGCCAAACTTTAACAACCAGTAGCACTGGGAAATCTGCCACTTCAGATGAAGGAAGGCTCTCTAAGAGCGGGCGAATCCGCCGGAGAATGGAGATTACGACATTTGAACTGCTCCAAGCAAAAGAAAGAAGAACAGCAGGAAAGCATCGCAAGGAAGAGATTCATGGACTGAGGAAGGAGCACGGAGATATAGTCATCCCTGAAAAGAATGGGGGTATCGCAGAAGCCAACTGCCTCAGAGAGATCAACACAATTTTGGTCAACTGGGGCCTCACAAACATCGAATTCGCAGGAAAAACTCATAGATGGGAGGATGACTTGGAGGATATGGTCGAGTATTACGTCCAGCGCGAACAAGAAGAGAGTAAACGGCAGCGAGAGGCGCGTTCGGTGTATTAGACCGAACACGAAAGTCTATCGGCGAGCACTCGGCCGAGAAGGCTCTACACCACACCGGAGTTGTCATCAGCATTAATGATGGTATTTCTGAATCAATTACATGAGATCTTGTCATCAGCGATCATCGTCCTCACGCGTTCTGATACCTCGTCGAACCAAGGGTCGTCCCAAACCGTGCCTGAACCGTGTTCCACCTCGAACGCGTGAAGTAGGCAATGAGCGTTCATCTCCGAGCTCTTCTGACGTGTCTCAGTCATTGTCATCTCTAAACGGCCCTTTCATATCTGGCTTGCCAAGTGAATGGTTCCCAAAATGTCTGATGTGCGTGTTCCAGGAGTTTGGGTGACCTCAAGAGTCAAAGGACGTCAAAGAAGGTGTGATTGATCCACTCTAGTCGACGGGTCTCGAACTCAGCGAGAAATATGGCGGCTAGTGCAATAGAGAAATGAACTCATTGAGAGTTTCGGGACGAATGCTATTTCTGGCAGGCCGAGGCTACAGTTTCCTTGATATCCAGGGGCTCGAGGCTTTACCGATCTGCCCGATCTTTCGGGACGAAAGAGCTTGGGTCCTAAGAGAGTCTTCGGTAGCCGCCCAGCCAACCCCCTTTAACGCTGCGTGAGAGTCTTGGAGCAGCCCTCATGTCACACAGTCTCATCAACAATGGGAAGTCCAACGCGTTGTAAAGCTTAAATGAACCTCAGAAGCCTGTGAAATACCATCCATGCGACAAGAATCCCGCCATTGACCGTCCGGAAGACAATGATTTAGGTTTCGGCGCTTTGACCACGTCATCAAACACGATTTAGTCCTATTCCAAAGCTTCCGGGTTCAATGGGTGCCAGCTGGTAGACTTTTCAAGCTTGAGGTGTGAGAAATTCCCACAAATGACTCGACGCCACCACCATCACCTCAGTCTGCCTTGACGCTTTCGTCACTGGGCCAGTCACCCAGTTTCTCATACGAGTATCCCATCTCGTTGCGCGTTGGAACCCTTCGTTGAAAATTTAATCGTCCAGAGGTGGCCCCCGCACGACTAGTACCTGGGACCAGAGAACAGCTAGCCTCAATACCTAGACGCCAGGCCGCGCCCTAATTAGCTGTGTTTTCTTCATTCTCAGCCAACGACCAGCAGTGATCATCAGTTCACAAAAGGTCAAAGAAGCCGCGTTCCCGAAGAAGCCGCGTTCCCGAAGAAGCCGTCGCCGTCGTCGGTATCCCACGAGCTCCCCTCATCAAATCATGTCCGATTGAGCTCACCGCAGAGCTGGCTTAACTTTCCATCTTTTACGCAGAAGTGGTGGGGGGTCGGGATCACACCAGGGGGTTCATCGCTCACAGAGGACCGGAGCCGACGGATACGATGGGATGTCGGCCGTCAGCGAGCTGCTTCGCCTGCAAGGCGCGCAAAGTCAAAGTACTGAGACTCCAAAAGCCCATGAATTACTTCCAAAGTTGGTTATTGAAGTGAATTGAGTCTAACGCAAGCCGCCAGTGCGATCTTCAGAAACCTTCGTGTAACCGCTGTACGAGTCTCGGGAGGGCGTGTCCGGGGTATGCGGATCCGTGGGCCGTTGTACACCGTCAGCAAAATGCGTCGGCAGCTCATCAAGTGCAAGTCCGCGTCGCCAAACGACTCAAAGAAAGAGGCACATTTGGCTCAAAGTCGTCAATCCTGGAGGCAGATGAGGAGGGAACCTCACCAGACTCAGTTGAGGAAGAGGAGATTCGGAGGAGGCCGGCGGCCGTGCCGAAGGCCTTTCGTATCGATTCCGAGCTCGTCTCCTTGAACCACTTTTACTCCAACTATGCCTCCGGAGGTGAGGTCGCTTTGTTTGACCTCTTCCCCGGCATCAAATCGTCGGATGCCTCATCGCCTGTCTTGCAAGGGGCTCTCAAAGCTACGGCACTAGCCAGCTCCTCTCTGCAGATGTGCCAGGCAGGCTTGATGGTTCAAGCGCGGCAACACTATGGCAAAGCGATCAGCAAGATTGGCGGCGCACTGAAGGATAACTCGACAGCGCAAGACGACTCAGTTGTAGTCGCATTACTCACCCTCGGCCTCTTTGAGGTAAGTGACTTGAGACAGGCTGGCGGGTGACACCTTTGAATACCATGGGAACCTACTGGTATACGGTGCTGAGACAATTTTAGGCAATAGCACCAGACACATCACCAAGAAAGATAACATCACATTGTCGAGGTTCTCTCGCACTTCTCAGGTATCGGGCCGAACAGGGCGTCGCTACTTCGCTTGACAAGGGCCTACTCGCATTTGTCGTTCACCTAGGGGTAAGTCTTATTGTACCACCAAGCCAGCTCTGGCTCCTTTACTAAGCTACCCCAGATGCTGGAAATATTCATCGGCCAAGAAGGCCGATCACCAGTCTTGGTGGGCTTGAAACAAGCAGCGTGGGCGAAAGGCGGCATGGTAGAACCGCTGCTCGTTCGAGCCATTGACTACAAAAACATGGTCCAGCACGTGTTATCATCGCCAGACATCGGACGGGCATCCGTCGGCCATGTAACAGAAGTCTTTCAGACGGGTATCGACATCATACGCGATCTCGAAGCGGCTGCGAACTACAGAATCTTATCGCCCGGACCGCGAAACAAACCCGGGCCAGATGGCGCCGTTGACGAGAATCTCAACTCGTTCAACCATTTACTGGGCCGCAAGTCGGACGCGAGCGATGCGATAGCAAAGGGACTCTACCTCACGATCCGGCTCCATCTCATCGAGTACATTCTAAGCTTATCCATTGCTCTCGGAGAACCCACGCGCGAGGAATTGAAAACGCTTGTCAACCTCCCTCATGGACTGACGGCGATGGAGCAAGTTTGCGAGCAGATCCGTATTGTATTCGGATTCGACGGCAGAGACTCTGCCTGTACCGTACAAGGTGTTGGTTTCAATGCCTGGTGTATGTTCTGGCCCATGATAGCGGTGCTCAAATCTGCCTTTGCGGATAAAGATACGAAGATGTGGATCATGGACAAGTGCATGGCGGTTAGCCAGGCGTCAGGCTTTGGTATGGCGATGTATCAACAGGGTTGGTTCGAAACAGATGGCGCCAAGGATGAGATGGTCATCACGGAGTAGAATTTGGACACATGACTCCTGCCGGACTGGCATTGGAGTCGGGGTACCTCGCGTTGAGGCCGTCGGCGAGCCGCGAACCTATATTTGATGATCCCAATATCAACACTTGCGTAGGTCTGAATGACACAGGTAAAAGCAAGTAAATAAAAAAGCACACGACGATATTCCACTACGAACGCCTTGCATGTCTTTGGGAATTGATTCGATTACCTACACGCGGTACACGATATCAGGAGGTCTCTCATAAATGATGTACCACAGATGAGGGATCCTCTGAAAGGTAGACGGGCCGACTTCACTCACTGCCAAACTCATCCAGCCAACGTTCTCCTCAGTGCATCCCTCAAGTTCCGGAAAGCTGAAATGGTCTTCGATGACATTGTCTCCATGGTAATCCTCCAGTCGCGCGGGTTTCCAGTCGGTGCTCACCAGGTTGATGTGCCTGCGGATGTACAGGTTGGCTTCAGCCGGCGGCAACTCCTTGTAGACGACACTGCGCAGCGATATCTCGTCTACTTGGACGAAATATTCATCGTACATCGTGTTGTCAGAACTGCTTTCTAGGCCGGGTGGGTTGGGCTCTCGGGGCGGGGTTTCTGATGAATCCCTCGGTGGTGCTGATTGCTTCACCCACTCGCGGAAGTGAGCACGCAACTTTGCCGTAGAAGCGCCATCGAATTGTTGCTTGTCTTCCAAGAATGTCCATTTCATCTTATCGAGGATTTCCGGCGTGGTGTAGTGGCATACACCTGGCAAGGCCTCTGGAGCCCAGAGGTCGCTGGTTCGATTCCAGCCGCCGGCAACTGCTTTAACTACCTGTGGGAAGGGTAGGGCAGAGCCCAATGCGGGGCCTAGGACCCTTTCCGGGCCCTCGCCAGGGTTTTCTCATATCCACACCCTCCGACCAAGAAAAAGTGGATATGCGGCGAGTACACGTCGTCAACCAAGTACTGGGGCAGGAATGGTCTTGTACAAATCAGAACATGTACGAGGGGCCTGTTTCGGCAGGCCGCCCTCTCCAGACATATCCGGCCTTAAGCCGCAAAAATTCAAGAATGGAACTGGGGCACCAGCGGGAACCAGGGACAGATAGAACGCATAGTAGCCATAAGGCACGATTTGGAGGACGATTTGAACTGTATCTAGCAATAGTTATAGGGCGACGGCTCTCCACGCCATATACCCTTCGGGAGGTCGGCCGCAAGGGCGGCTGCGCCCTTGCCGCCACGGCGTTAAATATAACAAACAAACAAACAATTATCGAGGATTTCCGGATATTCGTAGAACTCGCTGTGTTTTCGGGATGTGTCATTGATGATGCCTCTGAAGCGAGCCCAAGCGTCATCGTCGTCGTAGGTACACCGGTAGAATACCCATCCCCATTTGCCAAAGTCCTGGGTTTCGTCCCTGATCAGCTCAGACTCGCAGGGTACATCCATTTTGGGCTTTGAGCCTTTCGCGTCGCTTGCTGTGCAGCGGTAGCTGCCAGGGGCTGGAGAGGAGTGGCCAATGGGCAGGAATCGCCGATGAGGGTGAGGAGCCTTGTTTCTAAAGGCGAACTGTGATCCTACTTGAACAGAATGGAGCATTCGGGCTCAGGAAGGGCCTGGGGAGAAAGCTCATCATGCGAACGTCGTCACGAGAAAGGTGAGATTCTCTGAGATTGAGGTGTGCTGTTAGGTGTTGGTTCCCTCGATCCAAGCCCCTTCTGAGACGCAGGGGCGCGGCGTCTGAAGGCACTCGTTGCCTTGGCGCCAACCCCTGCCATACATGCGCCTCGTTCATTGAAGATGGTTCTGGCATCGGGACATGCTCATCGTCGCAAAAGAAACGCAGATGAGCGATGCGTTCGTTGTAACGAATGCGAGAAGCTTCTCATAGCTTTCTTACCAGTACACCTTTTCAGGCGGGCGTTGGTAGAAGGCATACCAAATGCTGGCATCGCCGCCAATACTCCCAAGCCATACTTCATACCAATCGGAACCCATTGTCTCGATAGACACCTTCATCCATCCGACGTTCTCTTCCCCACACCCCATAATAAGCTCATGAGCGTTCTCGAAGGCATCAATCTCATCTTGGTCTGTATGTCGTAGCACATCTGTCCATTCCCTCAGCGGTTTCCAGTAGGCGTCGATAAAGTTGATGTGGCTCTCACAGTCGAGATCGTAGTTAGGCGGTTGAGGCGCCTCGAACACGATGCTCCGGAGGGACTCTAGGTCTACCTCGAAGAAGTACACGTATCGAGGAACACCACAGCCTTGCATCCAATATCCGAGCCCTGCGTTTATATCCTTCGCCCTTGGGTTCTCCGACTGGAATACTTCCAGGGACCAGTTGCGAAAATGAGATCGAAGTTGGCGTTTGGAGGCCCCATCGAACAAGGATTTGTCGTCAACAAAAGTTAGCCCGAGGTTCTTTGCTATGCCTGGTGCGTCCGAGTTTGCGAGGTTGAGGCGCATACGGTAGTTGATGGTCTCTTTACAACGTTCCCAAGCTTCATCGTCCTGTTTGTTGGCCGAAATTGATGCTGGAGCGAGGAGTAACACCGGCGACTAATCCCCCACCTCTCGAAGTTGAATCGAATCAAGGACCGCATGAGTGATTGCAGGGGATTTGGACATGTAGCTGGCAAGATTGCTCTAGTGCGCGGTGCTTCGGGCGTAGTGAGATCAATGCCACCCGGCCCTCGCCTCACCAGCTTGCCGAAGGTCGGATCATTTGCAAGCGCCTCGCAGATGGTCAAATACTGGTCGGTCACCTTGTCTCATTCCACCTGATTTTTAACTACTGTCAATGGCACGGCTAACTCACAGGCACCTGGTCTAAAAGCGTCAATCAATCGTGGAACATGGCGTTGATGCAGTTGAGGCCACGGGGGCTAACTCGTGTCTTTATATTCTCACCCTCAGTCTCTTCTCGCCTCGTTTTGCTCTCCAAAAGTTAGACGATCTGATCATCTCCTCACACCCTTCGAGGATCCACCGCCACTTCTCGACAAAGTCCTGCGTGACTTCCCAGCTATTGGGATCCCATGGTTCTCCCCACAGAATCATGCCTCCTTGTCCAGATGGCGCATCTCCGTCACCGATCATATCTAGACACAGCGCCTCATCATCCCAGTCATCCCCGGCCTTGATCAAGTTGTCCCGCATCCTCGGTAGGGGGAGGAAGTCGAGCCAGGGATGGTGTACTCGTGTCAGCTGCGTCTCCGTTGGCTTCAAAAAGTACGGGACATTCCATGCGGTGTTGACATTGTACACGGGATCGCTTCCAAATGGGGATACGCAGTCATCGTCACAGATCATGGGCATGGTAATACCCAGCGTCTTCATGTTCTCCATCAGACCGCGGAACAAATTGAACTGCACAAGTGGTATCAGTAAATCCGACATTGGATCCGGGCTCGGGCTCCTTCGACTCTGATGCGCGTGCTGTAGGAACAGCTGGTATAAGTCGTCCAGGTCCTCGTCTCGAAGGTCTGCCATTTGTCGCGGCCGCCCAATGTATGTCAAGGCCATCAACGTCGTGTTCTTAGCGCACGTCCGCTCGCCCCTTTTCGACTTGTACAGGCCCGGCCGAGACATTTCTATCGTCACGTAGGTCGTCGTGCCATCATCATTGGCCACGGTGGCGGCCGGTAATGCCGCCGCCCACTTCGAGCTTGCTACGAGAGCGCCGGAGGACGGCGGCGACGAGTTGGTGGACGAGGAAGAGGACGAGGGTTTCCTGGCGTCCGTACCAGACTGTCGGGTTTTCGCCTGGCGCTGCTGTTGCTTTTCAGCCTTTCTTCGTTGTCCTGTCGCAAAAGATAGACGAGTAAGCACATGTCACTGGACGAGATGTGGTCGAAAATTCCATCAAACGATGGGCAATCAAAGGCGGGCGTAAGCAGGTTGCATGAGGTGGGTGCGCGGCTTACTCCACGTTCGCTGATTGAGCCTGTTCTGGATCTTCCTCCTCTCCGCAGGGCTCGTCTTGCCCTTCCAATTGTCCTCGCCAGATACCACTGTTCGTATCGCAGGCTGAATCAGGCTTGATAGAGGTGGTAGTGTCGTCGATTCGGCCATTTTGATCTACTTCATGTGCTTTTCGCCGTGATGATTCTTTCGTGATGGAGAATTTCTGACAGAATGAACAGAGAAGAAGGGACACACTGGAGGGAGGGTAACCCGACAGAGCGTGGAGCGTAAGGCGGGGACCTAAAGTCCGGCGTTAGCTCCCGAACAAAGGGAGCGTCCTTTAGGTAAAGGCGCAATCTAAGGAGGATTTAGACTAGTATGAGTCGGATAAAGGGTGCTGCTGCTGACACTAGTGACGTCAAATTGAGGATGTTTCTCGAGGATTAGCTATTGCCCCCAGCGGTGTTCTCTGGGTGACATGACTTGCCAGCTTTTGCCCGTTTGGCGGGCTGTTTTGCTCCTCATTTTTACTTTTGTTATACGGATAACTTACTTGCCCTTCGTTGACCCTTTATCTTACTCGGAGAGTGAGAGTATCTCGTTGCATGCAAAGAGCAGGTGAAAGCGCACATAACCTTTAACAGCAAACTATCCGTACTCCCATCGCCAAAGCATCTTGCTGCGGAAAATGCGTATTCATGATCATTTGATTAGTGGGACCAGTACTCTGTACTTCGTACACGTGGAACGCTGGCTCTTTTCTGTGCTAGCTTCCCTCCGGCGGTGGTCTTGGTGAATAAGCTGGGGGCTGAAAGAGTCTGGTATGGGAAACCAAAAGGCTGCATCCTGTGCTTTCTTTTGCGTCCTTGGAACGTGTCATTCACCCAAGTCTCAACCAATGAAGGCCTATTCAAGAAACACTGGCTTCTCTGCTGTGATGGCAGCAAGGGTCTTCTGTTGGCGCTATCGAGGAGCTGAATTTAGGGGTTGAGATGGACGGCGCGCCGATCTTTTCGCACTTGTTCAGAGCATTCTGCATAATTTCAATGCACAGCACAAGGTCGTGACAAGCAACCTGTCTGCCTGGAGACTATGGATGCAATCAAGTAGCATTGAAATGTGTCTATGGTATAATAGAGATCTTTCAAGTTTTTCTGCCGTTCAGCTTTCGATACCCTATAGGAGAAAATTGGTAGGATAAGAAAGAATTGATCAACAACTCAACCATGGAGGCTATTGCGAGTCGCAAGAGAATCAATCCCTCCAAAGACGCCGCCCCAAATGCGCTAGCAGGCAAGGTGGCTCTAGTGATGGGCTCTTCATCCGGCATTGGGGCTGCCATTGTTAGAGAACTCTCAGCTCGAGGGGCTTCCGTGGTCATCAACTACGGCTGGCCCGATTTGGAACGCACTGTGAATGATCCTTGGAAAAGCCTGAAAAGCCCCTGGATTGCCGTGGAAGGAGACATATCGACCACGAGTGGCCCCTCTCATCTTGTGCAAGCCGCCGTCGACAAGTTTGGGAAACTCGACATCATCGTCAACAATGCAGCCAAAGCAACGCTCGCCAAAGTGGAGGACACAAACGTCGACTTGTGGGATGCGTCGATGACCACCAATGTCCGTGGGCCATTCCTGGAGTGTCAGGCGGCATTGCCACATCTCCCAACCAAGTCGGAGGGTGGCGGCGGCAGGATAATCAACATCACTTCTGCTGTATCGACAGATCCTGAGGTTCAACAATTGGCATAAGCAACTAGCAAGGGTGCGATTGCGACTCTGACCCGTTGTCTAGCCAAAGAGCTACCGCCAACTTACGGGTGTACCGTCAACGCAGTGTCTCCTGGTATCATCAAATCGCCACAGTTTCTTGGAGAACTGCAGAGAACGGGCGGCGCCTTTTTGAGGCAGATTTTCGATGCCAGGACCCCGGTAGATGATTGGATCGGATTATCTGAAGATGTTGCTTTCGCTGTTGCGTTCCTGGCAGAAGAGAGAGCCAGCTGGATCAATGGTACCAGTTTGAATGTATCAGGAGGGATGTTTCTTGATTGATCTTAGCCTTTACAGTTGTGTCTCAAGTTTACTGTATAGACCAATTGCCATCTATCCACCCTATAGATGGCTGTGTGCTATACAACTCTGCTAGTAACTCGTTCTCCTCCAGAGTGCTCAAGTCGGGAAATGTGATTCCGCTGACCACATGATCCCCTGCTGCCGGGATGGATAGAGCGTCCTGTATCAAAGATGTGAATGACCCTATCTCAGGAGGACCCGAAAGCCCTTGAGACATCCTATTATGGTGTAATTGCGACCCAGTCCTATGTGGTGATGAACCTCTTGTTTCTGGGAGCGCCGGAGATGTGGCATCAATTGACTTGTTCCTATCGAAGATAGGGGTGCAAAGTTTAACGAACTCCTCAAATAACTTTTGGACTCCCATCAAAGCTGGATTATGGCCAGCAAACTCCTGGAGGCTTGTTGTAATCTGCGTGATCAAGCGGTAGTCTTGAAGACTCGAGGTGTTGACGGTGTGTGTGAAGATGACGAAGAAGGGATAAACAGGATATAACAAAATGAGCCTACACAATGAGTGTTTAGCCACAGCACTTAAGCGAAGGAAATTTAATAGAGATACTCACCACGACACCGAAACCCGAAATAAGTGAAAGTCTACCAAGGTTTTGGCGAGGCTCAACATCTCTGAAAGAGAACTAAGCGACGTACGAGCGTAGCCGAGCAATTGCTGATATAAACCGGCATCATCCAGAAGATACGGGTGGAGCTTAACGATAGATGTCATAACGGAATGATAGACGAAATCAACGCCCATCCACTCCGCCTGAAGACATTTTTCTTTGGTATGCAAAGGCTGCTTTTGACCCTATTCCGAGTCAGCAAAAGTTACCCTCATAGTTGATGGTCTTGGCTAATTACCTCTCTTACTGTTTCTTTAATCTTCCACATCTTGCCTTGTAATGTTTGGACAGTTTCGACATTTTCCATTGTTTTCTTGGTCTTCGCGTGGTGTACAACATCTGACTGAACCTCAGCCAGCTGTAAAAAGACTTGAATGAGTGAGGTGTATGGCTTTTCTGCATCAGTGGGCACCAGCTCCGTGGGGTTCATGTCAAACCTGGGCAGAGAGAGGCAGCGGTTCATACTCAGAGCAAGCGCTCTATCAAACATGTAGCAGATCGATAAAGTATACCGAGTTTCTCGAAGCTCATGGATAGCCATGGTCTGGGAGCTGATTCTGCGAGGTCCACCCAAGGCCATGCATATTCTCGATGCTGATGCACTCAGCTGCCAGCACATCTCCAATTTCCCCGAGAGTAACATAAACATGGCCTAGACGTCTTAGTATCGCATGGTTAGCAGAGGGAGTTGCGCTCTACTTACACCGGACAGCAGGGCTTGAAGCAGTGGCAAGCTTGGCTGGTCTAGAACGCCTATGCGGCATAAGACTGCCCGTAAGTTCTTCTCATACTTCTGTCGTCTCAATATAAGATGCTGTGCCATTACAGAGCCTGTGGTTTGAAAGCTGGAAGCTCCCAAATACATCCAGACAAAGAAGTTGACGTTCACGATGTAGTGAACACGTGCCGCACCATTGACAGACTGTTCAATCAGTCCAAGAGCTTGACGTTCTAGTATCTCTTCGGAAATGACAGACCCGATGTCCATAGTGAAAGCCTGGCCAACACTTTGTCATGGACTTTATTTTCCATCAGCACTATTTCCCAGCGAACATGCAAATGCCTTACTTACTAGAGAGTATCAGATAAAGACTCTCGGCTGTCGGGTAAGATGTTTCGCTAAAGACATCAAAAGATTCTCCAGTGTCCTCTTCAAATGCCCCAACGCTTGGTTGCTGAGACGCCTGGTTTGCAAACGCTAAAGCTGCTCTGAGAACTTCTCGTTTTCCTGCATCTAGCCCCATGCGTGACTCCAACTCCGATCCAATATGACTATGAGCTTGTGCAGCAGCTGGCCCGGTTTCAGTGGTGGAAGAACATGTTGACTTTTGCTTGCTGTTCTGGGAAGCAGGAGCTCCCTCCGGTTTATTTTCCTCGCCGTCAATTCTTGGCTCTGAGCGTTCTTGGTGAATTTCAGAGTGGCCTTCCAAGACTTGGCGAGGAGTAGTTTGTGAGTTGCGGGGTGTTATTCTTGACAATGGAGGGTTTCTCCAAGTCGATGTAGTCTCAGATGGGTTATGTCTACACCATGTTCATGTGTCAATTGGTGTATTCGTCCATCAAATTGAACCTCTTCGTATCTCGTGCGAAGATTCAAAACTCGCCTCACATAAGCTGCATGTCTGATTGTTCTCTTGGGCCGTCTGCGCAAACAGTCCACAGTGGCCGCCAAACAATTGGCACAAGGATCCTCTCTATCACACTTGATCTTTCCAGCAATCAGTACGCAATCTGAATGGCAAACTTTGTTACGAATCCAGCAAGTGCTTACCTTCTTTTCGAAGCAAAAGTCACACTAGGCCTTGATCAGTATCCATTACTCTCTCAATCATAGCGGAAAGATGGGACCACTCACGGCGCGATTCCTCGGCGCAGCATCGTCAGTCGTCCCGATTTGATAGGCCATGCTCTGCCATGCAGCAAATCAAGTGTATTGTAGCAGTGCTGACCATGAATCTACGGAGTTGTTTCGAATTCGGAATATTGTGTCCGAAAGGGGTGCGAACCGGGCGAAATCATGGCGAAAGGATGGGTGCACGAGTAGGGCAGTCTGGCCGGAAGTCAGTAGTTGAAACCAACCACTCAAGCACCCGGACGGACTTCGGACGGAGATCTCCAGCTAATTGAAGCGGTCATTCATCGAAATAGTTCTGATCTGAGTGGACCACGGCGACGGGATTCTCGGAAACGTAGGGTTCGGCAACCGATTCCGGTGGGATTTGCAATAATAACGCCTAGTCCGCGGATGTCGCACTTGCACTGATTCAAGACTAAACTGTCATGAATAATGTCAAGTGCAACTCCGTTGGAACTGCACATCGATCCGTGATAAGAATACCGCGAGCAATTGTAGGGCCTAGTCATATGAAGGGCTTACACGAAGTAAGGCATCTATCAGTTGCTTCACGGTCGTTGGAATCGAAATCAGATGATTCTGATTCCATTATTTGGGGCTCTGCTCTCCGGCAAAGGCAGATATGTTTAAGTTCTACTCTCTGAGATGCCCGTTTTCATCGATATCCTCTCGCCGAATCCTCTTCATGAGGACCGGGTTGACAGGATCAGGAAAAACCTGCTGAATCTTAGTCTTTGCCCGTGTGGCCTTGATAGATGAGATGTCATACCTGATTCTCGAAACGGACATGCGAATGTCTGCCTTGGCCATCCGGGTTCTTGATGTCGTAGTTCATCAGGATGAATGCAACGATCAGCTTGATCTCAATGTCGGCCAGGAATCGGCCAGGACATGCCGTCTTGCCTAGCCCCCAGCCCAACATATCCTTACGAGTGCTGACGTAGTGATGCTTTCCGCCATCTTTGTCATCTTCCTGGCGCAATTTCAAGAATGTGAAGCCGTCGAACTCGGCAGCGTTGTCGAAGAATTCGCTATCACGGTGGATGGCGAACGTTGGAAACTCGAGCTTCGTTCCACTAGGGATGAAGGTGCCGTCGGAAAGAGTGACATCCTGGGTAACCCGTCTCTGCAGAGTTGCTTTGACATCGTTAACTACACTCAGGGCACATGATTGATGGCTGACGTACTCAAGTTCGGCGAGCTCAAACGGTGAGTCTCGCGAATGAAACTGTCCAACTTGTGCATGTCCCACAAAGCTGCTTTTGAAAATTCTCCATCAAACTTGACTAAAGTGTGAATGATTTCCTTTCTCAACTCTGGGACATAAGTCGGATGCGCAGAAAGCTCAAATAGCGTCTGAGTGAGGACGGCTGAAGTGGTGTGTATTCTCCCGACAGCAAGATTCAGTTGCTCCTTGAGATGCATGTCGATGACCGCGGAAGAAGTGCCTGGTGCTTTGCGAGACATATGGTAGAGCACACTCGTCGGTTGAGGCTCCGGTACTCCGTTCTCCTCACGCTCTTCTACTTTGCGAATTGCGTCGACAACTATCGACCTCTCAAGGTTGAGTTGCCTCTGCACCTCAGCGTATCCTGGCACGAATCGGTGAACGAGCGGCCTCAGCATCGGGTGCCAGAACTTCAAAGCATGCGCGTGTGTTACCCCTGCGTGTAGATACTTGGTGGTGAGAGTAACCCAAGTCTCGTTGTGAGGGGCGTCGCTATCAATCATGACTCTTGCCGTAAGTATGCCAAGCATACGAAGCATTTTCGGATAGATGTTGACCGGAGTCCATTCTATCGGTATTAGATTTAGCCAAATTTGGCTGCAGCCTGCAAGTCGATCAGGCTGATTGGATAGAATGTATACATGACATACCTTCAGACTTGGGAACTTCAAGCGCGTTGGGGATATAACCGTCAATAAGTGAAATGAAGTCCGGAATGAACATGGCTGGAAAAAGCCGAAATTAGTACTGCATAGGAAGAATCTTGAAGGGAATACTGACGAAGATGAGGTGTTATTTCCCGCTTGAAAGTAGACAGTGCAAATTGCTTCAACCCGCCCATGTACGTGTAGTCAATCAGTAAGTCCTAGACTCTTTAGCATGGCATATCTGGCTTTCAGTCCCTCTCTTGAACTTACTTCGTCAAGGGAATTCTGGAAGCTAAGCCCTGGTTTTTTCGAGATCTCGTCCACATGTTGATGCGGAAAGACGAGTTTGATACCTGACATAAGGTGTCAGCACACATACTTGAGGAGTGTTGTGGCAAACTGCTCGTACCATCTGCGGTATCTACGCCAAATATTCTGTCTTTGAACTAATGTACTTATTTAGTCCGGAATAATTAGCTCAAAGCATGAAGCTGCGTACCTTTTCATATCCTCTCTGCACAATACCGGGAGCATTGAAGGTGTATTGGCCTTTCCGTTGTTTCGGGTCTTTCACTTCGAATCCGACCAAGGGGATTCCAGATAGCTTGGAGACTGATCGGCGATAGGCGAGCACAGCAGCAACACCGCAGAGGAGAGCCCAGGCCCATATAGTTGACAACATGGCTCGAGTTTGCGGCAATAATTGTGTGCCCCAATGAATTAAATGTCGACGAAGGAATACATTCAAGTTTCTCTGGTATCACTCCCTTTGCCCATTAAGTACATCGGAAAAGACGGCCTCTTTTCGTCATCACTCATTGACGACATGACTTAGTCTGGAAATGATCAAGATACCCCCGAGCTGCCCACAACTCATCGTGCCTAACAAATTGCAAAAATCAATCACCAATGAGTAGCTCCTGGTTGGATTAAGCGTGTGGAGTCAAATCAAACACATCTCTCCTCAAGCTAGTTCATCGAACCTGAAAGCCGGCTTTCCGTTTTCGCAAGGAGGCCAACATCCGACGGAGCAAGTCTCAAAACTTGAGCAATACCAAGCCCCCCACCACAGTCACAGATCTTTGGTCGCACGGAAAGTTGAGATCTACGAATAGGTTTTCCGGACTCCGGTTTCCGAAAGCCGGGTGTTAGCTGAACCCACCTGCCGTCCGAGAACGACGGGCATAACACAAAAGTCTATCTCAATGCCGGGAGGTAGAAGCGGGAGTCGAGTCATGATTCTCTCAGGGATATATGCTATTTGTGTTAGTTCCGATTCAGAGAAGCTGTGGCCATCCTCATAGCCGAGTGATGCATCACGTTCGTCAATATGAAAGTAAGACGCGGTCGAGATAAAACTTAGACTATTATCACACAGTCTTTCCTCTGATTGCTTTCCCTTTGATAGAAACATGTTTCGAGTATTCAACTCCTGGAGGCAAGCTCGGACTGCCCGGACATCAAGATGCCAGGCCCCATAACACTTCGAGTTGCCATTATCGGCGGCGGCATAGCCGGACTCGCCGCAGCACGCGTCTTGCGAGAGGCTCATGGTGTCACCATATACGAGCGTAACAGCCCAGAAGCTACAGAAAAGCGGTGCCGCTGTTGGGCTAGGTCCAAATGGCTCGAAAATGGCAGCCAGACTTGGACTTACTAAAGAGTCCTTGAAAGCTGTTGTGTCAGATGGCTTCAGGAGTTATGACCAAAACGGCAACTTACTTAAAGAATCAAGAATTGACTGTCTCGAAAGCTTCGGTTCAGAGTGGTGGATGGTCCATCGGCAGGACCTCAAAGATGCTCTGCTACGAGCAGCAACAGGCCTCGATCCAGGTTTGCCTGGCCATCCTGCCAAGATTGTTTACAACTCTCGCGTTGTGGAAGTCAACCCTCAAGATCTAGTTGTAATCTTGGAGGATGGGTCCGAGAT